>NC_136059.1:846042593-846642593 GCF_964261635.1 Lissotriton helveticus | reverse complement strand
GCAAACTCAGACTGGACATTTAGTAATTCTACCGGGACTGAACCCAAATCACTATCTGCCCATTCCTCACGGAGGAAAGTACACATTACATCAAACACATATCTCTGCTTGGGTGCTTCCCATTGCAGGAAGACATCCATAACTGACTCTAAATTATACCTTGAAACATTTGAAATCCACCTGCGAGCCAAAAGGTCTAACACGGCCCGTTCTTCGGGACCAGGAAGCTGGCTACGTGCTGAAGTTGTTTACGTGCAGAAACGGGGGTCATACTCAAAGACCCAAAGAAAGGAGACAAAAGACCAGTAACAGTATCAGTCATTCTTTGTCGAGCAGAAGGAGAAGCTGTCATAAGGACAGGAGACAAAGTATTTTGAGGTGATAGAAACGTAGCAGTAGTAGGGAGAGAAATCGAAGGTACAGGAGAGTTAGATGAAGAGGTTTGAGGCAGAACTGATAGCAAAGTCGGCGGCCCCAAAGGAGGCTGCGCCGTAGGAGGAGGAACGAACTGGGGAGGAGCTGGCTGTGGAGCAGGACCAGGAGGTGGAACAACTAGAGGTGGAGGAGGTGCCGTAGCACTCTGTGCATAAGAGGGTGGTAATCTCAATAGATGCGACATTAAAGGGTCCTTTTCAGGGTCCTTTGTCGCCTTCTCAAGGAGAGGTGGCAACGCTGGATAACATTTATCAATAGCCATATTATGTTGCCTATCTGACACTTCAATTGCTTTATCTTCTTCATCCTCTTTAAACTGCTTGGCAGCTTGCAGTATCGACAACCCCTTTTCTCTCTTATCTCTTTTAGCTTGTTTGATTTCTCGTTGTCTGGCTTCTTTACGCCAAAGGCGAAAGGAGTCAAACATTGCTTTGCGGACTTTCTTTCTAAACAATTTTGTTTCTAAATTATCTAAAATCTCAGTTTCAAAACTACCATATTGGGGCCATCGTAAAACCCCATCTTTTCTAGTATAACGGATCCATACTTTATTAAACGTAATGGGGCCCATGCCGTGTTTAGAATAGAGCTCATAAGTCAATGTTCCAACTGGAGGTATCGGACATGAATCCTCCAATCTGGAATCCTTGTTATAACCACAACAAAATATTCTCCTAATTTTGCTAAGACGAGGCATCTTCGCTCACTAATCTACCGTCAAACTTCAAGGGATTATCTACAACGATAGTCTCGCAAATATACGAGTCCCTCGGCTCTGGAGATTGCAATACCCAAATCAAAGACCCAAAAAACTAAGTATTCAAAGAACTAAAAACAAAGAACAACAAAGAACTGGGGGCGACCCACGTATACTTAACTAAGGTATCATTCACGTCACCAGAAGGCCCGTCTATCGTCTCGCCTTACAAAGCTGCACAAAGGGGGGTCCAAGACAGGGCGGCAGTCAGGACACCGGTCCTTCGTAGCCGTCTAGAAAGCGGGAAACCTCGCAGCAAAGACCTTCAGTCCACGTTAGACATACCGGGGTCGATGAAGTGGTGGCCCTCTTCCGGAATTTCCTCACGAAGCTCCTCACAATCTTCAGGCTTGGACCGGTACCGCTTGATGTCGCCCCGCGTTGGGCACCAACTGAAGAACCGGGTTATTTAAGACCCGGGGGTGCCAGGGGCACGTCCAAAGTCTTCGGGTTCACCTGTCTTAGAATACAGAGACACGGGATTCTTCGTGGTGACGTCAAAGATCGAATTTATTGACTGCAGCCAGTAACAGAAGTCCTAGAAATCATCACGGTATGAGTTCTCAGGAGACTGCTCAATTTTACAAAGCAAGTCATCCCTTTTTATGCAAAAAATCACATTCCTGACAAATACCTAATATTTATAAACTGTCCAATCACATGTGTCCACACCAAAGGTATCGCATGACAGTAAAACCCACTTTTCAGTTGCCCAGCCCTTGATCAATTATCGGTCAAACCCAACATTCTTCTTTAGACTGGCCAAACGAACCCATAACAAGGAGGCCACGACCCGTATCATAAATAGACCATAAAGAGAGAAACAGGTAGAAGTAGGATAAGGCATATTTGTGTGCAATAAAACTTTACGATGTCCTGTGCTCTGATCCTTAATCTTGATCAGCTACCGGGCGAGGAAACTAGTTCATCAAGGTCAGCTTCAGGCAACGAGGTCAGTTCACTTGGTTCATCCATAAGTCAGCGCGAACCTCAGCTAAAGGGCATAGGTCTTAAAAGAAAACTCATTCAGCCGCAGTCATCGGCCTATCTGAGGGCAACCACAAAATGGCTGCCTTACACGGAATGAGAACTATGGTTCACAATGGAATCTTCAAGTACACTGTGAATCCTTGTGTGCAACATGGCGGAAGCACTCGTACTTGCTGAACTCATTAGTTACGGTTTACTGCTACCAAAATAGTAACGGAACCAGAACATCAAACACGGGTTCAGAATTCACGGAACCTCACTATCCTTTAGTTGCCTCCCCATTTTCCCAGCGGGGGGGCTCGAGGTTTGAAGCTTAAGGGCTTAAGGGCAATTTAAACAAGCACAATCTGTCGGTAATTCCGTCGAACAGCAAATAGTCTATATGCCCCTTTATCTCCCCCTCGCCTCACCTTTCACTTTGCTGAATATCTGGACCGCCTATCTCTCAAGGAGGACTCCTGAGGGCTCGCATTGACTCGCTACACGATATTTAAATGCGGTTTTTGCTCCTGCTCCTGCAACCACGAGCCTCTTCAGCATAAAAGTGCCGCACATCGAGGGCGGCAAAGGGCAAGAGGCATACTCGCTCGAAAATCCGGGCGCCGAACTCTGCAGTTACTCAAGGGAGCCCACGGCTCAGTTTTAAACTTGATTTTCCCGACTCTCCTGGGCGGTGGCTCCAACACGCCACTCGTTTTCAAGCCGCTTCACTCGAACGCCATTACCGTGTTGACTGCCGCTGTCGAGGGTGGGCGGGGCCACGAGTCGTGACGGCTATCCGGAGGCGTGGAACTCCGGAGCCATCCTCAATGCGTGCCTTGTTTTGACTTGGTTTTTGTAAAACTTTATTGTTGTGGGAGCTGCTGGGTCCTCACCATTCTAACCAACATAGGCAAAAAACTAACATATTTTTGGGTCACAAAAATCACACATTGCCACAGTAGTTCCTAGCACTAAACAAAACTACTGTGTGCCTATATGCTCCTTGTGAAACAGCAGAATGATGTCACTCACAGTGAAGCCAGTTGATAGATAGAGATAGAATTTAAATAAAAACAGAAGTTCTTGGTTAACACTTGACCAAATTAGGGGCCCAAGTCTTAAAGAAAGCCACAAAAGTGCCCCCATGGTATATATATATATGTCCTTGCATTAGTGTAGATTTACAGCTTTCATTAATTAACAAGAATTTACAGAAGTAGGCCTAGAAATCTTATTCCTAGAAAATATTTGTGAACTGCATTTTTGCACAAGCAAATATGCATGTATAGATTTGCCCATACGAAAATCATTTGAGCGTTTACAAGTTCACTTTGCCTCCAAACACTTTTTTCATAACCCTGGAACAAATTTTGCTTCTGCCCTTGTCAGGAATACATTTCCAACCATACTCCGCATGAAAAAAGATTAGAGAGAGCTAGTGAAAATCCCTAAAACTTGAAAGTTAGTAGGTTTGCACAGATTTAAAAAGGCATTCCAGTCCTTAATCTATTGCTTCCCGCTACCTCGAGCCCCAGTAGGTAGATCTGTGGAATGGCAGGAACATAAGGGAATTGCTAGTATTCAAAGTTTGAGCTCTGGCATGAACAGAGAGGCTATTATCAGAGCTCTTACATAATGATATTGTTGCCGCGCTACATGGCACCAAAGAGACAAGTGGATTTTTTTTAAGAACAAGTAGATTTATGAAGCAACCTGACCCATGGGCAAGTAGATATTTTATTAAATTCCACACCCTTCTTGATGCACGTATACAATTCCCTAAGCAATCCAATTCCCCCAGATAATTGTTCAATTTGATAAGTTTTGTGTGTTTATTGTGCCAAATAGGGGATTCTAAAAGTGCCTGCTATTGATGGAAGAGTTTGCAATAATGGCTTTGATTAAAGCAATTCAATTGCGGAGAGCAGGAGAAGAGAAAGATGTGGGTTGTTGTGATATGAAGACCGCCTGTTGGAAAGTAAATGGAGAAATGCACAATTCTGCCAAAAGACCCCACCCCGTGAAAGGAGCACCATCTCACTTAGACAACAAAGGCGAAATTTGTTTCAAAGCAAAAGCAGAATGATATGTGAAAAAGTCAGGAAAATTCCCCCAACCACATCTTTAGGTTTCCTTATCTCTGAGAGAGATATATATGCCCTCTTTTTTGTCCATAACAATCTTGTGAGCAAACTTAATGCTTTTTAAAAAATACTGCAGATGAAGTTTAACTCAAAGCATTGAAAGATAAAAACTACTGTTTGGGAGCTTCATCATTTTAATAGTGTCAAATCTGCCCCACCAAGAATGAAATAAAGGTGACCATTGCTCAGAGAAGGTGGATGTTATGTTTTGGACAGCATCTGATTTAAGATGAATTGTGTCCTTTATGGAATTGGAATAGTGACTCCCTAAACATTTGATGCCCGTGGAGTTCCATGTAAATCCGGAATCACTGAACATTTCTTTAAAACAATATGTATTTAATGGTATGACTTCTGACTTATCAATAATTCACTTATTTCCAAAAACCATGGAATATTCTTTAAGTAGCCTAAAGAAGGCTGGAATGGAAGTGTTGCGCTCCAAAACATACAATAAAATATTATCAGTGTATGCAGTGAATTAAACTTCTATTTTCCCATTTTTATGGCCCTGAAATGAAGAGGATCTACAAAGGGTTTCTAAAAAAAGGCTCTAAGGATAAAATCAATTATAGTGAGGATAATGGACAGCCTTGCCTATAAGTAAATTTAAAAATGAGGACTATAATCCATTAACAAAAATCGAAGTAGTAGGAGAGACATAAACCAGATCAGTAAGTTTCAAGATATCAGGACCAAACCCATGCCACTGTAAGGCGTGTAACGTAAAGTCCCAGTTTACACGATTCAACGTCTTTTCCGCATCTGAAGTGATGTTCGAAATGGGAAAAGTACTTTGTGAAGCAAGGTGAATAATGTCCAAAAATGTCCGAGAATTAATCAGAATATATTTACCTTTTCCAAAGCCTGACAGCTCTATGCTAATCAAATCTGCGATGTAGTCGTTTACACGTAGGGCTAAAATGTTCACACATTTCCCACAGCCTAGATTAATAAGAGAAATTGGCCGTAAATTGCCACATTTGGTTAAGTCTATATCTTTTTTTAGGAATAAGGCGGAGCATTGTTCCCATGAAGGAACCACTGGCTTCGTTTCTGGAAAGAGAAAAATTAAAAGATAATAAATGCTAAATTAATAAATATGAAAAGTGTGAGTAAAATTCAACACAGAAACCGTCTGGGCCAAGAGCCTTTTCTTTAGGTAATTTGGACATAGCAGCTTTAATTTCATGGATAAGAAAGGTTAACAGATTGACCCGGAGATCTAGGAATGGAATTATAAATGTTGTCCAATGCCTCCTCAGAAGGGGAATGCTCTGGTGTATATAACTGGTGATAAAGCACACAAAAACACTCCTAAGTTTTAGAATGGTCCTGAATCATATCAATTTTTGACCTGGGCTTCCTTACTTTCAAATATTTAGCCAAAAGCTTGCCAGCTTTGTTACGATCAATCAATCAATCAATCAGGGAATTTGTAAAGCACACTACATACCTGTGAAGGTCTCAAGGCGCAGGGGGGGGGGGGGGGGGGAGCTGCTACTGATCGAAGAGCCAGGTCTTGAGAAGTCTTCTGAAGGCCAGTAGGTCTTGGGTCTGGCGTAGGTTGAGAGAAGGATCTGCCACTGGCTGTCGTTTTAAGGGTGCGGGGGACCGTAGCGAGGGCGAGGCTGGCTGAGCGGAGGCTGCGGGTGGGGGTGTAGAAGCTGAGTCGTCTGAGGTATGCTGGTATGACGTTGTGTAGGGCTTTGTGTGCGTGGGTGAGGAGTTTGAAGGTTATCCTCCTGTTGACGGGGAGCCAGTGTAGGTCTCTCACGTGAGGGGATATGTGGCTGCGTCGGGGGATGTCATGGATCAGTCGTGCCGAGGCGTTCTGGATGTGTTGCAGCGTCTCAGAAGCTTGGTTGTTGTTCCTGCGTAGAGTGCATTTCCGTAGACCAGCCTGCTGGTGACGAGGGCTTGGGTGACGGTTTTTCTCGTTTCGGAGGGGATCAACTTGAAGATCCTGCGGAGAATTCGGAGGGTGTTGAAGCAGGATGCAGAGACGGCGTTGACCTGCTTGGTCATGGAGAGGGTGGAGTCGAGGATGACCCCTAGTTTGCGTGCATGGTCTGTGTGTGCTGGAGCTGTTCCCAGGGAGGTAGGACACCAGGAGTCGTCCCAGGCTGAGGGGGTGGAGCCGAGGATGAGGACCTCCGTCTTGTCAGAGTTAAGCTTCAGCCTGCTGTCCTTCATCCATTCGGCGACGGCCTTCATTCCCCTGTGGAGGTTGGCTTTGGTGGTGAGAGGGTCTTTGGTGAGGGAGATGATCAGCATTATTTTTTATCAACGTTTGAGATGCATTTTCAATAGATCATTTATTGTATTCCAATTTTGCCTGAATGTGACGTTTAAATGTGGTGTTTTGATTTGAGGAATATTATCCATGCTCGAGCTTTTTAATAGAATTTAATAAAATGGAGGATTCCTTATCAACCCTGCTTGTTTTTGATGGCAACATAGTCCATAATCGAACCTCGGGCAGTTGCTTTAAAAGCATCCCACACAGTATCAAACCCAATTTCTGAACTATTGGCATCAAAAAATTATTTTTGAAACAATTCAAACTTTTCCACAAAAATGTTGCCAGATAACAAGCTATGATTGAAACACCATATATTTGATCAAGAGACAACAGGCACTAAATTCAAATCTACTCTAACTGGTGCATGGTTTAAAATCAAAATAGGCCCAAGTCTGCTTTAACTAAGGAGAGAAGTATGTTGTTTGTCAAGAAAACATAATCAATCCTAGATTTGAAATGATGAACAGGTGAATAGAAAGTGTATTCCAAACCCTCTGAATTAAAAGCTCTCCATGCATCAGCTAGCCTCCTACAGAGTATAGTGTTTTTCAAAGCTTTTTGCATTTTGTTAGGATGGTATTTGACCATAGAACTTCTATCTAAAAATGGGTCCATGTCTCCTCCAACAATTAAATTATCAACTGAACATTATGAAAGCGTAGTGGAGAACTGTTTCCAAAAATTAACATCTACCCCAGTAGGAACATAAATGTTTAATCGAGATAATTGTATATTATTTATAATGAGTGGGAGGAGAAGCTATTTGCCATCCGATCTTTAACTTCCTTCTCAATTATGGGATTTAGAGATTTATGCACTTAAATGATAACCCCATTGTTATGATTGTTTGCTTAAGAACAAAAGACGTGCCCCACCCATTGTTTTTTAAGAGAGTTCAGATCTTTCTCCAGAAGATGAGTTTCCTCTAGTAAGGCAATAAGATATTTCATTCAGGAAAGATTCCTAAGAATTCTTGGTTTTTCTATTGTGTTATGTAACCCTTTAACGTTCAAGAAAACAATCTGAATATTTATTGTCATTTCTACATATGATAATGAGAAAATACACAACTATAGAGAAACATAAACGGTAGAAATGGGCACCAAAAACTCCAAACACGCAACCTTTAACAAAATCAAACAGTAAGGCATAGTTATAAATAGCGGGGAAAATAAGAAGGAGAGAAAATGGCACATACTGAGGTGAAAGCAAAGGATATGGTACAAAGCAAAAGAACTTAAACCAAAATACTGAAATAAGGACATAAAAAGCAACATTGAATTAGAGTGACAGAGAAGTGCAAAGACAACAGATAGCCAAAGACATGGCTCCTAGAGCTGCAGTGTGAGAAGATAAAAGGAAGAAATAACATGTCCCTTAAGGATAACAAAAACACTTCCCAACAAAGGAAAGACCCTGTCTAAGCAAAACCATCAAGATGAAAGCGGAACGATAAGCAACATGATGGACACAAATTCATACCAATAAACACATTTCCTGTAGAGACAGAGAAACCATACGGCTAAGGAGCCATGAAAAATTTTGGATATCATATAAAAAACAGTAAGTAATCACACAGTAGGAAGAGGTGAATTAGAAGCCTATAGATAAGTAAAAGTTCAGGTTTTCACCAGATGCATCTCATCTCCCTGTTAAAGTGAATAAACCTTTTGCACTGATCAGGAAATTCAAAAGTTATAGATATTTCTTTGTAGATAATCTTGAAATAACAAGTATTGACAAATGATAATGAGCATTTATGGGTCTGAGAGCTGTACGTAGAGCGAGAAATTCCTTCTGCCTATTTACCGTCACCCTGGCCACATCCTGGGAAAAGAAGACCCTTTGGCCTGGTCATAACATTTGTTTTCCTTGTTTAGCTGCTAATAAAACTTTCGTAAGGTCAGAATATTTTAGGAAGAAATCGATAATAACACGAGATCAAGCTGAAGGAGAGGTTGATAAAAGTCTGGGACCCACACACTGAGCTCGCTGTATATTTAGTTCATCACATTCTTTCAGACCCACTCTCTTGGGAATATTACCTTTTAGAAAGGAGACCATGTCTTAGCCCTCCATTCCCCCAGATATTCCATAAATTCTTCGATTATTCTGTCAATTTCGATTTTCGAAGTCTTCTATTTGTAGCCTAAGAAGAGAAACTTCCTTAGACATAGACTCTACTTTATTTGCCACATATTGAACATTGCTTATTGATTGTTCTCTTGCCTCAATCCTCTGCAATGTGGTGTTTGTTTCAACCACAAATGGTTTTACATTGAGTTTGGCTACTAAATCTTCCAAAGTTATTGGTAAAAGAGACTTTGTTGGAGATAGTGGTTTCTTTTTTTGGCATTTATTTTGATTCCCTACTGACTCTCCACTGGGAGAAAGCGACCTACTTGGTGAGGCAAACGTCTTGTGAGTGGAAGGAGTAGCATGCTCCATGCCTAGAGTAACTGGGTTGTATGGTATAGAGTTAGAAAATAGTGTTACAGATCAGTAATGGCCTTCAAAATAAGTATTATTGTTCATGGAGGGAACTAGAGGAGTGTAATGGAGTCCAGTGGCTAAGAGATAGTATTCAACTTAGTGAAGGTCAGCAGTCATGGAACAATACTACGCAAAACTGTGTTGTCCAAAAGTATTTATGCGGCCAGGAGAAAGTAGTATGCTCCTTTAAGCGTTCCCTCCTTTCCTCCTCCTTTTCGAAAAATGTTGTGTCCTTTGTTATCGTCCGCTATGTAGTTTCATCCTTACAACACAAAGAAGTTTAGATGAAAATTGTGCTGAGCAAACCTAACATTGCCTTAAAGTTATTTTACTTACCCTTATCTTTGCATTTTATTCACTTTATGCCTCTGCAGTGTTTGATAGCAATTTATATTTTCTGCCCTTTCAAAAAACAATGTAACATTCTGAGATGTTTTTTTATGTGTAATAATTTAGGTTGAAGCAGCAAGAAGATAAAAAGCCTTCCCAAGACACCAGGGATGCTTCAAATGGTAAAATGGAGGATCTGCCTCTCGGGAACGAAGCCCTGGATGAATATCTCACTCGACTAATCGAAGAGAGGGACACCTTGTTAAGAACCGGCGTGTACACGCATGAAGATCGTATAATATCCGAACTTGACCGCCAGATCAGAGAGGCCATGGTAAAAAGGAGCAGCAACACCAGCAAATGACCCCTTTCAAAGCTATGGAACATTAGCCAGTCTGCAGTTTTTATTTTAATGTGGCGGCGAGCTTTGTATATAAAATATATTTATTTTCATCAACAAATTAATTTTGCTATGAGTGCTGTTTGTTAATGTACACCTGCATTTTGCTCCTTTACTCAGGCTTGTCCAATTCCTCCTACGTAGACACCTGCTTTACATACACACGCCGACGCAGCGTACATCAGGATTAACACTTTATATAACAGAGTCCGAAATGAGCCATGATCCGATATTGCCGCGAGGGAGTTTTAAGAGCTCCATCAGCCATCAGGATTGCCATCATAATCTGCTGTTCAGTGCTCGGTTCACCCATGTGTGCCTTAAAGACGATGGTCCTGTTTATTGCAAAACGTTTGTGTCGATACACCACTTCTTGATTTGAGTATGGTAATGTTTCCAGCCATGAGTTACTAGGCGTATACAATGTCTCCATCTGTGAGGGAGCATGGACTACCCAGGATTCCTTGCAAGCGATTCTTGCGCATCATGCTCACCTCTAACTGTGCCATCTTCGTGAAGGGGGCGTGGCATGCGTCACCAGTTCTGCACCACTTTGGCGATGTCACGTAGGGTGACCAGACGTTCTGGATTTCCCCGGACAGTCCCGGTGTTCGGTGGACTGTCCCAACACTGCTCCATTTTAAATACATGTCCCAGTTTTTGGGACAACGGTCAGGCGATTAAGCAAAGTAGAGGGGAGACACGGTGGGGAGGACGCCAGGGGGCTCAGGGTGGAGGTCCTGTTATAGCTAATATTAAATGTAACCTTGTAAATGTATGTATGTATGTACATGAGTGCACACACCAATCACACACACATATATACATATATACATGATTACACAATCACCGGGATAGGCCAGATATAGAAGTAAGAGTAAAGGCTTTAGTCCTACCTTTATTTCTGTCATGTCCCGGTTTTTAGTTTTCAAAATCTGGTCACCCTAGCGATGTGGGAATCTACCGTAATCACAATGTTCTGTAAATGTTTTCTAAATCTTATGGCTATTCCCCCAGGTTGAATAGGCCCACACTGGAGTCTGGCCAACCTATTGTGCACTTTATGAATGCGATCCAAATTTACATATGTAAATGTTTTAAACAAACAGAAATCGTTCTCCAGTTGGTTTATTGTATGCAACATTTGCTTGTTATGGGAACATGTTTTATTTAGGGAAATTGAGTTAATTTGTAGATATTATTAAACTCACCAGGAGCCATTGTAAAACGAATCGAGTGTATGCACTAAAGAATGCCCAGTAACTAATATTCAGTACTAACGTATGTTTTTTTGGAATGATCTGTTCTTCTCATCTTACATTTCCCCAAGACGGTCTCATTCACAAAAGCAGAGCTGAAAGGAACATAGGAAGCAATATTTTGAGATAAGATAACCAACCATAAGGCGCTTGCTTGAAGCAAACAAAAAATGTTTGGGCGCAGTCTTTGCCAAAGATATGTCAGCAACGGAGCTCTTTCTAAATATTAATTTCAGTATTTTGTTGTACAGAGAGACCTAGCGGGTACCACTCCTTTGCTACTTTCAGTACTCCGAAAAGATATACAGGGCGCACAAGACAATTCAGTATTTGTAACGTATTCTTTCTAGCATATGACTCTTTCCACCCATGTCGATACTGGAAGAGGTTGGTTCATGGCCTTTTACCTTTTGACCTGTCTGCGCTCTGCAAGGCAGAATCTCTGTCAGATGCTGGAAAACCTAGGCTCTGTAGATTTTACTAACAATGAGCAAAATCATGACAATATGTTTAAAAAGTGCTGATTTGTTGAATTTCCAGCTGGAAATGAAAAAAAATTGTTCTTTCGTGTGTCTGACTGTGCTGAACTGTTCGCATAACCTATCAAATATCCACACATTAAGTGACGTACAGTTACTATTATTGTACAAGCTGTTTGACACTGTCTGATGTTTGATATTACTATTCAGATAGAGGACCGTTTTAAAGATCACCTGAACAGGGCCTCACAAAATCACACCGGAAACAATCCTCTATAGCAGCTTAAATAAAGTGAATATTTTTTACTTGTAGTTTTTGTGTTCGTAGCCGATTTCCTTTACATCCCAAGCTGTTATTTGACAGTCAGAATAACAGCCTGGCGTTACTAGTTCGCTGGTAAGATATTTCCTTTACGTTAGAGTGCACTGTGGTACCTGAAACACAAGAGGGCGCCAAAGACTGAAAAAAGAACCCTGCTTAACGCAAGCCCTATTTGAACAGTACAATAGTGTTTGTAGACTAAATAAGCGAAGTCGTTTTTCCCATCTATTTCTGTGTGATGTTTGTTGTGATATGTACAGCTTTTTTCTATAAGTTTTTCAATAAAAATATTTTTACAAAATTGAGCCTAAAATTCAGAAGCACTTTAAAAATGAATTGCTCTTAAAATTGTAGTCCGTGAAGAAAACATTGTAACGAGATGCGTGGTCACTAGTGTAAAATTTAGGTGGCGCAGTTCAGACATTGGCATATGTGTTTTTATGAAATTATAAATCAGTCAGGGCTTTAAGTGGGATGAAAAAACGGGGGCGGGGGACCTCTCAAAGGGGCGTGGCCGCTATAATTAAGGGCGTTGCTCAAAACACGTAAGCGAAAAATCTGCACTGCATTCAGATATATAGTACATTAAGTAACATTACACCTACAGCAAGCCAAAACTAATGGCTTTGCCAATGGTTGTTAGTTGCATAAGCAACAGCTATGACTTCGTTGAGATTATATGCCAGTCCTTCAGTTCTGAAGTGAGACTGTGATTTGTGAAGGAATATGGTATTTAGAGATAACGATCGTGACTGAATGTGGATGTTGTGCATCTAGTGTGGCCTGTAAAGATATTGTAACTAATGCAGTTACTGCTTACTCTTCTTTCAGATCTGTCAACTTGTATGTTACGAATTGAGGGGCATCTTCCTCCGAACTGTCTGCTTAGATATTTGTTGGTACAAATGTTTGCAAATGCGGGAAGGCCTGAGGATTAGATTCAAGCTACCTCGAGTGATTTACCTTGTCCCGGACAGCCAGAGATTGTCAAAGCCTGGCGTCCGGTGTAAGGCATCATGGAAATGATCCACTCCCCCCCCCCCCCCCCATGAATGTCCTGTATATTTGCTGACTTTTTAAGTCTGAGTTAGCTAAGACATTTTGATTTTACTGCACTCTGAGTGGCTTCATTCTTACCTTAGCAAGGAGCACATCCTCACTTAAGTGCCAAGAACAGCTACAGCAATGTGCTTTTGAGACAAAAATATATGTTTTTTAGATTTATGACGGCCTGGCAAATTCAACAGCAATAGAGATTTGTAAAACCTTATAACATAGCAAACCAAGTATGGATAAAACCGAAAGGCTAGCAGCCAACACCAGCCCTATTAGCTTTGCCAAAGCTTGCTTGTTTGTCACAGACCCAATTGGTATTGCGTTTTTAGTACATATCCACCCAATCTGGTCTTTAGGGACAGAATTACAGGCTCCATTTTCTTTTTCTTTTTTTTTTTTTTATTTCTTTACTAATTTAAGCTAGATTATTTCTGTGACTCTATTTTCCCCACCACTTATGTACTGCAAGCGGTTGTTTGCCCCAGTGTAGTGGGAGCCAGAGCAACAATTAAATATACAGAAGCAGAGGGCCAGTGTAGACCGTGTCAATATATTGTGTAAAATAAAGCGCTGTACCACCATCGTACCCTAGTCTCTTGAGAATCAGTTTATATTTTTCTGCTTGACAAACATGTAGGACTTAGCTCGAATTCTAATTCAGAACCAGAGGCTCTGATTATGCTTCTCTTCCTTTCACGACAACACCAATACCTCTAAAAGCAATAATAATAAAACTATTGAATGGCAATGGCACAGTACTGCCATGGAAGAATCAAAACTGAGAGACACTTATCTTGACTGCCGAGCAGCAAAGAAAGAGGGAGCAAGTGGTGTTTCTCAGTTTGGAGAGAATTGAGGAACAGTGAATGGTGGACTGGGTAGGAGGTGTTAACCTTTTCCGTGCTGATGACGAGCTGAGCTCGTCATGCAGCATGGTGCAGCATGGTGGCGCTGTGCTGATGACGAGCTGAGCTCGTCATGGCCTCCGCGGAACGCCCACGCGGGGATAATTACCCCGCTGTGCTGGGCGTTCCATTGAGCGGGCGTGGCCATGACGAGCTCAGCTCATCATCAGCATAGCGCCACCGTGCTGCATGACGTGACGAGCCCGCGGCGCGGCCGCATCCTCCCGCGCTGCGGGGGAATTAGCCCCGAGGCGATGGGGTTAAAGAGTGTGTGTGCTTATACTCATGGGATTTGTAGTTTTTGTGTACTTATGTTTTGATTGGCTGCTGTGGCTTTGGCAGTAAAGGAAAAGAAGCATAAGCCTTGCCTTTGTGTCCCTAATAGAATTGAAAATTCCTGTCTCCAAAGCTAAAATATTTCTTATTGCTCATTTACTTTTTGTAACAATTGCATGTTATGCCATTAAAAGTAATTGGAATACTGGTCAAAAAAATAATATATATATATATATATATATATATATATATTACCCATTAGCTTGTATTAATGCACTAATCAGTAGGGGTGGGCGGAATCTGCGTAGTCGTGATATGCAAAGCTCTGCGAAATGGTAAAAAATGTCTACGAGCACGCAAAAGTTCTTCGAGCACGCGGAATTTCTTGTTCCGCCCGTTCGCGATGCTTTTTTCCTGTTCGCGAATGCTGTTTGCGTGCTCGGAAAGAAATATCTCGCGAATACGCATTTTGAAAGCGCGTACAAGCAAAAAATTCCCCAAAGTCGCAGATCGCTGAATTTTTGGCAATTCCGCATTCTCCGTGGAACGCGAAATTACCCAAATTCTGAGAGCGGAACGGAATTTACAGCCCAGGGCTACTAATCAGAGTGTGTGGCATTTTCAGTTTCAGTTTATAAACTTTATTTCGATTTAAAAAATCACAAAAGTCAAGACAATACAAACATAAAGGCCAAATTAGACAATATATCATATTACTATATCAACACTTGATTGTAACGTGGACATATAATAATCGACATTAAAACAATAAATGTTTAAAAAACTCTAAACACTCCCATGACAGCGGCCAGGAAATAAGATAATAAATGTTTTCCTTATAAAAGCTTGAATTATTTAAACCAAATTGAAGGGATGAATTAATGATCCCTATGTGAAATCAATCTCTAACTATAAGTCAATAGAACTCACATAACAACATGCAACAATTAAAAAACCACAATTACGTAAAGCACAAACACAAACAAGGTGTATAGAAAAGAGGATTTTATCAGAAAATAATTCAATCAATATATACATATGATACAAAAGGAAGAGGTTGACCTCCACCTCTTCCTTTTGTATCATTTATTGTACTTTGTGGATAGGTGTTTTTAGGTCTTGTTGTGTTGTATATTTACTTATCATTTATATACCTACAGACCTATTATTGCTTTTACTGTATATATTGATTGAATTATTTTCTGATAAAATCCTCTTTTCTATACACCTTGTTTGTGTTTGTGCTTTACGTAATTGTGGTTTTTTAATTGTTGCATGTTGTTATGTGAGTTCTATTGACTTATAGTTAGAGATTGATTTCACATAGGGATCATTAATTCATCCCTTCAATTTGGTTTAAATAATTCAAGCTTCTCTAAATAAATTCCCTTGAAGGCACTCTCACCCTTTTATCATAATTACCCAAGCCCTCAAGGGTATTCTGGGTTGCTCACTGTTTGTAACTTTCCTTATAAAAGAGCATCATATTTACACATTAAAAATGTATATAACAATAATTTTCAATGATGTTTCATTAACATCTAAGGAGAACGTGTTTTTAATATGCTTCTCTAATGCCATTATTTCCAGTGTAAACCTAAGTGCTGTAATTGTTTTGTCTTGTTATTCTATTAAAATGCCAAATTGTTGTTTGGAGCAGTTCTGTTGTAACTTTTTTTTTTTTTAGCTTTTTTTTTTAGTTTTTCCCTCCTTCGATTGCAGTCAGTGGTAGCTTGTTGTAAAAAAAAAAAAACAACACACACACATTACCCCACTGCCCAATTTTCTTTGTGAATTGTTTTTTGCTACAGTTTTTAGTCCTTGCATGCTAGCAATCAGCTGTGAACCGATGGATACCCCAGTATAACACACTTATGGTTACCTTTCCTTACTTTGGGCCCTATTACGATGGCAGGCGGACAAAGTCCGCCCGCCACCGTAACGGTGAACGGGACCATCCGCCGGAGGTGCGGCGGTCCCGCTGTGGCAATTAGGATGCCACTGTGGCGGTGGCATCCCCCATTCACAACATTGTAGCGGGCGGTGCTCACAGCACCGCCCGCCACAATGCTTTGAATGCACGTTGTGCATTGGCATGCACAAGGTGACAGGCACCGCGCGGTGCCTGCCACCTTGTCCATGCCAATGCCCCAGAGTGCACCCCACCCCTGAACACCCTGGGGGCCCGCAACGGGCCCCCTAAGGGAGATACTGCTACCATATTAGAGCCCTTTTCCGCCCGGTCGCCAGTCCGACCGGCGGACGGTCTTTCCGGCCGCTGGGTCCCCCCCCCTCCGCCTTCATAATATGGCTGGGGGAAATGGTAGGCGGGCGGTTTGTTTCTGAAAAAACTAAGATAATGCCCAGTTGGCTACCATGACACTGGCCCACCCTGCATTGCAGTATGACCTAAAGTGCTCCTGCAAAGAACAACACCAGCAGGGCAGCACACTGCCCCCTTTCCCAAGCAGTGTGGCAGCACATCTACAAAGATTGAAATGATCCCTTTAGTTCTGTTTTGAATTTCTGCAATTAGACTGAATCTTAGATATGTTTGTTTAAACAGTCTGTTTGTTACAGAGATGCTTTTTCAGTTCCTTAAGTGAGAGCCTTTACATCATCTTAATGACTGTTCTAAATCATGTTTAAGGAGACCTAATACTGGCAAGCTCAAGACCTCTATGGCAAGGTGTCAGTTTGCGTTCATACCTTCTTTTATTTGATAGTAGTATTTACTATGTAGATCTGTCGTTAGCTTAGATTTTTTGATTTTAGTAATATTCTATGTCTAATATACCTGCATTTAGGGCCTAATCAGTATATGGCAAGCTGATTTTTGGTGGAAGGAGAAAGTCAGAGCAATAAAATGTCTTTAAGTTCTGTGTTGAACTTTTCACATTTGATAGTGATTCAAAGACACAGGTTACATGTCAGGCTGCTTTATTCTTTCAACATTGGGATTGGTGTTTACTTTTCTTTCTCTGACTGTGAAGTGAGAGGAGATTTTAAAGTGAATTAAGAGGCAATAAAGGATATTTTTTATTTTTTTGCAATACACAAGAAAATGTAGTAAATACCTATAATTGAACTGTATGCATCCAGCAGTTAGGAAAGCAAAAATGAAGCATATTTTTTCTACTTCTAAAATGTGCTGAAAACAGAGATTTTAATAGTATCAAAACAAATCAAGACACTTAGTGATGCACAAATGATAAATATTCACAGAAACCCGATTTCCAACCATTCTCCTTTGTGTGCTATAGATGTTTATCAGTGAAATATGTCAGTTCAAATTTAGTGGCCATTCCAATGGAAAATGTGGTGTCTGTAAATGATTGCGCTACCACACGATGTAAATGTAAATGTATTTGAGCTTGTAAAGCGCACTGCTACCCGTCCGTAGGTTTCCTGGCGCTGTATAACTCTGGGGAACCCGTCCTGGCTTTCCCTGTGGGATGGTCCCTGCTGGGAGTCCCCAAGGTGGAGCCAGGCATCCCCGGAATTGATGGGGCCGTTGTGGAGATTAGGCAAGCTAATGCCCAGAGTTGCCGAGTGGAACCCCTGATTAGAGTAAGCACCAAAGCGAGAATTATCGAGTCCGCTGACCCAAGTCCACGACCCTGCCGCGTCGGGAATGGAACCCTGGTCCCAGGCCGACTTCTGCTCCTGGGTCTGCTGCCTCTAAACAGTGAGCCACACTACTCCTACTACTACTACGATGCGCTAGTTACATAAAAAAAATCGCCCACCTCATGGTTATTAAAGGTAGGTTGAATCGCTAAAGTTTGTTCTCAAATTGGGATGTGGAAACCACTGATCTAGGGGCTATTAGCTAGCTCTCTTCATCGGTTGTGTGTCATTCACTTATTCACTTATTTTTTAGGCCTGCTGCAGCATAACGAGTGAGGCAATGGTCAGCCCATTTCAGCCAACGACTGACTTCACTGTGAATGAGAAAGCAGTCACAAGGAGCACATCTGCACACTAAGTAGTTTCCTTCAGTGTCAGGATTACTTTGACAAGTGTGCTTTTTGAGACCAAAAAAGATTTTTCTTTTTAGTAAATATTGCTAGTCTCCACATCTTGGAACGCACCGACCTGGTCACCTTTGCAGGGACCCAGGAGCCCTCCCTTGCCCTTCCCTCTTCCTGACTTTTGCTGTCGGCATGGCTGTGCGACACACATGCCCCTTGGAGAGCCCTGGGGCCGGCGGTGCCTCACGTATCACAGGCCTGGAATTACTACAAATGAAGATGTTGAGCCGGCATGGACTTAAACCGAGGCACACTCCAAAATACGTAGGCGGATTGTGATAAGGCTGAGGCAGTATAACTCACAGCACATCAAAGGCAAACTAAAGTGTAATGGAGCTAGTGGGGCCTGTTACCTGGACTCTTCTACCGGTAAATGCTGCATCATGCTCTGAATGGGCTAGTACATGGAGAACACCTTTGCCCCCTAACATATGCTCCAACTGGTCACCGTGACTTTTTTTCTATTTCTCTGCCCTTCCTACCACCAAGCACGGTATATCACGCTGCAGCACCTCACACCAGGAGGCTATTGGATGGGTGCCGAAGAAGTGGGAAGACGTACACAGTGAACCTTAACGATCATTGCAGGCATCCGGTTGGCTCCTTCCGCCGCTCTGCTTTTCACCTCCCATAGAGCAAACTGATCCTGTTACAGTCCTCTTCTCATAATTTGTGCCAGCTGTTACACGAACACTGTTATAACTGATCACACCACCCCCTTTAGGATGGTAAAGACCAAATCGGACAAGGCCCCAGTGTCAGCCGGTGGCACGCAAGGACTGAAGAACGCTCAATGGTCGTGATTCCGTGGACAAGACGCTGGCAGCCACACTGTCTGACCTCTCCCGCAGATTTTACAAGCTTTTCGTGGCTGTCGTGGACATTAAATTAACTCTAGAGCCGAAGTTGGACCCCCAAGTATTGATGTTGCCCTCCTCCGGAAAGATCACAAAAAACTGAAGGATTGGGTCAAAAATTCTAAATCCACACTGGCCATCCTGTGACCCACGGAAGTAGACTCCAACAAACACCTTCGTGCCATGCAAAAGGAGGTGGATTACTTAATAGAAGACCAGGAAGAGAGATCAAGGAGGAACAATGTGCACTTAGTGGGCTTTCCTGAACAGGCAGAGGGCCCAAATATGAAACTCTACTTGGAAGACTGGTTTGTCAACACAATATTATCAGGCAAACAATCCACCTTCTTCTCAGTGGAAAGGGCTCACAGGATCTTAGGGAGACCGCTCGCAGTGTCCGGTGGTGGTGCACTTATTCAACTACAAGGACCGAGATCACATACTTCAGGCAACAAGAGCAAGGGGTCCGTAGACTGTTGAGAATACCCAGTGCATATTTACCAGGACTACACCCTGGAGGTCCAGAGACACAGATCGTCCCTCCTCTGAGTGAAGTGCCTTCGCAATCACAACATAAAATATGCCCTATTGTTTCCCGCCACCCTCCCGGTGCAACATGAGGGCACAACCACCTATTGTGCAACCCCAGACGAGGCTTGGACTTGGCTCGAGCATAGGGGACTTGCAACCTCACATGGGGACAAATGCAGCTGGCAAGCACAGAGACAACACAGGACACGCCCCAGACATCCGCCATTGGGTCCCACAAAAGAGCAGGTGGCAAAGGAGAGTGCCCGGGCAGTAAAGGACATGGAGAAGCATGCATCAGCCCCTTCTCCCTCAGTCTCGGAGGTGGAGAACCAGTGCAGCGATTCATCATTGTTGCCTTACTCACAGACTGCGGTGGTGCTGGGTGGCGGCCCGCTGTCACCCCTCAGGCATGCAAGAACCTGATCTGATACACTTCAAATAGGGGTGGAGAGGGTGTGGGCGGGTGGATAAGCGTGTTGTATCACTGGGCACACACTGTCTCCTAATTGACTCTATAGACCCGGCCACAGGAGGCGATATGCATTCCCACCATTGCCGCTAAATCTGACACGCCCCCCAACTATACAGAGCCTCTGCTACAGTCAATTTTCTCAAACTGTTATTATTGCATTGTAGTGCCAATGGCTGGCCGCCTGATGGCGTACTGGCCTGGGAATGGGAGTTGGTAGTTCATGTTGTTCTGGTTAACTTGTCCACAAGAGGGACTTTACAGTAATCCTAAGTGGGGGACCTTGCATGCCGTACACATGGACGGGCTGAAGAGGGGGATGTGGGGTATGTCGTTATTGCTAGTGGGGTTGTTTCTGCTTGCAACAATATGGCCTTGTTGGCATGTTCATTTATGAATGTGGGATGCACACCTTTTCTTCAAAACGTATTCCGAATTAGTCCAAATCTATTCCTTGAATGCGTGCGTAACTGGAAAGGTGCCATTGCCCCAACGACACCCGAGTGGACGGGGGTGATTGTAGAAAGGTGGGGGAGTAGTAAATACATATGAGTTAATAAGAAGCATGAGGTGGGGGTTAAGATTCAATGGGGAGAGTGGCGCGCTCATTTTATGGGGTGAGGTTATAATGCACCATAGACTTACAGGCTTGTTGCAGATAGAGCTAAGCGGGTTGTGATGTAAAACAGTATCATCGGAATATTGCTAATGTATTTGTGATGATAATTGTAATTAGAAGTTTAATCATGCACGTAATTGATTATTGTTTGTTTCACCATTATTTATAGTGACCCCTGATGAAGGGCAAATCAGCCCGAAATGCATTGGGTGTAAAGAATAAACGCTGCCTTTTTTTAATATGGACTTTGCATCAATCTTGTTCTTTCAAGAGGTCCGGAGGGGCACAGACAGAACAGTAGAAACTTTGAAAATTGCACAGAATACCGCGTGTGGATGAAAAAGATATTTAACTGAAGCAAGCAATGAGTACGTTTGAGCATCTGGATAAGATGGATTGATTTGGAAGTCAAAATATATTGCCAATGTGGCGCAATAGCAGTGCAACTGGTTGGGGCAAACAGTTGCCCCTTCTTGGAATAATTCTTGTTGGCATGTTACCAGGGCTCCTCAGTGCTGTTACGGACCTGGCACGTTCAAGGTATTGCAAGTTACACCAAGTGCTACCCTGTGTACAACTACTTTCGCAGGCACAAAATCCATATAGCACTCCTGAAGAAAACTCATCTCACCTCACAAACACTTGACTCCAGGCGTTGGAGGGGGACGCTGGTAGGGACTGTGGACTCTAGCTACGCCAGGGGAGCATTGATCTGGCTGACCCCTGGGACTCCACTAGAGGTCCTAAACGTTGACACCGAGTGTCACTATGTAATACCAGAGGGACTGTTGGATGGCCTTCCAATATCGCTGGTGTTGCTGTATGCCCCCTATGCCAACCAGGCCTCCTTCCTGCAGTCCATGACCACAGCACTATTATGGAACATAATGGCCCCGGTTTACTAGGGCACAGATTTTAACTGCACTTCCGACTTAGACAGGGACCGTTCTCGACCCCCCACCCCCGTGGGTGCCCAATCAATTACGCTTACACTCTATTTACAGACCTGGTCTACCAACCTCCAGGTACAGGAAGCTTGACGGGGCCTACACCCAGTCATACACTAAGGAGTACTCAAACTACTCCGGGTTGCACGACCTACACACCAGAATTGACTTGGTATACTGCTCCCAAAATGCCATTGCTAGGGCGTCTCAAGCGCAATATCTCGGAGGCACCCGATCGCTGTGGTTGTCCTGGGTAAAATGAAAGCCTAAATATCCAACATGGCAACTACACTTGGAGGTGCTCCGTGATGCTCCTCTCCTCTCTTTCAGAAACCATTGTTTCTTATTTCCAAGAAAATAGGGTACCGCATCCAGAGTTGGGGTGGAGTGGGACGCATTTAAGGTCATACTCTGAGGGCATATAATTAAAGCGGTACACGGCACTCAATTAACATTTTGCAAGAAACTTGTCAACTTGGAATCTGAGATACGCTGGTATGGCCCATACTAGGTTAGCGTATAAGATTATACTGGAACAATTGGGTACCCTTGATCACAGGGAATACTTAGCCAGGCGGCACGCTGAGGGCTACAAAGCCGGTAAATTGCTGGAGTGGCTGCTTCAATCAGACTCACCTAGAAATCCGATCACGGCCATTAGAAATGATGTGGGAAGTATTGTTAACACACAAGACAACATTAATACCACTTTCCAATCATACTACACCTCTCTGTACAGAGCCCCCAAGGGTGCGGTCCAGCCAAGCTAAATCCTTTCTGGAGGGCATCACTTTTCCCCGTGTCCCACCCATACAGTTCGCAGAGCTAGAGTCCCCTATTGCTGACGGTTGGCCCCTAGAGATTTACACGACTTTCCGAATGCAACTGGCCGCTTGCCTACATGTACAATGATGCATACAATAAAAGCATATTGCCCTTCTCTCTCCTGGAGGCAATGTTGTTGTACCCAAAACAAGCAGGGATCAACTTCTTGGGTCATATCACCCATTGTCCCTCTTGAACTCTGATTATACGATCCTTGGCAGAGTGCTGGCTGATAGACTGATTGCAGTAACCCAAATTCTAGTGCATCATGACCAGAACGGCTTCATACCTGATAAAAACACCTTTCTCAACCTGCGTAGGCTCTTCATGTTGATGGATTGTGCACGCACAAAGGGCAAACACTCCTGGGTCGTCTCTCCCGACATTGAGATGGATTTCGACACCCTTGGCTGGTGCTACTTACAGGTAGTGCTCACCTGCTCTTGAATAGCTCCCCAATTTCTTACGTGCATCTTCTTATACAATTCACCACTGGCACGAGTGAAGACCGGGTCCATCATTTCAGTTTCCTTTGTCATTGAGCGGGGCACCCGACAGGGATGCACCTTGTCACCAACTATTTTCGCACTGACAATGGAACCACTTGCTTGCACGCTCAGATAGAGGGCTGCAGACTGGGATATAAGGGCATTGAACCAATGTAGCATTGTCTGACTGGACACGGACGACACACTGATATACTTGTGTGGAGATACAATGATCCTGCCTGAACTAATGGCACTGCTGGAGCGGTTTGGGCATGTATCCAACTTAAAAGTGAACTGGAACAAATCGCTCTTATTCCCTATGACCCACTTAACACCTGAACTGTGGAGAGCACTTCCACATATGCCGTTACCCTGGTCCTGTGACTTCAAATATCTGGGAGTCCAAGTATACCACTCGACTACACACTTATTAGATGGAAATTTGGGCAAGGCAATAGCTATCTTTTGGTCCTCACTACCGGTCTGTATGGAGTTACCACTTTCATCCATGTGGCATATAGCTATCTCTAAAATGTTGATCCTGCCCAGACTGTTGTATTTGTTTGCTGCCCTCCCCCTCTTATTTCTCTTGTATGCATCTCTTGCACACCAGTTACACACAGTATGCGGCAAGACACGATAAGCCTGAGACATCCAGACTCTTCCAAACAATACTCGTGCACGGTACTGGCCGACTCGCCTGTGCAATGCTCTACAATTCTATACGACAGTCTCTCTCACATCGCTCAGGGCTTACTGAGATCGCGAACTCTCGACAACATACAACATACAACAACATAAATGGACAAACAATGGGTGCAATGTCTACGAGTATCGAACAGTATCTCCGCGGGCGCCAGGTACACTTGCACTCAATTTAGTTATCTCCACCACACACCTCATGCCCCAAAGAATGACACGAATGCACCCTGGTTCCCCGATTTCTGGCCCCCGCTGCAACGACACAGAGGCCACCTTCACCGACATAGTATGGACTTTCCTGGACGGCAATAGCCGTTAAACTAACTGAGGCTGTGGACAGTGCAGTGGTGCTAGATGGCCCTCCCTTCTTGCTGAGGATCACTTAATGTCGGCAACACGCAAGACCCTAAATAAATACTTGGATTTGACTTTGATAGTAGCTAAGTGGAGAATAGCTATGAGCTGGAAGTCGCACTTAGTCCCTCTCACTCACTTATGACTCACTGATCTATGCAGAGCCCTCATAGCCAAGCTTGAGATTTCCCATGGGACCATACCAGGTCACCCGTTCACACCTAATTCCCCCCCTCCCCCTCCTCGACTGGAAAGCATACCTCACTGCTATTGAGGCTAAATTACCAGTTACTCCTACATGATTACCTGATAATCATATGACCTCCACTTGAGAGGCAGTCACCTCCGCTCACCTGGTGGCATCAAGTTACCCTGCCATTCTCCTCACCCCCAACACCACCCTCCAACTGAAGACACCGCTGTAGTTCCCCAGCACTGCGGTAGTTCCCCAGCACTGCGGTATTCTTCCATCACAACCTCGCCCAGGGCACATTTATTGTTGGTCCACAGCAACCCACTAGAAGAATGATGGAAAAAAAAGAAGAAAACTATGGTTCTCACCCTTCTTTAGTTGAAGTTTGAAATATTTCTTGACACGCATCATAGTGATTGCAACTTCTGCACCTGACTATTTATACTGACACATGTGGCGAAACATTGTACACTCTACTACTGTTGCATTTATGTCATTACGGCTGTTGCCGCTGTACCATATACTGCACTGATGCTACATGTTATTGCACACACCCACTATGAACGGAGTTCAGTATGTTTATCAAAAAGTCAATAAAGAAATATTTTAAAACAAAACCTACTGAAAAGTCTGTTGTGGTCAGTAAAAAAGCACATGCATAGTAATGTTGAAAGGGGCTGCTGATTCCTTACAATGTGATTTATTTTTGCCATTCACCTTTCTTACTACCCAGCTATTGACTGACTTTCCTCCAATTTTTGTGCTCCTGTTCGTTTTTTTTTTCAAATTCTTAATAATGTATTTTCTTTCCACATCTTGAGATTTCAATGTAAGGATTTTCTCTTTCTTCTTTATTAGTATATCATCATGGTGTTTATTTCCTTGTGATGATCATTATCTCCACCATCAGTTTTTCTTTTGTAGAGCTAAATTAAAGCATCTGAACACTTTATAATTAACATTAAGCTTTAATCACTAAAACAACATGGTTTTAATTTGTTTCCAGATTTGTAGCATGGATTCATTGTCACTGACCTACACAAGTTTTCAAGAGATTTCCAGTCTGGATATAGCCTTTCAACCCTAGATACCTTTTGAAGCATTGCATTTTTAGGACAACAGTTTTGAACAGATCTGTAATTTTTAAAGCAGTTTTTTAACACTTTGCAAATCGACAGATGGTTTCATGCTTATTGTAATATTTTTAAGCTCAAATACCTTGTTGCCTAACGGTGTTGTACTAGATGTGTCAATAGATAAATGCTTTCTGAATATATTTCCGATAAAAAAGTTAATACAATCTGGATACAAATGATGGCTTTGAGGACAGTGTTGGAAAAAAATGCACACCAATCCACAGGAGTGGTCTCTGGCATATGAGCAGCACATCAAGGTGATAAAAAGGTACGAAAAGTTAACTCAAGACCTAGCGGAATGGGCAAAGCTGTGACCAAATTACTAGACTCCCTGAATAATAGAGCATCCTGATCTGTGGATGTGGACCACATGGAAGGGGATAGCACCCCGGTGCTTGTTTAGAGGCTTGCCAATTATTTCATGTTGCATAGATGATGTATGGCAGAATTCATGTGGGTTTTTACAAATTGTACACTAAAATGTCCAACAAATTTAAATGCCTTGTAAATGAGAGCTCCAGAAAAAAAAGAAAGAGAATTAAAAAAATATAATGTAGTAAGTGCACCATTCTGTGCCAGCGACTGGTACACTGGGGACTTTTCTTGGGCTTGATCTCAAGGCCAAGGTGAAAAGCACTGCAATGGAAAGAGGACTTCGTGAAATGCCATCATTAAATGGTTATGATCAGAATTCTAAATTGCTGGGGCCATCCTGATATGCATTGCTCTTAGTGTCCAGGCCACCGACCCAACAAAACAAATGTAATCAACTTTAGAAAACTGTTCAAACCAACCAGCTCAACATATCGATGACATTGGGAACTTTATCCCAGCCCTAACTATCTCTTAATGAGGTCTCGTTCTACCCTTAAGAACACAGTGCATTTTGCAAGACTGTGGACAACGGAGTGACGCCTATCTTTACCCTAGCAATGGTTTTCTTGGTCATACCTATAACTTCCAGTCCGGTATCAGCCTCCAACATGCTCATTGCCCTCAGCCCAAGCCAAGCATTTTTAGATCTGGCACCAATACTTTGAATATCAAATACCCCTGAATCTTTCCAAATACACAATGAAAAAGCTGAAACACAGGGCCTTGAGAGACTTCCCGAAAACCCTGTTTGAGGACCAATATCACTGCCAACACAAAGGTGTGCTCACAACCTACCCCCTCTTCTTCACATACAACACTGACTTATGGATCAGGTTCTTGTGCAATTTTCTCCCATCCTTCTCTCTCTCTCTCTCTAACACCCCGTTTGGATGCAAACTCAAATGCATTTCCCCCTTTGGTTTCTTGAGTAACCTTTCTATCTCCATCTATAACATGGGGAAAATCATGTTCCAGGCCAATGACACATTCACAGCCACAATTGACTTTATTTATTATCTTACCCTCAAGCTCTCTGATAATCCATCAAGCTCTGCTTCTCTGTCCATCCTTAACAACCCTCACCCATTCTCCTCCCCTTCTGACAAACCCAGACAACCCCTCTCACCCCGGACTCTCCTGCAGTTTGATATGCTCCACACAACTCATAGCTCACCGCCAACAAAAGACCTTGAACACCCACCCCAAAGAACATCTCACCATTCCTCTCCAACCTCCCACAAACCATTATCTCCCCCTCTGGAGGCCTCCTCCACCCCTTTCTCTGCCCCACAGTCATCTCACATGCTTCCTCACCTCAACTTTAGCACCCCCTGCCCTAACATCTCCAAGCACCAGATACCAACAACCCATGCCTCCCTTAACCAAAATGTAAATACATAACTGGCCTCTGTTCAACAAGCTTCTTTCCTTGTTCTTATATCTCTCTCGAACAATGGACATCCTCACATTGACTCTATTCCAGCTAGGCAACTCTCTGTCCTCTTGTTGCTGCTCCCCTCATCACCCCATGAGGACCCTCCCCAAAAACCCTTCCAGCAAACCGTGAGACATTCGTCTACCCAGACCCAAACTTATACAATCTCCCCAAGATAACTCAGACCTTTTCTATCTCCTAGAGAGTTACGCTGCTTGAAATTCTGCTACCCCCTCATCCTCTCTTCCTGCAGTTGGCTGCCTGATTTACAGCATGATTTCAGATCACAGCCAAACTCGCACATACCAACTCTGTGTGCGATCATCCTCTCTTAACTTGATTCAAATCCGAATTTTCCTCCCTAAACAGCCAAGTCAGAAAGATAGCCGCTTCTCCCTGAATGGCATGCTACACAATTTATGGTCTACATATATATGACTCTATCTTGGCCCATAATCTTTGCATCCTGACCCTCGCAGAAACGGGGTTCAGTGACTCATCTAACGATGCTCTAGAACTTCTACTTCCTCCCAGTTATTCCAAGTTGCATCGCAACCTGGAACATAGACAAGGTAGTGGTCTCACACTCATTCACTGAAATTCCCTGAGATGCAGGACACTCCCTACCACTCATTTTCTGTCTTTCGAATGCATGTCAGTGGTAATGTCAACATCCAGTACCTCCAACATCAGATTGAATGTGATTTACCATCTTGTGGATCAAAACAACATCTTGATTGAGGAATGCATGGATCTCTTCACCTTTCAGCATATAAGCTGGGACAACACTATCTTCTTTTCTGACTTCAACATCCACTGAGGAGGTGAGGATAACAGCTATGTGGATACTTTTACCTCCTTTCTCAAATACAATGATCAACAACACTGCCATAAACACATACACCACAAACGTTGTCCACCACACCACACCTTAAAGGTAATTAGTCCACTGGCTATTACCTGTCTCACCTTGTAACACCACTAAATTCGGTATTTAGGTGGCTCCCTGAGACCTGAACCTGAGATTCATTGGGCCAAAGGTGACTAGGAGAAAGAAGACCCACTGCACGACAACTGAAGCCCTGCTGCTTAGGAAAAAAGATACTAACCCTTCTAGCTTCCCCAAGGACTCGACAATCGTGGCCTGCTGTGTCGTCCTGAATCTGCAAGGACTTCAAGAACTCCAGAGCACCTACAACCTTTGGGAAATCACTGCGAAGCTCCCTTTGAGTGAATGTATCACTCCCCTGCACACAGCAGGCATTGATCCCATGAAGTCCGGTTTGTCAGCTTGCTGCTCCCTGACTACCTTGATGCAGCACTAAATTAAGAAGCGGTACAACCGCTCTTGAGAGTCAGATTTGCCTCTCCACCAAGTTTGGAGACACCAGGTCCTACCGGAGCCGTGATGTACCAATACCCTGTATTCCTTTTTTTTCCCAAATTTTTATTAACATTTTTTACATAATAAATGCATTCCCACCCACCCCTCCCCCCGACACCCTGACCAAGACCATGTCATAAAGAAAAGACTTATTACATTCATAAATCTGAAATTAATCCATTATGATTCGCATTTCCTAAGCATAGGAAGGGAAAAAGAAATGAACAAACAGAATACAATCATGTATGTCTCTGAATCCACAGCAAGAGCGGTGCCCAGATCTGCATGCCCCTTAATCTTTTTTTTAACTCCTTTGTTCCTGTAGATTGCCATTTCCAGACTGCAGGTCACTAAAAGTCTAGCCCTCCATTGTTGGAATGCCGGTGGGTTAGGGTCTAGCCATGCAGAGGCGATACTAAGTCGGAATATTGCCATAGCCACAAATATCAATCCCTGTATGTTTAACTGCTGTTCACCATTCGCTACCCCCAGCATGATTTCCTCTGTTGAAACTTCTACTCTTGTTTGGCATACTTCAGAAAGAAATTCTGACATATCTTTAATCAAGTCGGAGAGCGTGTTACAGGTGGCAAACATATGAACAATATCAGCCCCATAGAGTGCACAGCGAGGACACGTAGTTCCCTTCCCTGTTCCCCATTTGGCGATTTTCTTAGGTGTGTAATAAAGGAAAAAAAAGGTTTTATAAAATTTTGCTTGTAGCTTTATCGACATTAACAAATTTAGGGCTAAATCATAAGCCATGCGGGGTATTGTAATATGGACTCCCAGCAGAGCCTGCCAAACAGTGCATTGTTTATCCATATCATCAGGGGAGGCTAGAATCAATATTTCATAAATTTCCCCAATCCGGGGGGTAATTTTTTTACATAAATTATCAATCAATTGATTATTCTGAAAATTCTCCCGCCCGCCAGTTTTCTTTATTAAGAAATCTCTGACCTGCAGAAACTTAAAGAAGTCCCTATGGCTAATATTATATTCCTCGTGTAGGTCTTCAAACATCTTGAGACAGCCTTGTTTATAAAAACAGCCCAGCTGCACCACCCCTACCGAGGCCCATCTGTTCATACAGCTATCGTGAAATATAGGGGGTAGATCGTTATTGCGGTTCACTGGCGTATAAAATGAAAATCGCCCCAACCCCAAAATCTTACGGACATTACACCATACTTTATAAACCCCTACAATAGTTTTAAACTTGACTTTCTTGAAGTAGCTATCGTTGGTATGTCGCCAAAAACAACCAGCGCAATCTTCTCCTAGTATAAGTTCTTGAGGTGACGGGATCTCTAGGTTAATACCATCATGTGAAATCAGTTTAACGCAATATTTCAGGACCGTGGCCCAATAATACAGCTTAAAATTAGGTAGAGATAAACCTCCTCTTTCCTTTGGTAGTACCAGCCGTTTAAGGGCCCTTCGGGGTTTCTTATATCCCCAAATAAAGCTTGAAAGCATAGATTCAATAATCCTAAAAATTTTGGGGGAGAACTCAAGGCAAATGGTCCTGAAGAAATATAAAAAACGGGGCAAAAAAAGCATCTTAATCAGATTACAGCGGCCCCCTATGGTCAAATGTAGGTTATCCAGTCGGGCCAACTCTTTCTTAGTACGAGAGATCAATGGGTTTAGGTTGATTTCCACAATATTTTGAATTTTTGCACTTATTGTAACACCTAGGTATACGGCCTCCTCTGTCACTCTTAAATCTAACCATCACAATCTTATTATTGAGTACAATCTGGGTTTTGTTGGAGTTCAATTTATATCCAGATACTAATCCGTTTAGGTGTGCCTCTTCTTCAATCACTCGCATGGCTAAATTAGGATCTTTAGTGACAAGCGCGATATCATCGGCGTATGCCAACATTTTAGTGTTATAATTACGTATTTGAATCGGTTGTATAGATATACAATTGTCTAACCAACGAATAAAAGGATCGATATAGATCGCGAACAACAGAGGTGAACATGGGCAACCCTGTCTGGTTCCTCTCGTGATTGAAAAGTTCTCTGACAGGAGCCCATTAACCAATACTTTAGCACTTGGCTTATTATATAGCCCTTGGGTAGCCATGATGAATCTGTTATTGATTCCACAATGAGCCATTGCCGCCCATAAAAATCTCCAGGAGACCCTATCAAACGCTTTCTCCGCGTCAAGGAGGATAAGCGCCATAGGGTCTCCTGTTGACTCTGTATAATCAAATAGCGAGATCACCCGTTGAACGTGGTCAGTTGTTGACCATCCTGGTATAAACCCATGTTGATATTTGGAGACTATTTTATTAATTATTGGTGCCAGTCTAGCTGCTAAAAGTTTCGAGTAAATTTTTGAATCCCCATTAATCAGGGTAATTGGACGATATGAACCTAAATCACGTGGATTTTTGGTTTTTTTCAGGAAGACCACAATCTTAGCTTCAGACCATGAGGAGGGGGGGTCCCTCCCTGAAATATATGAACAAATAAGGCCATCATTATTATTTTTAATTGATCGACAAATTTCAGATAGAACTCAGATGGAATGCCGTCCAGTCCTGCCGCTTTCCCACTATTTAGCGCATTTAAAGAGAGCAGGATCTCATCCCAATTAGGTAACTCATCCAGCATTTCCTGATGTTCCTTCTCGAGAATGGGCCCTGGATTTACATCCAAATATAGATCTGGATCCCCAAGCCCCACGATGGGTTCTGTATAGAGTTCTTGATAGAATCTCTGGAATGCGGCCCTTACTTCGTTTGGTTCAGTCTTTAAGCCTAATCTGGGGTCCTGAATTTCTTTGATAGTGCTTGCTGATGCCACTTCTCTAGTGCGCACCGCCAGCTGATGCCCAACCAGTTCGCTCAGCTCGTACACTTTCTCCTTATTAACTGATGCTTTGATGATGGCCTTTTCTACTATTATTTCTGTAATAAGATTTCTCGCGATGGCTACCTGAGCCAATGCATTGTCTAGCACTTAGCCCTGTTGGGCTGCAGCGATCAGATCCTCCTCGGCTTTACCCAGGTTATGTTGTAGTACAGCTAGGCGGAGTTTCCCTTCCTTATTAGACCTAAACGAGAATTGCAGTGTCTCGCCTCTTATGCCCGCTTTTAGAGCATCCCAGACTATAGCTACGGGAGCACTTCCAAGATTATCTGCTATAAAACCCGGGATCCACCCCCTCATGTGTTGACAATAATTTACATTCTTTAACAGAGCCCGTTCAAACGTCCAGGTAGTAATTGGACGTTTATTCAAAGTATAAGATAAGTTCAAAATTAGGGGATTATGGTCTGATAATAAGTGCGGAAGTTTATCTACCGTACATGCAGCTTTCAATGAATTTGACATAAACATGTAATCTAATCTAGCATGTCGCGAATGTGGATATGAATAGAATGTGAAGCCAGGATCTCCACTGTGATTATGTTGCCACCCATCTATTAGGCCATGTACCATACACAAATCTTTAAGTGCCCGAAAAACTCTAGGTTTCCTGCCATGATATTTAAATTCCGGCCCCATTGTCCAGTCACCGGGGAGATGTAAATTAAGATCGCCGCAAACTATTAGAGGTAGGGGCCAGTGTGTTATCTCATTAGAAACATATGTAAGCGTCTCGGGTTCATCACAAACACTCCCATAAATGGTACAGATTGTCATTTTATTCAGTCCATTATTATACTTGCATTCGGCGATTCCCCATCTACCAAATTTATCAGAAAGTACTCTGTCAAATTGGAGCCCCGCACCTTTTGCTAAAATTGCCACCCCCTTAGTTCGGACTCCCTGTGTCGAGGCGGTCATAAGGTTATACCCCAATGATTTCAATAAGAAATGCTGAGAACCTTCAATATGAGTCTCTTGTAAGCAAACAATATTAGCTTCCATTAACTGCAGCCCTGCTGCTACCTTCTGCCTTTTTTTAATATCATTGAGGCCACATATATTTAGTGAAGCAATTTTCAACTTAGCCATAATATCATGAATATTATTATCATTTGCCTTGCATCATATCCATGTCTTATTTTCCTGGTCATTCCAGAATTATCTGGCACCATAGTAACAAAGACTTTTCTATCCTTCATATGCTTGGAATTTCTTGGTCCTATACTTCCCCCCCACTACTCCCTTATCCCACCCCTGATTCCCCCCACCACCCCCCCTTACCATCCTATGAGGCATCCTAGGTCCCGGGTCCTAGTTGTGGGCGTCCGTATGTTCAGATCGCCACAGCGGACCCCGTGGCCTGAGCAGGTTGATGGAATATAGTGTTTCCCAGAGTCTTTATACTTATTCAGATAACATTACAAAATTTTGCTTTATAAACTTATATTCTTCTCCACCCCACTTTACCCTTCTAGTGATTCCCCATAATTCCAGACCTTAACTCTTTCTAAATCTGTTTAGGACAGCTAAGTTCAATGACCATCTCTTTCTATAGTTCCTTTAAGTGTATTTTTTTTAAATTATTTCCCTGAGTTTCGTATCCCAGTTTCTGAAATTTCTCTTAAGTAGTCCTCGGCCTGTACTTCGCTAGTAAAGCTTCTTGTTGAGCCCTTGAATATAATTTTCAGCCGTGCCGGGTTTTGTAAAAAAACGGTCGCTCCAATTTTTTCAAAAGGCGCGAAAAGTTGGCGCATTTTCCATCTCCGCTCAACGGCGGTATGGGCGAAATCTGGTCTTACAAAAAACTTAAACCCTTTGTACTCCCTTTGGCTTGTAGGTCTGGCAAGATTGTAGATTGCTTCACGAAGAAGGAAGTTTCCAAAATGAACCAGCATGGCCCTGGGATATTGGCGTTGCTTATGGGTGTGTTTTGGTAGCATCAAAGGAAAGCGATGGGCACGCTGTGTCTCTCTGTCCATATCCCAGGCCTCCAATTCCGGGAACGCTGTTTTGAGTATATTAATCATTGTCCCTCTAGCGTCATTGCCTTCAAAATTTTCTGGGATACCAAGAAACCTTAGATTATTCCGTCTGGATCTGTTCTCGTGATCTTCGACTTTTGCCATAAGGTCTTTTATTATTCCACCCTGCTCCTTTTCTGTTTTTTGTAGTTTGGCGACGTCAGTTTCCAAATTTTCCGTGCGAGTTTCTACTGCGGCCATTCTCTCTGAGATCTCAGTACATATGTTGCCGACTTTTTTAACCTCGCCTTGCAATTTTTCAATGGCAGCCCGGTTCCTTTGGCTATCTTTTTTAACATCCATATGAAAATTCTTTATTGAGCTCAACACTTCACTCAATGAGGGCTCTATTGTTATTCCAAGGCTGCCTCTGTTTCCCGTAGTTTTTTGACTTCCCTCTTCTATCTCATCCAAGCTGTGATTTTGACGTGGTGTTTCTCCCAATGATTTTGAAATCTGGCTTCTTCGTGCGGAATTCGTTCTGGCTTTGGCGTGATCCGTATTAGTGCCTGGATCTGTTGTCTCTTCATTAGGAGGATTACATTCTCTTTTGCGTCTCGTCCTCTTTTTTCCCCGTTTTTTCCTGGGATTTGTTTCGATGGGTTTTCTCGATTCGTGAGAGCCGGAGACCTCCGAGGATAAGGTCCCCATTTGTAGGCCTGGACTTGCTTTACTTGTGTCACTTAATTCGCTTGACTCACTTGAGATGGACATCCCTGTTTCGTAGATGTCCGAATCAGAATCTTCCTCGGAGAATGATTTACTTCCTAAATGTAGATCTCTCCCCCGTGGAAGCATTTGGGAACTAAGAAAAGAAGAGGGATGTTCGATACTTAGAACGCCCGTAGGGTACATCTTGCCTTGGTCTAATTGCTCCCCTTGCTTCGTTTTCACTGGTTTTACCACTATGGGAGCCCTAGTCCCTTCCATGTCCACACTAGGATCTGCGCTTTGGTTTCCTAGGTCTGGATCTAAAGTGTTATTTTCCTCTACATCGAGGTTCTCTAGGGGTATACCTTGGACATCCAGTCTCAGATCGCTTGGATGTTTGATCTGTAATTTTTCAATTTTTAGAGCATTGGTCGGACCGTCCTTGGGTAAGGGACTAAAAATATTAGAGATTCTGGGCTGAGAAGTAGCCTGGGAGCCTGTTGTTTTTGCAGCGGTCTTTAAATTTTTTATTGTTTGAAGCCTCTGTGCTTTCTTGGCCATTAACTCCAATTTTGCGTTATCCTCTATATCTCTCCCCTTCTCATTCTCATTCTCATTCTCACGCTCTTTCTCTTTGGCTTTCCGTCTTGCTTTTTCTTTCTCCTTCTCTAGTTTTTTTTCCGCATTTTTATTTTTATTTCTTCCACTCTCATGAGATTCTTGCCTTATCAAATCTTTTTCCTTTTCCTTTGCTTTGGATCCTCTTGTTTCAGGGCCTCTCTGTCTATCATTAGTTATTTGCGAAGCATATATCGTTTCCATTTCAGCGTTTTGTGGGGGTTGATTGTTTTCCAGAATCTGTGAGTTTCTCAGGTACTCTAGATCCTCTAGGGTTCGTGTCTGTACCTCACTTGTGCTCTTCAAAGCCGTTGCATCCTCTTCCCCCTTATTTCCAGTAGGTACTGTAGTATGCTTCACAATTGTCTGTGCCTCCGCTGCCGATCCGACATCTCCGGCAGCAGCATCTCTTTTCTCCCTTCTCTCCATATCCTGTGTAGTTTTCAAGGATGAAGCCTCTTTCTTTATCTGGCACTGTGCCCGTACTTGCCACCAGTTTTGAGGTTGTTTTGGTAGTTTTCTGCCTTCTCTGCCCCTTTTGGTACACCAATAAATCAGCTTTCTGGGTACTTTTGGCGCTGCTTTAACGGTTTTGCAAGCACCTCCTTTAAATGTGCTATATTGCTTGCTCAAGGCACCTGCAATATGCCAGTCTGTGTTGAAAACATGTATTTTGAGTATTATTGTGGCACTGACTTTATTTACTGTTTCAAAATGTTTTTTAGTTTCTCCAAAATATTCTCGAGGCTTTTCCTGCCACACCGGTCTTTTGGATTGCCTTTTAAATTGCATTCGCCCCCTTTTTTTTTCGCCCCCTTTTATTCCTTTCTGTTTGCCCCTCTCTCCTTGCGTGCATAGGCTCAGGCTCTCACGTTTTCCACTGCACCGAGATGCACAGGATACGTGCTGCGCGTGAGATTTACGGGGCCTGTCGACGTGTGAGCAGATGACGCCAAGCAGTACTGACAGAGTTCAGAGTTCACAGTCAGGCAAGTCGGCCGAGTCAGACGCCGAGAAATACCAGGTGAGATGAAGAGTGAATGAGGCCAAAAGTACGAGCAATCAGAGCGGGCAAAGAGCAGGACGGACTGGCGGACAGGCAAGCAGAGAAGGTCCTGGAAAGCCAGGGAAAGTAGAAATTCGGCAGAAAAAACAGAAGCCTCTGTTACCTTTTATTCTGCATTTCTCCCCTCACTGCCTTACATGCAGTGCTCTTTCTCCTTTTCAAAACACAGTCCGACCTTGGGGGTGATTAGGCAAGGCACAAGTAGAGTTTAGGGTCGTAAAAAAAAGAGAAACATTGAAGGTATGTATGTATATATTTAGAAGATGGGTTTGCACGGATAACTCACAGTTTTCACAGCCAAGACCATCCGCCTTCTTTCCCTGTATTTGGGGCACGGGAACAGGCACAGCTACGAGCACCGAAAAAAAAGAGAAGGCATCTCAGCCCCAAACACTGCGCAAGCTCTAAACTCCGAGCTCTGAGCTCCGGTATCAGCTCCAGTATCAGGTGTCAGGATTCAAGTAGCGAGGCTATCGCAAAGATTATAGCAAAAATTGTAGCTTGTCACGGGTTTCTTTTTTCAGTGTCTCTCCTTAGAGGGCTCAACCTTCATGCTCTCATTACATCTGGGTTTTCTTAGGCCGTCTGTGCCATGGAAGGGTCGAGGTCAAGGTTAGAGTTTTTGACGAGCCTGCCCAGGCTCACAGCGCACTGCTGCTGCGACCACTCACTCCGGCGCCATCTTGCCTCTTACCCTGTATTCCTGACCCCCTAAAGTAAAAACCAAGACGAAGAGTCCACTCCAGACTCCCAAATCACTAGAAGCAAGCACCCGTTGAATGACGTCAAGACACATGAGACTCACTTCCTGAGTGGCCCTGCAGTCCAGAGAGCACTTCCACCTGCTCCTGACCATGAGGGCTCTAAAGACGCAAAACGGCTGGCTGACCTCTTCGCTCTGCACAGGGCCCAATGTCCCCAGCACCAATTAACCAGCTCTGCTCCCATGTGCCCAGTCCCTTAAGACGTCCTCCCTAAAACAAAACCCACGGACTTACCTGTATGTCCACCTGTGCAGTGCATTTTCAAGTGGCCTACTTTGTCTTTGCGCACCAGTTTCCAAGACCCTCCTCACTCTGCTCTAGCCAGATCTGGGACGCTCCCGACATTCTCCTGCTGGAACTTTCGACTTGGTCCTGACATCGCCCTGAAAGGAGTAGGTGAACTTTGTGAAAGCAGTGGCTGATTTTTATATGCATTTTTTTCTCTTTTTCCCATTGTTTCCTATTGTGCGTCATCGTGCACAAAAGTGATATATTTTCTGAGCTTTCCAAAAGTAATTACCTGAGAACTGTGTACTTGGTTTTAATAAAATACATAAACATTTCTTTTTATAAATTGGTCTCGGATTTATTCTTGAGTGTGTGTCTTATTTATTGCCTCTGTGAGTACAACAAATGCTTAGTACTACCCTCTGATAAGCCGAACTGTTTGCCCACATTACCACAAAAAGAGCATTTGTATGATCTGTTTTTACCTCTGTGTACCATTTAGGGATTCTCTGGACTCTCTGCGCAGTGTACGTCTTTTCAGTACATTATATAGAGAGTCAGCTTCCTTCACCCTATGAGAGCAACACTACATGCAGCAGCACACTTCATTTTAGGCCTCAAGAAATTTGACCACATTTTCCCTGCACTGCTAACCCTCCAATGGCTTCTCATTGAAGCATGGGCCCAATTCAAAACCACCTGCATTACCCACAGGACGTTTTAATCCTCTTCACACTCTTATCTAAATGAGAAACTGAAACTCTTTGGCGCTAATAGGAGTTCCAGAAATGCCCAAGCCCTGCAACTAGAACCCCCTCACCTTCTGTCAAGAATGATATGAGCCAGTCATTCTCTCATAGTGTCACAATCATCTGGAACTCTCTGCTTCCCTCCCTCCACCTAACCACCTGCCTGGTCCTCTGATTTGACAGGCTACTTGGTTAATCACCCTCAACCATACTTGAGTACTCTCTCCACCAGGATCTGAACTGCCTTCGTTATGTGACCCCACCATCTAAATCGATGCCTTGACCTTGTACGACCTTTGACCAAATGCTGTGTTTGTCTCGAGGTAACTCCTGCACACATCTTCCAATTTAAACGTCCAAGTTTAATTACGGTAACTAGAATTCACTGTAACCCATGTATCCTTCTACTGTTGTAAAGTACTCTGATGTCTTCAGGCCATGTCTGCGCTATATAAAATTGCAAAAATAAAATAAGTTAAACTCTATCCATCAGAGTATAGTGCTGCAGGTCCATTGCACCAAGAGGTTGAGCCTGTACCAGAAAGTTGAGCCTAGCTTCCTCTATGTGAAGTCTGTATTGTTGTGCCAGTCTGACAGTTAGGCCAATCCCCTGACTCCTACTCAGTCCCTGCACTGAGCAGGTGATTACTGAGACTAGGCTTACAACCCATCTGTGAGTAGTGAGCCTGCATGCAGGGGCAGGCCTGCCTTAGTGTTGTGACACTTCCAAAGTCCATTTTTAAGCAGAAATCACACACAAAGTCAGGAACGCTGTCCCTGGATAAACAAGTTCTCCTTGGAATTTAAACAGAATCCGTCTGTTAAATGGTCACCCTGCCACACTGGAGGGGAATCATCAAGAAGTACATGATCCAGCTCTTGGTACTGGAGGATTATCCCAAAGCGCTAATCCCCTTGATTTAACTGGCATCCAGCTATTCGCTCTGACATCCATCCATCCCAGCCACACCGGCTGGCCCTTCAGAGAAGACCCACAAGAGGACCCAACTGGGTGAGTCCAGACCAACCTGGTCAAGGAACCCCAGATTCGGATTCAGGCTCAGGAGATTTGGAAATAGTGTTTCCCTGATGCTGCCAACTCTGCCTTTGGTCACAAAGATCTGGGTGCATAAGGACTGTTCAGGCTTTGTGTCTGGCAATCTCCCAGCTTCCTATGTGGTAGTAATGGCAGCTTCCCTGAAGGAATATTCTCCCACATCAGTAAGTAGACTTATATGAAGACTTACCATTCCCGAAGTGTCTCCTGTGTGCAGGTCATTACCAGGACCACCCTGGTCTGCTACAGTCTATCTGGCATGAGCTTCAACAGATGTATGTTCAAGTTGGACACACATGCTGTGGAGCAAATACAACTCAATATCCACAGATCTCATTGGTACTGCTGCAAGGAACATGACTGATCTTGCCATGCATCAATTGTTCTGACTCAAGTTCTCATACTTGAGTCTGGAGGCCCAGGAAAAAGTAATGGAGCTCCCTTTATGTAGAAAGTACTTGCTTGTTCCCTCAAAGGGTAAGGTCCACCAGAAGCTCCAGAAAGGCATGTGCAAACTGCTGAGTGTCATCAAAGCGGAGACTGCCAGACTTCCTCCTCCTTTCCAGTCAGGCAAGCTTAGGTAATTGTTTCAACTCAAGGCCTTAGCTATGCTCTGCAGCTACTATGGCCATGCAGGCTTTCCCTGCCCCATTAGCATCTCTAAACTGTTTACTGTATGTTGTGAGGGCTATCTCTTTAAAAGCACATTCGGTGATATTGCCCCCAAAAAGGGAGCAGAAATGCTACTCCCCATCCTTCCTTTTAAAGAAAAAGGAATTGGGTGTATCTGCCATATACCAAATCATGAAGATCTTAACCAGTTTGTCCAACAACAGAATTTCAAACTCCAGATTTTTGCTGAGGTACTGGTAACTGTATAGTACAACAACTAGATGTGCCTAGTAGACCATCAGAACAATAAAATGAATGTGGCCATCCTAAAGGTGCCTCAGGATTTACAGCTGGTTAACTTTGGGAAATCTATTCTAAGGATACTGCCATTTACTCTGAGTGCTACACACCGGGCCTTTACAAAGAGCCTGCCTCACAGTGGCCTTCCTGCTTCAGTGAACTGTTCACCACTAATCATAGCTAGGCTAGTGCTACACTTAGCGAGCCTACATTGATACCAACGCTAGAGATCCTGTATAAGCTTGACTTCTCAGAGAACTGCCTAAAATTCTTTCCCATCCCCATTAAGAAGTATTCATATAGGTATGTCTGTATGTGATATTTGTATATCACAACCCTAGGCAAAAATCAACATACATGGGTAATTTTACTATCCTTTGGAAATTCTCCAAAGGTGCCTTGTGGAACATATCGGATATGTCCCTGCAGATAGACATTTTAGGGCTTCTTAGATCCACACAGTGAATCCCGCAGCCCTCTTTTACATCTGCGAAGGGGGGTACTCACTTCCCACAGATTCTCCAACTGTCTGTAACCATATGAGCTGATACAACATCCAGGTAGGGTCTCACTAGTTTCCACATTGCAGGGATCAAGAAGACGAGGACAGACCGTCTAAGCAGGCATCAATAGTCGACAAATGAGTGGATGATTCTCAAGGGATACCTCAAGCTCATTTCCAAGGCCTGGGGTTGAATTGTTTTATACTGATTCACAATATTTGCATAGGTTTGGGATGAAATCACAAGAACATGCATATAAATTCTCAGAGGTGAAGGGGGAACTGGAATTTAGAATAAGGGCTGTTGGGCGAAGAAGTTTTTAGATTTTTTTAAATGCAAGTCTGGAATGAGGATGGTATTGTTTGTGGAAGTTAAGGATCAATGCAGAGATTGGAACTGTAGGAGAAGTCTTCTTTTAAGTTCCATAACTTGGGGTTCTCCAGTTTCTCTAGGCTGAGCCATGGGTTATACGAAGCCGCCCGTGACTGGGTAACGTGGTCTGTTGTTGGGGAACGCCTTGTAGATGATGCTTTATGATGTATGCTTGCTGAAAATAGTATCCGGTATGAATCTTGAAGTTCAGGGTGACGTTCATGTGCAATGTTCAAAGAAGAGATTGCATGGAAGAGAATTTTCTGGGAGTTGAGGATAGAGTCACGGAAGCTGGTGAGTACAGCATCGCCCCTGTAAAAACTGTAGAAAATGAGGGCTTGCTCTATGAGTGGGAGTTGTGAGATGGAATAGAAGTTTTTAACTTGAATTAGATGGTAAGCTAGGCCAAGGCATCTGTGATTTCCGTTTAATAATAAATATAGATGTCCTGAGGCTCTCCATTGATCAAGAGGGTGTGGCAGAAGTCATCAAGCTGCATTTTGTTAAGACACTCTTGGGTGTTAGCGTTTTGTATCGTGCCTCTTTTGAGATTTCTTTTCAGGTGGTATGCAGACTTCTGTTTTAGAACGACACGCAAGCAAATAGCCATCTTTTTTATATAGCAGTTTATTATATAGCGCAAACTTGACCTAAGATTAAAGCAGAGTGGGTGGGAGGGAAAGCTACGGAGATTAAGTGATCAATATTTGAGCATATGTCTTTCAAGTTACAATCACTTGAGATATTACAAGGACAAACAGTGGAACCTCCAAACCCTATTTTTATTAAGGAATAACACAAACTAGAATACAAAGGATACATGTCAAAGATTTATATCAAAACCTTGTAGCGCACACAATATGAATTGCAACCACAAATTTGGGCCTGATTTAGATCTCGGCAGATAGGTTATTCCGTCTCAACGTGACCGATAGCCCATCTGCCGAAATATAATTCCCATAATGACCGAGTAACCCGTCCGCTGAAATCTTCACCAGGCCCTAAGACAGATTGGCAACAGCAACGTTTATTAAAAACTTGAAAAGGAGTAACCACTCCAACATTATTGTGGTTATAAATCTATAGCAATCGTCTCATCAATCTGCTGCTTCAAAGTGCTAATCTAATTCTAGCACAGCAGAATACAAAACCTACCTTGAGTTTCAAAGATGGCACATACCTGCATACCTGTTTCAACAATAGATGAATGTTCAGTGAAATAGCAAGGCCTGCTCTTCTTGTCTCATAAGGCCAGCCGCACTGATAAGTCTGCAAGGGAAGGCTAAGTGCTCCCATCCCAGTAGCCCTCAACAGGGACTGGAGATTTGATTCTGTACGCCCTGTTCCAGTGTCGCCTTGTGTGAAGATTCCCCTCTCACTTTTTCACTCTGTGCTCAAAATGTATAATATAATCTCAATAGTGTTAGAAACTCTTAGCAAAATCAATTTATTGTCAAATTAACTTGTTTTTATTTAGATCTAATGTCGTGATTATATTAACGTAATATTGATTGTCACATTGCAAAACATAATAATATGAATTAAATGTGCATAATTATTAATTACTCACCCATGTCAGATAGAAGTCTAGCATGCTGAGTGAAACATACTTTCAACAGCAGTAGTATGCTGTCAGTTGGTTCCCAAGTGTTCCATTGTAGTGTCACCGCAGAGTTCTAATGGACAACAAAAGCGCCAACATTCTGTATTCATAACAAAATGGATGCCATATTGCTGAAGAGGAGTGTTGAATTTCTAGCCTTTCCTACGGAGCATACTGAAGAAAATAAGCATTGAAGTGTTAAGGCAGATATGAAACCAGCTGGGTAATCATGCTCTTGGAAGTATAGATTTTTCGGCAGTTATGGCATAATGTTTTGAAAAGCTAAAATAGTTACTGAGAAGATCCATACTTGAGTTCAGCAACCCCTTAACAGATTTGTTTTTTCTATATAACTTAAAAGATTTTTAATTTTAAAATAGTAATATTTTGGTGAACAGAGAAAGCTTTTTAAATCTCCCATTTAAATGTATGGAAATGGTATTTAAAAGGTGCAGGACAGGAAACTATTTGCAGACTTAATTAATTTCTAAAATTAATATATTTCTATTTTTGGGGGGGTGGGAGTAAAACCCTTCGCTGTTAGGACCTATAATTTTTCTTTTTATCTATCCCGAATTCCTTTTGCCAATAGTTTTATTTCCCTGCATGAGTGTGCACTGACTTTAAAATCATCCTTATGGTGTGTTAAATATGCAAGTCAAGTCAAAAAGCTTTTATTATCGGTTAAAAAACATATAAAAGACATCGATATCACATCATATACAACAATACTATGTACAAATGAATTAATAAATAGATATAAAAAATTCATAAAAAGACATCAAAACGCAGCGTACTTAATTTAAAACGAGCGTTGGTATCTCTCTATTATACACAGTTTGGAAGCTGACCCACCACGCAAGATAAATAGAAAGAAAGAGGGCCACCCATGTTATAACTATTTGGAACCCTTTAGAATCGCGCACATTGTGAACCACATTGACAAAAGGAATTTAGAGGTCACAAGAACAAACATGAAAGACGTATCTGAATTACCCACTTAGTTCTTGCCCTAGAATAGGAAGGGCAGAAGAGCAGAACGTGAAGATCTGTCTCTCAGCTAGCCTCACATCCTGGGCAAGTACTTGCGTGAAGTGGTATTTTTGACCCCTTATCGGTAGTTTCCCTCAAGGGAAGTGTGCCATGCCTAAACTGGAGATAGAGTTTCTTAGCCAAAGGTGGTTGGATTTGGTCTAAGAATCTCTCAAAAGAAGGGTGGGCCTTGATCTCTAGAAAGGCATTAGTGAGCCTACCCAGAGTCAAATTTGTTGATAGGAGAGCCCTCCCGTACTCTTTCAGTGCTATGCCCAATACCTTCCTAGGGAGCGAGGCACAAGCCTCCTCAGGGGAGGACGACAGGTCTCCCCTACCCAATTTCTGTGCGAGGCATTGGATGTACTTCAACCACAGGATCTTGCCCGCACCCCCTCTGGCTAGCAGATCCCGCAAGTCTTTCCAATAACTCTCGAGTTCAGGGGTAGCCCAAAGTCGTCTCCAGTATAATAGAGGGCGGTTTGAAACGACCTCATGGATTGGCACCAGACCTAAGTCCAACCTCAATGGAACCAGGGGAGTGCTCTGGGGAAGGCGCAGGAGGCGTCTTATAAAGCTGTTCTCAGTGAGGGAAAGGGGGGCCACACTTGCATGCCCCCAAAGTTCTGCACCATAAAGTGCGCCACCTCTTGCCTGCGCCTTGTAAATTTCTACAGCCGATCCCATAAGTTTGAGGGAAGATTTACTGTGAACTTTTAGGATACCCCCCGATGACTGGGCAAGTTTCATATTGGCTTTGGCGATCTGTGAACCCCAGTCCATTTTGTCATTGACGATAACCCCCAGGTACTCGAAGGTTGACACTCGGTCTAGGGCCGTTCCATCCAAATTTGGGTGTGGGCAGTTCGAGTGAGTCGAGTTAAATATGCATAGATGGTAAAACATTAAAAATATAAATGTATTGTCTATACAATTTTGAACTGTATACCTTATAAATAATTAAATTCAAAGGTAATTAATTAAAACATATTTTAACATAAGTAACATTGTAAATTAGAACAATGAGGGTACTATTTAAAAAAAACCTGTAAAAACTGCCTTTGACTCTACAAGCCTTGTGACCCCTTAAATGTATAATAGAAACAAATGGAAAAGAATGAGACTTGTTTGTTTCAGCAACTTATAGTAGAGAGATAAGAATCATTTTCATGTACACATTCAGTCTTTGGCACAGGGAAGTGAATGATTCTAAAGCTATCGTCTCCAGCATCACGTCTCCTAGGGCTAGCACATTCTGGGAGCTAGGTGTACCCAATAGGTATTTATTAGAACTCTGTGATCTTCACAGGATGCTGTTAGTGAATAAATGTATAATGAGTTGCATTTTGCAATTTAAATGATAATACAGTGATGTACAGAACTGTGCTTCTTTCTGGCATTTGCCAAACAAGGGCTCGATTGGGCCATGGGTCCATCTTGAATTTAGAGCTAGCCGGTGTTTTCACTTGACAACGCACACAGTAAAATATGCACTGATACTTTGTGTTGATACTCTGTTCCTGAACAGCTTCAAAGAAAATTCTTTAGTTAAATTGTTGCTTTTAAGGTCTATTCTTGTCCAATGACTTTAGGTAAGAGGGCATTTATCAATATTCATGTGGGGGGGATAGTGCTAGGATGGTGGCATTACTTGACGTTTTGTAATGCTGTATTATGAGTTGATGATATGTTAATACATTTGCTCACCCTATGCTGACTCTAATTTTCATTGCTTTCTATGGCAACTTTTGTTATGAAAGAATGTGTTTCTGGGGATGAGGCACGATTTATTCCCTGTCTCTAGGGATGCTGCCTGATTTTCTATTGATTTGCAATCTATTTTCCAGAACTTTCTCCCGCTACATCTATTATTATGATTTCTGAGCTGCATGCTTATCACTGAAATATCATGCATTTCAATTGACTTGATATATTTTTTCCTTCTAATATTTTAACAAACCTTCATGGTTTCTAATTAACTGACATCCAGCACTTTTTAGTCCAGGTTAATGCGTATTGATTGATATCTGATAATGCTGTTTTGAATCTTATCTTTAGGGACATATTTCCTCATGTAGTATTGAGGATAGCACCATCCCCAACCCGGCCGGAGGAGCTTTTTTACTACCATGCCAGATTATCAGAAATAGCACCAACAGAACCAATCAAAAGCAGCATTTTGATAGTTTAGAGCTGTCTGATTTACAATGCCTTTTAAGTTTGCTTGATCCTTGTCTTTTTAAAACAGTGATAATATCTTCTACTACTAGCAAATGAGGTGTTGCCCAGGAGCTGCTTAATTGAGCAACACCTAGGCACCCGTTGTGACATTCATTTTCATTGTAACAATTGGTAATACAAGGAAGAAAAGTAGGTTTCTGTTGGATCCATGTAAAAATGGTATTTCTATATTTTTCTGATCATTTTTGCCAGTGAAGAGAAAATTAACAGGGTAAATTACCTCCAAGAGCTAGTTGCAGCTAAAGAAAGTAGTCCCTCCAACTTTCATGGTGAATTGGGTCTAACTCTCATTTATCCTCCATTGTTGCTGTATAAAGGTTGCCTAGTACGGTACTTCATATTCCGTTCTCTAAATGGTGCCATGTTATACAGTTTCTAAAATTCCTCAGAACAAATGCTATTTTGCGTATGTGTGTGAATGTGTGTTTAATTGGTCTTGCCCTAACACTGAAATTTGTTTGCATTTGAAGGGTTTGTCTTTCATTTATTTGGTTTTGATCCTGTGCTTTTGTTGGACATTAAAATTCGATCAGGAGGGACTGTTTCTTTGCTTTCTTTTCAGTGGATTGCTGCAAAGTGTCGCCTGAGAAATCGTCAACTAATTGTGCCAAAAATTGATCAATTGTACTATCTTTCCAGGAGAAGCTTTGTTTAGGTATGTACACCAATGTTGTTTTCCTCAGCTGTCTGACTTATTGGACTGAAGCCACGTGTCCACTTTGGGACTGTTAAGTATTGCTTGTATTAGGTCAAAAGCTGTTCTCCAGAAGCTTCTTTGAACCACTATGTGGGTGACTTTGGCATGTAGACCCCAGATGTTAGCTCTCTATAGTATTTATTTAGAGTTTTTGGTAAGTGATGAAACCACCAGTTTCCGTCTCAGAGTGCCAGAAGTGGAAAAGTGACACTGTGGCGGGAGGTAACCGATCACATCCACCCCTTCCCGCCACTTTGGCGAGCGCCGAGGCCACGCCCCCTCACCGAGGCCACGCCCCCTTCCAGCGCGCTTATATAGACGCTGACTACAAGTGTCTGCCCAGCTCTACCAGTCCTCCTGAGGCGGAAGCCGGGAGCGGACATATTGATTTTTTAAAAATGTTACTATTGTAATTGCTTGTTTGAATCTGTGTTCTGCTTTAAAAATACCTACTTACCAGTTGATTCCGGTTCCCCGCACAGTTGACTCAACGCTGTGGCGGGAGGTAACCGATCACCTCCACCCCTTTCCGCCACTTTGGCGAGCGCCGAGGCTACGCCCCCTCACCGAGGCCACACCCCCTTCCTCTCCTCGGCTTCCTATAAATCATGTGTCTTCATCGGACGCGCAGCGGACGAGCTCAGCGGGCGTGACGATTGCGCGCCGAAGGCGCGCCTAAGGCAAGCCCGTCTGCACCCGTCCGCGACCGAACGTGCCCAGAGCCTAGGCCACCCCGCTATTCCGGACCTCAACAATACTTACCGGCACAACTTATTGATCTCCAAGGCCCCTGGCCTATCGAGGCCTCCCTGACCACCCATATTAACAACCTGGGACTGACAGTCTCAGCCGCTCCTTCCACTCTTCATGCCCCGATTCACCCGTTTCCTCTCCCCCCCTCCCCTGTCCCAACCCTCAGGCCGGCCCCAGACAAGCTCCTCTTTCCATTTACTATCTTAACACGCGCTCTGCAGTCAAGCACTGCCACAAACTTTTTGTCCTTCTTGATCTTCATAAACCAGACCTCTTGTTTCTCACGGAGACTTGGTTCCGTGACAGCTCCCTCCCCATCCTATTAGCTTCTCTCCCCGCTACCTACTATGTTCTCCGAGCTGACCGCCCATCTGGCAAATCAGGCGGGGGTGTCGCCCTGATTGCTCGGAAGGATCTTCCATTTCAACCTGTCAGCTTTCCCCCGATTGGTACATCCGACTTCCTAGTTGTTCGCTCACTCTCTTTTAATGTACCCCTCACTTGTCTACTTATGTACCGTTCCCCCCAACCTTCTCAAACCTTTCTTGACGGGTTCCAAGAACTTGCAGCCACCCTAGCAGTTAACAACTCCTCCGTCCTGGTGCTGGGTGACTTCAACTTTTGGCCCTCTGATCCAGCTGAATGCCCCACCTCCAAAGAATTCTCCGAAACTTTACACTCCCTTAACTTCATCTCGCACGTTCACTCCCCTACGCACACTCAAGGCCATACTCTTGACCCGATCTGGTCCCTTAACTGCCCCATTGCGTCTCTATCTATCTCCCCTTGTCCCTGGTCTGACCACTCACTGATTTCTTTTTCCTCTCAAATCGGCCCACCCACCAAGCCCTCGCACCCTAAAAATATCTGGGTACGATCCTGGGGTCGGGTGGATGAAGCCTCTTTAGCTTCCTCTCTCTCCTCTTCCAGTCCAGATTTATCTGGTCTGTCCTCTTCAGATCAAGCCAACTCCATCAATTCTTGGCTACTCTCAGTCTGTGATTCCATCGCCCCACTTAGGCGGGTTCCCTCTAGACGGACGAACGATTCCAACCTCTGGTTCAACGATGAACTGAAAGCGCTAAAACTCTCAGTCCGTCAAGCAGAACGGGCCTGGAGACGCCATTACTGCCCCATTCTCAAAGCTCAGTACACCTCCCTCTTGTTGCAATACAAAAAATCTATTCTATCCACCAAAAAGGACTACTTTTCTTCTAAAATTCTAATCGCGTAGAATAAACCCAGAGAAATCTTCTCTATCATTAATAAACTTGCCTACTCCGATAGAACTACCCTCAAGCCTTCCCCTTCTCAATCTCTATGCGACTCCTTGAATTCTTACTTTCTGGAAAAAATGGCAACAATTAGAGCTAATATCCCTCCCTCTCCTTCTTTTCACAACCCGCCCTGCACCCCTACAGAGGCTTGCCTCGACTCCTTCCCTCTTCTAACAGAGGAATCCTTTCTTTCCCTCCTTCCTCTGGTTAAATCCGGGTCCCCACTTGACCCGTGCCCTGCCCATGTTCTTTGTCACATTTTCACGAATTGCCCGCTGCCTCCGCTCACTTTTCTCAACTGCTCCCTGTCCCAGGGCGTGGTTACCCCTGCTCTCAAAACTGCCATAATCCTCCCCATTCTTAAGAAACCTGGCGCGGAACTCTCTGTCCCCGCCAACTATCGCCCTATCTCTCTGCTCCCCTTCTTAGGGAAAGTCCTGGAGCGACATGTCACCAGAGTACTCTCCACCTACGTGGAAGAAAACCGAGTCTTAGCTCCCTGCCAGGCCGGTTTTCGCCCAGGTCACTCCACCGAGTCAGTCGTACTCTCAGTACTTGACAATCTTAGAGAGGGATTAGACACGAACATCCCCCAGGCCTTGGTGCTACTTGACCTCTCCGCCGCCTTTGACACGGTGGACCATTCCATCTTACTCTCCCGTGTCGGGGCGGCGGGGATCGGTGGCTCGGCCTTGGTCTGGCTGTCCTCCTTCCTAAACGATCGCACTCAAGCGGTCCGTCTGGGAGATTTCTCGGCCGAACCTCGGAAGGTGCTATGCGGGGTTCCTCAAGGCTCCTCGCTCTCCCCTTTACTATTCAACTTGTACATAGCTCCCCTCATCTTTGCTCTTCAGCAAATGGAGGTCTCCGTTTATAACTATGCAGATGACCTCCAGCTCAGTTTTTCTCTCTCTCACTCTCCTGACTCTAAATCTAATTTCCAATCCACTATGCTCTTCATCCGGGACTGGATGAATCACAACCACCTGAAACTAAACCCAGATAAAACAGAGTTGGTTTTGACAGGTGGTTGCTCCAGTCCCTGGTCCCCCCTCTTTTGGCCCCCTTCCCTTGGGCCCCCTCCTTCCCCTTCCCCCTCTGTTAAAACCCTCGGCATTAAACTCAATGACCAACTCACTTTGCATTCCCAGGTGAGCTCGGTGGTTTCCTCCTCTTTCTTATCTCTCCGTACCATCCGAAAGGTCTCCCGCTTCTTCTCCTTCATGGCCCTAAAACTTATTGTACTTGCTATGGTCGTCTCTCGATTGGACTATGCCAATGCCCTCTACCACGGCATGCCTGCTTACAATGTACGACGACTACAGCTGGTTCAGAACCAAGCTGCTCGCTTGGTTTCTAATCTCACCAAATCCCACCATGTTACACCCCTCTTAAAATCCTTACACTGGCTTCCCATTCGTGAACGCTGCCAATTTAAGGTAGGCTGTCTCGCCTTTCAGGCCCAGCTAGGCTCTGCTCCTGCTTTTATCTCATCAGAGATCAAACCTTATGCCCCCGCCAGGGAACTTCGCTCCTCTACTCAACAGCTGCTGACCGTCCCCCGATTTCGCCGAAAAAAATGGGGAGGCTCTAAATTCTCCACCCTTGCCCCCATTTTCTGGAATTCCCTCCCAGCCCACCTCAGATGTTCTACCCAATATTCACTTTTTAGAAAGGCTTTAAAAACCTTTCTGTTTTCCAAAGCTTTCCCCCAATAATCTATCATTAGTCCCCCCTCTGCTATTCTCGCTTCTTAGGACTTGGCATACTGTAGAGCCATGGAACCGTTCTGGTGAACGCGCGCTTTATAAATAATTTAAAACTCAAACTCAATGATCGATCACATGCAGGTGTGGCAGAAAAGAGAAAGGCGGAGCAAAAGAAGATAGACTTATAACTTTATATATACCATAGGATTATTTCACAAAAATGGGTAATACAAGGAGGTTACAACAACACAATAACAGTAATAGACATCACAAAACTGATATTGTTTTATTAAAAAAATCATCTTTTATTCCTTCTTTTCTTGTACATAGAGATAGAAACAAGAACGCATCCAAAGATACAGCAAACGCATTTAATCTTTTTACTGCCAAAAATGCTCAGTTACTGCTTTTAATAGTTTCCTTTTTTTCCCTCTTTCTTTTTTGCGGTTGTTGCTATTGTGGAGTGGACCGGGGTCGCGAGGGATGGGAGTCATGCCATCTAAACCGTGTTGGGGCATATTATTGGTTTGTCCAACTATTAAAAGCTGTGATGGAGTGTTTTTGACAGTAATAAGGAGGACGTTGGGATTGGTGCTTGCGGACAAATTGAAGAAGTGCTGGATGTAGAGAATGTCCCATTTCAGGTTTTTGGGGAAAAAACAATGGAAGCTTAGGAACGATTGGTTACAGAGAACAGGAAAATCTGCAATTTCCCCTTTCAGATTATATTTTTTAAAACAGTGGAAGTGTAGTAACGATTAGTTAAAGTGAACAGGAAAATCTGCCCTGAGGTAGTCCTTATGTAAAAGGGGAAAACGTGCTGGCTGTTTCTTTGGCTGTATCCGTTTTCTTATCTCTATGTACAAGAAAAGAAGGAATAAAGATGATTTTTTTATAAAACAATATCAATGTTGTGATGTCTATTATTGTGTTGTTGTAACCAGATATTATGGAACACACCACTTCTCAGACAGCTCTAAACTAGGCTATTATGTTATAGAGCAGATGGAAGGTAATTGAAGAGGAGGCAATTGGATATTAAAACTCAGACAATGTGAGTCCAGGCATATCATAGGGGTGGGTACCCACCATCCGAATGGACACAACATGGATGAGGAAATGGCAGTACACCAGCAGGAACTCTATGCACTAATTTACTCAGGCAGATAGGGTTTCCAGTCTGTTCGGTTCAGTACGATCTGCCCCCCCCCCATTTTTTAATTGTTTAACTTGTGTGTGTATATACCAAAGTCTATCCTCAAGTACCATTTTATTTGGTCTTTCCTCAAGTACCATTTTATTTGTATTGTTTACTACCATCAACTGTATCTTATTCTACACCCATTCTCTGCATATCTATCTACACATGTTTATCGACTCATTCTGACACCTCGTTCTCGTTCTGCATTTCTTACAGGAGGAAAGGAAGGGATCCATGTCTCGTGCCTGTGACAACGGGGCCCCTACCCTTTTCTTCGCGACATCTTCGTATTGCATCTCAGCTCACAGATAAGACATCTTTGCTTGTCATTTTGTTAGATTGTCTTGTTATCCTTGTGCACTTAGAAAAGATGACATACAGGGTGTTTTCGATTTTTGTTTACAGTGTCTTGCATTTTCTCCTGGGGGGTCAGAGTGATCTTAACACAGTGCCATTAGGCGGGTCATACTCTCCGAGACATATTCCACGTGGGGCCAGACATATTTGGGACTCACAGTTCTCGACACATTTGGGAAGGCATACCACCCAGGTAACGCAGCAGCACTTTACTGTTCTCAAGTCCGGATTCTATTCTTTCGACACACATGGGTAACTATACCACTAGGGTGAATGCAGTATGACGTGGCTGTCCCAGTATCCATGGGGGTGAACACTGCATGATTCGAACACTTGAGGCATTTAACCACTAGAGTTTTCAACACGAAGGTTTTATCCCCAGTTTCCACTTGGTCCGTCCCATCAATCCAGGGCGGAACTACTTGTATCACCCTGGGGCTTAGACTGCCTCGATGTTCCGGGCTCCTTGGTTCACTAAGGATTCTATGCGGCACACTCACTGCATGTCTGAGACACACCTCACAACACAAGGCATAAGTAGATCGTACTCAGCATCCACTAGGGGACACCAGGGTTATCCTGAGTATGTCACAGATCACTAATTTAATACAACACTATCCATTGTCACAATGAATTCCACCTACACAGATCACTCGCGAGTGGATGGACTTAAAGCACGTTCATATATTGGGCAGGACCAATGTGTTAATTGCCAATATTAATTATGTTTTGCATTTCATTTAATCTTTTTTTGCCGTTCAAAGATGGCAGATTTGTTTGATGGACAATGTGTACACACTGATGTCTAGTCCTATGTTAATTTCTAACCAGAAAGTGTATGTAAGACACTAAGAATTGTCACTCAGGTGTGTGATCAAGACCTTCCGAGGTCGAAACGCATCAAGGAGGATTTATGATGTGAAATAAATCCCCTTATCTTGAATTGGAATGCTGGTTGAATTTTGTGACCTGAGAGCGCGTTAAACCCAAAGTTCTGTATGATTTAAATGCCGGTATTTCTCTGCGGGCCAACGCTGTGATTTCCAGAAGGAGTTCTGAGTCTGAGGATATATATATATATATATATATATATATATATATATATATATATATATATATATATATATCTCAATCATAGAATTCTCCACTCCACTTCAGGAAAAAGAGCCCCGACATGAGGACCATTCAGGTAAAGGCTTCTTTATTGAATTAAGCCTCCTCCAACCCAGCATAGAGAGACGTGTTTCGCCTGTCACAGCAGGCTTTCTCAATCTGATGAGCGCCATTTTAGTGGTAGCCTTTATACTCTAATATGCAAATAAACATAAAAGAGTTACTTTAACAACTAGAATTACATTAAAAGTAAATTTAAAATCTGGTGAACAATTATGTAAAGATACATTCATTATGAAATCTGTACATTGTGGCTATTTACATCATAATTGATGAAGCATATCGTGATGCATCAACAATTCTCAAATGTACACTTAGTGTTACCCACACCACTCGAGTACAGAAAATTCAATGTAAACAGAACAGCATAATATAAAAATAAACACTTTCTTGTTGCCATACAATATCCGAAAAATCGAGGCCATATGATCATCATGCTGGTCACATAGTTACACTTCGTATTGCTTATACATCGCACGGCAGTGAATAACAAATAGAGGTGACATGCTGGCACTACAACACTCCTATCTAGCTCGGGTGAGACACCACAAACCTGGTTGTATTATATATATATATATATATATATATATATATATATATATATATATATCTTCATCTTCACTTCTGAGATAGGACAGCAAGTTATTCGCCTTCGCCTCACGATCAACCGACACGGACCAGAAGATAGTGCATCATTTTATTCCTGGTAAGTCGCCATAACATTTTGGCCCGTCCGTGCCTTGTTCACATGATGATATATATATATAAAATATAAGTCTATTTGCTTGTGTTTCTCCTTTCTGTGTTTATAATTTGTCATACTGGAGCTTTGTGAACGAGTGGCCCTAGGAGAGAGCACTCTTCTATTTTAGAGAACAACAGTGAGTGCGGTGTAATTTTGTCACAATCGTTCAACTAGATTTTTAGGTGTGGCAGAAACTATATATATTTATATACACAAAATTACAGTCCTGCTCATCTTATAATTCCGACGACCCAAGAAACTTCTGTCACTGAGCCCTTGGACTTAATGGGTCACTTGTGCCTTAGTCTTCTAATCCTTACCGAATAAAATCAATCGTGTCCCTAACCACGTTCAAAACCAATTCACCATTTTGCGCACCTTCATCCTTCTCTCCAAGATGCTTCATATTGCCATTTGCCATAACACTGCAGATACATGAAAACTGTCACTGAGCATAACACCATTCACATTACCAGAGTATTGCTGTGCTGCCTCGACCAGCGGCTGTGTCCAACCAAACTACAACTGTCTCTTTTATAGAACTTCTACCTTCTATTGGTCCTCTTCCAAAAGTATTTACCTTGCATTCTTTCTTGCCATCATGACCAATCCGTTGCTCATCTGTTACAACACTCCTGAGCCATTAGCTAGAAACAAGACACAATAGTGCCTCTTTTTCATTTTTCTTTTTGGTCAAGCAGAGCCTTTTTGAAAACAAACTGCATCAGGAATACATTGTTGATGCACTTTTCCTCACACATGAGCTTCCCTACGTGACTCTTGATTTAACAATAATTGTCGAACTTATTTGAATGCATCTTGAGCCATAAGAAACAATGTGTATCCTTCAGTTTCCATCATTCTTGTGGCTTTATCATAGGGCCCCATGTCAAGCTCATTGGAACGTCTAAGTCGTCTTTGACTTTCTACCTCTGAACAGTGACATACAAGAATCTCTTGCCACCTCACCATGTAGTGATTAAATAGGTCTGGCTAGTGTCCCAGTGAAATGAGTGACACAAATCATCGCTAAACAAACGTACAGATAATTTGCATTATGACAAACAGCAGTCTTTTTAGTATTAGATTAATAACCAACCGAATTGTGTATTTTCTGTTCGTTTATACTTGTACAACACACACTACGGCAACAAACAACCTTGAAGACCTATCGGAAATCACGTCATTGATCAATATAAGAGAGTCCTTAAATATACCAAAGTAGGAAGATAACTGTACAATTGGGAAGCATCATACTGAAATAATCAAGAACCTAAACAAAGCCCCAAAACAGTCCAGCTAAGAGTCACAGTAAAACTTTATAAACAAAGAATCATTTAAACTATTACGTTTGCCAGTCTTTATAGGTCTAGCAGCATCAGCCTGCCGCTCAAAACTGAAAGACAAGAACTTTCGTTTCGATTGAAGTATCTTTCCATTCACCTTGGGAAAATAAAAATTAAAACCTAAATTTAAGTTGCACAGTTCTGGAGTAACAGTAAACTCGCTTTTAATGTTACTGTTTGTGTGGTAATTCCACACCAGTACTGGGCAATGATCAGTAAAACCCCAAGGAATGGGGAATAACGTTCTGGGACTGATTCTTCAACTCGGGAAACAACACGTAATTCACTATTCTCTGGGGTTATACCACATACATTTGCCACCAGTGTTGGACCAACCTTTACATTCTCGCGTGGCCAATCACGTGCCCTCTTGTTATAGCGCGAACCCCGTGAGCGGAAGCTGTAAACTTTATCCTGCGCCATTTATCACCTGCCAAGTCAGACGCACTCAATTAAAATGCCTTGAATCCAGCAAAGCGCGCGACAGTTTGTCTTTTTCATACTTCTATGTAGATGTAAAAGCCCGGGCCAAGATCGGTTCCATTTCGATGAGAAATATAAGTGGCCAAGCCCCAGCAGTTGTCTACTCTCAACGGATGGGTGGCAAGATTCACGCACGATTTCAAAGCTTGGAATGAAAAACAGACAAAAATGGCAAGCCTTTGGCGATGTGGTTGAATAACAGACTGCGCAGTTAATGGGAGCACATAACAGTCTGTGGTTTCTTTATATACGCGTATAGCTCGCCTTAATAAAGTGGAAATTCCATAGGTGTCATGTCTATAGAGCAAATGGAAGATTGACAGCCTCGGTCTTACTAAGAGGTTGTCTTCGCCATAGGTTGTCCATAAGTATATTAATCTGTGAGCTGTCTTTCTGACATCTCTGCCACTCATGGTTCTTGAGTGTGAATTCTCTTCGGAGCACAGCTCATCATAAGTCAAGGGAATCTCAAACCACTTTTTAAAAACGTGTTTTTAAAGTTCAGCATTACACAAATCAAAAGACAAGCTAGAGAGAAAAGCTGGCCATGGACAAACGCCCCATGCAAATAGAGTTAACAGTCGGTGTATTGAGTCACATGAAATGGGCAAGTTTGTCCTTCACTTTGCTTGGATTGCAATTAACGCAAACGTAAAAAATGAGGACATATGTTGGCAATGTATGCTAAGAAAGAGGGAATTGACGTGGAAAATGGCACTGTGTAATATTATAGATTATGGTTGGCGTGTGTTGTACATTCCCTGATGCAAGTGCAACAATCTTCATTACTCTGATTCTTTCTTCCTCCTCCCATTATTATTATTAGAAATGTTGTATAGTGCTCAGCTACCCACACCGGGGTTCCCAGCACTAGCAAAAGGTAGAGTCTAACCAGGCCATCCCAACTCAAAACATCCAGTTCTTCAGCTGTTTTCGAAAGATAGTCAGCGAGGTACAACTTTTCAGGTAGGGCATTCTAAAAGCTAGGGCCCAGGTATGCAAAGGACTGTCCTCCCTTGCGTGCAGGGCCAGACTGGCTACCGGGCGTTTTGGTGTGCTGCCAAGCTGGGGGCTGATTTCGTTGATGGGGACCTGCGTGTGCTTAAAACCATTTGTTTTGCTTTGTTTATTTAGAAGCACACGCAGGTCCCCATCAACGAAATTAGCCCCCACCGCAGTGAAATCAGCCTCCAGCTTGGCAGCACACCAAAACGCCCGGTAGCCAGTCCGGCCCTTCATGCGTGTCTCTTTGACTCTGGGAACGATGCACAGGAAAGATCAATAGAACAGACAAGTCTGCTGATGCGGTCTCCTCATTTCCCATTCCTTACATGATCAGGAGAGGCCCCCTCTCCCAGACGGGCACCCCATGGAACACTTTCTTTTTATGCCCTTGTGAAAAGGCTGTTTCCCCGCCCTCACTGAGCATGCTTTGCTTGGCCCTTGAAAAGGTTTTTGAAAAGTTTTTGGTGTATAGACCTCATCCTGCTAATACCAAGCAAATATTCAAGATAACCAATAAAGCCTTAACCAACGTAAGTACTGGGACAAGAACGGAAGAAATCAGTACACTACCTGTAGATAATCTAAACATTACCACCTCATCTCCTGCCTCATCCAGTTCCTTACTTGTTGAGGGCCTATTAAAACTGTATGTCTTCAATCTATCAACCAGCCTGATCATAAAACATTCTGAAATCCAAAGTAATCCAACATCCTGCCTCCACAAACTCAAGTTTTGTTATTGATACATTACTTACAGTAAAACGCCCATCCTGTTAAGTAATGTCACAGCAGAGCATCTAGTGTTCATAGACAATTCCATAAACACCACCACTGTGTTTAGGAAGCTGGCAACTTGCCTGTGTATTGACTTCAAATGCTACCAGAAAGAGTCAACCTGGCATAAATATCCAAAGTGATGACGGAATGTTGACCTACTATGTAAATAGTGCCGGCCAACTCAAAACACATTCTGCAGTAAAACAAGATTAAAATCTGAGGAAGAGTAAAAACACAAAGATGGGAGGAACTTCCATCCTAAGCGCAGAGGAGCTAACTAAAAGACTCAAGTCTCATCCTAACTCTACTTCATCTTACTAGTAAATATCCTAATAAAAGATGCTTGCTATAAACAAAGTTATGTTATCCAAAGCATAAGCATATGATAATAAAGAGGTAAATAATAATATTAATAAAAGAAAAATAATAAATATTTAGTAGTAGAAAATTAACCTCCTCAAAGGTTAGAAGAGAGAATGCCCTACAGTAGAAAAGCAACACACAAATCTGCAAAGATGAAATCGGTAAAATTCGCAGTAAAAACAAAATGTTCTTCAAGATACAAATTTCAAAAAGAGGGTCTTGATGTGTTAAGTGGTGCTTAGATATATCCAAAAAACACAAAGATAGTTTATTAGAAAATGGGCATCTTTATTTTATCCTTGCAACATCTTTATGAAATACAGCGAACACGTTTCATCCTCAACACAATGGGACTTCTTCGGGCTTTCAGTAATATAATCTAATGTTCTAAAGTGAAATGCTGCTCTGTTACAAAGAAATCTTTTTTGGATTTTAAAGTCTTTATTACATATTTGTATGACATTTGTTGCATGCTTTACAGGCCAAATATGTTGATGTTTTAGCTTGTGTTGGGGCTCTTCGAGCCACACCTGACTGCTGGGTCAGCTCTTTCCTCTCTATTAATTTGTTTGCATGCCCATTGGCACTCCAATATTGATGGCATGTGTGAGTAGCTTATCCAGGTGAGTTTCTTTCTGGGATTTGTAGTCCTATTTAACCTATTACAAAACTAGTACTACAACTCACAGAAGCAAAGAAAATTACATGATTGGAAAAGGCATTTGTGAGTTCAGATGACATGAACACATACCTGGCATTTCTCTTTCAAAAGTGCCAGTGTATCATCCAAAATGGAAGTAACCCATGAGATTAAAGTGTCATTAAAAAAAAAAAATGTGTCACTCAATCGGTTCTTTTTGCAGCTCTTTGTGGTGGTGCCATAAACGCTGGTCAATGTTAACCCCCTTCTGCCAGTGCTGCCATTTCCCTAGTTGTATACAAAGTTTTTGCAATCTTTGGATTCATTGTCAGGGCTCACAAATTGCACGTTTATGGGCCTGTAGATAAACCAGAAATGCTTTACATGTGCATTCTGCTACTGGTTTTATTTTGGAATAAGCGTGACTTGCATTACATTGTGAGATGTGTGAAACCATTTTTCTATTACTAAATTTCCATTTTTAATATTTATAATACAGTCAATAATTTAATTACAACGAGTTCTACATATTTGCCTTGACTAGAAATTAGATTTATCCGTAAAAATGTTTTCTGAAGGTTATGTAAGACCTACATGTTTAGGATGCTTTTGGACTAGTACTAGTTCGCATTGGGCTTATTTCGGGCTTGCAATTGAACAGCTTTGGGCTTGGGAAGGATTTTGAATTCGGACAAGAATGGGAATAGGACGAGAAAGACGATGAGGAAATAATGGCCTGTATGGTGAGTTTTGCTCACAGCCTGTGTTTGACAAAGTACGTAGGTGACATCAAAGAGTGGGTGTAAGCAATGTGTTCAGCATGTATCTGAGAGACAGAAAGCCACATGCTACATAGAAAGCCTCGGGCCGGGAAGGTACATGGCTTTATGGCTCTACCCATGCCTGAACGAATTTAAAACTCCTCATGACGCGGCATGCTACCAGGAAGGTATGGCATGTGCTGAGGTGAGGCAAGGAACCAGAACTTGGGGCCTGCACACACTCAGAGACAAGGTGGGCAGAGGGGGAGTGCAGGGGTCCCAAACTGCTCATTCTTCCAGTTTCCTGCAGTATGCTTCTCTTCTTTTCTCCCCGTTTCACTGTATCCCTTAGCCATGGTGATGTTGACTGCCGTGGCATGGCAGCTGTAATGAAGTGGGTAGAAGGAAGCACACTGGTACGAGCTGCACTTTAAGACTAGGGGGCCCATGCATCAAGGGTTTTTGCATTCGCAAACGGTGCGAATCGCAAAATTCGGCCGTTTGCGAATGCAAATCCCTTCTTTGGGAAGCATTAACCTTTTTGCTTTTTTCGCTATTTAAGAAATCGCAATTTATTTGCGATTTCTTAAATTGCGATTGCATTTAAGAAATCGCAAATAGGTAGTGGTAAATTACCATGAAGTTAACCTTCATGGTAATTTGCGAAAACTTTCAAAAGTGCACAAAAGTGCATTTTTGAAAGTTTCATTTTACACACACATGCCCTTGGGGCATGGCATGTGTGTGTGAAAAATGTGCTTAAAGGTACATATCAGAGGTGCAGGGGGGGGGGTGCTTTGCACCCCCCTGCACCCTTGAAATTGCATTCTCATTTTGCGATTCCCAAATTGCGAATCGCAAAATGAGAATGCCTTCACATTCATTCCTATGGGCCTCTAGGCCCATAGGAATCAATGGAAAGGGATTCCTTAATTGCGATTCGCAAATTGTGAATCGCAATTAACGAAAATTAAGAAAAATGCAATTTCTTGATGCATAGCCGTTTGCGAATTCTTATTTACGATTCCTTAATTTTTGCAATTAAGAATTCGCAAACAGGAACATTGATGCATGTGGCCGTAGATTTCAGAAATGATTAGTTCATAGATAATTTTCTTTAACTTATTTTATAAAATCCAGTTTTGTGGGATTGAGGCAATGTTGATTTAACTCCTCCTCCCCAACTTTTTCCATGCATCTCTTTAGGCACCTTCCGAGATTCCGCCTCGGAATTTCATTTACATTATACATCAGTGCAAGCTAGTGCCTTTTAAATGTTAGTTAGTGTGCTACCATTGGCTTTCTATTCTCTGGACAGTCGCAGCGAACAAGCAGTAGACCAGTAGAAGAATACATACCGGTGACATGGAGTGCATTGAAACATATTTTTAAATTGAATGCTACACTCCCTCAATCACAAAGGTATAGCTTCAGTTCCAGTCACATCAATCATTGGCGAAAGAAAAATTATTGAAAGGCTCACTTCTAAAACCACTAAACGGATGCCTATGACAATTAAGATGCCTGGTCAATTGATTGAAATCCATGAAATGTAAACAAGTTTACTCACTTTTATCACTCAGCAACCCAGAATGAAGCTAGAGTGAAACATTTGTTCAATAACGGAAGTTCTGGAAAAAAGGAGAGAGTGCTGGGTACATCCTGTGGACTGGCTATGGTTGGGAAGGTGCCATCAAAGAAGAAAACAAGCATCGGTAAATGCATTAGGTTTCGCCTATATGATTAATAATAAGCTTTTTTTGTTGTAAGTAGTAGCTTGCTGAGTAGATGTGCAATATAAGTTACAGAAAGTCTGTTAAACTGTTATGACTTTTTTATGTACAAAAAGGCAAAATATTCTGCTGTTACTAGTGGTATTGTGCGGGTAAGCAATAGCAACATTTTGAAAAATGAAAGCGAGAGAAAATCTAATTAATTGATGTAATAGCAATAGTATGTGTTTAGAGGAGTTCTGACAACATTTGAGCCCGGTACCACTGCACCTGCTGCACCATTCAAATCAAGCCCCTTTTAAGTGCTAGATAATTGCAATTGAGTCTGCCTGTATAATTTTAGAATATAGCAATATTAGGTGTTTTGAGGAGGTCGTGACAAATTCAGGGCCCACTCCTACTGTACCTGCTGCACCATTCAAATCATGACCTAGTTGTCTGCAATGTAACTGCACGTGTGGCTGCCTGACTATTAGTAAAATATATCAATATTAGGGGCCTTATTTATGAAGGCCTTGCGCCACCGGTGCGTCACTTTTAACATAGGAAAAAGTGACGCATCGGTTGCGCAAGGCCTTCATAAATAAGGCCTTAGGTGTTTAGTGGGGTGCCTAGAGCTTTTGGTCCTAGTGCTACTGCACCTGCTGCACCATTTAAATTATGACCCTGTTGTCTGCAAGGTAACTGCACTTGTAGCTGCCTGTTTAGTAGTAAAATATAGCATAGCTCTTGTATATTAACTTTATTTTTCATGTGCAATGTTTATTACAACATTTAGAATTTGATCATAATGGCCAAATAGATCAATTTGAAAAAAACAATCCGATAAGGCCTACAAAGTGCAAAGGAAGTTACTGAGGCATGAATAGCAAATGCCACACACGCTCTAAGGCATCTGCTTTACACTTTTAAGTAATACAAAGCAAGCATTCCAGCATACTGTTAGACGCTGTCTGCCTTTTCCATGGGAAGAGATTTTATCTTGACAGTGAATGGCACTTAAAAAGTGTGAACAGTTTTAGTAGAAGTATCGTAAATGTGTGCAGCCAGGGGAAGTTAACAAAAATAAAGTTCCACTTAAAAGCAAATGAACACAGTAATTCGGCTTTGTGAACAATAAGAGCCCTCTTTTAAAATAGATTAAATACAAAAGATTTCACAAGCACGACGCAAGCACTGTGCAGGTGAAACCTAAAAAGTAGAAAGTGCATTACATTCACATGAAGGCTTTCTTGCGCGCGCAATTGTACACCATCTGCCAATTACACATGCAAAACTGCATCTCTGTGCACATGATATGAAAATTGTATGAAATTCACAAAACGTTTCTAGACATGTTCTCAGACGCGAACCTTTGAGCAAACAGTTTTTAAAGATCTGGAGGACACAGAGACTCTTAATGGGAGTACTCATGTAAAAGTTTGCGATTTCATTTTTTTTTATTGCACCCATCCGAGGAACTAAATCCTGCTTGGGGATATTTCCAGATTTTTCTAAGAATAAGACCCTTCTTCTATCCATTTTAATTGTACATGTAATAGATTCACAAAATGTAAATTTGAAGGGGAAGAAATCTGCATACATTTTACAGCACGAAATTATGAAGATATGCACCTGACACGAATCGCTCTCTGCAAATTACAGGTCTTGGCGGGGTTGTATTAGATTGAGAATTATCTTGTCATTTAGAGAAAAAGAATTCATAGGTGAAGAAAAACCAGGAACCTTTGTGAAAGGTAAATATCGGAAACTTTGCAACATACTATGGGTAAGAGAGCTTTGCAAACCACTAACAACGTGCAGATGGGCAATACACAACTGTTAATGCCCTGCACAAATAGACAGTAATGTAGAAGCTCTGATCCCTCTGCTTTCCCTCCCAAAGTTCCTGTCTCTCCTAGTCCTCTTGTCAGTGGTAATAAAATGTAATCAATCACAAAAAAAACAATTGCCGAGACAGTTAACTTTAGATATTGCCTTCACTCTAAGCATTCTGATACAATTAACCAATCTCATCATTTAATATGAATGTCTAAAACGTATAATAGCAATTGCTATTAGAATGGTATGCAAAACTTTATTATTCATGTACCATTAACTATGCCAGGTAAGCTGCATCAAAGCACCTTAGAAGGATTTTTAAAGGCTTTGAAAGAAACTGAGAACGAAAGCAATGAATCGCAGTGAGAAGCAGAAACAGAAAGAAAAGTCTTAGAGTACAGTTTGTGGTTCTAGTTGAAGAAACAGTAAGTACAGTACACCCAGCAACATGAGATACGTTTGATAACTTTCAAATACAACATCCTTTTGGAAGCAACCTCATCGTTGCTAACATGAGCCAAACGCTTTCAAATTCTTATCTTCCTACATCTTAAAACATTTTAAAAATAGTCGAACAATTTTACTGCTGGCCAGAGTACAAAGAAAACTTTACATGTTATTAAAAACGACCTTAGCACGTTGCTATGCGTCCCTCTTTCAACATTAAATTTCGAATTTTATTTATTTATTTTCAAAGGTGCTCAGAAATGTCAAAGCGGCAACTCGTGGCGCTTGATAAGCTACTAAATAAAACAATCAAAGCATAGAAACATTGAACACATTTTTTTCCGTGCTGTTCCGGGACACGTGACGTAGAGGTCAAGTTCATGCATTTCAAGTGCCTGGTGTTTGACGGGCTTGAGGCTTTGAGCCCTACGAAGCAGAAAGGTGACACATAGGCGCTACACAGCATGTACAAAACAAAAATCCGTACATACGACTGTAGTGTGGACCTGTCCTGACTCCAAGGACATTTGGAAAAGCTGGAGGGTCTGTGCACCTTCCCACCTAGCATGGCTCCTTTCGGCTCACTCTGGCTCCCTCCACTCCATTCAGACAGAATTGTGGGCGCCTGCTGACTAAAATTCAGAAGTGAAAATTCAGGACGTAGGTAAGTGTCCAGAATTTTCCACATTCCTCTGGAGGACGAATTCCAGGGTGAGTACGGTAGTGCAATATTGTCCGCTCCTCTGAGATGTACCAATGTATAAACCACTACTACTCATCCTATGCTAAACAGCGGTTCGATTGTATTCTTTATAAAAATAATAAAAAAGAAAAGAAAATTCAGGACGTAGGCTAAAGGCTTTGCTAAACAAACGGCTAAAGAAATGAAAAAAAATTAAAATAAGCATCACAGGAATGTGCGTGATATGGCGGAGCGGCCAGAGCAGGTTACTCAAAAGCGGGGAATCCCGGTACGAGCATCAGCGGCTCAACATCCTGTGATTCAAGGCAAATCACCTTATTTCTCCTGGTGATACTTTGAGCTGTATAAATATGCTGCAAGACGAAAAAGTATTAAGAGGTAAATCTTTATGAAAAAATAGTTCCACCAACGCGGATGTTAACGGTATTTTGGCCCGAGAAACACAAAAGAGACACAGACAAGGAACAAGCATTTGTAAATGCAGGAAAATATGCGCCAGGCAATAGAACTGGAGGAAAAGTAAGTGACAAGCACGGGCACGGGAACCAATGAAAAGCCAGGAAAGAGAGTGGCTGGATGTAAGCGCCTTTTAAGTTTATATTAAAATCAATAGATTTCCCAACACTGAGCTAGCGCTGTGCAGGCGATACTTAGAAAGGGGAAAATGTGAATAGGATTCACAACTGGAAAGAATGGATACAAAGACTTGTTTACTGCCATATTTGGGTGCAGAAAGGAAGAGAATTATAACTTTGTTGCATAATAACAGGAGAGAGGTCTTAGAACGGAAAGCCTTTAGAAGCTGGAGATCTGTACTTCCTGCTCTGTGCCAAACTTTGAAACCACCCATAAAAGTAGCTGTAACCACTACCTTAGATTAGTGGGGCAGAAAGAGAGAGAGACAAAGACAGATAGTGAGAATGGGAATAAAAAGAAAGGGAACAGTTAAAGGGATTTTTGCCAGGGCTGTTTGGGCTCCCAGTTAATCCCTGGCAACAACATTCCTCTAGACTTCATTTCTTACTGGAAAAAATATAGATCTCACATTAAAATACCAAAAGATATTGGTTTGTACAGCAAGACTTTTTTTTAACAATATAACAATAGTGACTGCATAGCTAAGTAGTTAAGCCAATTTGGTGCCAAATATTTAGCACTCTATTGTAGTATTTATGCACAATTGTTATCTACTCTAGTTGGAGAACAAACCTAGAAAACCTTAAGCCAATTTCAAGCAATGTTTCCAGATAGACATTTATATTGAATTTTATACAGATCTTTTTGATCACATGATGCACATCCATAAAGTAACAGGTTAGCTGTGTTTAGCTCATATGATTCACTTAGCTTTTTTATTGATCTATGGCTGATACTTGCGTCTGTTTTCTTTATTGTCCCAGCAACCACTCTAAAGTGTACAAAAAAGTGATGGATGGAATGCTTGAATTAATTTCAGCCACTGGTAGTTACTCAGGTGTTATCCCAGTCCATATCATTTTGCTCACCATGTCACTTCAGTTTGGAGCCATCAATATGCAAATCAGTCTTGACCCTGCTTCAATGGGAACTGTCCAGGACGTACTACCAACTTTTTTCTATACTTTATTGTGTCTCCCTATGTGGAATGGGTATGCCCAGATGTGGGTTCCATGCACACTGTGTTACTGGAACCAAGCTATACCTGGCTGACGAGCCCTATGTAGGGCGAAGCTGGTCCTGGTGACATAAAGTCCCTAAGGTCCGACTCCATCTTATATGGTGCAAACTCTTTCTTTGTTCATGGACACTGCCATCTTCCTTAACTTATACAATGGACATTCCTATATTTCCTGATTCATGCAGAATCATTGTCATGTATGATTTTTACTGCAGATGTTGCCACACCTTATCTTTCTTGAGACAGTGATAGCACCAAGTTATTCGATTAATGACATAGATACAATATTTAATGCAACATTCATCTGGGTCAAATGTCTACTCCTCACAATGTCAAGGTCAAATAAGTACACAAACAGACATATAACCAAAATAATTTAGTCTGAATTGATGTCCTTTTGCCTTATTTGCTCAAAAGGAAATGTCTGGGAAGCATACCTTGATGCACAGAGTCTATGCCAGATATTCCTAAACTTATGTCAGAAATTCCAATTTCTGAAAGGACTTAAATTATAAAAACTGACACTTGACCACTTGTTAGGACGGGTCGTTCACATTGATTATATCCCGAGATTCTGACAGAGACTGTCTCACCTGCTGCCAGCGCACTTCACACTTCACAGGTTATGCATCTGGTCTGAAGATTGAAGCTGATAAAGCCAAGTCCTGGAGGAAGGCTGACTTAGTGCTACAGCAGTGTGTTTGCCCTTCGTGGGGAACACTGTCTTCAGGCCTTCTCTGATAAAGACAGCCTTTGCTTTCAACAAGGTATGCAGTGTGTCTCTTTTCCCTGAAAAACTCTAGATTGCAAGTTGCTCTGCCTTTCATCCTCTCATAGCATAGCATATAGAAGTAGGCATTAGGGTGTTTGGCTCAAGATGACATTTTTAATTACATTTTAAACAATGCTAGAAATGTTCTCATTATTTAAAACCTTTTCTTGATATTTTTATAATCTGTGTAGTTGTTTAAGATGCTCTAATAAAAGAGAGAGGGACCCCAACACCAAAGGGATAGGGTACCAAAACTGACTTTGTCATAAGAGTATTCCCTTTGGGCAACTTAATTTCAAGACAGTAGTTATACCTGACACATAAACATAAAATGGACCACACATAAAACCATCAATTGAAGCAATGCATATGAACAATAATAAGAACCAAATAAATTCAGCTAGCACAGTTTATTCATTTACATAAAAACATGTCTAAATATAATTAAAATTAAAATAAAATTGGGAACACAGACAATATACTGAAGGACCAAATGATACACAAATATTCATCAATACTTCCTATTTTTACACAAAGAGGGAAGGTACACAAAAAAAGGTTAACGTTCTGCAACAGTCAGAGTATTCCTTGATTGATATATGGTGTACTTCTCCCTTAATTCAACGCGTTTCGACGGACAGTAAAGATTAAGCCGCCTTCATCAGGAAAATATTAGCTGTCTTCCCAAAACTTCTGAAATTTAAACAAAATGCGTTTTACAATCCAGAATCGGTACAGTTAAAAACAACTACTTAACACTAAGTCAGCCAAACCTAAAAGGAAAATAAAATTATCAAAGCATTGCTCCAATAGTAGACACAGAACATAGCTAGACAACAATGATCGTCAGATGTTGCCTACACAGTTCTACAGAGAAAAATACCAATTATAATTCATATATCAACATTTAGACACACATTAAGAAAACATAAACAAGAGCTCAATTGCATTTTGGTATTAGCTCACATAATAGTCATATTACATATCCACATTCATGACGGCGGTAAGGGGTTGTGGCAGGACCTCCTGTCCCGCTAGCTAGCCTGTGAATATTTTCTTGAGCCCTGTAATTGCTGATTATTTGTTTTAATCTTCCGTGAACAAAACAGAATTTTACCTTTTTAAAAATATCCGCTGAGCGCATTCTGGCACACACTTTCCACTCTGTGTAATCTTGAATTTAAAATTGTACCCAGAGCGAGGTTTTCGTCTTTCGTCTTCCCTCTGACTGAAAGGGGAGGACACCACTTCCTGTTTGTACTGCTGGCGGTTAGCGCTCTAGCATCTGAGTGTACCGGAGCTATTTAGGCAGAGCCTGATCTCTTAGACGCTGCGGTAAGGGGTTGTGGCAGGACCTCCTGTCCCGCTAGCTAGCCTGTGAATATTTTCTTGAGCCCTGTAATTGCTGATTATTTGTTTTAATCTTCCGTGAACAAAACGGAATTTTACCTTTTTAAAAATATCCGCTGAGCGCATTCTGGCACACACTTTCCACTCTGTGTAATCTTGAATTTAAAATTGTACCCAGAGCAAGGTTTTCGTCTTTCGTCTTCCCTCTGACTGAAAGGGGAGGACACCACTTCCTGTTTGTACTGCTGGCGGTTAGCGCTCTAGCAGCTGAGTGTACCGGAGCTATTTAGGCAGAGCCTGATCTCTTAGACGCAGCGGTAAGGGGTTGTGGCAGGACCTCCTGTCCCGCTAGCTAGCCTGTGAATATTTTCTTGAGCCCTGTAATTGCTGATTATTTGTTTTAATCTTCCGTGAACAAAACGGAATTTTACCTTTTTAAAAATATCCGCTGAGCGCATTCTGGCACACCTTTTCCACTCTGTGTAATCTTGAATTTAAAATTGTACCCAGAGCGAGGTTTTCGTCTTTCGTCTTCCCTCTGACTGAAAGGGGAGGACACCACTTCCTGTTTGTACTGCTGGCGGTTAGCGCTCTAGCAGCTGAGTGTACCGGAGCTATTTAGGCAGAGCCTGATCTCTTAGACGCTGCGGTAAGGGGTTGTGGCAGGACCTCCTGTCCCGCTAGCTAGCCTGTGAATATTTTCTTGAGCCCTGTAATTGCTGATTATTTGTTTTAATCTTCCGTGAACAAAACGGAATTTTACCTTTTTAAAAATATCCGCTGAGCGCATTCTGGCACACACTTTCCACTCTGTGTAATCTTGAATTTAAAATTGTACCCAGAGCGAGGTTTTCGTCTTTCGTCTTCCCTCTGACTGAAAGGGGAGGACACCACTTCCTGTTTGTACTGCTGGCGGTTAGCGCTCTAGCAGCTGAGTGTACCGGAGCTATTTAGGCAGAGCCTGATCTCTTAGACGCTGCGGTAAGGGGTTGTGGCAGGACCTCCTGTCCCGCTAGCTAGCCTGTGAATATTTTCTTGAGCCCTGTAATTGCTGATTATTTGTTTTAATCTTCCGTGAACAAAACGGAATTTTACCTTTTTAAAAATATCCGCTGAGCGCATTCTGGCACACACTTTCCACTCTGTGTAATCTTGAATTTAAAATTGTACCCAGAGCGAGGTTTTCGTCTTTCGTCTTCCCTCTGACTGAAAGGGGAGGACACCACTTCCTGTTTGTACTGCTGGCGGTTAGCGCTCTAGCAGCTGAGTGTACCGGAGCTATTTAGGCAGAGCCTGATCTCTTAGACGCTGCGGTAAGGGGTGGTGGCAGGACCTCCTGTCCCGCTAGCTAGCCTGTGAATATTTTCTTGAGCCCTGTAATTGCTGATTATTTGTTTTAATCTTCCGTGAACAAAACGGAATTTTACCTTTTTAAAAATATCCGCTGAGCGCATTCTGGCACACACTTTCCACTCTGTGTAATCTTGAATTTAAAATTGTACCCAGAGCGAGGTTTTCGTCTTTCGTCTTCCCTCTGACTGAAAGGGGAGGACACCACTTCCTGTTTGTACTGCTGGCGGTTAGCGCTCTAGCAGCTGAGTGTACCGGAGCTATTTAGGCAGAGCCTGATCTCTTAGACGCTGCGGTAAGGGGTTGTGGCAGGACCTCCTGTCCCGCTAGCTAGCCTGTGAATATTTTCTTGAGCCCTGTAATTGCTGATTATTTGTTTTAATCTTCCGTGAACAAAACGGAATTTTACCTTTTTAAAAATATCCGCTGAGCGCATTCTGGCACACACTTTCCACTCTGTGTAATCATGAATTTAAAATTGTACCCAGAGCGAGGTTTTCGTCTTTCGTCTTCCCTCTGACTGAAAGGGGAGGACACCACTTCCTGTTTGTACTGCTGGCGGTTAGCGCTCTAGCAGCTGAGTGTACCGGAGCTATTTAGGCAGAGCCTGATCTCTTAGACGCTGCGGTAAGGGGTTGTGGCAGGACCTCCTGTCCCGCTAGCTAGCCTGTGAATATTTTCTTGAGCCCTGTAATTGCTGATTATTTGTTTTAATCTTCCGTGAACAAAACGGAATTTTACCTTTTTAAAAATATCCGCTGAGCGCATTCTGGCACACACTTTCCACTCTGTGTAATCTTGAATTTAAAATTGTACCCAGAGCGAGGTTTTCGTCTTTCGTCTTCCCTCTGACTGAAAGGGGAGGACACCACTTCCTGTTTGTACTGCTGGCGGTTAGCGCTCTAGCAGCTGAGTGTACCGGAGCTATTTAGGCAGAGCCTGATCTCTTAGACGCTGCGGTAAGGGGTTGTGGCAGGACCTCCTGTCCCGCTAGCTAGCCTGTGAATATTTTCTTGAGCCCTGTAATTGCTGATTATTTGTTTTAATCTTCCGTGAACAAAACGGAATTTTACCTTTTTAAAAATATCCGCTGAGCGCATTCTGGCACACACTTTCCACTCTGTGTAATCTTGAATTTAAAATTGTACCCAGAGCGAGGTTTTCGTCTTTCGTCTTCCCTCTGACTGAAAGGGGAGGACACCACTTCCTGTTTGTACTGCTGGCGGTTAGCGCTCTAGCAGCTGAGTGTACCCCCTCCGAGCGCGCAGCGGTCGCGCGCAGGGGTGCCGAAGACAACGCCGAAGACTAGCCAAAGAGTAGCCCGTCTGCGCCCGTCCGCGCCAGGACGGGGCTTGGGGCCATCCTCCCTGCCCTTTCCTTTATGGACCGCCCCGTATTCATTCCTCGCATCAGGTATGCATCACATACTCTTAGGGCATTACAACCTCTGCGACAACACTGTTGTAAAAATAAAACGCTCATATGTCCTGAGGGTCCCTTCTCTTGTATTAAATGCGGCTTTCAAGCCACGCACACCCACATTATCCCCGGACGGCCCACAGAGAACACTGATACTCAGGGAAGCTGGGATAGCTTTTTGCTAAATGTCAGATCACTCCCTAAACACTGTATTGAACTATGGGACACTATCTATAATACTCAACCCAAGATATGTTTCTTAACTGAAACATGGCTGAAACCCCACACTATCCCTACTATTACCCTTGGGATACCTATGGGATATAAAATCCTTCGCCTTGACCGCCCTGTGAAAGTGGGAGGTGGGATCGCTATTATATACAGAGACACTCTGAATATTAGAGTCCTAGAACAAGTGATGATCCCTACTATGGAAGTACTCATCTTTCATCTAAAAATAAATTCAAAAACACAATGGAAAGGAGCCCTAGTTTACCGTCCACCTGGACCTAATTCTGGTTTCTCCCTTGCCCTCACTGAATTATTAGCCCCCCATCTGAAAGCTAATGAAAACTTCATTTTACTTGGAGATTTTAACTTTCATATCGACACTGCTGACCATCAGGATACTAATGTATTCCTCACTGATCTCGCCATGCTAGGGTTACATCCCAGAAATAGTGGCCCTACTCACTCGGGTGGTCACACTTTGGACCTGATTCTCACTACCCAACCCAATGTCCATTGTTATCCCCCCAAACATATTAATTGGTCGGACCATAAACGGATTGACTTCTCCATACCACATTTATCTAATTCCAAGAACCGCCCAGCTACTCACCCTATTAAACGTAGGCCTTGGCACAAGATTACTCTTCCCAAACTCACTCAAACATGGGAACAGCCGCTACTCACCAATCTCGACAACATCGACACTGCTCTCTCCATGTTTAATTCCACTCTAATGACAGCCATTGACTCCTTAGCCCCTCAGAAAAATGCAAAAAAACCCACCATTGCGAAAAGGGAAACATGGTATACGGAAGACCTTAAAATAGAAAAGAAGAGATGCAGAAAACTGGAAAAATTTTGGAGACGCACGGGCAACAGGGAAGATAAGAGCCGCTACCTTGAGGCTATGTCCTCCTATTACAAAAATATTAAAAAAGCAAGAAAAACAAGTCTGACCACTCAAATTGCAGTGGCTGGCAACTCCACAAGAGAGCTATTTAAAATCATTCAAACTTTCACCAGCCCCGAAGTATGTGAAAGCCCTGACACCTTCACCCAAGAACTTTGCGACGAAATATCCCAGTTCTTTGAGGATAAAATAGAAGGTATATAAAAAAAAATCACTACTGTCTCAGACTCCCTGGAAACTAATGCCTTTGAAACCTCCTCGCAATCGACTTCTGGAGAAACTCTTCTGGATATTCCAGAAATAACCACTAAGGAGCTGACCACACTCATTAACCAAACTAAGTCCGGTTCTCCCGCCGACCTAATACCTGCCAAATTCATCTCCCCGCTAATTGAGATACTAGGTCCTCATATTCAGAAACTTCTCAACCTATCCTTTACCAAAGGCCAGCTCCCACTCGCCTGGAAGGAAGCGGTAGTGAACCCCATACGTAAAAATTCCACCTTGCCCTGGTCTGCACTCTCCAACCTTCGCCCGATTTCTCTCCTTCCTTTCATCAGCAAACTGGCAGAAAAGCACGTTAACACCACTCTTTCCAACTTTATCGAAGCAAAAGGGGGCCTGGACCAATCCCAATCTGGATTCAGGCCCAACCACAGCACGGAATCGGCCCTCCTCTCTGTGACAGACCAGATCAAAATGTCACAAGACAAAGGGGGCTCTATGATTCTTGTGCTGTTGGACCTGTCTGCAGCCTTCGATACCGTGTCTCATAACACCCTGTTGAACCGGTTGCAAGGAGTGGGAATCGGAGGCGTAGCACTATCTTGGTTGGAGAGTTTCCTTTCCGGGAGGTCGCAATCTATCAGCCTGGGCCCCTTCAGTTCCATCTCTAGGGGGCTCACAAAGGGGGTGCCACAGGGCTCTTGCCTCAGCCCTACATTGTTTAATGTCTATGTGGCCCCCCTTGCTGAGATTGTGCGTAAATATGGGTTCATACCGGTTTCCTACGCCGACGACACCCAGCTCCTCTACCCTTTCAGCTCCCTTGGCCTCAAAACCAAGGAGAACTTTGCTGAGGGTATGAGAGCGGTGTCACACTGGATGGCGAGGAATTGCCTCCAGTGTAATGTAACAAAAACAGAGGTCTTGCTCTTTGGCAAAGCAAGTATCCTTTGGTCCCCTGACTGGTGGCCACTAGACCTTGGCCCAGTACCTGTACCCAAACCTCACGTTAAAAATCTCGGAGTGAAGCTGGATCAAAAACTGACCCTAAAAGATCACACAAACTATATTGCGGGTCTGTGCTTTCACACCATTGGTCTGCTCAGGCGTGTCTTTCCTTTTCTCCCGGCCACATGTAGAAAGACACTTGTACAGGCCTTGGTAACTAGTCGTCTGGACTACTGTAACGGCCTGCTAACATTAGCTAATGCTGATGCTGTAGGCCGCTTGCAGGTAGTCCAGAACACGGCTGCAAGACTGGTCATGGGTGTACCCGCCAGGACTCCTTCTAAGCCCTTGCTGAAAGAACTGCACTGGCTTCCCATACGGCAGCGCATCAATTTTAAGATCTGTTGCACGGTGCATAAATGCCTGTATGGAGCAAGCCCTAAATACCTATCCCAGTCCTTGGAACTGTACCAGCCCAGCAGGTCCCTCCGCTCATGCAATCAAGCCCTATTAAAACCTCCTACCACAAAGAAAATTAGACAAGGAGACCGTGCTTTCTCCTCTGTTGGCCCCGCCCTCTGGAACAGTCTTCCCATTGACCTAAGAACTAACACAAATCACTTGGCTTTTAGAAAGACACTGAAAACCCTTCTTCACCAAGAGGCATTTCTATCCACATAACTCTCCAGGCTGCTCATTCTGGGAAAAATTCCTCAGCTGGCAAAGCGCGGAGATACCCTCATGGGATTGATTCCGGCGCTATAGAAGAATTTAAAATAAAATAAATAAATAAATAAAATGACACAGTGATTTCGGTATATACTTTCCAGATATTCTAATGCCATTAATATATCTAATACCATATACATACTACCCCTTTAAGATGGTTCATGCTGGCTAGGGATGTAGAATGGCAAAGCGGTAAGTGCAACCCACCAAAATTTTTATTTGAGACAGACACATACCTTAAACGACCTATTTAGGCATGGGTTGAATAACCTCCTTCCTAAGTATTTAAAAATCTCATCCAGCGAGATAGTCGAATTCTAGTTCTTATCCACTCAAAAAATATCTGTAATATATAATATAAAATATAGAATATGATTGAACATAGAGTATTTTCACTACTCCTATATTCAGCAAAATTACATACAATTCCACATGTCTACCTTATATGGGCTTTAGTCATAGGCAGATTCTACTTCATCTGATTACAGTCCCGGATGGATAAGTATAATGGATACTATAAAGGAGAGAGCATGGAAATTTGATAGCACCTATTCTTGATGAACAACCATCAATGTACACGACAAACGGCGCTATACTCACATATTATTCCCATATAGATGTTTGGGAATAGATCATATGTTGTTTGGACGATGTCTATGTCTCTCTTTAGTTTTGTTGACATAAACCTGAAAGATATCTATATATATATATGTCTATAAGTTCTAAGCTCACCCCAGAGATCAGGCGAAATATGTAGAAGACCCGATACTCATACTTACTTAAAAACTGTTCAAATAGTATTCACTATTCACACGGTAAAACATCAATGGATACAGGGCATGCTCAGCATATATATATATATATATATATATATATATATATATATATACAAGTCTCCCCAATAGTAGCGCTAAGACTAGAGGAAAGAGAGAGAGGGACTCCAATTAGTATCCCTCTTGTAAGTGACATAGAGAATTCAAATAGTGCAAACCATCTACTTACATTCTTGTTTCTAAATCAATCAGCCTCAAGCTTGAGGGGTTATGTCCAGCCTCACCGCCCTGTTCCTTTAGAAATATACAGCCTCTACAAGAAAGTAACAGGCTAAGATTATCTATACTCAATATTAAAATCTAGGCTATTCTAATCTTCCTGTCTAGCGCCGTACCTTAAGTAAGAGTGCACCAGCGTCCGCGTGTCGTCCCGGCTAGTTCGTTAGAAAAACAAACACAACAAACAGCGTGCGTTTTATATCCGTGATCGCGCACAGCCTATTTCCTCCGTAATTACGTGGGAACTTGAAATCGATAGAAATCAATAGAGGACTAAGAGGATAAACACAGAAAGTGGACAACTAGCCTCCTGGTACGCTATGCTCCTATTCCCATCACAAACGGCACTGAGGAAAGACTAAGGACAAGATCGACTCTCATTTAGAGCGCTATCTACTGTTAGCTAAAAAACACTCCTTCACGTTATTTAGGCCGATAGAGTGGCTAGCAAAAATGCCAAGAAACGGAACACAACTCCGCTCTAGTTAAGAATAACGCTCAAGGATATAATCTTCTAACCCCAGCATCTAAGCTTCATATTATTTAAACGATATATATCTAATTGATAATTATAAATCTATCGGGACGCTAATGTATAATAATTTCCTAAAAACCTGACAACTGTCAGTGGATAGTCATATATACCTTCAATGTCGGTAGTTCGACATAAAAACATATATGCTCTCTTAGGAACCTATTTTTGACATCACAATGACCTCAAATCTGACAGTATCTAGGCAATTAGTAGAAGTTGGATACATCGAAGATATTGCACATATGTGCACTCTTATTTGATTAACCTATGGTATACACCATTTGTCAAGAAAAACATTTTTAAAAATCAAACATAGTAGGCATTAGTTAATCCCTTTGGGTCCATTATGGCTCTGAAGCTCCTGTCTCAACAATCAGAAAACATATAGCCAACTGATTCACTAATTACCACCAATGATTCGTTCCCACTCTTCTCGTGAATTAAGCCCATTTCTTACTGTATTAAGGTAAGAAATGTACCACTGTTGTCTATGTTTGCGAGCATTAGCGATATTTCCACCTCTTTTTCCTATCTTAACCCTCTCCAGAATGAACCATCTAAAATCACATTCCCCATGGTTCTTTTCCAGAAAGTGAGCAACAATAGGAGCGATTATTTTCTTGGTCCTCACTGCTGACCTATGTTCCTGGAGCCTAATCCGTGCTTCTCTCCCCGTTTCTCCCACATAGCCGAGCCCACATGGGCATATGAGGAGATAAATCACGTTTTTACTTCTACAATTATTGTGGGTTTTGCATTTAACATTTATGTTATTGCACGAGATTTCTGTTGATACTATTCATTGATCACAAATATTGCACATACCACATTTAGTGGTTCCCACTAATTTAGTATTGTCCAGTGTCCTTTGATTATCTACCACATCATCTTTATATGTGTGCACTAGCAGGTCACGCAAGTTCTTGCTCTTTTTAAAGCGAAAAGGGGTTTCTCAAGGGCAATCTCATCATCGTAGTTTAAAATGTGCCAGTTCTTGTTGACCACATTTTTAATTTGATTGCTTATTTGAGAGAATTTGCTCACAAACACCACTTTATTAAGTGGACTTTTTTCTTTCTTCGTTTTTTGAATCAGAACATCACGGTCGTAGAATCTCGCTCTTTTTAACGAGTGGGACAACAATTTTTTGGGGTATCCTCTCTCTTTGAACTTCTTTTTCAATATCTCAGCATGTTTGTAATAGTCACTAATATCTGAACAATTCCTCCGGAGACGGAGGAACTGGCTAAAAGGGATACTTTCTTTCTGTGATTTGGGGTGAAGACTCGAGAAGTGGAGCAGGGTTTTTTTTGCCATGGGCTTGGTAAACAATTCGACTGGCAACACCCCATCAGAGTTTTTAATAGAAATATCTAAGAAATCTACTTTTGTGGTACTGTAGGAAGAAGTAAATTTAAGATTTGGATCTCCTAAATTGATCCAACTAAGAAACTCCTCCAATAATTCAATAGATCCTTCCCAAATAAAGAAAATGTCATCAATGTAGCGGTACCAGCCCGCTACATTTCCAAAAAATGGTGCCATCTCATTATCTATATGTTTAGCCTCAAACTTTCCCACATAAAGGCATGCCAGGCTAGGGGCACATGTGGCCCCCATGCTGGTCCCCTTTAATTGTCTAAAGTATTCATTTTTAAAAAGAAAAACATTATTGGTTAAGGTGAGTCTCACACAGTCTACAATAAAGTCCTTATTGGCACCTCCTAGATCTTGATCGGACAGGAGGTCCTCAATTACCTCAACTGTATCTGCCTGGGGGATGTTTGTGTAAAAATAGGAAGTATTGATGAATATTTGTGTATCATTTGGTCCTTCAGTATATTGTCTGTGTTCCCAATTTTATTTTAATTTTAATTATATTTAGACATGTTTTTATGTAAATGAATAAACTGTGCTAGCTGAATTTATTTGGTTCTTATTATTGTTCAAATGCATTGCTTCAATTGATGGTTTTATGTGTGGTCCATTTTATGTTTATGTGTCAGGTATAACTACTGTCTTGAAATTAAGTTGCCCAAAGGGAATACTCTTATGACATATAGTTGTTTTAGATGTACAGAGAAACATAGGGGCATATTAGCAAGAATCTCGTTGAAATTATTGCTGTTTTAGTGGCAGGAAACTGCCGCTAAAATTGCGATAATGGGCTTGCTAATATGCGTAATAGAATTCCAATAGAAGCCAAGGTTAGATTTCCTGTACATCTAACCTGGGAATCTATTGGAATTCTATAACGCATATTAGCAAGCCCATTATCGCCGTTTTAGCGGCACTTTCCAGCCGCTAAAACAGCGATAATTTTAACGAGGTTCTTGCTAATATGCCCCATAGTTTCTGTGGGAATAATTACTTTTAACGTAAAAGTGTTAATTCTTCTTAGTACTGTATGTGTGATATGTGAATAACAAAATAATGTTTGTTGCTGTTTCTACGGTACCCCTGATCCTTTTCTGATATGGTTAGTAAACCAAAAACAATACTTCTATGTTAATTACACATTGAATAGTGTTTTGAATGGCTACAATAGCTTGTCTTTCACATTAATCACTGGTGCATTGAACCAAGTTCACCCGTGACACCTGTGGATGTGAAAGCACACCTTACAGAGGTACACCAAAGTTGTAACTTATGCAACAGTTGGTGCCCACCATGAGGCATATTTCTTACGGCTACACTTATGTGGTTTATACCTATAAAATACATCTGAATAATTATTACGTCACTACGGTGAGATCCGTAGTAATCATGGCTACCTCCTATTGTGAATAAGGGAGGACCTATTTCTATAGGATTGTCAAGCTTGACTCATACAAAGTTATTCCCCATTCTGTGGGTTTTCTGAGTCTTTGATTCCAATTACTAATTGAATCCATTCATCATGTTAGCACCTATCGTTATTGGAGTCAATTGCCAGGAAGCTAGAGGTGTCCCCAGTGGAGGGGGAGGCGACAGTTACTTTTGTAATTGCATACATCCAGCATGTGCCTTTTTACTCCTGGGTATAATTCAAGCCTATTGATTCTGACTCAGAGCACTTTCATGAATATACAGTGGTAGATCTGCCTGCACACTATAGAGCTTAGCAAGATTTAGAAATCCCTTTAACTTATCAAGAACACTACAATTGGTTTGCTGGTTCATTGCCACACATGCACAGACATGTTCGTTTGTGTCCTCTGAGCAATGGCAGGGTTACATGGCCAGTTACACTCCCATTTTTTGCCCGGAAACGCTAGGGGAGTTAAACTATAGTGTTGCATTATATAGGAGACATGGGCAGTTTGTGGAATGTACTTTGAGCTCCAGTCGTGCAACCGCAACAGGACCTGCCACAAACTATTAGTCCACAGACTGTTAACGCTATCATGGGTAATGCACCATGATGTGTGATGAATTGTTCGCAAGTCCAACCAGTTAGAAGCAGTGTATCTGTACACTACCCCTAAGACGAACACCTAATACTGACTATATGTCTCCATCTTGGGATGGTGCTTTTGGTAGAGGAGTGAAACTCCTGCGGGAGCATCTTTGCATACATTTATACCAATATGCATGGTACGCCTTCATTGGCGGTACTCCCTGAACTACAAAATAAGCACGGATCTGTGTCAGCTCTGGATTTATGAAGGAAGTTAATGGGAAACCTTTCTACAGTGTCCTCTATCAGTCTAAAAACATAAATGGAGAGGCTATACATCAGAGACTAGAAGCAGTCCAGTTTAAGGCCATGAATGGAAACTACCAAAAATAATCACAGAAATTTCCACCTCTGTAGGTAGAGATACCTTAGGTACTCAACCAGTTATGCCACACTTAAAACCTAAAAATGACTCTGACGGTTCCGTTAAGGAGAAATCATCATAGGAAGGGAAGAAAAACAAAAGAAACAAAGATAAAAGATGGACCGGATGACCCGCTTCTCGGGAATCCAGCAGGGTTAGTTATAACTTTACAGACCGTGAAAAAATGAAAAAGCCTGAATGGTATCAGTATTCTGATAGCCGCTCTACATGTTCTTTTCAGGACACTGAAAGTAAAAGAACCAAAAAGGGGAGTAGATCCGAGTACCAAAGAAAAGAGGAGCACTGTAGGAAAAATGAAGTAGGACGATAGATTAATATCAGCGTAAAGAGGTAAGAGAATTGATTGCACTCTAAGACCTCCGTAAAAAAACAAAAAACAGCTGGGCTTTCTAAAAAACGTGCCGCTCCAACTACAAGTCCACCAGAGAAACAATACTTGGACTAGAGTGCAATAGTACATCAGACGCTTCAGAGGTTTCTGGATGCGAATCCAACTGATGACTTTATACAAATCTAGACTCCAGATCAACATTTAAACCTTTCCTGGTAGGGGTTACAACCTAAAAATACAAACTGAAGGGGATATACCACGTATATCAAAGCGGTCTTCTGGACCCGACTATTTGATGATTTTAGCTACATCTTAGCAGAAGAAGGCTGGCCTCCAATTTTCATTAGGAAAGCACCCAGGGAGGGGGGGAGTAATAAGTGTAGCCTTCTCTCCCATAGTACCTGGAGATATTTGGTAAATCTATGCCAGTGAATGGGCTGTGAGTCCAACTCCAGCCTTATATAGAAGCGATATTATATTATATTATATTATATTATATTATATTATATTCCCCTATGTAGTGAACCACAACCACAATCAAAATACCCTTTAACATCAGAAGAACAACATCGGCTATAAGAATAGTCCTGGATTGTTTTCAGTGTGAATCATGGAGATCTTACAACCAGATCCTGAGGTATTGTCATAAATTGATATCTACTTAACTGATGACAGCTTGAATCTACACCTTACCAGCATTGACAGAGCAGTGACTATGTTAATATCACATGGTTAATTTAAAAAAAATTGAAGATCGCCTACCTGACGGGGATCTTCCTTGTATAGGAATTATCCAGAGGGGGCAAAGTTCTAGCTCCAGATTTCCTCCAGAAGTGTGCTACCTTGCAGCCTCCTGACACACTGAAAAAGTTGTAATCCCTGTTGGGGTGATAGTGAAGTCTCTGTATGACCTGATTTCTCCCTCGTTTTCCTCTAAGCAGTAGCTGAACGCACATACTGATATCTTTCGTGCTGTATAAGCAGACATGCTTGAGACTAAATATTTACAAACTAGGGAGAATAAAACCAACCTAGGTTTCAAAGTCATAACCAGTCACTATGGTTACACCTATGTGACCCACAATGAAGGACAGACCGTACCAATCACTTATAAGTCTCACTTTTATTCCCTGGCTGAAGTACAATTTTCTTGCATTGAAAAACTGTGACGGATATGCAAACACCTATTCTAAAGGATCCAGTAATATCTGGCATAACAGTTTCGGTGAACTATCAATAAGGCTAATGGGCCTGTAATTGTATGGAAGAGACCTGCAACCCCTTTTAAAAATCAGAATGATCTCTACCCCAGCCCATGTTGGGGTATAGGGGTAAAAAGCAGTGAAAAGTAAGGGCACCAGATATCATTTTCAGCCTTAAAAAGATCCCAGGGACCTTATCAAGCCCAAGTGCTTTGTTGGGAGTACCCCAATCTAAAGATTTATTGACTTCAGCTGCGGCTTACCATTCGGCTAGTTCCCCTCTGGTGGTAAACCTCATACCGCATGGTGTGTCCAGTATCGCTAGCGCTGGGGCATATTGGGGAGTCTGTCGTGTGATGTAAAGGCGGCGTCTATAGCAACATTAGGCAACTAGCAACAATATGAGATGCAGCAGTGGAACTCTAGCACAAGGGTGAAATAGCTGCAATAAGCTAGACTGTCTCCAGGCTGGTACTAACAGCACTGTGTCTGACAGTTGTGAAGCATAAAGCCATTGTACCACCAACTGAAGCTGTTCCGCTAGATAATATTGTTCAAAGTGGAGAACTGCAAGGCCCACGATCTATAGGTTGATATAGCTTTGTCAGTGCTATGCAACATCAGGAATTGTTCCAGAGAAAATCTCTCACTACACTCTCAAATGAGCGGAAAAAGGATACCCAGATGTGTAGGGACAAGTTCGCAAAGTGATACAAAAGGCAGGGGAGCACAACCATTGTTGGTAACAGCGCTTTGCCAGTCACCGACAATGGGAGCATTTTCCAGAAAGCCATCTGGGCTTTTAATGACATGACTGCTCGTTCCAAATGACCTTCCGAGGTGGGTATAGTAGATTTGCACCCCCAAATATCCAAACATGTTGGGTTGCCAGTTAAGTGGAATTGTGTTGATAGTAAAGCATGGGTCAGGTACAGTGGAGATGAACAGGAAGAAAGAGGGTTTATTCCAATTTACACACATGCCCGAAAGGACAGCAAACTGGCCGCCAAGTGTGTGTACAATGGTTGCAGGGACAGTGGTTATATCTCTTAAATATATATGCAGATCATCTGCATGTAAGGGTACTGTATGAGTGCCGTCACCTAATGGTATGCCCCATTCTGCTCCCCGGGCACTGGTGAGCTGGCAGAGGTTCCACAGCCAAGTAAAAAAGTAGTGGTGAGAGGGGATATCCCTGCCTTGTACCTATTTGGATAGTTTCAGATATGAGGGGCCCTGTCCAGCGGTAACATGTATAGTAGCTGGGCATATCCAATAAACCTGTCTCTAAACCCGTGGTGAGGCAGTACCATGAGCAGGTAGTGCCACTCCAGTGAGATTTGTAAAGTGCATGGTTACTCTATAGGGAGTGTCCCCGTGTTAGGCTACCAAAGAAAAACCACCGGTCTGCTGTCTGCCATGCTGATTACTTCTATTCGCCTGAAGAGCCAGGTTTTGAACTTTTTCTGGAAAGTGGACTCTGCACCTCCCAGTTTCAACTCCAGTGTGCCTCCATGGACCAATGGAAGCTTGTTTTGTAAGACAGCTACTTTTCTCCAAAGCTGTTTATTCTTTAATGGGTTCCCCTTTGAATCCATTATACTACCAATGATGCAAATTAACAGCATATCATTGCACTCAGAAGGCTGAGTCTGACACAGTGACTGTGGGAACTGACGAGTCAGTCTTTTGTAATGAAAGTAGCAAAGCATGTTATTCTGCATGTTGTGCAGTATTATCATCTAAGAGTTTGGTGTGGGTGCATTGTGGGATTAACTCACCATCCTTGACTACATGTTGCACTATTGCGCAGGCTGCAGAGTGCATTTATTTAGTTCCTACCCCAGGTTGAGTTGAGCCATCTGTTTAAATGATGCACTGGTAAGTCTCAACAGGCAAAGTGTCTGGAGTCGGAACAGTATTCTGTTTATATTGGCAAAAAGTTTGTGTACAATGAGAGGGATCATACTGAACTCTTACATCTACTGCATGTAAAGAAGAGGCTCACTGTACCTATTTTGAGTGTATGACACAGGCATTAGGAATACTTGCTTTTGTGGCCATCTCTAGTGCTGTTATGGAAGAAACAATAATAATCCTGCTTGATTACAAGCAGGTTTTAGAGATGGTATCAGCAGTCAACCAGGTGTTTCAACTCCAAATGCTTTAATGGAAATATGTTATGTTGGGTGGGGGATGCTTGTATGTAATCTTTGTGTATCTATGGTCCACATTCGATCTTGTGCCCAGGGAGTCTTTGTGGAAGGTGCTGGCGGAAATCAGGGTTCCATAATACCTCCTGGATGCCATCATTGGGGTCCATACTAATAATTTTGCCCAGGTTAGATATGGTCTCCAGGGTCAACTGACAGCCCCCGTTCCAGTGAATTGAGCTTGAGGCAAGTTTGTGTGCTTGCCCCAACCAAATTTATTTTATACATCAATGATTTGGTGTCCCAACTTGAGAAGTGTGAGAATGATGCCCTGAGTATAGCTGACGGGAGGGTCCTGGCCCTTCCGTTTGCAGACGATACACTTTTAATCTCAAAATCACCTATGGGGATTCAGAAGCTTCTGGACACATTTGGGATCTTTTGAAAGCAGAGGGGCCTGGAGATCAACATTGGTAAAACAGAGTATATGGTATTCAATCCATGCACATCATCTCGATCAAATCCGACTCGCAATGGATTTCCATTGGAGAGAGTACACGTATTTTATTATCTAGGGATTACGTTCATCGGGCAGTTTGATTGTTACCTCACACCCAGAAATGTTGACTCAAACTTGAACAATACAGAGGAGGCATTGTGAGGGTACAGTGAGGCTCCATATTCTGACCAATATCCCCAGGTCTTCAATATTATAATCTCCAAGCCCTGGGGATGACCCTCTAGGTTGGGGAACTCTGGGGCCTTAATGATGTAAGAGGCCTGGAGATAGTCGAAAATCACTTTATGCAACTTCTTAGTAATTTCTCTGTCAATACCCTACTTATTCCTTTACAGCTTGATTTTGGTCTCAGATCTCTTGCTGCTAAAGTGGGCATTAGACCCCTACTGTATTGGCGTAGACTTTGGGTGATTCCCGAGCTTCTGTCTTACCGTCGGTGCCTGGAGGATCTACTAGGCTTCCTGGGGTTTCTAAGAGCCTCTGGTTTAGGTTGGTAAATAATTATCTGTCCATGAAGAGAGGACTGAGCCAATCACAGGAGCATCAGAACATCCTCACTGGGATGTTAAAGAAGGCCCTCACTCACCACCTAGTGATGACATGCTTCATCATCGGGCCCCACCAAAGAGACCCAATGTCTCTTTGGTGTGCTACAACGCCAGAATTACTGCGGAGCGGGATGGTGAGTAGAGGGCGTGTTGCGTGCAAAATTATACTAGTGAGTGATGGAGGATAAAAAATGTCAGTAGTGTATCAAAGAAAAACTTTATTAAATGATCACTAAAGACAATGAAGTTAAAAAATATGTGAGGGACCAGTCCACTTTAATTGAGTGGTGGGTTCCTACAATGTTGTCGACATGTTTCTTGCCATTGAAACGGTGTTAATTTACCCGGCAATTCTTCAGGACTGGGTGTGTGATAAACCCCGGCGGTATGGGCACGCTAAGGCCCACCCTAACCTAGGGACGTGAAAGTGAAAAAAATTAAATCAAATGGTGTCAAAAAGTGCAAAAAATTAGGAATAGAGACTTATCCCTAATTACTCCTGGTTTAGGAGGCTTCTACTGATCGTTTCTGCACTTTCTGGGTGTTATGAATAAACACCATCCTCTCTTCATGGACACTCTTCTTTTGTTTATGAAATACTGACCGGGGAACAAGAGTGTCCGCATACTCTCCCTGTCTCTCTTTTTGTAATAAATAATTATCTGTCCCAGATACAGTGTTGCAACCTATGGTCTACCCCAGTTGACTCTCCTAGGCTTTCAAAAGGAATGCTAAAGGGCAAATATTGGAGACAGATTGATGGCTCGACTCTAAGGCATGCTAAGGTTGGTACCATTTGCTTCCCTATTCTTGAACTTAAAAAAGATTATTTCACCGAAGGCTATTCGAATGAGATTGAGCCCCTCACCCCCCACCCCACCAAAGCTAAATCACTATACATGAAATGTATGGTAGGGACTTTGCCACTATACTCAGTTACTGCCAAATGGTCATGTGCCCAGGGAGTCTGATGGTTTCTGTCCCCAGGTGTCTGAATACATCGAACATGTTATTTTGTCCTATTTACTGTATGAAATGGATTATTTCATTATACTGCAACTTGGGAATCAGGGAGTGCAGAGCTGCAATTAGGATCTTGAGAAGTGACACTAGACTAGTTATAGTTTTTGCTGTTTCACTTTTCCTGTTGTATATGCGGAGGCTCAGTCAAATAAAGCTTAGCCTGTTGAAGGATTGTCCCTGTTATTTCAGATAGTTTATAGTCACATGGATGTACTGCCCTCTAGATCAATGGATTCTACATTTTATCTATTATTTCTGATACAGTATTTTATTGATTAGGATATATGAGGGGTAGGGGATGTGGGTACTCTCCCATGTGGAGGGTCACTGAAATGTACATGTCTCACCGCTCTATTTTGTTTGCTGTCTGCAACAGAGCAAATTTGATCTATTTTTATAGCACCAATATTTTATTGTTTTATGTATTTGTATAGTGTGTTATTTATATGTGCTTTTATGACCGTATTGCAGAATAAACGGTATGATGATAAAGACCTTTCACATGCAGCTGATCATCTCATTGTTCAGTGAATGGAATTAACTATCAGACTAATCCCCTGTTGCATACTGTAATAATATATCTGACAGATCATACATTTTGACTGAAGGTCTTCATCTACTTTGATTATGTAAATAAAGTGGGAGTTACAGCTGCTGAAACGATGTTACAATTTTCGAAATAAAATGACACTTCCAATTTTTCTCCTGAAACGTTACCATCTAAGACTTACCTGTCTGAGAAAGGCCCGAAAATTAGAAATTATAACATAATTCGGGTGTGCTAATATGATTCCTGTGTTAATTTCCCCTTCCTCAGAAGTTAACTTGCAATTGGCTGATACCCCTGCATCTCTGAATTACTATGCACAATGATATTGGCAATTCCAGGTGCACAAATAGTAATGCGGTTTCTATGGCCACTTAGAATGAAGGCCTAAGTGAAATGTAGAGGCACAAAAAAGATATTTTAGATTTTGGGATAGTAAAGTGCTCCCATGATAGTAGAGAACTTGGCCGATTTTTTACTGTCTTAATTTAGAATCCGTAGCAGGATATGAGAAGTGCAATGGGGTGAGTGTAGGAAATTTGACTTCTCTGCATGGCCAGACCAAATTTGTCACCTTTGCTGAACCCTATTTATGTTTATAAGCTTTAGAACTCTGTGTTCTTTACCCCTGCTCACCAGTAGTAAAATACCTGTACTCCCTTTTTAAGCATGGTTGAACTGGGCTATTTGTAATTAGTATAATTTACTTGCCTGTAAGCCACTAGTATATGTGATAAAAAGGGCACCTTTGGCCTAGAAGTTAAGTGTCACCGGTGTACTGTAGCACTTATAGTGCCATCCACTAGTGGGTCAAGGAAAACATGGCTTTAGGCGTGCCCTATATGTAGCCTGACTGTTGCACTGTAAACCTGCAGAGCAACCTGTTAAAATGATCCTTTTTAACAGGTAAAAATCTCCCTTTTTAATATTAGTAAGCCTCTTGTATGTAGACCCGGTAGCCCGCAAACCAAAATGCTTGGTTTTTAAATGTGGGACATGTATTAAATTTATGTTACCATGTCCCTACAATGTCAAGGCCAAAAAGCTATTTTCACTGTGGTAGGTGCCCTACGTAGAAAACCAAAGTACAGAATAAATACTAATAGTGTATCTCTAGAATGGGACTAGCTAGAAAATAATTAAATAAGTATTTTAATAGTTAATAAAAATCTAATTCAATTGTGAAGTCAGATTTCTCATAAATAACTAGGAAAGGTACATTTTAGAAAATTACCCTTTTTGTGCCTGAACTGTCAGAAGGCTAATTAGCATAAGCCTCTGCTAACTCTCACTATCCACAACTAGGAGCCAAGGGGGTAAAAACTGGAACAGGTCGCCCCCCACTCAATAGCTATACCTCAACAAAGGACCTGTTCTTACTGTATGTATGGACAATGATCCACCATATGTCTTTTTGAAAGGACACACAATTTTGAGTGTCACAGCAGTGGATCTAATTCTCACAACTGCCTCACAGTGATTTGATTTGATTATGGATTTGTAAAGCGCAGCGAATGCCCATGGTCATCTTGGCGCTAAGGAGAGTACTTGATCGAACTGCCCAGGCTGGGGCACGACTATCCCAAACTGAATAACCAAGTTTTTATCTCTTTCCGAAAGGAAAGCAGCGAGGGGCAATTCTTGATTGAAATTGGGAGCTGGTTCCATGCCTTCGCTGCATAAAGCAGGAAGCTTCTCCCTCCCCATCTGAGTTGTTTATATCTAGGAAACTGGATCAGATTGAGGTTGCTGGATCTCAAGGTCCTAAATCACTACTCAAATTGTAATATGTTTTATTCCTTGCTGTGTGTCTGCTCAGCAGACACACAGCAAGAAATAAAACAGTATAGCTAGTGTTGTCTAGCTCGTTTTTAAACTAGGGGACACTGGGTTTCCACGCCAGACCCTGGGATCCCCTATAGAGTCACATTTAGAATTTACACCACATTTATGGATTTTCTTTTTTCCTGCACTATCTATCTATTACTTTTTAAGTTGGCAGATGCTATTAATGAGAACCTGAGGACACAGGCAAGTACCAGCCTGTAACCTCCCATGGTGTTACTCCTGTGAAGCTCTGCCAACTTTCCCTCACCTTTAGGTTCTTTGCACATTGATGGGAGGGCAACTTAGCAGACACAGCACCACATATTACAATTTGAGTAGTGATATAGGACACTGTGAGGCATTTGTGAGAATTAGATCCACTGATGTGCCACTCAAAATTGTGTGTCCTTTCTAAAAGACATATGGTGGATCATTGTCCATACATACAGTAGGAACTGGTCTTTTGTTGATGTCTGCTAACTCTCAGCCAATGCTCAGCCTTGAATATGTGTGAAATGCCTCCCAGGCGCAAACAATAGGCTGGTCTCAATGGGCAGAGTTTACGCCTCCGAACTCCACAGAATATGCAAGGTGGGGGCTATGGGCATCCTTTTCGACACCACAGTGTCAAATCCTTCTTGACATGTTGGTTGAGCCATATTTACAACAAGCACACTTGAAAGTGAGAGAACCGGATAACAAGACAAATCTTGCGGACCCCCTGTCTGGTTGCTGAAAGGCCCTGCAAGACTTCTGTATCTGCTTTTGTTATTGGTACAGTGCCTGCCTCAAGCTGAATTCTAGTGTTGTTTGTGGAAGGACAACAGGTTACCATAGTATACTTCCCACTCCCCCTGCCCTCAGGCCCCAAGTTGAGTGTGGCCGAAGACTTTAGTAATCTTGAAAATGGCCTAACACATAGCATTTTGGGCCTCTCTGCAGTAAGGCAAACAGGAACTGCTGCAAAAACAGATAGGGTTAGCCCTTGGGCCTTTTGCGCCATTGGTTATAGTGGGATTAGCAGTCATTCCACCTATTAGCTAGTGCCAAGCATAAATGTGGCTTTCCCAGACACCTGCTTCAGAGCACTTTCTGGGCCTGTGACAGATCAGAACAGTAGTGGACATGTTGTCTGTGACCTGAGAGGAGAAGTGAAGTATTGGGCCTGCTCCCTCTTGTACCCAGGACCAGGAAGTAGACTCAGTCGGTCAGTTGACAAACATTCTGTATGGCTACAGGAAGACAATAAGCTGCAAGAGGCCTTTTTCTCAAAGCATCCAGATGACTAGAGGTTACTGGACACTGATGTTGGTCTCTGTCTGACACTCTGTGAGTCTTTAAGGACCTTCCCATAGGTCCTGGGGACCCTTAGAAGTGTATTCCTGTGGTTGATTAGGACTTAAAAGGCTACACCAGAACGTAAAATCCTTGACAAGGACAAGCTTTTTGTTGCATCTGACCCCTGCTCCCCCACATTTCTGCCTCAAATCACGCTGAGGTCTCAGTCGCTTAGGTTCTGGTCCACTGCCAGCATTGATTGTAATTGTGGTGTTGTAATTTTTGGTGCTATTTTACTTAAACCTTAAAAATATTATATCTTCAGTTCCCCTTATTGAATATTTACATTTTGAGTTTATTACTGGTTTGGTACTGCATAAAAAGTTTGCCCATTGCCCTAACTGCTCTGTGCCATAGCTATCAAGGAGCTATGCTGAGGTTAATTTAGTGACTTTGAAGGTTCACCCTACACAACACTTGTGATTATTCCTTGAAGTGGGCAGTCGCCCATCCCTAATAATAATCCAATTTCTCACAGTGGATAACCATATAAAATTCCTGAAAGTGTCACATTTTCCATAGCCTATCTGACTTCAGCAACAATCAGCAGCGGCCAGTGGAGGTAAGCGCGGTGGGGCAGGGCTGGGGCCGGGGGAGGATGTCGACAGACGACGGATTAGGAAACATTTAATAAATAAATAAATCCTATTCCATTGTCTGATTACATCTGCACCACCACCCTTACCTGCACTGGCCACTACTGGATAAACTAATAAAGTTGCTGCTAAAACCTCTGGGATGAGACGGAGTTTATCGATACCCCCACCACCCTATTTTCATAAGAGTAATATGGAAGGGTTTTCTCAACAACAAAAAACATTTTCCTTGTCGCCATAAAAACCGGAAAAAGTAAAATGTGCAAAGACATGTCTACCTGCTCTATTCATGCTGATTTATGACTGGTAGGTGTACTCCTCGAAATTTACATAATTTCCAGGACAACTTCAAGGGATGTTTATGAATCCCCAAACGTCAGAAATCATCTCCAAACTTAAGGGGAAAAAGTTGGGAAGAGATTTTCGACTTTTAAAAAACAGAGTTAGTGAAAAGGACCTAAGATCCGTGCTCATTTCGAGTGTTGGAATAGTTTCTGTGTGGTGACGTACCAGCTGTGGCAACATAGTCTATGTGTAATGTGGGTCTTGAAATATTTCAGGAAAGTGTTTATAATATATCAATTCCGAATTTAAAAATGTGAGACATAATCTTCAAAGTACAGAGACAGATGAAAAATTGACTTGAATACGTGCACTTAGTGGCCGAATTCCAACAGGCTTTTCAAAGCTAAGGGTTTTGTCAATGATTTTCCACTTTCAATCCGCATCAATTTTTACTTATGACCTGAACACATTTACTGCAGCATCAATTTGTTGAACTGCAGTAGTTTCAATTTATATTTCAGTTACTTTTCAAATTGTGAGCGATTGCGGCAGAGATTTATAATACTTTGTTTATATGTCGATTATATATTTAATCTTCTTTTGCAAAATGTCACTTGTCCTTTTTATACATTTCTTTTTAGAAAGATGGGCGATGTTGCTATTGAATATAGGTCAGGGAAATATGAGCCACTTCACCGTGTGTAAATGAGACCGCCACCAGGTTTTGTTAATCTGCATACATTTTCTTGAGTTACTTTCATACGTTACACATCGTGGGCCTGATTCACAGCTAAGAGCAACTTAAACTGGTTTTACAAAGCAAGAAAAAAAACATGTTACTATACTGGGCAAGAGGGTGGCTACAGTGGCGTTTTTAATCCAAATGGGACAGAGATTCAAACTCAATGTTCGTCCTAGTGAGCTCTCACCAGTGGTCCCAGAGCTGTTGAATAAAGTGCTCACAGTCCACCAAAGGCCCTTCGGCACGTCATCAGGAGTATGATGCGCAATGTGAATGCGTGAGAAAACTCTGAAAATTATATTCAGATGTTTAGTAACTCATTCACGACTTGGACGTTAATAAGTGGGAAGGGGTGGGAGCTTCCATGGACCCCACCGTGAAAAAGAAAGCATCGGATGATTGATATATCATATACGATGCACATTTTAAAAACCACCACAAAGTGATAGGCTTTAAAGTAATTCACAAAGGTTTTAAAAGACACCCGTCAGTTTTTGGAAAATGTAAGTAAAACATAAAACAAACCGTTGTAAGTATGTTTAAGTGTGCAAATGATTTTTTATTGGCAAACTAGGTGCATAGTGATAAAATACATGTAAAAATGCTTTATGAGAGAAAAAAAAGCACACAAATAGCTTTTTTAAATAATTGTCCTTCCTCATTTTTGGGTTATGTAATTTGGGTAGGTACACATCTGTGAGTCTCCTGAAACAGGTTATGTTATGCTATACAGATTTGTAGAGTGTGCTATCACTTTGTAGAGCTGACATAAAGGGAGTTGTTATGCAGACTTTAAGAGGGCACTATCACCCAGACGGGTGTCCTGGTGCTGAGTAAGGTGTGAGTAAAGCCACACCTAAGGCCTAGTGGGCAATCTTGAATAGCCAGGTCTTCAGCATCTTGCGATATTCAAGAAGTGAGAAGGAGGTTCTTATGTGTCGTGGCAGGTTGTTCCACGCATCAGGAGAGATGTAGGAGAAGGCTTGACTGCTGAATCTGGTTTTCCATATGCCTTGGCTTTGTGCAAGTATGAGTTCGGATGAGCAGAGGTGTCTAGAAGGTTTGTGAAAGCAGAAGTGATTATTGTGGTATGCAGGGCTAGTGTTATGTATTACCTTGAAAGTGTGTGTGATGAGTTTGAATTGTGCCTGTTTGTGAATGGGGAGAGAGTGGGGCTCCTTCAGGTGTGCTGTGATGTGAGTGCGGCGTGGGAGGTTGAGAGTGATCCTGACCACCAAGTTCTGAATAGTCTGCAGCCTTTTGGTGAGTTTTTTTGTTGATCCCAGCATAGAGGGTGTTCTTTTAGACTAGTTGGCTTGTGGCCAGTGTGTGCGTGATATTTTTCTTACTGCTGATTGGGAGCTAATTGAAAATCTTCCTCAGCATCTTTAGGATATGGAAGCATGAAGCAAGGACTGCATTGACATGGGCGGTCATGTCAAGTTTGCTGTTGATGATGATCCTGTGTTTCTTGGCATGGGTGGTGGGGAATCTGGGTGGTGGGGGCCGGTGTTGTTCCTAGCTCTATTGGCCACCAGGTGTAGTCCCACAGTGATGTGCTCTTTTCAAAGTTCCCAATTTCGGTCCTGTTGGTGATCTGCTTTGGACAGTTGGTCTTCATCCATTAGGCAATTTTAGTCATGCAGGCATTGAGCTTGATTTGGGGTACTGAGTCTCTTGTCCATGAGGGACAGAATGAGTTGCATGGCTTCTGTGCAGGAGAGGATGTTGATGTTGTGAAGGGCGGATGAGGCTGGCCAGAGGGATCATGTATGCGTTTAAGAGGGACAGGCTCAGGGAGGATCCTTGCAGATCTTTGCAGATGAGGTCACCGGTGTCCGAGGTGGGCAGTGAAAGGTTGACTCACTGGGTCTTTCTGGTGTGAAAGGAGTAGATCTAGTGGATTGTGACCTTGGATTCAATATCATGTAGGTTTTAGATGAGGAAGGGGTGGGAGAGGTCTAGGAAGATGGGGGCTGCAGTGCCTACTCTGTCCAGATGTCATCCGTGGTTTTCGAACAGAGAAGTTGCCATGCTGTGGGTGGGTCTGAAACTAGACTGAGTGGTGTTGAATGATGGTAGTTGTTGAGGGTTTCGGTGAGGTGTCTGTTAATGCTTTTGTTCTTGGCCTGGAATGGTAGCAGGGAGATTGGCCTGTAATTGGCAAGTTTGGAAGGGTCTACACATTGTTTCTGTAGCAATGGGAGGACATTTGCATGTTACCAAACATCTGGGAAGGTCGCAGAATAGGTGGATGCATTCAGTATTGGTGTTAGCATTGCGCTGATGGGTTTCAGTCCTCTGGAGTGGGGGTGATGGGGAAAGAAGTCCGATGGGGCCCCTGAGTGGATGGACTTCATGGTACTAAGGTGTTAAGTCCACTAGCTTTGTCAATACCAAATATTTCTGTGTAAATTGCACATAATTAAACTAAGTTCCAATGCACCCAGCTATCTCACACAAAAACTCACAATATCTGGAGGGTCAAGATCAACAAGAAGTGCGGAAAACCTCCTTCTGAAACCACACAAATTCAATAAGAACAAAACGTATAATCGTTCCTTTTCAGGAATGGCACCCAGGATATGGAATGCCCTTCCACCAAAAATAAGACTGAACCCCTCCACCTCTTCCTTCAAATTGGAAGTAAAAGGCATCCTTATGGCCAAATTTACGTAAACATAGCCTCACATGACTGTGAGAACCCCTACTCCATTCATCCTACCTATCAACCTAATCAATTTTTACCACTACCATGATCCGCATGTTTCGTCCTTACTGTGCACCTCACTGCTTTGCTTTTTATCCTACCTATCAACCTACTCAATTTTTGCCACTACCATGATCTGCATGTTTCGCCCTTGCTGTGCACCTTACTGCTTGGCTTTTTATATGTACAGTCTGTTCCATTTATTTGATGTTTTCAACATCTATGTATTACCATCACCCTTCAGACCGACCCGTCCGGTTCTGCACTTTATCTGATTTCCCCTTCTATCTGTGATTGTCTTTGCTGCTATTCATTATGGTCCTGTTTATCCTTAATGTTTGATTTGTCCTTTTGTTTATTAAGCTTTCTGATGTTATTCTTATGGTCCTGCTTAATTTTATTGTTTGATATGCCTATACACATTTACTGTAAAATAAATAAATGTTTATGAATTAGAAAATGTTGGTACTCATTAGCACGAGAAGACACGTGAGTAAGTTACAACTTACTAATTAATCTTGTGAAAAATACCTTGAGACTTAAATGTTCTTATCAATGATCAATAAATTGATATTTTCTTAATCTAACCATGTCCTGGTGACGATTAGGCTACCAACTGTAAAAGCAACCCGCACTAACTGATCACTAGCACTGAACTCAAATGATGTATGTCCAGCTTAATCATAGTGGCTGAGTGTGTGCCACTTCTTAATGGCAAATAGAGCATGAAATATCTAATATTTGTGATAGATAATTGTATTGCTCTGCAATACATACAGGCCCTGAGCATATGGTGGTCAGTAAATTATTTTTCCTGGTGATACTGCCGGGATACCAAAAGTGCCTGTGAGAGGCAGAGAAACAGCAGAATGGTCTGATTTGTGTCACCGGGCAGTTTCCACATAGCGTTCCAAGTATCTTCATATCACAGATGTGTGTTCACCCACCTCTTGTTACATGCATGCATTCTTAGATAAGAGTTTAAAACCAATAGCTGTAATTTGCAGTAAGTACTCGTTTTTCTTCTATTAGTCCTTGAGTCATCCCCAGGGTTCATCTTAAGTTTTGCCTACACTGAAGGTAATCACCTCAAATCCTGAAGTCTCCTCTATTGAGATCAGCAACTCTCCTTAGCAAGTTAAGACTGTGACTGCCTAGCAAGGCAAGGTCCAGTTAGCTGGTGTTTAAATAACCTGGAACAGATATGATCTTGTTTTCAATATTTTTCAATAGGCCTTGTTCGATCGCGCGCAACCTTGTTTCCTGCAGTCAGCAGGCCTTGTTTGATATTGTGTGACCTTGTTTCCTAAAATTTATAATAGTTGTCTTACAAATAGTTGATGTAGCAGCCTTTAGTGGTAAGCTCAATTCAAATGAAATGATGCTAAAAAGCGTTGTTCTTATAGGTTTAATTAAAATACTGATTACATTAGCAGTGAGAGTGAATAGATTGATTGGGAACCAGTTTCCTTCTTGTTGCCCTGATTTTCAAGATACAGTGGCCATAAGGACCTTGTTCAAGTGGCCAATTACTTGTGGTCTTGACAAGATAGTAAAGACCATGTGTCTGATGGAAGAGAAGTCAAAACATCTTGCTGTGCAGCAAGCTGGAGTTCCTGCTCTAGTCCTACTTCTGAAGATTAGGCATATCAGTAGCAGACTCTGGTTCCTTTGAAGATTTTGTTTGTTGGAACAATTCCATTTTGGACTCACTGGTCTTAGCCAAGCCTGCAGTCACGGTAGGTTTGAGAGACATCTGGTTAGGTTTTGGTGGTGGATGTAATACTGTAGATCCAGCGGTGATCCTCCTCCCAACATCTTCCTTCCCAGAAAGAGCTGCAGCAGGTATGCCAAGTTATCAATGTTAGAGAGGGAGCTACCCTTTTGACAGGAAAAGGATTGGGTCAACAATATAATGAAAGCAAAAAACTCCTTCTCCTGAGTTTGGCAGTTGATAAATAGTGCTAAATGCCCAAGAGGGCATTTGCATCAATGGGGGGGGGGGGGGGGACTAGATTGTTGCGTGGGTTACCAAATTTACACCTTAATATGTATCAGACCAAAAATTAGCTTGAAAATATTGCAAACACAAAGATTAAAAGTTTCATACATTTATTTAAAAATAATAAAAAAAAATAATGACACATTATTACAAAACTATTTCAATTTTATGCACATTCGTCTTTGCTGTTGGCCAGCTCAAATAAAAACTCAAATTTTTTATAAAAAATGCCAGTCGGCATAAATACACAAGTCTACATGTACATCATATTTATTCAACATAAGGAACAAACTGTCGACGCGGCGTTTCGGTGCCTCGAATACTCTCGCACCTTCTTCAGGACTTGTTCATATAAATCATATCTAAAAAAACATGTCACAATACATTTCATTAGGTCCAACATTTAATCTAACAATTGCACATTGATTCATTAACGTTTACACTGATATCCTATTATTTGGTAACCCCGTAACCTTGTGATCTGAGTCTAATCCCTTAGTCCCCTGTAATACTAAGTTGCCACATCTTAGTATTCCTAAGAGAGAGGACATGACTAGCGTGATATGTTTTTATCGCTAGGATGGGATGTCAGCACTTTTACTTTTCCAACACCAATGATGTGGGCTTTGAATAGATCTAAAAGGGACAATCAGATCTCAATCCCTTCTTTCTTATAGAGTCCCACCCACAGGTACCTCTATGTTCTTACCCAGGTATATATTTTTCCTTCCTGGCAGTATCTTCTCGGTTTCTGAGCAGGTTTTCTTCAGCTCTTGTGTTCTCCTAGGGAGGTTTTGTCCGCTTTCCTCTTTTTTATTCTAGGAGGAAACACATCTTATTTTAGTTACCTTGTTATTGGACTATTTCCTCCGTTTTGCCCTAGTGTGCTCCTATTTATCATTTTTTATTTTTTACCTTCTGTATCGGTTTTGCTGGACCTCCACCCGGGTTGATTAAAAAATGGCCCAACTTCAATCCTATTAGGACAGAAAAACATCTCTTTTTATAAGGGGTTACCTTTCTTAAACCTTTTCTACGGTTATTCTCAACTGTCTCTTAGCCTTCTTTTCTTATTTCTCTAAGCAAAAAGAGGGGTGCTTACCGGTCCTATTTTTTTGGTGTCTTAAAGAGTTAGAAGGACGCCTCTGGGAGCTACCCGTCCGGCTGTTTATCTCACCACTTTGTCTGAAAGATAATTTTGCATTTTTAGACAATCTGGGCTTTAGTTTCCCTCTGGCTGTCCTTCCCCTCTGTCTTCAAAGTTTTACCTTTTATTGGTGAACAAGCCTGCTTTATACTTGATTTCCTCCTTCTTATTCCTTTAGTGTGAAGTCAAGGGTCACTCTGTTGGGCTTTTCTGGATTAGCTGCCAACTCTAGAAAGACCACAAGTAGTATCAGAAGATTACTATTGGAGCAGTGTTCTATCTCTGCTCCACATCTGTTTAAGTAACAGACCCCCATCTTACTTACTTGGTTAGGGTAGCTGAACTGCGTGACACCACGCAGTTCAGCTACCCTAACCAAGTAAGTAAGATGGGGGTCTGTTACTTAAACAGATGTGGAGCAGAGATAGAACACTGCTCCAATAGTAATCTTCTGATACTACTTGTGGTCTTTCCAGAGTTGGCAGCTAATCCAGAAAAGCCCAACAGAGTGACCCTTGACTTCACACTAAAGGAATAAGAAGGAGGAAATCAAGTATAAAGCAGGCTTTTTCACTAATAAAAGGTAAAACTTTGAAGACAGAGGGTAAGGACAGCCAGAGGGAAACTAAAGCCCAGATAGTCTAAAAACGCAAAATTATCTTTCAGACAAAGTGGTGAGATAAACAGCCGGACGGGTAGCTCCCAGAGGCGTCCTTCTAACTCTTTAAGACACCAAAAAAATAGGACCGGTAAGCACCCCTCTTTTTGCTTAGAGAAATAAGAAAAGAAGGCTAAGAGACAGTTGAGAATAACCGTAGAAAAGGTTTAAGAAAGGTAACCCCTTATAAAAAGAGATGTTTTTCTGTCCTAATAGGATTGAAGTTGGTCCATTTTTTAATCAACCCGGGTGGAGGTCCAGCAAAACCGATACAGAAGGTAAAAAAAAAAAAATGATAAATAGGAGCACACTAGGGCAAAACGGAGGAAATAGTCCAATAACAAGGTAACTAAAATAAGGTGTGTTTCCTCCTAGAATAAAAAAGAGGAAAGCGAACAAAACCTCCCTAGGAGAACACAAGAGCTGAAGAAAACCTGCTCAGAAACCGAGAAGATACTGCCAGGAAGGAAAAATTTATACCTGGGTAAGAACATAGAGGTACCTGTGGGTGGGACTCTATAAGAAAGAAGGGATTGAGATCTGATTGTCCCTTTTAGATCTATTCAAAGCCCACATCATTGGTGTTGGAAAAGTAAAAGTGCTGACACCCCATCCTAGCGATAAAAACATATCACGCTAGTCATGTCCTCTCTCTTAGGAATACTAAGATGTGGCAACTTAGTATTACAGGGGACTAAGGGATTAGACTCAGATCACAAGGTTACGGGGTTACCAAATAATACGATATCAGTGTAAACGTTAATGAATCAATGTGCAATTGTTAGATTAAATGTTGGACCTAATGAAATGTATTGTGACATGTTTTTTTAGATATGATTTATATGAACAAGTCCTGAAGAAGGTGCGAGAGTATTCAAAGCACTGAAACGCCGCGTCGACAGTTTGTTCCTTATGTTGAATAAATATGATGTACATGTAGACTTGTGTATTTATGCCCACTGGCATTTTTTATAAAAAATTTGAGTTTTTATTTGAGCTGGCCAACATCAAAGACGAATGTGCATAAAATTGAAATCGTTTTGTAATAATGTGTCATTATTATTTTTAAATTATTTTTAAATAAATGTATGAAACTTTTAATCTTTGTGTTTGCAATATTTTCACGCTAATTTTTTGGTCTGATACATATTAAGGTGTAAATTTGGTAACCCACGCAACAATCTAGTCCCCCCCCCCATTGATGCAAATGCCCTCTTGGGCATTTAGCACTATTTATCAACTGCCAAACCCAGGAGAAGGAGTTTTTTGCTTTCAATATATGGTATGCCAAGTTATACACCTCAGCGGCTTTAATTCTTGGCAAGTACCTTTTGACTTGGGTGTCATCGTATTTACTTCCAGTTGGTCAGCACAGACTGGTTTCACAAAATGACTTTCAAGTACATGCCTAGGCGAAGGGAGGAGAAGGAATGCAGAGCACAAGACAAAATGGCTGTATATAAAACACACACACATACATACACACATATACACACCTATCCCCCCTCCACACCCCCAGCCCCCACATCCCTACCTTTCCCCACAACCCCATCCCCCTTGAAGCATCGCAGGGAAAGGACTGTAGAGATATATACTTAAAAATGTGCATGCATCCATTTGTGGGCCTGTACACCACCAGTAAAGCAGCAACAATAATGTAAAAAAATCAACAAAGATAAAAAAATAATAAATGCACAGCACTATGAAAACTGACAAACAAAATTAAAACTTAAGGAAGCCCTAGAGAACAATTACCCCAGCAAAAATTTTTAAAAGTTGCAGAAAAACAACCTAATCAGCCATCTCACTCATACACAGAACTACACCCCCAAAACATGGACTAGCACATTGTAAGGATAGTTGCTGGGAACAAAAGAAAATGTATGGCCACATAAGTTTGTATTCATTGAGCCACCACAGGCCTATTCACCAGCAAGCCCAAGCAGACAAAAAATTACCCAAATTTGCATACATTCTAGGCCATCCACAAGCCCTACAATAATAAAAAAATATCTCAAGTGCAGTAACAGTGAAAATGTGAAATATAGATTAAAATACATCAATGGCCTACAGCAGACTAGTGCCCAAATCGTAAAAGACCCAGTATAATGACAAATATGGACAAAAAACCCAAAACCACAGGGAAAATTAAGTAAATCTATAAAATACCATGCATTCCCACCCACAAATAGCAATTGTCTTTACATTCTCATACCTTAATTCCACAACCAAATGTACCTGCCTGTACCCTCAGTACAAATTCCAAACCTTCACCAACAAAATAAATCATTAAAAAAAATACCAAAAAAGGAACAAAATAGTGGTGCCTGCCTTCTATCAACCGTCAAACATTTTTCAAAGTACTGCACTGAAATTTCTTGATTTTCCACCAAAAATGCAGAAATTCCCAAGGTGGATGGTGCAGCAGAGATTCAGACAAATGATGAGTGAATCCAAATCCAAAATGACTGAGGGCTGATCAACGAACCGGGAGGAGAAGTTGATACTGCATGCACAGTAACATTAGTTCCTCTGAAAGCATTTTTTTTAAAGATGCATTTTGTGCTACCGGAACAGTTTTCGTGGATAAAAATTCAGCTTGTAATGATTTTCAACATGAATATCAGTGTTCAGCGTTAAAAACAACTGCTTATATTCAGTGGAGACTTCTAGCATTGGTTCTGTTTTCCCGCAGTAAGACTTTTACCCATACAAAATGTCATATATGGAATGTGGTGTAATCGCATAATCGTGGGCACTAACAGCCTGATTCATGTACGGGCGGTTTTGCGTGTCCCTAATAGCGATTAATAGCGACTCGCTATTGAGGAAACGCAAAACGGCATTCATGTACTTTTCGGGGAAAAAATAGCGACTCGCACGCGGGCGCTAAAGCCGTTAGCGACCTACAAAAAACGCACAAAAATCGCTATTCCCGGCTACCTGCGATCGGGATTGCGACTCGCAATCCCGATCGCACGGGATTGCGACTCGCAATCCCGATCGCACGGGATTGCGAGTCGCTATCCCGTGCGATCGGGAATGCGAGTCGCATTCTCGCGGGATCTGGAAAACGGGAAGACGCATTCCGAGCACCGTGATGACATCACAACCAGGAAGCAGCCAGTTCCCACCCCCAAACACCACAGTGACGCTATCCTTCGAGTGTGCACGACGGAGAGCAGAGGCTAATCCACCGTTAGCGACTCCAGAAACAGCAGAAATAGCGACCGCCATGTCCGAGGAACCTGTCCCTGGCCCCAGCAACAGCGCTGGCCGCAAGCGCAAGCTCAAGTTCTCCGAGCAGGAGCTGGAGAACCTGATTGAAGGGGTGGTGGCCAACCACGACCGGCTCTTTGGTGCCAACTCCAGGAAGGTCCCAGAGCAGGGCAAGCGGAGGATCTGGCTGGGGATAGCCTCCAGCGTCAACTCTGTGGGCGTGGCGGACAGGTCGTTGGAGGAGCTGAAGAAGCGCTGGTACGACCTCCGAGGGCGTGCCAAGGAGAGGGTGGCGGAGCGCCTTGGTGAGGCATCGGGCACTGGAGGTGGCGGACCGACTGTCCCACCCAACACACCCCTGGAGGACCAGGTTGAGGACACCTTGGAGAGGGAGGCGTGTGTTGGCGTGACCCCTCTGGACTCCTCCCGCCCCACCCAAGACACCCAAGGTAAGTGGCATGCGACTGCGACCCTGTCCCCTATGACCGTCCCTGACCAAATAGGCTCACTCATTGGCCCTTAGTCATGCCTATGTTGTGCATCAGGAAATGCCCAGAAGCATTGTGGGAGACGTAGTATGTCCACAATGTAGTAGTACCACAATGGGGCCAGAAAGGTTCCAAAGTGCGCAAATCCACAGCCATCCAGGGAATGACACCCAGCATGCATGTAACATCTGCACGTCTGACAGTCACATGCACCTAATGAGTATCCACTTACCCTCACAGGTGGCGATGATAGCAGTGACAGCGAGAGGCTGCTGATTGATGAGGAGGCCCAGGAGGAGGAATCCCTACCCGAAACCCAGCCACCAGCCCCTGCCGCTGCACCAACACCAGCAGCCAGGCCCCCCACCGTACCTGCTCCTACATCTTCCGGCCAACCGGCTGCCAAGGCCAGGCCCCCCACCGTACCTGCTGCTACATCTGCCGGCCCACCGGCTGCCAAGGCCAGGCCCCCCACCGTACCTGCTGCTACATCTGCCGGCCCACCGGCTGCCAAGGCCAGGCCCCCCACCGTACCTGCTGCTACATCTGCCGGCCAACCGGCTGCCAGAGCCAGGCACCCCACCAATGTGCCTCCAGTTCCTGCCGCACCAGCAACACCAGCTGCTACACCACCTGCAGCTCGTGCCACCAGATCTGGGCCAGCCACATCCGCAACACAGCGGCCGAACAGCAGGAGGGGCAATGGGCATCTCCATGCCTGCATGAGCGTGGAGCGGCGCATGCTCCGAATCCACCAGCGCCAGTCGCAGCAGCAAGGAGCCATCCAGCTCCAGCTGCATAAAATTGGCCGCAATGTGGCAGGTTTTGGAGAGCGGATGGACCGCATGACGGCGGCCATGGACCGCATGATGGCGGCCATGGAGGAGAACACTGCTGCGCTCTTTAAGCACCGCAGTGTTGCAAGCAGGCGCCACCACCAATTGATGAGCCGGCTGTCGGCCTATAGTAGGTCTAATTATGTGGCAGCAAATGCCACCACCCAGCTGTCGCGGCGCTCTCTGACCCAGCAGCACCAACTGGTCCAGTGCTGCGAGGACATAACCCGGGTGCTGGAGCACTTGACCACCGCCGTGACCGCACTGCATACACCTGTGCTACCGGCCATTGTAGGGGGAGACGATGCGAGTGAGGGTGCCTCCAGCGTGAGCAGCCACTCTGCCACGCAGGTCCCGCCACCTAGGCGCAGCACCAGGGTAACGCCTGGTACAGCTGCCCAGGATGAGGAAGAGCCTCACAGGCGCCTGGGCATTACGCGCCGGAGGCGCCAATGACATTGTGTGAGGGACACTGGCGCAGGCTGACGCTAAGCCTGCCATGAACCTTCACATGCAGTATGCAGGAATACTGTAATTTGTAAATAGTTGATACCATGACCCTTTTTTCTTGTGAATCAAACAAATACATTTATTTTGCTGCACACATTCGCCTTGTGTAATCATTACATTTTGCATGCAATTGTGATATGTGGGGTGGGGGAAGGGGGTGGGCTAGAAATTGTTAGCTGTGATGTGGTTGCGACGTCTGTGGCCTTCAGCTGGGTTCTCCCCGCGTGCATGGTGCGCATGTGCTGGTGGCCGGTCGTCCCCCTCAGATTCACTGCCTGAGATGTCAACTGGTATCCGGCGCTTGGTTGCAATGTTATGAAGCATTGCACAGACAGCCACAATGCGGCAGCACGCTGCAGGACTGTAATACATGGCCCCACCTGTCTTGTGCAGTATACGGAACCTGCTCTTGAGCAGGCCAAATGTCCTTTCAATACAGTTCCTTGTCCGGATGTGCGCAACATTGTAGCGCCGTTGCTGAGGTGTGGCAGGGTTGAGGTAAGGGGTTAGGAGGTATTCCCGTAGGGCGTAGCCACTGTCACCTGAATGAGAGGAGCAGATGTTGATTGCCTGTGCAGCGCAGTTACTTCATTGCAATGTGACATTGTCGACAAAGTGTACTTACCAAGTAGGTGTCCTTCCCCAAACTCTCCCCTGATCAGTCGTGTGTGGAGTCCGCTGTGCCTGAAGATAAAGGAGTCATGGGTACTCCCTGGGTACTGGGCCACAATGTCAGTGATGATGGTCTTGGCATTGCAGACCATCTGTATGTTGAGGGAGTGGTAGGACTTCCTGTTGCGGTACATATACTCCGTGCCAGCTGGTGGGCAGATGGCGACGTGGGTACAGTCTATGCAGCCGAGGACATGGGGAAAATGGGCGACATTATAAAATTGTAGTTTTGTCAGGTCCAATGGCTCGTGGGAAATGTGATGTGCCGGTGGAGCTGGCTGAGCATGGCGTCAACAAAAGTGTGGAGGCAGCGTGACATGGTGGGCTGGGATATCCCCCCAGCAGCGGCTACTATGCCCTGGAAACTGCCGGAGGCCAGGAGGTGCAGGCTGCACAATACCTGCACATGTGTGGGCACAGAATTGTTTCGCCTTGTTGGGTGCTGCATGATGGGGTCGAGTTCTTGTATCAGCCAGGTGATCATTTCCCCATTCAGCCTGTATTTTGCATAAATCTGTTCTCTGGTTTGGCCCAGCAAGGTGACCCGCTGCCGGTAAATCCTTGCCTGCCTCATGCGTCTCCTCCGTGCTGCTCGATGTAGCCTTCGCCGCCTCACCACCATGTACATCCCAGGCATTGTGGAACGCCTAATGCTGCTGCTGAATGTCCTTATGTGTGATTGGTCAGGCCTGGACCTGTTGGTGATTGGCCAACAGTTTTTCAAATTTTACTTAATCATGGCTTTTATGGTTACCACCTGCTTTGAGTTGTCCTTAAATTGCGCCGCGCAAACGTGCGAATTAGCGCTTTTTCGCTAATGTATTTATTTCATGAATGCCGATTGAGACAATATTGCGTTTCGCTATTCATTTCGCAGATTCCGTGGTTGGTCGCTATTTCCGTATCGCTAATGCTCGACTACCCGGAGTCTGCGACTATTATAGCGTAATCGCTATTTCAATCGCTATTATTTTTTTGCGAATTCGCTATTTCGTACATGAATGCCGATTCCGTGTTTTGCACCCGCAATTGCGTTTTCGCAGCCATTGCGGGCGCTATTTCGCTTCATGAATCAGGCTGTATGTGTCACATCCCCGAGATTATGACATGCCAACTATTATGCAAGATTACGCCAACCGAAACACAATTATGCTGGGGCTGAATAATGACCTCAGTCACATAATGTGGAAATTCCATTTTTTTAAAGGAATATCGGACTCAGCAACCTGAACATTCTCTCAACCTCAAATTCCATACCTTTAAACGTAAAGATTAAAGCTAGGGCCACTGAAATTATACGAAAATGCAGCTGCAGTGTTTTCCGCATTATTATGTGTGTGCAGCACTAGCCCCATAATCTGCATAGTTTGCAGACTTTAACAAAACAAATAGTTTCTAACTCAAACTGATGAAATTTTACTAAAAACACAACCGCATGTTGTTGTGCAGTGGCGGGCCTTTTTCGAGTGGAGGCAGATTTCCTACTGATTGCCATCTTTAGGTGTTAAAGGGATATTAATGCGGCACTGCTTTGCCTCTCCATGTTTACATGTGTTAAAATTGCAAAATAATAAAGTAATACTGCTTCAAAATATATCGGATTACGCTGCATAATTCACCTTTTCAGGCAGCATAATTTAGAAAACCTTGCCACATAATTTGGTCCTTCCCTGCAGCACAATTCCAGTGGCCTTTATAAAAGTGCTTGTATATACATTAGAAACTGTTGTCAGAACACCCGCCTTTGTTCTTGAGCTGCAGAGTCACTTAGGAAAGGACAATGGGAATTAGAAGTTACAAGAACGGTGGCAACACCTTGTTCATGGACAGATAAAGGACATGGGTAGATCATATTTTCAGCACACATAACATTTCCTCAGGTAATGCAGGCCTTATTAACAGCAAGAGACAGGTTTGGGAGACCTCAAAAACACTAAGGGCCTGATTATGACTACATTTACGGTTGGACCAACACCGGACTGCTGCTACTGCCGGAGATCTGCGATCTCGCAGTAGTGGTGCAGCGGTCCGAGGAAGTGATTTGCTAGCTGTGACTCTGCGGCACCACTGAGCAGATTAGGAGTTTCCTCACCACCCTCCTTTTCATGGCGGTGAGCCTGCCATGAAAAGTGTGGTGATTGGGGTGGGGGCGCTAGGCCCTCATTACGCCTGGGATACAATCACGCAATCAGACACGGATACAGTGGCTGGGGATGGGTAATGGGACCCAGAGCACGTGCGCTCGGCCCCTCTAATGGCCGGTGTCACGTGACCTGTGACGCCTGGTGGTGGGTGGGTGTTAGGTGTGAGGTTACAGAAAAGACTCAGACACTAGACCGTGTCTTACGTCAGTACATCCCTCCCAACCTTAGTTAATAAAAATAACACTAACTAAAGTCCAACCTGTGGGAAAGAAAATAGAGTTCACACAAAACCCATAACTCAAATCACGACAACTCCCACGTAGTCTTCTTTACTGCCGGTCACTTCAATTGCTGGCAATGGTGTCTCTTCTTGCCTTGGCAGACTTGCAGCTTGTGGGTGGACTGTACAGTCTCTCTCGCTCTGTTTCGCTTCCTGTGAACGTGTAGAAGTCCATAGCCGGTCTCAAGTGTGTTGCTTTCCGCTGGACCATCCTGGTCAAAGTGCTTGGTTCAAGCTGGTGTCTATTCCTGACGGGATCTTCAGCTGCAGGTTATCCCTCTCACGGATACTCCTCTCTCGTGGGTGTCCCCTCTCACTGGACGACCCGGAGGCCCTTCTGCCAGGCTCCCACTGGACCGGAGGACGTGCCGCCTTGTCGCTCCAAAGTGTTGAAGGACGTCGCTACGGGCTCTCTTCTCCGTGTCCGAGTTCCACCTGAAAGGGTTTTGTTGGCACTGGTTACGTCGTGTGCGACCTTCGGTCTTCCAGGATCTTCAGCGTGAGCTTCAACAGTCCGTCTCTCCTTGGGGACCCGCTGCCCCCGGTGTCCCTGAGGCCTCTGCCCCTGGATTTCCGCGGCCCTTGTGTCCGTTCCATCCCAGAGGTGGATGTTGCCAACAGACCGGCCTGCTCGCTTCCGTCATTCCTGGGTGACTGTCGGGTTCGCACGTGGATGCTTGCTTCCAGTGATGTTACGTGTGTCCCGGTCGTGCGTGTGGACTGTTGTGCACCTCTCACGTTCTCCTCGGTGTTTCCCGTTCTTGTGTGTTGTAGTGTCTTGGTCAACACTCCTCTTTGCTCTACTCCATTCTCATTGTCTTCCTGTCGTCGTGCTTCTCAGATCTCTTCTCCTTTCCTTCTCTTCGGTGGTGGCAGACGTGCCAACCAGACCTCTTCTCCTTTCTTCTTCTTTGGTGGTGGCAGACGTGCCACTTAGACATCTTCTTCCTCCTTCCTTTTCGCAACGCGGTCTGGTCACCTTGCTGTCTTCCTCTTCCTGGCCAGACTTCTCCAGGCAGCTTGCACTCCGCCTGCTTCCATCCGGTCTTGTCCTGGTTCACGGACACTGTCTTTTCTCATCTGTGACTGGACCGGGCGTTGCGATCTTCTCTCTCTTAGACTTGGAATGTTGCATTGTGGTTGTTGAAGTTCGCTAGTCGCTGATCGTGGACTGTGTCTTGGTGTTCGAACTTCTTGGACCTCTTGCCGGTCCACCCTGCCGATGCTGGCAGGCTATCTTCGGTCCTCTTACGGGATACTTGCTGCTTTACGGTATGTTGACCCTTGCTTCGGTCACCTCCTTTCGCGACCCCCGGTGGGTCGGCTTTTGGTGCGGCCATCTGGCTGGCTGGCTTCTTGGGTGCATCACGTGTGTGACCGTCCGGGTTCTTCGTGCGATCGTCTGAGGGGTCAGCTTCGTGGGGTGACCATCGGGGTGGTCTTCTACGTGAGTCCTCATGCTTCGCTACCTTCTGTTTGGTCGCTGCTCGCTCCGTTCCGGTGCTGTAGCGTTGGCGCACTTTTGTCCGCGCTCTTCATTTGCTCCTTTGTGTGCGGAGGGTTACATCTCCGCTCCGAGCTTCTTCGCATCAAGGTTGCTCCCGTTACGTCACGGGGTGTGCTTGCTTTCCTTCGGGGACCCTGGAGTAGTGTCAGCGATCGTCGCGCTTCCTCACTGTGTCGCACTTGCCTGATGGGGAGTCTCGTGGTGGTGCTCCTTTCTCTTCCTGCGGTGTAGCGACAACCTGTGGCCATCAGGTGCCGCTCCGCTGTGGTTGATCGGTCTCCGTTTGGCATAGTGCGTCCAGTGGTCTGTGCTACTGCTCCGTCGTCCTTCTCTTGGTGCTGGGAGTTTCGTCACTCCTTGCGCCGTCCTGCGCGTCGCAGTGCTGTGCTAGTCCTGGCAGATGTGTAGAGTCCTTGCGCTTCTGGCGCGTTCCTGCACACTCACTTGTCGGCGGCTTGTCATTTCTCTTGATGTGTGGCGTTGGTGCGCCAGTCCTGTGCTTTGGCGCGTTCCTGTGGTGCTGCCCTTTGGTGCTGGCATGGCGCAGCATCGCTCTTGTAGTGTTCACCAAGTTTTGCTTTGCCCCAGTGTCCATAGCACGTTCTGTGGCTTTGCGCTTTGCTGGATGTGGCGGTAGCAGACTGTGTTGTGGTGGATGTAGTCCGTCCTTACTGCACTTGTTCGCCATCCCAGGCATCTTTGGCGGTGCTTGCTGTGTGCAGTGATTATTCCTTGCTGGTGGACTGTTGCAGGCAGTTCCTCGAAGGATTGACACTTTGCTAGTGCTGCAGACGCTTGTCTGCCTTTGGGGTCTTTGTGGCTCACTCAGGCATGGTGCAGGCTTTTCCACTGCTACTGCAGTGCAGGGCAATGGCCACTAGATGGCAAAAGAGCCCTTCCCCAGTCCCCGTGCTGGGGCTTTACTCGGTTCCTCGTGGTGCAGGCAGAGTTGTGTCTTTCCCACGCGGGTTCACTGGGGGCAGAGTGCTGGAGAGCAGCTCGTGGAGGGTGCCTCCTCCGCACCTACTTCATTGGCCCCATTGCCGTCAGCACCCCTCTTGCGCCGTACCGACCTTGCGTTAGCTGCTCCTGCCTCATCTCCTGCAGCCTCGACGTTCTCGCCGCCACCAGACACACGTGGGCAGCCGGAGACTGCAGGACAACTCCCTCAGACCTGCAGGTGAGTTTCTTCAATTTTAGTTGGAGTCTCTTGAGGGAGGAGTAGGGGGAGCAGTTCCGGTGGTCGCTGTGTGCATTACATGCGGGTGGGCTCCGCTTCGTTCATTGGTGCCCTGCAGTTCCTTAGTTTGCACGCTGCACTGGGGGCATCTCGACGTTTTCAGGCTGTTTGTCCCAACTTCTCCCCACTGCGTTTTCGATGCGCCGCTGGCCACCCGCTATCATGGCTTCCCTCTCCTTCCACGCGGGTGGGCGCCGCTTTGTGTGTATCGGCGCCCGGCAGCTCTTCACACGCTGCGGGTGCTTCTCTCCGTGCACATTCACCCCGCCGCCTCTCTTCACATACGCTGTGGGGGCAGGGGACGCCTCAGGCAGGCCACGGGTGGGCTCCGCTGGTCCTGCTGTATTGTATAATTACTTTCCGCCGCATCACACGCGGCAAGGCACCATGGCCATGCGGGTGGGCACCGCGTCAGTCTTTCATAAGGGGGGGCGCTTCAGGCATGCGCGACCCCCCGAGGCCATCCACAGCACCCCGGGCTCACCTCCGGCCGACGGGCCTCTTCCTTGCTGGGGTCAGTGGCGGCCGACACGGATGGGCTCCGGCCGGTCCGCTGCATTCTGGGCACTTCCCTGCAGGCTTGCGCGATGCGGGGTGGACTCCCGGTCACCTCGTCATGGACATCTGGGCCCAGGGCAAGGCACACGCCCCGCGGGCCTCTCGGCAGGCTGGTGCCACTCCTGTGGGGGAGGGGGTGCAACATCGCCCTGCAGCTCTCTCCTCTTCCCCCACGATTTTCTTCAGTTGGCTGTGGCACGCTGGGCACAGCTCCGCCTCATCGCCATTGTGGTGATTGGGGTGGGGGCGCTAGGCCCTCATTACGCTAGGCATACAATCACGCAATCAGACACGGACACAGTGGCTCGGGATAGGTAATGGGACCCAGAGCACGTGCGCTCGGCCCCTTTATTGGCCAGTGTCACATGACCTGTGACGCCTGGTGGTGGGTGGGTGTTAGGTGTGAGGTTACAGAAAAGACTCAGACACTAGACCGTGTCTTGCGTCAGTACAAAAAGGGTGCAAGTGAGAAAACTCTGAGCATGGGGGTGCATGCAAGGGGGCACATGATGTGCCTCCGTGTATTTCTGCACCGCTGTTCCTGCACGGGAAGAAATGCATGGCATGCTGTATTTCTTCTGTGCAGGAACGTGCTGCGGCTCTCCCAGGGTGGTGCCTTTTCAAGGCTCTCTTTTGAGCCTTAGATAGGTACCGCTGTGGGAACGACGCAGCCCACACCGGCTGCCAGAATTCAACTTGTAATCCCGACGGCAGTCTGACTACGAGATTGGCGGTCTTCATAATGGGGTCTGGCATGGCGACCCGCAGGAAGACGGTCAAATTCGTAATGAGGCCCTAAATCTTGCTGAAAGTGCCAATGAGATGTACTTTAATCAGTCACATACCACCATAAATTTTCCTTGGCACTTATAACATTATGAATAGTGCTATTTTAAGAAATATTTCAGCCAGTCATATTCCAATGGTTACTGTTTGTGACATCTTATGGCTGAGCCACTGTTAGTGTCTTATGTGGGTTTTTGTGGGGCCTCAGCAACACATTTCATCCTTATCGTTTGTAAAAGTAAAGTATAACTGGATATCTTGCTTATTATATGTATCCGTTTTCTTTGTTTTAGAGAAATGCTGGTTCTTTTTACTGTAAACGCTGTTAAGTCTCACTGTGCTGTTTACAGTCGAAGTCAATTTCTCTCTTTTTTTTAAAAGAGAAAACCTCAAAAAACCTTTTCAGTGAAAATGGCAAAAGCTCCAGAAATACACAAATAATAAAACATGACTTACCAGTCTATAAAGTGTTCTCATAATTTTTACCAGTATGCATCTTTAGTGGTATTCTTTTTTGTCTCTGTCCTCCCAGAAGTGCAAACAAAGGCTTACATTGTGTAATTGTCCAATTCTGTCAGCCGATGACATCAGGGTTTGTGGTGCAGAGAATAGGGCAAACAAGACTGAAAAATAATGATAATGGATCGAGCCGACTGCTTTTTTTTAATACTTTCATGCATTATTTTAAGTGCGATATTGCCAATAAAACAATAAACTTGTTAGACTTTCTTAGAAGAAAAGAAGACGTGACCAGAACATTAGTTTGCTAACTTTACTGATATAGAATATGAAAGTCACCCACTTAGCAAATACCAGACACAGAGTGTGTTCCAAAATACTCTCACCTTTGCAATATGCAAAATCTCACTATTTTAAGTGACCAACGGGAAATTTACTTTCTTGAGAAGCATGGTGCAATTTATCAATAACAATCACCAACACTTAAACAACTTTCTCCAGCATTTAAATCAAATGTAATTATCTGAACACACATTGTCTTTGATTTCCTTTAAACTTCCATAGCTCCAACGGCTTTTCGTCATTCAACTTTGCATCCAGGTTGTAAATATTTGATAGCACTTCATCATTAGCATATAGCTAATTCATGGACATGGATTTATCAAAATATCGGGGATTGAAGATGTGTCGATGTGTGTTCACCCCCCCCCCCGCCCTATTCACATTACAGGAAGACACACAGCATTATCTTTGATCCCAGTGTTATTTCAGAAAGTTTAATCACTGAAATGTTGAACGCTACTATAGCTCCAAAATTAATGAACTAGCAAAGGGTTACTAAAGCAGGTATGTATCTTTTTTACTTACCACTTCCATATAAGTACTGCCATGATAGTGAAGCGGTACAGACAGCCAGTACCTAAACAGGCACTACCATCGTGTGCCAAACACTATCCTATGCGATTATAGCCTACTTCCAAGCATAAAAATAGGCATTCAGAAACCGTGTTCATGCTAGCCTCCTGTTCATACCATCTTTTTCTGTAAATAATGTACTTTTTAAAACATATTACAAAAAATAAATATGTTGTTGCATGTACAATGTGGTATGTTGTGTATTTTTATGACCTGATTCTTTCACGGAGCTGGCCCCAGTGATGCAGTCCTCAGGAGAAATCTTTTGTTCAAGGAGGAGCACCTCGCATTCCCCCTCTCTTTTACTTGGTGAAGCGACCCTGGGGAATGGGGTCCCCAGGCCACAAGCAGAGTGGAGACGGGGGGCAATTGCCCCCTCCCCTTAAAACATAATTCAAGTCCAGAGCATGGGATCTCCGGGGCTGAAAATGGCCTGGGGAGGATGGCTGTATGCCCCTCCCCTAAAAAAGACACTGGGCCCCATGGGATGGAGTGGGGGCTATATGCTCCCACTCCATTAATAAAATAAAGGCATAATCCCCCTGAACCTTGGCCCATCCAGGGGGTTTAAAAAGAAGCACGAAAATTAACTGAAAAAGAGATTTATAGAGCACAAAACATTCACCCAAAGGTATCATGGCGCTAACTCTGCACACATTTGATAAGAACGATGGAGACAGCTCACAGATTAAAAAGCCATGTCTTTAAACCCTTCCTAAATGGCAAAAGGTGATTTTCTTTCTTGATCTGTATTGGAAGTGTGTTCCAAAGTCGGGTCGTACTGGCCAAAAAGCTCCCCCCCCCGCCCCCAAGCACACCTTTTAAACCTGGGAGCTACCAGGTTGTGAGAGTGTGCTGAGCGGAGCTGGCGGGCTGGAACGTAAGGCTGGAGGTTTTCTTAAAAAAATACTGGCTTGAAAAGCAATGCAGAGAGCCTTAAATTCTATCCGCCTTTTGACTGGCATCCAGTGCAGCTCTTTGGTAGGATGATGCGAGGAGGATCATAGATGCTCTAGAAATTAAGTATTATTCAAGTGAATATACCAGAATGCTATTAAATGTGGAAGAGAAACTGGTGTCCCTATATAGGGGTATTGGAATAGGGCTGGAATGTTGCTTGGTTGCATAGCACTTCCTAGATAAGGAGACGTAGACAATGGAGTTTATCTAAAACAGAAGGAATGAAATCAATTTATACTCTGTAAAAATTCCCATAAATATGAGTTAGGAGATGCACTTCCACCTGGGAGAATGGGGTGCCTCTAAATAGAGGGCTCTACAAGCAATTATTGCTGTCTGAGCTGCCTGGAAGTGGGCCATGTATACATTCATGTGGAGTGCCTGGTCTTCAGAATGTAGACCAGCTTCAGCAAGAGAACCAAAAGAAACAAGCCGGCAGCCAAGGAGTACTCACACTCGTGGTCCAGCACCTCTGGTAAAAGGAAGATGGTCATAATCAACATGGATCTATAAAAGGACTGCCATATCCAAAGAAGAACCAGGTCCAATTCATGGAAATAAAGTTTGGACTAAGAAACTAAAAAAAATTATCTCAAAACAGCACCCATCTTTAAAGAAATTGTACAGTACGCTAGACTATATGCATATTAAAATAAATATAAATAAATATATAGGCAAATATCACACAGGTGAAGTCAGCAATAGGCTTGTATGAAAACTCAAAATTATATGTGCAGGAGCTGTAAGATTCATATTCATGTGGAGAGGGCTGACTTCAATTGGGCAAACTATCAATAAACTGAAGATAATTTATACCTGGAATTTTTACAAGTGAATGCACAAAATGTACTTGTCTGACCATTGACTAGAGAGTGTTACGATGGCTGCAGTAAGATAGTGCTAGTTGGTAATATAAATACTTCACAAGATCTCAAGAAAACTTTGTTCATACTAGCGTTGTCCAGTCCTCCATCCTATTGATGCCCAAATTCATTGTATCCATGCAGAGAATCACTTGAGTTCCTCTTTGTTGCGAATTTGATTTCTAATCCGCCTCTCTTCGGTATTAAGATTACCAAAATTTCCTGCCTCCCTTCGGTATCAAGATTGCCAATATTACCTGCCAGCCTAGATTGTCTTCAGAGTGATCAATTTGTGTAAAATAGTCAACAAGAGGTAAACCAGGACAACTAGGAACTTGCCTCTGAGTGTACTCTGATGTTGGCAAATGTGATTTCAAATTTTTTTAGTAAAATGGTTGATGTACACCAAGTCAAATGGACAAAAAATAGGGTTGATAATGTTGCAGACATTTCAATTAGAAAAGTGTATCAAACTTATGGAAGTAGTGCCATAGGAAAATGCTGTGCTTTCAATTATGAGAGAACCAACAATGCATTGGTCACTCTTGTAATGTCCAACTATGGGTAGCTTACCCTATTGGTCCAGATTTGGGCTGGGGTGGTATTGTCTGGCAGTTCAGTCTGATCCAGTTGATCTTGGACCATGTGAAGGACAAAAATACCAAACAGCCATTTGTTCTATCTCAGTGGTGTTTTACCTTCCACAGCCACTCAAATCACAAGTACAGTGCTAAGAGAAACATCATCATCACAACTTGTGACAACTAGGCTTTCTTGAAACATTGTTTGGATTTATCTCCATTGCTGCTCCAGGGGCCAGTTCATGTCACTCTCATCAAGTGAAATGGAATGGGCCCAGCAAAGTTGGATGACTTCTTTGACAAGATGGTGAAGATGCTGATGGAGGTGAAAGGGTGCATTCTCTGACTATTTCTCCCATGGGTATGAGAAGCAAGCTCCTGTTCTGCTGCCATGTGCCTGTGTTTTATGGCTTCCAGGGGAGTAATAATTGAGAGGACCAGGAGAAGGCAAAATAGCAAAATCGTATGAATCAAGGACTCTACCAATAAGGCCATAATCAAGTGAAGAGACAGGAGCCAAAGGCAAGGAGAGAGCAGGATTGGAAACAACCTCAGGAGGCAGAGGAGGAACAATGATGGGGAGAGCAAGAAGGAAAAGAACCAGCATTTCAGTGAAAAAACAGAAGAAGGTTAGGAATGTTATCTCCTGGCTTGTTGTCAGGGGACGAGCTTCTAAGAGGATCAGCAATTCATGTTGTTTCATTCTTTCCTTGGCTTGATGTAATTTATCTCAAATCTGTTGTTTTAATCTTTGCAGTTGTTCCATAAATGTGTTTGCCGCAGGAACAGAAGGCGTTTAGTAAGAAATTGTTGGGACAGCCTTAGAATGAACTCCTTGCTTGCAGAAAAAATGTGTATTCTTAGTGGCACTATTGGTAGAGTTATTAGAAGAAAATTCAACTAATGGCAAATAAGAGGACCAGCCATTTTGAATTGAAATGCAAAAGTGTAGGTATTGTTGTAGTTTTTGTTTTAGTTGTTCAGATTGAGGGTGGTAACCTGAAGCTATAGCTACCCTTATTCAAAGAATTTTGCAAAAAGCTTTCCAAAAATTAGATATGAACTGCGATCCACAACTGGAACTTGCGATATGTGGTGTCGATGTAAGTGAACTATAAGGGTGAAAATTGGTAAATGCATCCACAGTAACCATAATCACTTGATTACATTCAGAGAGAGGTAAATTCATGATAAGTTGAAATGGTATGCCAAGGCTCCAGTGGAACTGAGAACAGTTAAATATAATCAAATTGTCTGATATGTAGAGGTTTACCTTTAACACAGACAGCATAGGGCGTCACATAGGCTTCTACTTCGTGTAAGGTTGACAAACTAACTATAGATTTGCTTTAATTCCATGATGGCTTCCATCTGTTGAATCGTGACACATTTGAAGAACTTCTATCTTCTGATCTCATGATGGAAAATACAAGAGTTTCTCCTTAAAATAGAGAACAACTTTATTCACAAAAGAAACTCATAGTTCTTTAAGATTTTCATTAGATATTTTAGTATGACAAGACTGAATCTTTTCAAGAAATGATTGCATGGATGCAATAATTAGCTGATGTGGAATACAATTTTGCCCCAAGGTTAGTGGTGTCTCAGGATACCTTCAGGAATGAGTGTCTACTACGGTGTTTTTTGAACTTGCAATGTAGGTGATGTAGAAGTCATACTGACTGAATAAATAAGCCTCCTAGCTTGCCTATTATTTTTACACTGTACATTTCTAAGGCATTGGATATTGCGGTGATCTGAATACATTTCAAATAATATACTGGATGCTCAAAGCCATACTTTTCCTGAAATTGCAGGAGCACAGCACTAACTGCTATTTCAGATGCACCAGTTTCTATTGTGAGTTTCTTTGCAGGATTGGAATGACATATATGGGTGCTTGAGTGCAAGCTTCCTTCAATTTACAGATGGCCTCTTCAGCCTGGTCAATGGAAACCATATTGAGCATGTCTTTCTTTATCAGTTGTGGGATTACTTTATGCTAATCTAGCGAAACTGTCAGAAAATTGCTGTTAGAAGTTAAGTAACCCTATGAGCCATTTGACTTCCTTAAAACATGTGGGTGATGGCCAGTCCATTATGACTGAAACCTTTTAAGGATCTGTCAAAATTTAACCTAAAACCCAAGTATTGTACTTGTGGTTGATCAAAATCTCATATGTCAGCTTTACAGAAATATAGCTTTTTGTATTGCCTGGTCAGAACTTGGGAGACATGCAAGTCATTTTTTGTCCTGGTCTTGTGAAAAAATCTGGATATCATCGAGAAAATCTGTGAAAATGTGATCCATGAACCTTTGGAAATTTGCTGGGGCAGTGTACAACACAAAGGGGAAAACCTTGTATTCATAGCGGCCAGAGGGGGTGCAAAATGCAATCTTCCATTAATCTTAAACGCAAACCCACAAAAGATGATAAGACATTTTTTTGCCCCTCTGATAGACTCAGTTATAGCGGCCTTGATTAATGGAAGAGGGTAACTGTCTTCTAGTGTTACTTTGGTCAGTCCTCTGTAGTCGATACACCGCCTAATCTCAGATTTTTGAGGAACAAAAAATAGTGGAGAGCACTCACTGGCCTAGTGCACGAACTTAGCAAATATCCCACCTTGGATAGTTTTTGAGCAAATTGAGGTGGTTGATAGACAAAATACACCATCAACAATCTAGGAATTCCTTTAGCTTAGTAGGCTCTCCTGAAAAATGCAGGGGTTGGATGGCATTGTAGGCAAATCAGTTGCTCTGGTAGCTAAAGCATTCACAAACCACTGATTTATCTGAATCACACCATTTTCAAATGCAAAAAACAGCCCATACATGTGTCCCTGAATATTCTTTAAGTGCATTGCATTTTTGCTTAACGATTTGGTCTCCCTTTTTACAAGGTGTCTGTAACAGCTATCAGAATTGAGTTTAGGAACTGAATATGCCCATTGGTGTTATTACATTTCCACACAGATTCATTGTTGTTATAGAATGCAGCTTGTGAAATGTGTAGTTACGAACTAGGATGAGGTAGCTGGACTACCCCGTATCCCTAAATATAAAATTATATTATGATTAATAAGTTAAAAGTTAATGCCATTGATACTATAAGACTCTGTTTCATTAAAACATATCATACTCATCAAGACTGGCATTCCCCCTGGCCTTATGGGTCACTCTGTCACCAGGATTCCTGGTTACTGTGTGTTTTTTGATATATTTCTTATGCGGGACCCCATTGGGTGTCCTTTGTCTACCCCTGGTTCTTACCCCCTCATAGTCTTTCCCCAGTGCAGGAGTCACCTCCCTTCAATGTTTCTCTTTATGTACTCCGCCTCTGTCAGGCCCCCTTGCACTGGCTCGAATGGAGATCTTAACCTTTCCCTTGACTCTGATTCATTTTCTGCTCCTGTTACCTTGGCCCCAACCATGTCTCTCTCATTTTAAAATTCTCCATTCATGCCTGGTCCCATTAAAATTGACCCTTGATTCATCCTCCATTTTTGTATCTTTGGTAAATTCTCTAATAGACCATATGAAAACATGCTGGATTAATTTTAGTCTACAGGATATACGTTGGGGCACAAAATGCAATTTAATATTTCCATTTAGGTTCACCAGACATCTGTTGACACTCCGACCAACTCATCAATAGAGTTCATGCACAAGATCAGGACTGTCTGAGTCTTCATAAGACTTTGTTCAAAGCTATTAACCCTGCAGCAAGATAGGATTATAGGCTAATGGGTTTATTAAAAAAATAGAATCATTACAAAAAGCAAAAAGTAATTAGGCAGCCAATTAGCAGATTCTTGGAGGCTTCGGATACATTTTTCGATTCAACAAAGGAACTCAACTTGAATGTGTGCAATCATCGGTCCTGCCAAGTGCCAAGCCTCTTGGGCTATAGTGACTCCTTTCGCTAATTTCTCGGCATCACCGCACCCCCTGAGATCTGTCACGCAAACCAGCTTAGTTCAACCCATAGTGTGTTTGAAATCAACTGTTCAAACTGTCAGAAGAATTAATAAATGCTTTCTTTTGATTAAATTTGTCTAAACATGAAAACGGATTATTGGATTCAAAAGCTGAGTTTATCGACTGAGAAGAGACACAACGTTAAAAAGGATATTAAATGCATGGCACCGGCCTTGAAGAAATGTTTTGCTGTTACTAAATGTAGAACTTTAGGAAATGTCGACTCCTGCTGAGCTTGTGTCCTCAGAAGAAAAATGCATGCGCCAATCATTTTATGGAATTCTAGAATTCTATGCTTGCAATGTCGGGAGCATGAACAACTTATAACTTTCTTTAGTTTTAGTTGTTTTTGATAAATTTACTGAGACATTTAGATCCACACTTATTTTAAAAAACTTAAGGGGACATTGAGAATATGTGATGCCCCTATATGCACAAAGGCAGCCCGGCCACAGCTCTGCGTTAACGCAGATTAAACAGACTATTGTGGAGTGTGCTTTCAGTACCCAATTTGCTAGTTTCACGACAAAACAGAGCTATCTCACCTTTGGGATTCCTCAAGTTGCAGAGAGTAGCCAGTAATCATCAATGAAATGAGGGTAAGCAACAGGCTACTTTAAATGACAAACTGCTTAGTGTGCTTGTGGGCCTCATGGTCTCAGTGGAGGAGTGTTGGTTGTGGGCTATAGGTAAGGCATGGGCTGCTCTAGACCTGCGAGTCACCCTTCTATAGGTCAACTCAGGTGCAATAACCTTGACTGAAATGGAAGACTCAGCCTGCTATGAATAAATTGAAGTGAGAGACACAACATTCTGTAATTCAGTTTGTTTATATTGCACATCCCTCTTTTTCAATTTGCCCAGCAGCTGTATGGTTGTCAGCAGAGCTCTTGATTGCTAATTTACTAGGCTCCTGCTTAATTTCTGCTAATGGTGCCATTTGGCAATTGCTCTGGGTAGCAAGTCGTCCATTGTTGGTTTGAGGTAATGTTGCTGCTCTAGCCAGCAGTGGAGTTAAATCTATCATGGCACCACAAAGGTATCCAGGATAATCCTGTGCAAATGTGTTAGTGACTTTGTATGAGCACCTCAAACATTTGCCTTGCATCGGTTTTAAGGTACTGTCCTGACAATTTCATACCAAAGACTAAAGTGTGAAATCTGCCTGATAATGTGATCATAATTCCATCTTCTCACAATACAGTGTCACTTATATGTCACACATGTGGTAATGAATGTCTCACATCAGCGTGCAGAAAAAATGCAAATGTCAGGGATAAGCAAACAGAAAACTCGGCACTAATGCGGTTTTGGGGACAAACCCAGATCAGGGCCTTGAAGTGCTTTTTTCGTTTTATTGATTTGAAGGTCATGTAAGAACAATCAAAAATGTTTTCATCTTCTTCCTAAGCAGAAAAGGCAATACAGGAAATTCATACAAAGCAAATTACAGTTACACCAGCATAGCTAAATAAACAAATAACCAGTGCAATTGAAAGGTTGAGTTATCAGATGGTAACTGCACATCATCATCCAAATCAAACTATTGATGCAATATGGGTAGACCCTTTGTTGTTAACATTCTGTGCAACATAGCACAAGTGGCGCTAATATTGCTTGAGGTGTGAGGTGTGTATTAGTGCACCACCACTTTTATTTACTTTAATTTACTTCTATATACATCAGGGCTTTAGTGAACCATCATAAATCAGCTCTGGATCCATATTTTGGGAAACACTGAGCTACATGATCCTCTGACTGAGCAGATGGCAATTCCTTCATCCGAAATCACCAAGAATGGCACAGAAATCTGTCTCTATCTGTAGCCAGTGGTCTGTCATGTGATTTCATGTGGTGCCTAGATTCTTACACCTTTTTTCGTGACATTTCTACGGATCTGGAGCTCACCTCTTCCTTCATATGAGGACTAGACCTGAAGAATCTATTCACGGGGTTCAGTGTGGACTACACCTAAGCACCTTTGATTCTGATGATGTGTGCCAGCAGCAGGGTTTTGGGTGTGCCTCACAGTTTTTTGTCCCTCCACAATCTGTGATTGAGGACTGAGTCATTCAGTGCTCAATTTGTGAAATGTTGGTGACAATTGTCCACATGTAGAAAGCCTTCTCTTCAAATCATAACAAGCATTTACAATGCAATGGGTTCGCCTTTTGAAAAGTTTGAGCTATTGGCATTGTAAATGACAATTTTTATGTATGTGTTGGTTTTGAAAATAAATAAATAAATGGCATTGTCATTTACAATGCCAATAGCTTAATCTCTCGCAAATGCGAGACCTATAGCATTTGCAATGCAATAGGTCGCGTATTTACGCGAGTTTGAGCTAATGATATTGCAGATAACCATGCGTTTTATTTGTTTCAAAAACCAAAACATAAATAAAAGGTCTCACACTGCGGTCTCTCACACAATGCTGCCTCTCACACACCATGCTCTCCCTAGAAGACTCACACTGCTGCCTCTCACACACCATGCTCTCCCTAGAAGACTCACACTGCTGTCTCTCACACTGCTGTCTCTCCTACACACACACATGCAGAGAGCGACACACACAGCCACACACATACAGAGAGCCACACACACACGTACAGAGAGCCACACACACAGCCACACACATACATACAGAGAGCCACACACACAGCAGCTAAACCCTGAGCAGCAGCTAACCCTTGCACAGCAGCTGAGCTACACTTCAGTGTGCTGTACGGTTGTCCTAATAACCCCCAACTGATAATTAAATTAAATAAAAACAAAAAGGCCATGTAAAATATTATACAGACGGTTTTATGTAACGAAACCCAAAAAAGAGTGAAGTGCGGGGAGGGGGGGCGGGTAAGATTTAATTAAGAATCATCTTCTAGCCCCAAATGCCCAAACCAGCAAACTTTCATATTGAAATGTACTCACAGTACCACATTCACACTGTAGCAAATCAAAGTAGTACTAAGATCAGTTAACTTAATGATTTATAACTTTCTAGAAACGGAATAGTTTTACAAAATCCTGGAAACTGCAGCCCACTGAAATATATAAGTTAATGATGCCACACTCAAAATTATGTTCTATCATGTCTCACACATGGCAACTCTTCATGTATTGGAGAAAACGTATTTTATTACTTCAACTTTTTTTTATTGCCTCGCGTTGAGAACTGGTAGTGTCAGACGGCCTAAACAGGGCGGTCAACAAAATGGATTAAAGGGGCTGAAACACACTAGAGCAAAAAAGTAGAGACAAGGTAATAGGGACAAACAGCTAACTGATGCTCATTTGCCTACCCCAACCACACCTACTTTGCCCCAAAACGCTATCTTTGAAAGGAAGCCAATAATCTGGATTTCCGAAGACAAACTAAACCTAGACTCCCAAATTAGAAAACATTTTAGGTTCTCTCTCCTTTCAGTTCCAGCGAAATAAATAATTACAGAAACAGTGCATGCCAACACTATCTGTGACTCCAGGACCTTTAAACTGCCTTATTACACATATCCAAAAAGCAGCTGTAAATCCACTGCCCCATATAGAGTAAAATTAACCTGTATCGCGAGATTTGCTAGGGATAAAATGGTCACAGATTGTCATCAAGAAGGGGGAATGCTATTCTTTGGAATACTTTTGAATAAATGCAATGAGTCTAGCTGTGAGGGGACTATTGTATATGTATTCATAGCTTTTCTGTTCTATGATGTGTGCTACATCGTATGTGTTTTTAATTGTACTTTTTAGATCATTCATTAATAGCCGAATAAAGAATTATTGATTGTGAGGGTGATGCGATCAACCTTGGAAATCTGACAAAGGGATACTCGGATTTTTTTTGCATCTACCCACGCCCTTAAACATCGCCTACTAATTGCGCGGCTGCATATCCCCTCCTGCCCGGGTGTGATTGTTCTTCTTCCAGTTGATATTTTATGCACTACGCCAGGCAGCGATAAAACACGAGATGGCAGCGATAAAACACGAGATAGATGCGTCCCGCTTTCATCGATCAACTGTCCTCGTGAATAATCGAATCCAGCTCTAGCTAGCTCAGCAAAGCCGGCTACGCATCAACTGGTTTACACATTCGCAGGGACTTACCAGTGAAAGAGGATCATTTTCAGGTTTATTTAGGAGCTGGCGGAGCAATGGTCTAACTTTTGCGGCGCTCTGCTATACACCTAAAACACATACGTAAAAACAGACAGAGCGCTGGTCAGGTGCAACACATGATGAAACAAAGAGGCCCAATTTACGAAGGAAACAGAGGCATAGCTATAGCTAGGTGTAAGGAAGTAGGAGAGCTTGAGTGAAGTCTCCCGCTCACACTTTAGAAGTCTCAAAGCAGTGGCGTAACGCCCTCCCCCTCCATATCATCACCAAGGGAAGGCATGAGATAGAATAGGTTCCCCCTGGAAGCAGCACCCCCTGCCCCGCAAAGGCCTATCTACTCCCCGTCTCAAAAATTCAGGAATTATAAAAAAAAAAATGGAATGACAATATTCAATTTGTGAACCACGGATCCAAATAGGCATACACTGAAACTGACCAGCAGAAACAAAGGTAGGTAAACATTCCAAGTTATTGGAATGTGTAGGAAATAAGCATAAGTTAGTTGTTCGGCGCCCATACAGCGCACGCAAAGGGAAGGTGCGGGAGACAAGGCGCGCCTGCCCAGGGTCACCGGTTCCCTCCTCCTAGCATTGCAGCGCCCACCTCTAAGACTTACCCGCGGCGGGTGCACTGACTCCCGGGCGCTCTGCGCCTCTTTGTCCTCGCAGGTGAACTGGCTGAAAACGCAGCAGCAGGCGTCAATGGCACAACAGAGGAAGGTTTGAAACAGGGGAGTCGGTCACGGAAACGAGTCCTTCCCTGCCTCTCCTCCCCTGTGAATACTGATCGGAAGGTAAAAATGTCAAGCGGGAGGGGGTGGGAAAGGGGGAGGAGAGACGCAGAAGACGGCCGGCTCAATGCCGGACCAGATTCGGGGGCGGGAGAGAACACGGACGACGGGAGGGGGGCGGGAGTGGACACGGACGACGGGAGGGGGGCGGGAGAGGACACGGACGACGGGAGGGGGGCGGGAGAGGACACGGACGGCGGGAGGGGGGCGGGAGAGAACACGGACGGCGGGAGGGGGGCGGGAGAGGACACGGACGGCGGGAGGGGGGCGGGAGAGGACACGGACGGCGGGAAAGGGGAGGGAACGGGAAACAACGTAACTCCGCCCAGGGAAAAAATCTCGGGAACGCCCCCGAATCTGGTCCGGCCTTGACGGACAGATCCGGCACCCAATGGCTAGCCTCCATTTATGGAGCTAGCCAATGAGAGCCGTGGGACGTTCCCGAACTGCTTAGTGTCGACATAGGATTTCACCTGCGCTGAAAGGCTGCGCAGAGCGCAGCCTTTCGGCAGGCGAAACCCAAAAAGGTGTTACTACTTTAATAGAAACTGGGATGAACAACTCTTTCTGTTGTCTTTGGGCATAGCCCCATTTGTATTTTGAAGGCCTCTTACATCTAGGGAAGGTACAGCATCAATTGTGCATCCACTTAGACATATTTTCTCAGAGGAAAGTTATTCCTTCAGATCTGTTAGAGTTCGTGGTCATCTGGCTGGAACTTTTTGCTTTTCGCAGAGTTACTCTTCTTCAAGGGTAATTCTCTCGGGTTTCTTCCCTAGGTCCTCGCATAATGCTATTAAGGATGGATGTTCTCTATTTTGTTTGTGTACAAGGGATCTGAATTTCTTTTTCTCCAGTCTCTTGTATTCCCTCTACAAGATCAGAAGGGAGGGCTGGAGGGTGATTCACTTTGTTCATGTTTGTTCCCACTCCTCATCAAAAGCACAATTCAAGTCATTTATTTTCTCATTTCTATTAAGGTGGGCTCTAGCCCATTTCAGACGCTACAGCATTTATATCAGGAGATTGAATGTTTGAATCTTCTGAGCATGGGTATTGCAGTAGACATACCACTAACTTTTCATCAGTCACTTCTGGTGCTTTGCAGGTCTTGTTATTCCCCCCTTACCAGACTGAAATGACTGAGATGTATCGTTCTAAGCGTCTGCAAAGGTTCTTATTGACAAGTCTTCCTTTCTGGCCACGATTTGTGCCAGGACCTGTGGGGTCTTTCTTTAGAGCGTTTAAGAGAGCTCCCCTCACAGATGTTCACTCTGAAGGTTTTGCGTCTGGTGGTGCTCACTTATGCGAATGGTATAGGAAACACAGGGGATGCCTGTTAATCCACCCACAACCAGGGGAAATATTAGGTACAAAAAACAATGGTTCCTAGTGGAATCAATACATTGTATCAACAGCGAATTGTTTGCAATCAGAGACAGTGCATAGTGGAATGAATTAAACACTAACAAAAGGCACCATCAATAAATGATAGCGTTTTTGGATTCAATTAATGAAATAAGTGATAATAGCCATTATATCAGCCCAAAATATAAATCATTTAATTGAACACTGCTCGTGCGCAAGTGATCACACAGGTGAACATATCTCAGTACCAAAACATTTATGTACTGAATCTGAAAGGTCCAATTCCCCTTGCACCAACAGAGTATTGACTCATAAATAGTTAAATGTCATCATCAGCACTGAAAGATTTTGAGCAGAAGCAGCATGAGACATTTGTTAGAAGGATCACGGAGGGCTGGATAGATCTGAGTATGGTATAAGAGCCACGTCTTTTCGATCACCTTAATTTAGTTACTTCTAATTGCAATTCAAAGCATTACAAAATGTATCTGCGGTAGTCAATTAAAATGGATGCAAATTCATGAAGATAGCCACCCCTCCGTTGTTCTTTGTACCCACTTCTGCCAGTAGAACAGGGCAATGGGTTAATTAGAAACTGCTATGTTCTATACATGTAGAAATAACCTGCCTGAGATTCCTCCCTTCACTGAAAAGCCAATCTTTAAGCCGTACATTTACCTGTTAGCAAGTATCTTCATTGGAAGCATATCTTTCTACACCTGAACTCTAGATGATTCCCTTACTGCTGCTTTCTTGGCATGATTCATACCATTAACCAGAATATATTCAACAAGGGTCTTCCATAGCATAGTGCACAGTGCAAGTGCTTCATTAACTGCAGCACTACCTAAAACCTAAAAACATGTTTTGTAAACAGGAATTAAACGACTTTGGGAGCCAGGCTTGTTATTACTCTGACAGGTTGTCATTTCTGCAACTAGTATTACAGAGACATCAATAGTTATGATTAGGTCAAAATATGCTTTGCAAAGGTGATTCTTGTTTTGTTAAATCTTTGGCAACATTTTACAAATCTGCAAGAAACTTTCCAATAAAAATTAAATCTGGTTTTGTTTCGGCACATAAGAATTCGTGCAGACACATCCGAGGTGGGGAATTAAAGGGGAAATTAAAAAAGATGATTTCTTATTTTTAACTACCGTAGGAAACTTTTCTCTCCACTACAGAAAACATGTTGAATGGAATTGCACTGAATTTAGCATGAACCTAGGATTTTACTCAGAAGACCTCCTTTTCTCGGTTTGGCATAAATGATCAGGTTTCGCCACTCATGGCGAGTTGGTGCACTTCACCCACAGTGCGTTGGAATGTGGCTGTAGAATATCATCAAACCCCCACTTCGAAATTTACAGCTAAATAAACGTAGATAGAGTAAAGTTTAGGTTAACTTTGATTATAAACCTGAATGTACAAAAAACTCTGAAATTCACAACAAAATAAGTTAGATGAATTTCAAAACCACTAAAACTCACCAGTTATAGTTAGCGCAACAATCCACAACTCACAGAAACCCATGGAGACCATAACTTGCTCACCAAATCCAATATTGTTATGTTAATGAGTTTTTGTAATATGCACCATTGTGCTGTAGTTACGTTTAGCTGAATCACTCTGTGCTATTGCTTAATGAAATGTCTGGCAAAAGAGCCAGGTTTTGAAATGAGAATGAAACAATAAAATAGAAGACTCAAGTTGGACAGCGTACCTGTGGGTGATAACGTGCGGGACTCGAGGCTCTTGTCCGAGGTTTGCTCTCTCCCCTTCTCAGGGACTACCGCTGACTTCCATCACCGCTCGCCCCACCCGCTCCGCGGGTGCCGCTTCGTGCGGTCAGCGAGGGGCAACTCGGTTCTCCTATGCTCTGAGGAGGGGCTGCTATCCAGAAACATCGAGGAGCTCACGGGAGGCGGAGCAAGCGGAGCAGCGTCAGTGACTACATTGACCAGGAGGCTCAGCGCATCGCCAGCAATTGCCGCCGCGCCCCCTGGACACCACGCCCCCCGCCCGCAACGCCCCTTTATCAAGGATTAGCAGCCGTGTAGAGGGACGCGAGCGGGACGCCGAGCGAAGCCCGGGCAAAGGGTGGGCCTTCTGTGGCCCTCGGAGGCTGGACTGGGCCAGATATTCTGGTCCTATTGAACTGACCCCGACTTGTTTAAATATCAAGTGAGACTTTTTTATCTTTGTAATTATTGTGTTCACATTGCCATATACCTTGACTTATGTTTTGCCCTATCCGTGACACAGGATGTCGAAATCCAAAAACGACAAACCTGCCACTGGCCTTAGTTCCATAGATAATTATATGGTCAGAAAGGTTTCCCAGATTAATAGTGAACGACGAGCATCGCTGGGGAAGGGGAGTACTGCAATCTGTTTGGATGAGCCGACGCAGGTCGTGGGGGACGTTGTGATGGAAGCTAACTGCGATGGTTTAGTCGGTAAAGAGCCCCCAACACCCATTGTGGTTAGGGCGGAGGTATATTCAGATCATCATGATGTATCTAGCGAAGAGCGGGAGGAAGTTCCATCTAGCATAAGGCCGGTAAGGACCTGCAGGAAAGCATTGACAAAAGGGGGGGGAAGCAGAATAAGAAAGGAGGTGTCGTACAACCCAAATCTAATATTGGCCCAGGGATTAAATCCTTTGTATTCACGGGGAATAAGGAAGGTAGCTCTAATTTAAACATAAATATTGAACAGTTCACCACTCTTATTAAAAACTTGGAGTCTAAACTGGAGGCAAAGTTAGAGGAGGCACTCAGACCATTGGTTGCCAAGATAGACACCCTGGTCACGGAGGTGGCTAGGCTTGGTGGCCTCGTCTCCCCCCAACAAAGGGCAACGACATGTATAAGGGCCAAAACGGGGGAAGGAAGGCAGGTAGCGGTAGCGCAAGGTAAAAACCAGCAGAATACCAGCAATGCTGTGGTAGTGGCCAGCACCGCGAGTAGTAGGCCTTCAATAACACCATTTACCCCAGTTCAACCGGAAACTTCAAACCTGCAGTTGCAACCCAATCCAACTGTATGTAATAGAGCGGATCTTAGACCCCAAAGAAGTAACCGCTATCTTAATCTACCACCGGACTGTGCGCCATTTGTGGTGGTTTTGACCAATGTTCCACCTGTTGGTACCCATCCTGCTTCACCTCATGGCGAGTCGCACACCTCACTCAAAAATAAAACAGTGTCCTGGTTAAATAAAAATTGTGGCTTTCCGACTGGGTATTTAGACCAGGTAATGGCGGTAAGGAGGGTGAACTGGGTGGGACCATCTAAAAAAGCAGGCAGTGGAGATTGTATTGTGGTGAACTTCAAACATCCTCAACATGTGGCCACGGTACTTCTAAGAGCATCTTCTTTAATATATAATGAGGGTAGTATATGTGTACGCCCGCTAGGGTACTTCTATGCACATTTGTGCAATAATCCCCCACAACAAAGGCTTGCGACACCCTTGTGCGATATTCAGACCCCAGTTAATGACATGCGTTTTATGTATAACACTGTTAATTCGTGTGGACCTGGAAATGTTGGTAATACACACAATAGATCTAACTTCATTGATCATTATCAGCAGGGATTTAATGTCAACACACAGAACAGGTATGAGCCTCTATCTGGCCTGGAGATGTGTGATTGAAATGAGATACCTGTGGGTCAGGGCACGATAATCTCAGATGGTCTAGTACCCACTATGAACTCACAGGATAAAAGTGGACGTAGGAATGTTGTTTCATGGAATGTTGCGGGGCTGGCTGCAAAAATGGCAGATGTAAACTGGCTCACCTATATCAAACAATTTAAGGTTAATTGTCTCCAAGAAACATGGTTGGTAGAGTGTGATTTGTTCTTAGAAGGGTACAAGGCTTTCTATGTACCTGCTACACCATCAATTAGAGGCAGGCCAAAGGGTGGCTTGGTGACTTTTGTTTCTATTCTGGTCACCTCGAAAATTCACAGAATTGATGTATATCAACCAGGCGTGCAGGGTGTTGTCCTAAATGGTACAAATAGTAGGGTTGGTCTGGTGAATTTTTATAATGCTATTAATGATACTACAGCATCTAACCAACTACTTGTACTTCATGCTTTTATTACTACTTTTATGAAGAACATTAGTCATAACCTAATGATTATGGGAGATTTTAATGTGCATTTGTGTGGCGACCCGCTTAAGAAATGCATAGTGGATTTGCATTGTGAACGTATTAATGGTTTACATTTGGAACACACAGTGGATGGGGAACTGTGTAACGCTTTACTAGACAATTTGGATCTCTCATTGGCTATGACACTCAGGGATCCCCTAAGAAGTTTTGAAACTCCTACATTTAAGGGGCACGGCAGGGGCACATTTATTGACCATATAATACTATCACGGACTATGTTGCCCTTCCTGGAATCTTTCGATATTGATAAAAGCGAATTTAGTGATCACAACCCTCTTGTAATTTATTTGAAGGGATTGGGGATCACCAATGAAAAGCAGATATGTAGTGCAGGGAAGTTGAATACTACAGATGGGAAGCGGCGACTCAAATGGTCAATGGTTACCCCGGATCTTCTGAATAAAAATATTGAGGAAAATTTTACAGAGGATATTGTTAACTGTACTCGGAAGGGGGCAGAGCCACGGGAGGTTTTAATTGCCTACCAAGACCTGTCGGGGAAGGTGTCAGAGTTGCTGATGGTCCCAGTTAAAAAGAGTATGGAGAAAGGTGGGCCAAGGTGGTTTAACCATGATTGCTCCAAAGCTGCACGCAATCTTAGGCTAGCCTTGTCAGCTTCCCCGAGAATCCAGGAGAATAGTAGAGCATGTCGTAAAGAATATAAGTCTGTTCTTAAAACCCATAAGGAGTTTTTGAGAGAAGAAGCATGGTGTGAGATATTGGACCCATCCACTCTAAATTGCAGCTCCAGATTCTGGGCACTAGTAAAAAAACGTTCCTGGTTGAAGAGCCAGGTGACGGCCTGGATTGCTGCATAACTAAGAAGGAGTGGGAGCAGCACTTTAGAAAACTGTCCTGCTCAGAGGACACTGTAAGAGTGGAGTCAGTCACTGGCGGTAGAGGAGGAACTATTGAGTTTGACAGTAGGGAGGTGTTGGAGGCCATAGAAGGATTGACAGCAAGAAAGGCCCCAGGACCTGATGGGATTCCCCCAGACTTGTTTAAGTCTAAACCGAATTTTTGGGCACCTATTTTGGTGGCAGTTTTTAATGCTGCTGCCAAAGCAGGTTGTCCGCTGGCTTGGGGACTATCGACTATTGTGCCAGTATTTAAAAAAGGAGATAAGGGCAGTCCCCACTGTTACCGGCCAATTTCATTAATTGACTCGATGGTCAAAATTATGGGGAGAATTCTGTTACAGAGATTAACATGCTGGGCAACCGACAATAACATCATGTCGACCTCCCAGTATGGTTTCTGTGGGGGGCGTTCCACCACAACCCAGTCTCTTAATCTGTTTCTCGTACTGAGTAAATATACGGTGGCACAGAAGGGAACTGTCCATCTCTCCTTCATGGACCTGTCATCAGCCTTCCAAAGATACTGTGCATGGGGTTTTTTAGAAAAGTAGGACTACAGGGGCGCACTACCTGGGTTAAACGTTACAAAGTGTGTGAGGAACAAACGTGTCGTTGTGTAGTGCGTAAAGAGCAGACGGCAAAACGCCCTTAACCGTCTCAACAGGTCAAAAGACAAGACAATAGTACAACAAATAAGCTCTCGCAACTACAGGTGTGTATAACAAGACAGGGTACAATGACCAACAGTAAAAGGAAACGCAGATGCAGGTTCTTTGGTGTGAAGTTTCTTATTACAGCAAGACGTTGACTTTTCTCCAGACTTAAGAATGATAACAAACGCCGACACGTGTTTCGTCGTGTACGGGTGAGTCAAACACGACTCTTCAGGGCTTATACTCCCAATCCACAGTGTGGTTGGAGTAAGTCTGGGTCTTTAAAAGCTCAGTTATAGGCAATGGGTATTTAGTGTGTTCATATATAGACGAAACTGGTTGATAGGGTGATTAATTGCGGTAAGAGAATGGAGTTGTCCAATCCCGTAGGTAGTCTTGTACAGACTGTAAAAGCGCTGTATCCTGTTGTGTCATCAGGCGGTAAGCCGGGAGGGGATTCTTAAAGAGTGCCGGCTTGAGGAAACGAGTCTGTCTCCTCTGAGGCGATGCGCCGCTTCGTGTAATCCCTCCTCTGTTTGTTCCCGGCGGTCGTCTCTCGTGTACGAACCACGAGAGAATCCCCTCCCGGCTGAGCTTTTAAAGACCCAGACTTACTCCAACCACACTGTGGATTGGGAGTATAAGCCCTGAAGAGTCGTGTTTGACTCACCCGTACACGACGAAACACGTGTCGGCGTTTGTTATCATTCTTAAGTCTGGAGAAAAGTCAACGTCTTGCTGTAATAAGAAACTTCACACCAAAGAACCTGCATCTGCGTTTCCTTTTACTGTTGGTCATTGTACCCTGTCTTGTTATACACACCTGTAGTTGCGAGAGCTTATTTGTTGTACTACTGTCATCAGCCTTCGACTGTGTCAACAGGGGAAGGCTGTGGCAGTACATGAGGGAGAGGGGAGTAGACACAGGGATTGTCGACTTCCTGGTGGATATGCACAGTTATACCAGTGCTAATGTTAGATACTCAGCGAATGGTGACACTACTGGCAAGTTTGATATTAAGAAGGGAGTGCGCCAGGGATGTATTCTCGCTCCATTTCTTTTTAATATTAATATAAACGAATTAGATGCTGTTTTACAGGAGGTACAGGCAGACTGTCCTAGAGTGGGCAGGCGGGGTATTCCAGTTCTTTTATACGCAGATGATGCGGTTTTAATTTCAAGAACGGAGAGGGGACTCCAGATGCTTTTAAATGCTTTTAATGCTTTTATGACCGACAGGGATTTACTGGTCAATAACTCCAAATCATACATTATGCATGTTGGCCAGCAACCAAAAAAGAATTTTGTGTTTAAACTTGATGATGTGCCAATCCCGGTCACAGAAACGTTTTCTTATCTTGGCGTTTTATTTGATACCAAACTTAGCTGGGGCCCCCACTTGGCCAAGAAAAAGGGGGAATTAGCGAGGGTCAACGCATCTATTTTCCATTTTGCCACAAAACTAGGGAAGAAACCAGTTAGTGCAATGGTCAAATTATATAACGCCAAATCAGTTGCTACAGTAGTGTATGGTAGCGAACTATGGGGCTATGTAACAGGAGAACAGTTACAGATCGCTGAAAATAATTTCCTAAAACATCTTCTATGTGTGCCCTCCAGTTCTCCTAATCTGGCAGTCCATGAAGAACTGGGGACACAGTACCTATGTGATAACTTTGCTCTAAGGCCGTTGACCTGTTGGGTTAACCTGTGGTTAAATCAGGATATACCTCTTACTCATCTGATTGTAAGAGATCTCGTATCTCAGGATAATGCTATGTGCATCCCCTGGCTAAAGTATTTGAAATCCTGCTTTGAAAGGCTGGGGCGTCCAGAATTGTTTGACCATCCTAGCAGGATTGTAAAGGGTGATGTAGCAGCAATCAAACATGCATTCTGTAATGACAGGCTCGCCCAAAGAGAAAGTGAGGAACTGTTGAAGCCAAGTGTTAGGAAATATGTTATGTTAAAGACCTGTGACAGCATGGAACGTTATTTAACAGGATCGTTTACTTCACATGAAAAATTTCTGTTGTCAAGGTTCAGATTTACTATTTTCCATCATCTTTTAATCAGACCCAAGTCGGACATTTTTAGCAAGTTTGCAGCTCCCTGTGGCTGCGACGGGAAGTCTCCATAGGATATGCTGCATTTTATGTTTTTATGTAGGTTTTATGAATATCCCCGCCGACGTTATCTTGTTGCCCTCCTAAGAAGACTCAATTTTAACCAAATCAGACCAGCTCCTATTTATTTACAGCTCTTGCACAGTGACAGTGTTCTCCAAATAATAGCGTTTTTAAAACTAGCTGTTAGACTGAGACTCTGTCTGGACCAATGACCGTTTTATTTTGTTTGACTAATTGGCCAGTTTATGGATATATAACTATGTCTTCTGCACTTTACTGTGCTTTGTTTCCACTTTTTAGCCATTCCCGTCTACTTACCGCTACTGAGATATGTGTAATTTGACTTTGTACTGTGGCTATAACCTGTGGCAATAATGTGAATAATGTGAATAATGTGTTTTTTAATTGTATTGTTCATATGTGTACTTTTATGGTTTGAAATACAACCGAAATAAAGTCTCTTTTGATTTGATTTGACTCAAGTTGTAGAAAGGTCGGAATAGAATTCCAAAGTCCTGTTGTTGAGACACTGAGGGCCTGATTACGATGCTGGCAGTGCTCAGCCGGGTCTGCCCCGCCCCCGCAATGCCAAAGCTGTGGTTAGACGGCCCTCCAGATTACGAGTATAACTCATGTCTGGCGGGCTTATGTTTTTACGTTCTCTTTGCCCTGAAAATGGCAACCGCCATATCAACGCCAAAAACAGTTCCTGAATGGCATGGACTGAGAAGTCAATACCATGCAGGAACAGGTGTGCATTCACACAGGGGGCACTTGTTGTGCCATTGTGTGCAATCACATGCGGAGGAGGCACACGGGGCCCTGCAGGCCCCCTTTGTTTTCTCTCCGCCACGGTGTTCATAGAGTAAGAACCTCCATGACACCGCCGGCAGAGCGGAAACTCATAATATGATTGGCGGGATCGCGGTGGTCCCGCCAAACATATTGTGGCCTCCTGACCGCCGCAACACTGCCAGGGAACGGCAGTTCCCAGGTGGCTGTGGCGGGACTATGGCGGTCCAACTGCCCGAATCATAATAGGGCAGTTGGGAGACCACCAATTCCGTGCCCCAACGAATCTGGCGGTCTGTGGACCCCCAGACTAGTAATCGGGCCCTGAATGGTTTTGTTGCTTAAATCTCCAAACTAATGGTAAACTCCAGAAGGATGGTCTCAGCAGCCGATTCAACACCTTTTATTGAAGTGAATTAATAATGAATTTGGAGACATTGCTGTATAGTGCATTATGAATAATTGTAGCTGGTGTAAGTATGGAAGCCTGTGTAACTTTAGGAGTAGAGAACTGTCATGGGCAGTAAGGAGTGGGATCTTTCTCAAAATGCTCATTTGGTGGAAGGAAGAAGAAACAACTCAAAGTCAAAGAAAGCTTTATTCGATTGCTATATCAGACAATCATAAAAGCACATAAAAAAGCAGTAAAAAGAACATATCCACAAATACATTGGTTTATAATGACCTACAAATTTACACATAATCTCTGAAATGATGCAGGATTAAAAAATGTTACATTGAAAACGTTAAAAATATCAGGCAATACATAATTTTACAAAGTTACCCTACACATGTACACATAATCAATAGTATAATACAAGGTTAAAAAACAGTATTTGATTAAGACAATATTAAATTGAAAATTCTATAAACACTATGCTGGTTATCTAAGTGTAGCGCAAGAAGAGCAGGTCGACTTTGGCGAAGCCAAAGCGTTTTTAAAATTGGCACTAAGTACATTTTCCTTACATGGGTATAGCATCTACAGAAAAGAACCACATGTATTGTAGATTGGCTGGAACTATTATCTCAGGGACAGGGTCGAAGGTTACGAGTCCCATCATTCATTAGGGGTAAAGTAACTAGTCCGTGAACTACCCCCAGCCTGAATCTGGTTAATAAAAACCTATCATATACTCCTGGTACACAAGTCAAGTAGGGTTGAAGGCTAAAAGTGGATAAAATCATCTGGTGGTGCAGGACTGTTGGTTTTAATATCTCGGAAGACAATCTAATAGAGTCCAACAGCACAAGGCCCTCCTTCCGTAATTCTTTTCTTGTTATTGACCCAATAGTTCTTGGGTTATTGAAGCAGTCTATACGACCAAGATCTTGTAAGAAGTTGCAGACATACCTTATCCATGAGATCTTTAAGACCCCATCTAGTTTCAAAATATCTAGTAGGATGTCTCTGTTTAATTTGGCCTTGTCTTTGGTTCAAAGCCTGTACCATAAAAGCACAGGCTCAGCTTTATTAAATCGGAGGTGAAGGGTAGTCCCAGCTCCATGTGACATATATATCAGTTTTTTTGTGCTGTTAAAGACAGCTGAAAGTAAAACGCCTAGGCTATTGACAGCTTTTGGCAGGAACTGGTGTAGCCTCCTTTTCAAATGGCAAGTTATGTATTCAGTCAAAAGTCATTACGGCCATTGACAATGAGTACCTCCTTTTTTCAGCATTAACCTTGAGTTTACTTCTTCCCAACCAGTTCCAAACTAAACGCATGATCAACTGGAGACAAAGGATTGTTTTTTTAGATGCCTTAGTAGTTGTGTATCATTTGAATACAAATGAGCTTTAAGTCCAGTTTCAGCCAGCATTCTTGAAAATTGAGTTATATCCATGTCATAAAAACTTGGGGAGATAGAAGACCTGTGTGGCATGCCACATGTGAATGGTAATTTTGCTGTGTTAATGAAAATTCATACCAATAAGTAAAAACCCATAGAAGTACAACATCATTAAATTAAAACACATAAACAAACAAAACATACTATATTCACAGTGGTCTCAAGCATAATGTTAGTGGTAATGTGATATGTAATCTGATCTGTAAGATTATTTATGATATTTCTAATGACATCTGTCAGATCATGGGTAAAGTCATAAGCATGGCATTTGGGTTGCAAATTATTGTATGCATGGTTGTTATGTGATGGGGGCAGATTGAGGAGTTCACAATAACTGCCAAATTTCAGTCGTTTTTCTGTTTTACTTCATATCCATTAATGTACTTTACCTGTGTATTTTTAAATGAATATATTACCAGCATAGCCTTTTTTGTTTGCCTAATTTGTAAAAAAGTAGGTACCAAGGCTCTTCTCAGAGGGCCACTGTAGCTTACACCACCCATTACCCCTGCAAGCACTGCCAATGACAGTACCAACATAAGTATTAACCATTGAGCTCCTACAAGTGTGACTGTACAGACTATTCCAGGTCACCCAAAGCTATAAGACTGGCATGGGCGGCAGGTATTATTAATTTTTAATTTATATTTAAGTATTAAACACGGTTATTGTTCTCACCACAAAATCAGACAGACAGTGCCACCGTGTGGGGGACTGTCATTAGTGCCGGTGTTCAGAATTAAGTGCAGCTGTCGAGCACCGGAAACCATCGGCTCAAATTAAAACACTGCTTTTTATATACCAGAGGCAGCATTGTGCTGAATCACTGCTTTTCCTCACTGTCCTAGTGGCAGCCCACAATGTTATCCCTTATTTGCCCACCTGTACGAATGAAGACACCAGGTGATATTTTTCACCGAGGTTTACCAGACAAAAATATTCTCATTAATATTGGCATCATGCTCTCATCAATCTGAGGCGAATATTGATGATATGTAGTATCTTGAAACTCATCAACACTCTTTTTTAATACATTTCGTTGGCACCTAAAAGCTCCCTTATGGATGATATAACAGACGCTGTATGATAATATATGGCAGCAGTTCCTAACCTGTGGTCCTAGAACCCCTAGTGGCCTGGGAGGTTTACCGCGGGTCCAGGACTGTTCTACAAAATTAAATCAAATTAAAATGAATACAGTACATACAAATAAAGAAGCAACATTGAAAATGTGAAATACTTTTTCCATATTTGATTGTGAATTAAAGAAAAATATTTAAATATTTTAGCATTTATTTGGTGTGTTCTTGTCTTTGTACTTTTGTCTATTGTTTTGAGGTGCAAATCATTTAAATGTAATAGGTCGGGGGTCCCCAGCTGCCAAAATGACTAAGTGGGGGTTTCCGGATTCCCGTGATGAATCACTGGGGGACCACAGAAGTCAAAAGGTTAAGAACCGCTAATATGTGGCATTCCTCTAAGTTTGGAAATGCAGGCTTTCATTGCTCTGGTAACTTGGACTGGCTTGACTAATACCAATTCTATTGAAATGTATTCCCGGACTATATAGTACTTAGTTTACACTTTGAAACACATTTCTCAGTTTGAATAAAATGGATGATCACATGGCCTAGTGAGCAAATTTTGAATTCTTTAAATTATGAAATACCCTTTATTTATAGGTAGTTATTCAAAAGATCTATGATACATTTGGTCATTTCTTCTTTATGCAACGCAAGGCAAATGCAACAAATGGCTGTTTGCGGGCTGCTTACTTTAGAATCTTGAAAAGGACGAAATAAGATGACACAAGAAAAAAACCCTCTGGTGGATGACATACAATTACTTCTTGATAGCTGAAACCATTGTTGTAAGTTTGCTGTGCCTGCAAAACAAACATTTAGGGGTCGATTCCGATCCTGGAAAAAAAACGTCCGTACGATTCGTATCCGGAGCCCTCTCCATACGATTCTTAAACATGCCGTACGACCCGACGAGTATGATCCAGACCGGGGTATGAAGACGCGATTCGTACGGTCCACGTCAGGTAAGGGCGATTTGAACAGAAAAGCATACAATCACATGCACAACATACGGTCTGTACACCCCATGATCGAAGGGGTACGGTGCATACTCCTGCAATCATGGGGTGTACGCACCATAACCCGCGATCGCAGGGTGTACACACCGTACACCCAGCGAACATAGGGTATGGTGCGTACACCCCATGTTCACGGGGTACGGCCCGTACACCCCATGATCGCAGGGGTACGGTGCGTATCCCTGCGATCATAGGCTGTACGCACTGTACCCGGTGAGGGGGGGTGCCGGGGGGGCAATCGTACCTGTTTCAAGGCGAACTCTGCTTCTCCGGATGTTTTCGGCTCCTGTAGAAAAAGCGTCGTACGGTGCGTACCCGACACGAATCGTACTTACTGGGTCAGAAAAACCATCTGCGAACCGTACGGATGTCGCGTACAGCGGGTTCCGAGGGAGATTCGTATGGGGATTTGATTCGTACGGTTTCTGTACGATTCGTACGGAGTTCAATTCCTGGTACGAATCGTACTTCGTCGTACGTACGGGGGACGTTGCAGGGTACAATTCGTACGGGAAAAACGCTCCGTACGGCTATTCGGAGCGTTTTTTCCCAAATCAGATTCGACCCCTTAATGTAAGTAAAGGTGCAAAAAGATGCATTTGAAGTCGGAAAACGTATCTTGGCTTGCAATTTTTCCCAACCACAAGATCTAGTGCTAGATGTGAAAAGCCACTTTTCGAGCAAAAGCCCTCTAAGTTGCAAAATCACATGGTATGTGATGGCAAAATGGCCTTTTTGATTTCTACTAAACCCATTTTTGTGATTTGGCACAGCTTTTTAGAATCACAAAATGGGTTGACAGTGATCAGAAGTAATTTGAAAGCACTGATATAAATTTGAAACAGCTGACTGCTTGAGAGATTTGACAGCTTCCCCTTTGGTAACTGTGTCACCAACTCCTAAGGGAGCAGGCAGTTGTGCAGAGGGCCTATGCCTGCTCTCTGCTGATTTGTTCCAAATAGGAATAATTGGTTAAAGCAGCTCTAATTCCTTTAAGGAGCACAAGCTGCTTTAAATAATAGTGTCCTGCTTGGTCACCTAAACACAGAGATGGTGGCGTGCTGAACCCTTTGTTGCCAATCACAGGAGGTAGCTAATTTTAATAGACATTAGTCATTTGCTGTGTGAACCCTGGCACCTGGATATTTTGAGATGCTACCTAATAGTACTGAGTCAGAGACAAATCACAAATAGGCGGTGCACAAAATGAGCATCGAAGGCATGGCTTGGCAGTTCGGGCTGGACTGCTCCCATGAGGCACAGGGTCAGACTGATTTGCATATAGCCATGTCTGAACTGGGGTGGCAGAGTGGGCTAAAGAACGGTGATGGATTAAACCCAGATCTGTTGACTGGGTGTGAGTATTTGATTGCTTCAGATGCACTGTCCATCACCACCCCCTTTTGTACCGCTTTGTTCGCCATAAGTTAGCAGGGTATGCTCAGACGTGAGTCCCTTGCTCACTTTGCCACTGGATTCAAGCAAGCCTGGCTGAAGACGGCTGAAATGCCAGAAACCGGTCTTAGGAAGCTTGTTTCTGCTCCAGGGAAGGCAGGGCTTGGCAGTTCGAGCTGGACTGTTCCCATGAGGCACAGGGTAGACTGATTTGCATATGGCCATGTCTGAACTGGGATGGCAGAGTGGGCTAAAGAACGGTGATGGATTAAACCCAGATCTGTTGACTGGGTGTGAGTGTTTGATTGGTTCAGATGCTCAGTCCATCACCACCCCCCTTTTGTACTACTCTGTGCCAGAAGCCCACCTACTGAGGCCTAAATTGCTCCCTTATTCTTGTGGATTGTCCACAGGACTAAGTATAGTGCATAGATTTTCATGCAAATTTCTGGTGATCTTTGGGAATCCCTTAAAGATAGTCAGTCTATACAAAACAACTGACAACGTGTATGATATAATTTAATTTTTTTATTTGTGATCCGGTCCCTTTGTGTATATTGCACTACTATTTTTTATTTCACATATTGGAGCCCCAGGCCCATCAGAAACTACTTACAAACTCTCAACCTTTATCTGAACATTACGTAAGCTGGCAAACAATGGTACATCCAGTTTAAAATAGAACTTTTTAGACATTAATCCATGTTTCATGTACATGCTCTACTCACAACATTCCTGCATGTTTGGTTGCTAATATTTCTCAAGCAGTGCTGATGTTTAGTTGATGTTTCCAACTGTTGATGGCATGATTAAAAGAATCTATGCTGCAGGTGTTTTTTTAAACAGTAAGATGAAGGAGGCCAGAACATTAACCTTTTGGTGATGATGTGTGATGAGAGAAACCAGCTTGAATCCTGTTGTCATCTGTTAACTCTTTGTTAACCAAGAGAACAGCTACTGGCCCTCAGCACAAACTGGTCCAGGAGGCTCTATCAGCCAATTATGTCCTATATATATTTGCTTATGTAGGCAGAGAATGAAGCGAGAAAGAGAATGCACTCTTCCCATCTCGAGTGACTTGTGGGTTGTTCTTGATACCACTTAATGTACACACACTATTCACAAATGTTGCTGGGAAACAATTAAAGGGTGTGGCTCTGGGGAATGCTCAGATGAGTGTCTTGAAATGTACCCTCTCTAGGCCTGATAGAGCTGTGATGATTAATCCACTAGGTTCTCTTGAAGTGAACTTGGACTTCAACTCCCACAGTGTGTCAGGTTGTTAAATGGCCACTGCCAAATGCAGTTATCTGTTAACCTTGGTATTACTAAGTAACAGTATATTGAATATAGTTATGCACCCATTGTCAGTTAGAAAGGGATTAAGGCATATCTTTGCTGTTTTTGGTGGGATTGCGAAGAACGATGTGGGGTCCTGCACAGTGTATCAGTGACTGGATGCAGGTATCTGTCAGAGGAGAAAGAGAGATATAGCCTGCTTTTGTGCATGTGTGTCACACTGTTCCTGTTCCGATGGAAGACCTTGAAGGATGTTCAGGGCTCTAACTGACTGGGACCTGCCAGGGCTTGGCCAGGCAAAAGAGAAAAAATGCCTGGATTGTACCACAGGTTCCTTCTTTAAGTGATGGAGGCCAAAGCACCTGGCAGCAGTCAGTCAGAAAGAAGTGAAGTCCACATAATTCACACTGTAGTGCATGGGGTGCTCTCAGGTGCTTTGACATGTACGTCTTTTCTTAGTTGACCGTTAAACTAAGGTAACACCACTCCTGAGTGGTGTTAGTTGTCACAACGCATGTAATAGCGCATGAAAGCGTCACAAATGATATCTTTTGGTGAAAGTTACTCCCATTTTCACATAACATTTATGGCAATGCTGTAAATGGGGCTATGTATAAATATAACTTAGAATTATTGGACCAGTTTATCCCGGAGGGACAACCTCAGCTATCAACCTATGACGGTCATGGGCAGGGTTCAGTTATTGATCACATACTAATCTCTGTATCCGGGAGGGATCAAATAGTGAAAGTGAAGTTACTAAACACTTATTTTAATACCCATCATCTCCTATTCCTAACTGTAAACTTAAATGAGATTCCCTACAAAGGGCCCTGTTTAGCACCTTTCATATCTACGCAAGGAGAAAATGGTATCACCATTAAGTGGTCTGGAGTGAGTCTGAATGATTTCGTAGATAAATTAAAGTATGACTGTAAAAATGAAATGGAGATTTGTATCGAGGGAGACTTCGCTGACCATCAGATTATTGGGGCTTTCTGTAATATTACTTGTGTGATATCAGGGGGCTGGAAAAGCAAGAGTAAAAAGAACATACAGAAGAAAGTTATCTGGTTTGACTCTCAATGTAAAAAGGCCAGCAAATCTCTAAAAAAGCCCTAAAAACGATGCCAGAGATAATGTACTTATTAGTACCCAGAGGAGGATATACAAAGAGTCTATTATTAAAGGAAAAGGGATATCCAATACTATGCCTGGGAAAAACGTACCAAGCTCAAAACACAAAGGATGTTTCCTTATTCTGGAAGACGATTAACCACCCTTATTTTAAACATCACACTGAAGTTAAAATTGAGACTGGGTAAGCTGTTTTAGCCAGGTTTTTAATCCCGAAGAGGAGTATTCCACCATGACAGAAAATACAAACTCAAATGGTATCCTGACACCCTCAGAAAGTACAGATTTTATCACCATCAAACCCCCTAATCTAGCTTTTATTACTTTGGAGGCGGTTGTAGTGGCCCTAGAGAGATGTACAAATGGAAAGGCTCCAGTCCCCATGGGGTGCCGATAGATATTTTTAAAACTGAAACAGATCTTTGGGCTCCACTTTTACAAAATGTATTTAATACTATATTGTGTGGCCGGGTGCCAAGAACTTGGGCGCAGGTTATCATCGTCCTAACTTTAAAAAAAGGCGACAGAAGTAATGCTAAATGTTGTCACCATATCTCCCTCCTCGATACAACCTCTAAACTGATGGGCAGAATCCTCCTGGAGTGGTTGGAAACATGGGCAGACGATAACAAAATCCTCACTGAATCCCAGTACAGCTTTGGAAGAGAGATAGGGACAATCGAACAGTGCATACATTTACACCTTAATAATCAGCAAATATACACTTGTTAAAAAGGGTCATTTGCATCTTTGTTTCGTCGATCTTATTAGTGCCATTGACTTGGTAATCCATGCAAAACTATGGCAAACATTAGCTCGCATTGGAGCACCCAGTGACATCATTGTATATTTTTCATAAATATACAGTTGTTTGAGCACTTTTATGGAACAGAAGGAGAATGCACAACTACCTTCCGGGTAACACTGGTAATCAGGCAGGGTTGTGTACTCGCCCCACTCCTTTTTTCCTTATATATCAATGGAGTAGACAAAACTTTGCAAAAACTACATGCTGATGTCCCTAGAGCAGGCAAATGTGACACACCCACTTTGCTTTATGCGGACGACACAGTTCATTTATCAAGAACTGCAAACGATCTGCAGGCTCTAATTGAGAAATTCGCTGACTATATGCAGGAGAAGGACTTGATAATGAATCTGAAAAAGACCTTCATGATGGTGTGTGGGAGGGGAAAATAAAGACTAGGACCCACCACATAAATAGTGTCCCTATTGCAGTAATGATCTCTTTTGTCTATTTAGGTTTAACATTTACAGCAAATGGACATTGGGGAGCTCATATTGAACATGGCCAATTAAAATTTATCCAGATTATAGAAGCAATTTTTAGATTTTCACAGAAAATGGGTAATAAATCCATCAGGGAAAGTATGACATTGTATAAAAGTAAGTGTTTATCTAGAACATGCAATGGCGCTGCTCTATGGGGAGCAACAAACCATTCCATCCTCCAGACCCAAGAAAATAATTTTCGACGGAGATTATTAGTTGTGCCAAAACCTACCCCCACTTATAGCGTACGCTGGAGGTAGCCATTACAACGCAACTTTTACATCATAATGCTATTACAATGAAACTTTTACATCGTATATTCCATTACAACACATTTTATTACAACGCATGCCATTGCAACTCATATTCAATGACAACGCATGCCATTACAACTCAACTTTTGCAAATTTGTTTTTAAAAAAATATAAAAATAAATACTCGCTTTAAAAAATAATACAAAGTTATAATTTTATAATGTAAAATTTGTAATATATATTAATATTTACTTTGTTAACGTATTAGTGGAATTAATTAAAATAATACTCGGGTATGAATTAAAATACTCGATAAATAAAAGAGAGTATCTCTGGCAGGGGATGCAGGGAAAATAGGGGCTTTGGGTGGGGTAGTGTATTAAAATGTAGGCAGGAACTACCAAAAAATATTAGAATATTAGAATAAAAAAGTAAGAAAACAGGGATTACTGGGAATACATTAAATTAATAATCGGGTATGAAATAAAATACTTGAAGTATAAAAGAGAGTATCTCTTGCAAGGGATGCAGGGAAAATTGGGGTTTTGGTTGGGGTAGTGTATAAAATTGTAGAAAGGTACTCTAAAGAAAGATTATAAATATTAGTTACAGGAATTAGGTAAATTAATACTCGGGTATGAATTAGAATAGTCGAAGAATAATAGAGAGTATCTATGACACAGGATGCAGGAAAAATAGGGGTTTAGGGTGGGGAAGAGTATTAAAAAGAAGTTAGAAAAAAAGGCAGTTACTAGAATAATCAGGCATTAAAAAAAAGGGTATGAATGTTAATACTCGTATTAAAAGAAGAGAGTAGCCTATAGTAATGGTTTAATAAGAAAAAGGAGTTTAATTAAAACTTTGCGGAAATTATTCGAAAGTTAAAAAGTATGGAAAGATGCACATTTACATAAACATGTGACGTACTTAAACAGTGGAAATGAGAGCACCTGTCAACTGAAAAATGAGAGTTAAAAGTGGGAGGAGTAATACATTGATCCCATAGAGTGTTCAGTAATCAAAAAGTATATAAACCACGCCCGTGGGATGATTAGCTTCATTTCGGAGAATCAATACGGGTGAAAAAACTACGAGCAAGGTCATGATTCGGGGCTGCGGAAGAATCTTGAGAATATCTTTAATTTCCTTAGCGGGAACATATTGTTAATGTATATTTAAAAATACATAACACATTATGTCCCCTCCAGAGAAGATGGATGAATTACGACGGAGAAAGGAAAGAATATGGAAGTGAGGTAATTTTTTTAAAAGGTTACATGTTTGATATTTTTAAAAAGAAAGCAAATATATTAAAATTAATTTAGAATTTAGTATGTATAAGTTTAAATGGAATATAATAACGAGTTGACGAAAGAATCATTTAAAGAAAAGTCAGTGAATTAAGGAAATACTACGTGCAAGGTAATGATTCGGAGAGATGTTATTATCCTGAGTTTATCTTTAATTTCCACAGAGAGAACCTATTGTTTATGTATAATTTGATTTACATAAAACATTATGTTCCCTCAGGTGGAGTTGGATGACTTTCAACCGAGGATTGAAAGAATATTAAAGAATATTTTTGGAAGAATGCATGTATATTTTAATGATTTAAAAATGTACTATATATAAGTTAAAATGTCAACTATCGACGCAAAAAGGAAATACTTTGGAATAAAGGAGAATACTCTTCATCTTCTAGAGTGAAAATGGGTTAAAAGTATTTATATTGTGTTGTGCTTTTAACAATTTTCACTCACTAAGAACAGGAGGTTTATCTTCGCAAGTAGTTTTTTGGGAAACAAAAAAGTAAATGAGGCTTTAAATGTAAAATAATAATGTTTTAATATTTTTTTTTAAATATTGTTTAATGTAATATTGAAATGAAATGTACATAAAAAAAGAAAGATGAAGTAGTGAGGAAGTGTTTGTTGTAGCACTTCCATTCTACTTTATCTGAAAGTAAACTAAGTCCAATCATTTTAATAAAGATGGTGGGGCAACACTTATATAATGTAAACATAAGGAATGAGTGCTTTTGAAAAAATAAACAAATGTGGTACAACGCGTAATAACAATGAATGAAAAAAAGATTTAGCATCTCACCCATATGATGATTTTAAAAGACTCAATAAAAATATTTTGAAAACTTGTGCATTTTTCTTTCAAGGATGTTTTGAAGAATTATACATTTAATGAAAGGACCCAGTACTCCACGCTAAAGGAGAAAAGTCATTACAAAAAGGGGGTGGTGATGGACAGAGTATCTGAGTTAATCAGAACACTCCTACCCAGTCAACAGATCAGGGCTTGATCCATCTCCGGGGACCGGTTTCTGGCATTACAGCCGTCTTCGGCCCGGCTTGCTTGAATCCTGATGGTGCAGTGAGCAAGGGACTCACGTCTGAGCATACCCTTCCACACTTATGGTGGCCAAAATAATTACAAAAAGGGGGTGGTGATGGACAGAGTATCTGAGTTAATCAGAACACTCCTACCCAGTCAACAGATCAGGGCTTGATCCATCACCGTTTTTTAGCTCACTGCACCATCCCAGTTCAGAACCTGGCTATATGCAAATTAGTCTGTCCCTGGCCCAGTGCATCATGGGAACAGGGCAGACCAAACTACCAAGCCAATTCTTCACTGGAAAGGAAACAAGCTTCCGGGGACCGGTTTCTGGCATTACAGCCGTCTTCGGCCCGGCTTGCTTGAATCCTGATGGTGCAGTGAGCAAGGGACTCACGTCTGAGCATACCCTTCCACACTTATGGTGGCCAAAATAATTACAAAAAGGGGGTGGTGATGGACAGAGTATCTGAGTTAATCAGAACACTCCTACCCAGTCAACAGATCAGGGCTTGATCCATCACCGTTTTTTAGCTCACTGCACCATCCCAGTTCAGAACCTGGCTATATGCAAATTAGTCTGTCCCTGGCCCAGTGCATCATGGGAACAGGGCAGACCAAACTACCAAGCCAATTCTTCACTGGAAAGGAAACAAGCTTCCGGGGACCGGTTTCTGGCATTACAGCCGTCTTCGGCCTGGCTTGCTTGAATCCTGATGGTGCAGTGAGCAAGGAACTCACGTCTGAGCATACCCTTCCACACTTATGGTGGCCAAAATAATTACAAAAAGGGGGTGGTGATGGACAGAGTATCTGAGTTAATCAGAACACTCCTACCCAGTCAACAGATCAGGGCTTGATCCATCACCGTTTTTTAGCTCACTGCACCATCCCAGTTCAGAACCTGGCTATATGCAAATTAGTCTGTCCCTGGCCCAGTGCATCATGGGAACAGGGCAGACCAAACTACCAAGCCAATTCTTCACTGGAAAGGAAACAAGCTTCCGGGGACCGGTTTCTGGCATTACAGCCGTCTTCGGCCTGGCTTGCTTGAATCCTGATGGTGCAGTGAGCAAGGAACTCACGTCTGAGCATACCCTTCCACACTTATGGTGGCCAAAATAATTACAAAAAGGGGGTGGTGATGGACAGAGTATCTGAGTTAATCAGAACACTCCTACCCAGTCAACAGATCAGGGCTTGATCCATCACCGTTTTTTAGCTCACTGCACCATCCCAGTTCAGAACCTGGCTATATGCAAATTAGTCTGTCCCTGGCCCAGTGCATCATGGGAACAGGGCAGACCAAACTACCAAGCCAATTCTTCACTGGAAAGGAAACAAGCTTCCGGGGACCGGTTTCTGGCATTACAGCCGTCTTCGGCCTGGCTTGCTTGAATCCTGATGGTGCAGTGAGCAAGGAACTCACGTCTGAGCATACCCTTCCACACTTATGGTGGCCAAAATAATTACAAAAAGGGGGTGGTGATGGACAGAGTATCTGAGTTAATCAGAACACTCCCACCCAGTCAACAGATCAGGGCTTGATCCATCACCGTTTTTTAGCTCACTGCACCATCCCAGTTCAGAACCTGGCTATATGCAAATTAGTCTGTCCCTGGCCCAGTGCATCATGGGAACAGGGCAGACCAAACTACCAAGCCAATTCTTCACTGGAAAGGAAACAAGCTTCCGGGGACCGGTTTCTGGCATTACAGCCGTCTTCGGCCTGGCTTGCTTGAATCATGATGGTGCAGTGAGCAAGGAACTCACGTCTGAGCATACCCTTCCACACTTATGGTGGCCAAAATAATTACAAAAAGGGGGTGGTGATGGACAGAGTATCTGAGTTAATCAGAACACTCCTACCCAGTCAACAGATCAGGGCTTGATCCATCACCGTTTTTTAGCTCACTGCACCATCCCAGTTCAGAACCTGGCTATATGCAAATTAGTCTGTCCCTGGCCCAGTGCATCATGGGAACAGGGCAGACCAAACTACCAAGCCAATTCTTCACTGGAAAGGAAACAAGCTTCCGGGGACCGGTTTCTGGCATTACAGCCGTCTTCGGCCCGGCTTGCTTGAATCCTGATGGTGCAGTGAGCAAGGGACTCACGTCTGAGCATACCCTTCCACACTTATGGTGGCCAAAATAATTACAAAAAGGGGGTGGTGATGGACAGAGTATCTGAGTTAATCAGAACACTCCTACCCAGTCAACAGATCAGGGCTTGATCCATCACCGTTTTTTAGCTCACTGCACCATCCCAGTTCAGAACCTGGCTATATGCAAATTAGTCTGTCCCTGGCCCAGTGCATCATGGGAACAGGGCAGACCAAACTACCAAGCCAATTCTTCACTGGAAAGGAAACAAGCTTCCGGGGACCGGTTTCTGGCATTACAGCCGTCTTCGGCCTGGCTTGCTTGAATCCTGATGGTGCAGTGAGCAAGGAACTCACGTCTGAGCATACCCTTCCACACTTATGGTGGCCAAAATAATTACAAAAAGGGGGTGGTGATGGACAGAGTATCTGAGTTAATCAGAACACTCCCACCCAGTCAACAGATCAGGGCTTGATCCATCACCGTTTTTTAGCTCACTGCACCATCCCAGTTCAGAACCTGGCTATATGCAAATTAGTCTGTCCCTGGCCCAGTGCATCATGGGAACAGGGCAGACCAAACTACCAAGCCAATTCTTCACTGGAAAGGAAACAAGCTTCCGGGGACCGGTTTCTGGCATTACAGCCGTCTTCGGCCTGGCTTGCTTGAATCATGATGGTGCAGTGAGCAAGGAACTCACGTCTGAGCATACCCTTCCACACTTATGGTGGCCAAAATAATTACAAAAAGGGGGTGGTGATGGACAGAGTATCTGAGTTAATCAGAACACTCCTACCCAGTCAACAGATCAGGGCTTGATCCATCACCGTTTTTTAGCTCACTGCACCATCCCAGTTCAGAACCTGGCTATATGCAAATTAGTCTGTCCCTGGCCCAGTGCATCATGGGAACAGGGCAGACCAAACTACCAAGCCAATTCTTCACTGGAAAGGAAACAAGCTTCCGGGGACCGGTTTCTGGCATTACAGCCGTCTTCGGCCCGGCTTGCTTGAATCCTGATGGTGCAGTGAGCAAGGGACTCACGTCTGAGCATACCCTTCCATACTTATGGTGGCCAAAATAATTACAAAAAGGGGGTGGTGATGGACAGAGTATCTGAGTTAATCAGAACACTCCTACCCAGTCAACATATCAGGGCTTGATCCATCACCGTTTTTTAGCTCCCTGCACCATCCCAGTTCAGAACCTGGCTATATGCAAATTAGTCTGTCCCTGGCCCAGTGCATCATGGGAACAGGGCAGACCAAACTACCAAGCCAATTCTTCACTGGAAAGGAAACAAGCTTCCGGGGACCGGTTTCTGGCATTACAGCCGTCTTCGGCCCGGCTTGCTTGAATCCTGATGGTGCAGTGAGCAAGGGACTCACGTCTAAGCATACCCTTCCACACTTATGGTGGCCAAAATAATTACAAAAAGGGGGTGGTGATGGACAGAGTATCTGAGTTAATCAGAACACTCCTACCCAGTCAACAGATCAGGGCTTGATCCATCACCGTTTTTTAGCTCACTGCACCATCCCAGTTCAGAACCTGGCTATATGCAAATTAGTCTGTCCCTGGCCCAGTGCATCATGGGAACAGGGCAGACCAAACTACCAAGCCAATTCTTCACTGGAAAGGAAACAAGCTTCCGGGGACCGGTTTCTGGCATTACAGCCGTCTTCGGCCCGGCTTGCTTGAATCCTGATGGTGCAGTGAGCAAGGGACTCACGTCTGAGCATACCCTTCCACACTTATGGTGGCCAAAATAATTACAAAAAGGGGGTGGTGATGGACAGAGTATCTGAGTTAATCAGAACACTCCTACCCAGTCAACAGATCAGGGCTTGATCCATCACCGTTTTTTAGCTCACTGCACCATCCCAGTTCAGAACCTGGCTATATGCAAATTAGTCTGTCCCTGGCTCAGTGCATCATGGGAGCAGGGCAGACCAAACTACCAAGCCAATTCTTCACTGGAAAGGAAACAAGCTTCCGGGGACCGGTTTCTGGCATTACAGTGCGGCTGGGTATGCTCAGACGTGAGTCCCAGGCTCTCCACACCACTGGAGTCAAGCTATCCAGGCTGAACCGGTCCTTGGATGCTTGATTCCGGTCTGGGAAAGACATGGCTTGGTAGTTCGGACTGGACTGTTCCCATGAGGCACAGGGTCAGAGCTGATTTGCATATAGCCAGTGTCTAACCCAGGGTGGTGTGGAGTGCAAAAAAACGATGGATTTAGGCCCAGATCCTTGAACTGGGGTGAATGTATGACATTGTTCTACATTCTGTCCTTCAACTGTGTTTTTTGCAATTTTCACCCCGAGTTGGCTGGGTATGCTCAGACGTGAGTCCCAGGCTCTCCACACCACTGGAGTCAAGCTATCCAGGCTGAATGAAGGCTGATAGCCAGAAACCGGTCCTTGGATGCTTGATTCCGGTCTGGGAAAGACATGGCTTGGTAGTTCGGACTGGACTGTTCCCATGAGGCACAGGGTCAGAGCTGATTTGCATATAGCCAGTGTCTAACCCAGGGTGGTGTGGAGTGCAAAAAAACGATGGATTTAGGCCCAGATCCTTGTACTGGGGTGAATGTATGACATTGTTCTGCATTCTGTCCTTCAACTGTGTTTTTTGCAATTTTCACCCGAGTGGGCTGGGTATGCTCAGACGTGAGTCCCAGGCTCTCCACACCACTGGAGTCAAGCTATCCAGGCTGAATGAAGGCTGATAGCCAGAAACCGGTCCTTGGATGCTTGATTCCGGTCTGGGAAAGACATGGCTTGGTAGTTCGGACTGGACTGTTCCCATGAAGCACAGGGTCAGAGCTGATTTGCATATAGCCAGTGTCTAACCCAGGGTGGTGTGGAGTGCAAAAAAACGATGGATTTAAGCCCAGATCCTTGTACTGGAGTGAATGTATGACATTGTTCTACATTCTGTCCTTCAACTGTGTTTTTTGCAATTTTCACCCCGAGTGGGCTGGGTATGCTCAGACGTGAGTCCCAGGCTCTCCACACCACTGGAGTCAAGCTATCCAGGCTGAATGAAGGCTGATAGCTAGAAACTGGTCCTTGGATGCTTGATTCCGGTCTGGGAAAGACATGGCTTGGTAGTTCGGACTGGACTGTTCCCATGAGGCACAGGGTCAGAGCTGATTTGCATATAGCCAGTGTCTAACCCAGGGTGGTGTGGAGTGCAAAAAAACGATGGATTTAGGCCCAGATCCTTGTACTGGGGTGAATGTATGACATTGTTCTACATTCTGTCCTTCAACTGTGTTTTTTGCAATTTTCACCCCGAGTGGGCTGGGTATGCTCAGACGTGAGTCCCAGGCTCTCCACACCACTGGAGTCAAGCTATCCAGGCTGAATGAAGGCTGATAGCCAGAAACCGGTCCTTGGATGCTTGATTCCGGTCTGGGAAAGACATGGCTTGGTAGTTCGGACTGGACTGTTCCCATGAGGCACAGGGTCAGAGCTGATTTGCATATAGCCAGTGTCTAACCCAGGGTGGTGTGGAGTGCAAAAAAACGATGGATTTAGGCCCAGATCCTTGTACTGGGGTGAATGTATGACAGTGTTCTACATTCTGTCCTTCAACTGTGTTTTTTGCAATTTTCACCCCGAGTGGGCTGGGTATGCTCAGACGTGAGTCCCAGGCTCTCCACACCACTGGAGTCAAGCTATCCAGGCTGAATGAAGGCTGATAGCCAGAAACCGGTCCTTGGATGCTTGATTCCGGTCTGGGAAAGACATGGCTTGGTAGTTCGGACTGGACTGTTCCCATGAGGCACAGGGTCAGAGCTGATTTGCATATAGCCAGTGTCTAACCCAGGGTGGTGTGGAGTGCAAATAAACGATGGATTTAGGCCCAGATCCTTGTACTGGGGTGAATGTATGACATTGTTCTACATTCTGTCCTTCAACTGTGTTTTTTGCAAAGGAGAAAAGTCAGCACAATTATGATAGATTAGAGATTAGAATAATATTTGTAAATACCTTCACAGTCCACAAACTCATAAGCAGAGTAGAAAGTTTAAGTTAAAAATACACTACCACAACTTGTTTTTACACACATTGTAAAATAAGGTGCGCCACAATATGGCTGTGTACATGGTGAGGGTATCATAACGTCACATATAAAATAAAGCCAATCAACATTAGACACGGGAAGGTACAGTTAAGCACACAACAGCCCATCAAATGTTTCTGCAATTTTGCGCAAGTGAAGGGGTTGTTCGGTAATACATCTTCTTACAATGCTTCTCAACCAATGAAAAAGAAGCATAGAATGTTTCTGTTTTTGACATAGGAGCCAATCAGACAACTTTACAAGTACGCGCTGGGGGAGGCAATGGCTGCTTACGATAAATAATAATTTTAAAAAGGTACGTTTAAAAGAACGCTTTGGAATAAAATACAAGTGTGTTTGATTAAATAAAGTTACAGAGGTGAAGTATAATCAACGACCTATAAAAAAAAATCAGGGATATTAGCTTGTACGGGGTTAACATTATCGCTGCATTAGCAGTGAAAATATGACGTAAAACCAGGAAACATTGGCTTGATAATATGCCATTGAGAATTCAAAAGGGCAAATCCTCTTTTTTATGAAAATATGCCCCTATGTACAACACGACGGGAACCGTCTCTCGGCACTTTCTGTTAGTCCTTCTTGATCGCCAAAGAGCGTGCCTGCTTATACTTTAACTCATTTCTTTTAAATAGTAATTATTACTCATACACTATCCAGCAAATACACAACAGATGCAACCCCTGGATTAGGAATAATAATTGATAGTTATACAGTACCCAACACTTATCCTAAAGATGTACCACTTTGGAGTTTGAATATTATTTTCTACACATACACTATCCAGCGCATACCCTTCAGATGTACCACCCTGGAATGGGAATAGCAATTTTTATTCTTACACTATCCAGCACATACACTAAAGATGCACTTCCCTTCTGGTCTTGGAATAGTAATTTTTAATCAAACACTATCCAGCTCTTTCCCTATAGATGCAACCCCCTGGATTTGGAATAGTAATTTCTATTCATACACTATCCAGCACTTACCCTACGGATGCACCACCCTGGAGTTGGAATAGTAATTTTTACTCATACACTATCCAGCACTTACCCTACAGATGCACCACCTTGGAGTTGGAATGTTATTTTTACTCATACACTATCCAGCGCATACCCTAATATGTACCACCGTGGAGTGGGAATAGTAATTTTTACTCATACACTATCCAGCTGTTTCTGTATAGATGCACCATCCTGGAGTTGGAATAGTAATTTCTACTCATACACTATCCAGCGCATACCCTAGAGATGCACCACCCTGGAGTTGGAATGGTAATTTTTACTCATACACTATCCAGCACTTACCCTACAGATGCACCACCCTGGAGTTGGAATAGTAATTTCTACTCATTCACTATCCAGCGCATACCCTTCAGATGTACCACCATGGAGTGGGAATAGTAATTTTTAGTCATACAGTACCCAGCTCTTTCTGTACAGATGCACCACAATGGAGTTGGAATAGTAATTTCTACTCATACACTATCAAGCGCATACCCTACAGATGCACCACCCTGGAGTTGGAATAGTAATTTCTACTCATACACTATCCAGAGCATACCCTTAAGATGTACCACCCTGGAGTGGGAATAGTAATTTTTACTCATACACTATCCAGCGGTAGTCATACATCCCTATCCAGCACATAGCATACAGATGCACCACTTTGGAGTTTGAATATTATTTTTTTCACATACACTTTCCAGCGCATACCCTTCAGATGTACCACCCTGGAGTGGAAATAGTAATTTTTACTCATACACTATCCAGCTCTTTCTGTATAGATGCACCACCCTGGAGTTGGAATAGTAATTTCTACTCATACACTATCCAGCGCATACCCTACAGATGCACCACCCTGGAGTTGGAATAGTAAGGTCTACTCATTCACTATCCAGCGCATACCCTTCAGATGTACCACAGTGGAGTGGGAATAGTAATTTTTAGTCATACAGTATCCAGCTCGTTCTGTAGAGATGCACCAAAATGGAGTTGGAATAGTAATTTTTACTCATACACTATCAAGCGCATACTCTACAGATGCACCACCCTGAAGTTGGAATAGTAATTTTTACTCATACATTATCCAGCACTTACCTTACAGATGCACCACCCTGGAGTTGGAATAGTAATTTCTACTCATACACTATCCAGCGCATACCCTTAAGATGTACCACCCTGGAGTGGGAATAGTAATTTTTACTCATACACTATCCAGCACATAACCTACAGATGCACCACTTTGGAGTTTGAATATTATTTTTTACACATATGCTATCCAGCACATACCCTTCAGATGTACCACCCTGGAGTGGAAATAGCAATTTCTATTCTTACACTATCCAGCACATACACTAAAGATGCACTTCCCTCCTGGACTGGGAATAGTAATTTCTAATCATACTCTATCCAGCTCTTTCCCTATAGATGCAACCCCCTAGATTTGTAATACTAATCTATACTCATACACTATACAGCATTTACCCTACAGATGCACCACCCTGGAGAAGGAATAGTAAGTTTCACTCATACACTATTCAGCACTTATCCTACAAATGCACCACCTTGGAGTTGGAATAATATTTTTTACTCATACACTATCCAGCGCATACCCTGCAGATGTACCACTGTGGAGTGGGAATAGAAATTTTTAGTCATACACTATCCAACTCTTTCTGTGTAGATGCACCACAATGGAGTTGGAATAGTAATTTCTACTCATACACTATCAAGGGCATACCCTACAGATGCACCACCCTGAAATTGGAATAGTAATTTTTACTCATACATTATCCAGCACTTAACTTACAGATGCACCACCCTGGAGTTGGAATAGTAATTTCTACTCATACACTATCCAGCGCATACCCTTAAGATGTCCCACCCTGGAGTGGGAATAGTAATTTTTACTCATACACTATCCAGCACATACCCTACAGATGCACCACTTTGGAATTTGAATATTATTTTTTACACATATACTATCCAGCGCATACCCTTCAGATGTACAACCCTGGAGTGGAAATAGCAATTTTTATTCTTACACTATCCAGCACATACACTAAAGATGCACTTCCCTCCTGGACTGGGAATAGTAATTTTTAATCATACTCTATCCAGCTCTTTCCCTGTAGATGCAACCCCCTAGATTTGGACTACTAATCTCTACTCATACACTGTACAGCATTTACCCTACAGATGCACCACCCTGGAGAAGGAATAGTAAGTTTCACTCATACACTATTCAGCACTTACCCTACAGATGCACCACCTTAGAGTTGGAATACTATTTTTTACTCATACACTATCCAGCGCATACCCTGCAGATGTACCACCATGGAGTGGGAATAGTAATTTTTAGTCATACACTATCCAACTCTTTCTGTGTAGATGCACCACAATGGAGTTGGAATAGTAATTTCTACTCATACACTATCAAGCACTTACCTTACAGATGCACCACCCTGGAGTTGGAATAGTAATTTCTACTCATACACTATCCAGCGCATACCCTTCAGATGTACCACCCTGGAGTGGAAATAGCAATTTTTATTCTTACACTATCCAGCACATACACTAAAGATGCACTTCCCTCCTGGACTAGGAATAGTAATTTTTAATCATACACTATCCAGCTCTTTCCCTATAGATGCAACCCCCTAGATTTGGAATACTAATTTATCCTCATACACTATTCAGCATTTACCCTACAGATGCACCACCCTGGAGAAGGAATAGTAAGTTTCACTCATACACTATTCAGCACTTACCCTACAGATGCACCACCTTGAAGTTGGAATAATATTTTTTACTCATTCACTATCCAGCGCATACCCTGCAGATGTACCACCGTGGAGTGGGAATAGTAATTTTTAGTCATACACTATCCCGCTCTTTCTGTGTAGATGCACCACAATGGAGCTGGAATAGTAATTCCTACTCATACACTATCAAGCGCATACCCTACAGATGCACCACCCTGGAGTTGGAATAGTAATTTCTACTCATACACTAACCAGCGCATACCCTTAAGATGTACCACCCTGGAGTGGGAACAGTAATTTTTACTCATACACTATCCAGCTCTTTCTCTATAGATCCAACCTCCTTGGATTGGAATAGTAATTTCTACTCATACACTATCCAGCACTTACCTTACAGATGCACCACCCTGGAGTTGGAATAGTAATTTTTACTCATACACTATCCAGCATTTACCCTACAGATGCACCACCCTGGAGTTGGAATAGTAATTTCTACTCATACACTATCCAGCACTTACCCTAATGATGCACCACCCTGGAGTGGGAATAGTAATTTTTACTCCAACACTATCCAGCACATACACTACAGATGCACCACCCTTGGAGTTGGAATAGTAATGTTTACTCATACACTATTCAGCACCTACACTACAGATGTAGCCCCCTTGAGTTGGAATAGTAATTGTTACTCTTACACTCTCCAGTACTTACAATAAAAAAACACCACTGTTGATCTTAAAATATTATTTTGTACTCCTTCAGTATTAGGCACATATGCTAAATACGCAACCTCTTATCAAATTTGAAAATGGGAAACAGTTTTTTTGATTAAAAATAATTTAATAATGAATGTATATCTAATTATATAATTGTTTTATAAAAATATCTTGTACAAATAATGATTAAATGAATATAATTTAAAACAAATATTGTTTATTATGAAAGCAAGCATAAAGTTAATGATAAAAAAAAATATTTGGCCCGTTTTCTTTTTTTGATTTGCGGTATGACGTTTACGTAGTGACGTTCAACATGAAGGCAGCCATTTTGAAGTGCGAGGAAGGACAAAACAGAAGCAAGGTAGAAGCGTTCAAAGGTTTAAAAGTTGTTACTATATGTTCTGCATGAGTGACATTTATTGCAAGGAGAGAAGAGTGAGGTTAATAGATATCATAGTTTATTGCACACTTAAAAACGTAACATGTCCCAAGTCATATTTTCAGTGTATGCTCACGTCAGGTCACGTTCTTAGAAAGAACAACACAAGAAAGAATGCATTTGCAAAGTATATTTATAGTGGATTTGAAAGAATAAGACTAGAGTAAAGTATAGATGCAGAGAACGGTGACCCGACCTATAATTTAGATTTATTGTTAATATACAAAGCCAAATTAATAGAGTTGTTGAATTTGGGGCAAAACAGGAAAGTAAAAGGGTAGAAAGTATTAGTAATGTAAAATGTGAGCAACATTATCCAGGTAGTCAGAAGCCACACACAACGAAAATTGTTGTAGAGTTGCCAATTGTCTTTCAGACATCTCCTTTGATTTTTTGCTAATTTGTGGGTTCAGACTACCTGTTAAAGCTTGACTCATTCTCATTTCTTGAAAACTTTGCTCCTTCTTCAAAGTTTCCAAGAAATTATAGAAGTTAGGGTGAGCTTTACCAATTGTGTGGTTGAAGGAGTTGTGCCATTGCTCTATGGTTTTGTATGTCTTTGCTTCTCCTTCTAAACAGCTCGAGTAGCAGTTCCAAGACTCAACATGAAAACATGGTTTCCTCCTGCAACCTGACCTGCTTAGATGCCCAATCCGTGTGTCTTTGAAATAATTTAGTAAGGGAGAAAAATGTTCTTCGTTTGAGGTATAAAAGTCAGATTCAGTAATTGAAGTGTAGTACTCTTCTACACTCTCTGGAGGAACAAAGCAAAGTGCTGTTTGCTTTCCGATACATAATCCACAATTACGTTTTTTTTTGTATTTTACGCCAAAATGCCTTGGAAAAGTGGAAAAAACATCCTTGAATTTGGCTACTCAAGTGCGTTTTGGGATTAACATTAATCATTCCAAATTCAAAATCCATAATAATTTTCCTAGGACACTGTTAAAAGTTCAGTGTCAGTTGAGGATTGCTTATCAGGTAGCAAACTGTACACTAAGGGAACTACTGTATTTGAAATTTTGGCATGAATAGTATATATTTGGGTGAAAGGATGGGGCATGCTTTTAAACATCCCATCCATCATCCAAATATCACTATTCTCCAATTTAAATAGGTTACGTGGAGTACTAAAGATTAGAATTAGTTTATGAGGGTTTTGGTTGCCTTGTAGTAAGAAAGGTTTGTTAGAAATAGATACAGAGAGCTCAGGAGGAATAAGAATGTCAGAAAAGGTTTGCGGAGCAACTCTTTGTGGGTTACTTGCCTGTTTTTTTCGTTGTATAATTCGTCTCAGATTGGGAATAATGGACATACTGCTGGCAACATAACCTGGAACATGTTGTGCAACCTCCCTCAAAATAGAACTACAGATGTCATTGGAGGTGCATGCAATATCTTTCATTTCATTTATAGTTTCTATGACCTCAATCTCCATTCCAGAGGCAGAGTGGTTATGGTCTGTGGTTCTTAAAACAGAGTCACCCAGAGTACCCACTCTGCCTGTGGAATGGGTTAGTAGTATTGCACACACCTCCAATGACACCTGGATTCTGTTAGTCTCTCCTTGCAATAAATGTACCCTGTATGTTTTAATAAACGGTTTCCTTTTCTGGAAGAGATGTATTGTGCCGTTTTGTCTATTTCTTGAATTGAAGACATTTTCTGAAAAGATAAGAATAAAATGACATTTTTTAAATGAAAAAATAAATGAAAATGAATTTACTCAAGTTGGAACATTACATGATTTCATTGGTTTTTACCTGCTTATGATAATGCAAACTGATTTATTAACAAAAAATAAATTTTCGTTTTGGATTATGCTGAATATACCGTTTGGTTTTCTGGTTTTGGTTCCTACTTGTTATTTGTTGTTGTTTATTTAGGTTGGAATTCTCTTGATTTTTTAAATCTTGAACAGAAAAGAATATATGTTTCGTACATTAATTAGACATTTTTTGTATGTTGGTTGTTAAGGAGAAAAAAGGCTTAATTTATATATAAATATGTATTCAAAACAATAATTTTACTTTATTATTTCTTTTTGAGGTTATGAAGAAGATGGAGTGTTTGAAATGATGGATTGGAGAAGTAGTGGATTTTTGACTAGCGATAGAGCTCGTTTATTTATGCTTGATATCTGTGAAAAATTAGAAAACATAACATTTTTCAGATTTGGAATTCAAATTATATATATTTTTTTAAAAGCATTAATAATGAAAAAGAAGGGTAAAATGATTAAGAATACTGCATTATTGAACCAAACATAAATTATTATAATTTTCAAAAATACAATACATTTTAAATTTTTTTTATAAATATTCCAGTAATGTTCATCGTTTTCTTCAGTACAAGTTTCCTTATTTTTTTTCACATTAAGGGGTCGATTCCGATTCGGGAAAAAGCGCTCCGATTAGCTGTACGGAGCGTTTTTCCCGTACGAATCGTACACCTACAAAGTACGATTGTTAGAAGGGGCGATCTCAGAGGGCCAGGTTGTGCTCACCCGACCACCCGGGACCCACCTCTCCCACAGATCTTGCCGAGTCTTATCGTGAGGTCCCCACCGGGGAGGATCGTACACACTGAGCTCACACCACACTTACGAACAGACAGAAAAGAAAGTAGCACTCTTATTTACAAATGATCGAGGGATCACAATAGTCTTTGGGGATTCGGGAAGAGGGAAGCGGGACAGTCTTTAGCCTTTGGGCCAGTACGAGGCGTACCCTGCGCACAGCTCTCAATCCTCGAGCCGGGGGATACGGGAGATGATGGTCGTACTGGCTGCTTCACTTTCGTCGAGTCGGCTCGGTCGTGATGGCGATCTCGATGGTCCAGCCAGACCAGAGAACTCCTCGAGCCGCGACGAGGTCAGCAGGGCTCGTTCCGGAGATGTTTTTGAGGAGCCGCGACAGCGTCAGCAGGGCTCAGGTGGTTGCGAGTTCAAGCTCGAGCCGCGACAGCGTCAGCAGGGCTCCGAGGTCTTTGCAAGGTCGAGCCGCGACAGCATCAGCAGGGCTCCGATGGTTACGAGTTCAAGCTCGAGCCGCGACAGCGTCAGCAGGGCTCCGAGGTCTTAGAGAGGACGAGCCGCGTCAGCGTCAGCAGGGCTCCGATGGTTACGAGTTCAGCTCGAGCCGCGACAGCGTCAGCAGGGCTCCGAGGTCTTAGAGAGGACTAGCCGTGACAGCGTCAGCAGGGCTCAGGTGGTTTGCGAGTTCAAGCTTGAGCCGCGACAGCGTCAGCAGGGCTCCGAGGTCTTTGCAAGGTCGAGACGCGATAGTGTCAGCAGGGCTCCGATGGTTACGAGTTCAGCTCGAGCCGCGACAGCGTCAGCAGGGCTCCGAGGTCTTAGAGAGGATGAGCCGCAACAGCGTCAACAGGGCTCCGGTGGTTCAGGTCCTTGTTGCGAAGAGGGAGCCGCGACAGCGTCAGCAGGGCTCAGCGATTCGAAGGTTGAGTCTTCTCAGGGTCAGCCGCGATCAGATCAGCAGGCTTCAGGTCCAAGATACAATGCCCGCTAGTTGTCGGGCGGGCCCAGATATAGTCCAGGGGCCCTTTGATGTCCGGACCCTCGCAGGCGGAGGTCTCAAGCCCTGGGGGCTGGTCGTTGGCGAGGTCCGGCGGTTGGCTCTTTGATCCTTTGAACAGATGGGTCTGGGAATTCCCAGACGCCCAGTGGGTCTGGAGCCAGCACTCGGGGAGGCCAGAGGTGCGATCGAAACTGGCCCCCAGGGGGAGGCCAAAGGTGTGACAGATACCGGTCTCTCAGGGGAGGCCGGAGGTGCCATCGAAACTCCCTGGCTTATCTCACTCGGGGAGCCCTTTACCCCCAGCCGGGACTGGCGCGCCTTTGGAGTCTGGGTTTCGCTGGGGCCGGGGTCACGCTAGGCCCAGGGAGACAGGGACCTCGGGAAGGGAAAATGGCTGCCGGGCCTTGTGGGGCATGCAAGGTTAGGCGCTCGGAGCCGGGAGTGGAACGGGATAGGCCGGCCTGGTCATTGGTTACGGGGGTCTGGGCTTATCGGGAGTAGGACGACCAGGCTTCGGGGTGCAGGCTACAGTAACAGGGATGCTGCGCAGGGGACTCAGGGTGCAGGCCTACGCTCACAGGGTGCGAAGGGACAGAGGCGAACCACGCCACGAGGCCGGGTCCAACACGCGTCCCCCCCAGCTGAAGCCAGGGAAAACTACTCATCCTCTTGGGGGTTCTCTTCGCTGAGGCGGAAGAATCGGGACAGGCCGTCTGCGTTGGCGTGGTCAACACCGGGCCGGTGCTCAACAGTGAAATCCATCCCCTGGAGGGAGATGGACCAGCGCAACAGTTTGGGGTTCTCCCCCCGCATCTGCATTAGCCACCGGAGGGGTCGGTGGTCGGTCTGGACCCGGAAGTGAGTACCGAACAGGTAGGGCCTCAGCTTCTTAAGGGTCCAAACCACCGCGAAGGCCTCCCGCTCGATGGTGCTCCACCTTTGTTCTCGAGGGAGTAGCCTCCGGCTAATGAATGCCACTGGTTGGTCTAGGCCGCTCTCGTTCACCTGGGACAGAACTGCTCCGATGCCATGCTCGGACGCGTCTGTCTGGACTACAAACTCTCGGGAGTAGTCGGGGGCCTGTAGGACTGGGGCCGTACACATGACGTATTTTAGGGTTTCGAACGCCTCTTGGCAGGCGGGGGTCCAGCTGACTTTCTTCGGCTGGTTTTTGGAGGTTAATTCCGTGAGGCGGACTACGATGCTGCCGTACCCTTTGATAAACCTTTGATAGTACCCCGTGAGCCCTAGGAACGCCCGCACTTCCGTCTGGGTCGTGGGGGTCTCCCAGGCCATGATTGCATCGATCTTGGGCTGGAGGGGGGCTACGAGGCCGCTTCGACCTGGTGCCCCAGGTAGACTACGGACCCTTGTCCGATCTGGCACTTGCTTGCCTTAATGGTGAGACCAGCCCTCCTCAGGGCTGTCAGCACCGCCCAGAGGTGCTGGAGGTGCTCGGGCCAGTGGGAACTGTAAACTGCGATATCGTCCAGATACGCCGCGCCGAACTCCTCCAACCCAGCCAGTACCTGGTTCACCAGCCTCTGGAAGGTGGCGGGGGCGTTCTTAATTCCGAAGGGCATCACCCGGAATTGGTAGTGACCATCCGGGGTGGAAAAGGTGGATCTCTCTCTGGCCCCTTCGGTGAGGGCGATCTGCCAGTATCCGCTGGTCAGGTCGAAAGTACTGAGGAAGCGAGCAGCCCCTAGGCGATCAATAAGCTCATCGGCTCGGGGGATGGGATGTGCATCAGTTCTGGTGACTGCGTTGAGCCCGCGGTAGTCAACGCAGAACCTCAGCTCGGGAACAGCACCGGGGGCGGCTGCCTTCGGAACCAGGACCACGGGGCTAGCCCATGGGCTGTCAGAGGCTTCGATCACCCGAGAGCTAGCATCTTTGATACCTCGGCCTTGATGCAGGCCCGGACTCGGTCAGGGACGCGGTAGGCTCTGTGCCGTACCGGTGGGCTGTCCCCGGTGTCCACATCGTGGACGCACCAGCTGGTGACGCCGGGAGTGAGGGAGAAGAGGTCCGAGAACTGTCCCAGTAACTGGCGACAGTCCTCGCGCTGCTCGGGAGAGAGGGAGGAGGAGAGACTCACTCCCTCTACGGAGCCATCTTTTTCTTTGGCGCACAGGAGATCGGGGAGAGGCTCCGTTTCCTCTTCTTCTCCGTCGTCCGTGGCGAGGAGCAAACTCAACTTGGACCGGGCGAAGTGGGGCTTGAGGCGGTTCACGTGGAGGACCCTCAAGGGGTTCCTGGGGGACTGCACATCGATGAGATAGGTCACCTGACTCTTGCGCTCCACCACCTTGAAGGGCCCTGTCCACTTGTCTTGCAGGGCACAGGGCTGCACGGGGGCCATCACCCAGACCTGCTGTCCGGGTTGAAACTCGACCAGAGTGGCATTCTGGTCATACCACCGTTTCATCTCTTCTTGACTGGCTTCGAAGTTGGCCTCGGCCAGTTCTCGGAACTTCCTAGTCTGGTTCCGGAGGGCCAGAATGTATCGAAACACATCCGGAGGGGGCTCTGGGGCCGCCGTATCCCAACCTTTCCTTGACCAGGCTGAGGGGTCCCCGGACGGGGTGCCCGTAGAGCAGCTCGAAGGGGCTGAACCCCAGGGATTTCTGGGGGACTTTGCGGTACGCGAAGAGGAGACAGGGAAGGAGGACGTCCCACTTACGCCTCAGGGGCTCTTCGAGACCCATGATCATTCCCTTGAGGGTCCGGTTGAATCGCTCCACCAGACCGTTACCCTGGGGGTGGTATGGGGTGGTGAACTTGTAGGTCACCCCACATTGTTGCCAGAGGGACTTCATGTATTTTGAGATGAAGTTGGTCCCTCGGTCGCTGACAACTTCTCGGGGGAATCCCACCCGAGAGAAAATCCCCATGAGGGCCCGCCCCACTACGGGGGCAGTCACCGTTCGGAGGGGAATGGCTTCGGGGTAGCGGGTGGCATGGTCCACCAATACAAAGATAAAGCGGTGACCTAAGGAGGTCCTGGGGTCGAGCGGGCCTACGAAGTCGATTCCCACCCTCTCAAAGGGGGTACTGACCACGGGGAATGGTTGGAGGGGGGCCTTGCGCCTCCCGCCGCTCTTTCCGCTGGACTGACACGTGGGGCAGGACTTGCAGTGGGCCTCCACATCGGAACGCATGCCTGGCCAGTAGAAGTGCGTGACCAGGCGGTGATACGTTTTGTCTTGTCCCAAGTGTCCCGCCAGGGGAACATCATGGGCCAGGTTCAGGAGAAAGCCGCGGAAGCGCAGGGGTACCACCAGCACTCGGGCTGACCCTAGCTCGGCAGACTTTTGTTCGCTGTACAAGAGGCCGTTTTCCCAATAGACAAAGTGGGAGCCGGACTGGTCACCGGCGGCCTGGGCGGCGGCCTGCTGCCGCGGCCCAACCAAGGACGGACAGGAGGTCTGTTCGAGGTAGAATTCTTCTCGGGACGGTCCTCCTTCCTGGCGCCACTGGGCCAGCTCAGGAAGGTCGTCCAAGCTCGGGGTCGGTTCGACGGCAGGGCCAAGGGGACCTGCGTCGGAGGGGGAGCTCTCTCCGGGGAACAGCTCGGGGGTTTCAGAGGACTCGGGGACCTCGGGGTCCTCGGGGGTTGGCGGTGCGGTCTCAAGATTCACCCCCTCAGGGGTAGCCACCCGGGCGGTCATCGACCGGGTGCTCACACAGGCCCATTCGGGTAGGCCCACCATCTCCAGGTGGGTCCTTTTCTCAACCCGCTTCCATGGGGAGCTCTCTAGATCGTTGCCGAGTAGGCAGTCCACAGGCATGTCGGACCGGACTGCCACTCGTAACTCTCCGGAGACGCCCCCCCCCCCATTCGAACGGGACTTGAGCTATCCGGCAGGTGCGGACGGAGTTGTCAGCTGCGATCACCCTGCAGGAGATGTGGGGAACAATCTGGGCTTCGAAGACTAGGTGGCGTTTGACTGCGGTGATACTGGCCCCGGTGTCTCGGAGCGCCCCTATGCGGTGGCCATTGACGGTCACCTGCTGTCTGTACTTCTCCGTGTTGTCGGGCAGGGGGGCTCCGGGGACCGTTTCCCTATCACCCAGGGAGACTAACATCATTGCTGCGGGGTCAGCCCCCTCGAATTCCTCTTCCCCCTCCTCTTCTAGGGCTACTGAGGTGATGTGGCGCGCTGGGGGCCCCGCAGCGGCAGGCTTCTTGAACAACGGGCATCGGGGGTCATTGGCATAGTGCCCTGGTTGCTGGCAATGGTAGCAGGCTTGGCTGACTCGGGGCCCTGGTTTGGCTTTGGGGAACCCTGCGCGCGCTGTGGGAGGTGAGGTGCCGGGCTGGTTCCGGGGGGGACTGCGCGGGGACCCTACCTGGGATCCCCTCTGTCTATTCTGACTCCCCCCTCCCCTCTGGAGGGAAGATCCCTGTTCATTTCGCCCAGAGTCTCCCCCGGGCCCCCGGGGGACTCTGGTGCTCACCCATCGATCGGCCTCAACGGCCAGCTTCTGGGCGTCAGCCAACTTGCTGTCCAGAAGGTGCTGTCGGAGTTCCACAAAGCAGTTCAGGGACAAATGTTCATAGGCAATGAGGTCGATGAGCCCCTCGAAGGTGGATACTTTGCTGCCCTTGATCCACCCTTCCAGGGCCCGACTGTAGAAGTTCACATATTCCACTCAGGTGGTGCCGGGGATTTTCTTGCATTCTCTAAAGCATTGGCGGTACATTTCCGGGGTGAGCCCGTACCTTGTAAGAAGGGCCTCCTTCATGTGGCTGTAGGAGGTCTGTTCGGCGGAGGGTAGGTCGAACAGGGTGTCTCTCCCTTCACTCAGGAATCGCCCCCACAGCCCGGCCCCCCAATCCGATCGCGGGACTCGGTGGGAGGCCATGGCGACTTCGTAGGCCTTGAACCATTGCTGGATATCATCGTTTTTATAATATTCTTTGACCACATCTTTGGGGATGTGGACCTTGGGTTCCACCGGGGGAACGGACTCTCGGGTCCCCGTGGTTCTGTTGTCTTCGTTCCGGGCCTTCAGTTCGATCTCCTTCAGGCCGCGCTCGTGCTCCAGCTGGAGTCTTTTCCCTTCGTGTTCTCTCTGGAGTTTCTTCTCCTCCAGTTCTCCTTGCAGCCGCAGCTGCTCAATGGCTAGCTTCTTCTCAGCCAGCTTGAGCTCTCCTTCTATCTTCAGACGCGCTAGTTCTAGCTCGTGGTTTCGGTTGCGTTCTCGGTCGGTCATCTCTTCTCGAGACAGACCTCTCTCTGTGCTGGGATTCCGCGTCGGGGACTCTGCTCTCTCCTGCTCTGGGGCGTGGGTTTCGGTCAGGGGTGCTCCCTCTCCATCGACTTCTGTCGGTGCTGGAGGTTGTGCTCCGGCCTCCACCCAGGCTGTTAGGGCTTGTTGAAGGTCTTTTTTGGTGTTTAATCCCGTTGTCGGAATGTGGAGATCTTTGCAGAATTGTTTGAGCTCTCGGTGCGAATAGTCTCCCAGAAGCTCCATCTGGAAGGTGGTCTTGTCGTTCGTGAGGCTCATGGTTGTTCTTTGTTCGGGTAGTGTGTCAGTACTGTACGATCCCTAGACGTAGGTTCTTATCGCGACGCTGCCACCAATGTTAGAAGGGGCGATCTCAGAGGGCCAGGTTGTGCTCCCCCGACCACCCCGGGACCCACCTCTCCCACAGATCTTGCCGAGTCTTATCGTGAGGTCCCCACCGGGGAGGACTTCGAGTCTAGGATCGTACACACTGAGCTCACACCACACTTACGAACAGACACCACACCGTTGGATTTCAGTAATAAGTTCTTTATAAGTAGTAAAAAGAAAGTAGCACTCTTATGTACAAATGACCGAGGGATCACAATAGTCTTTGGGGATTTGGGAAGAGGGAAGCGGGACAGTCTTTAGCCTTTGGGCCAGTACGAGGCGTACCCTGTGCACAGCTCTCAATCCTCGAGCCGGGGGATACAGGAGATGATGGTCGTACTGGCTGCTTCACTTTCGTCGAGTCGGCTCGGTCGTGATGGCGATCTCGATGGTCCAGCCGGACCAGAGTACTCCTCGAGCCGCGACGAGGTCAGCAGGGCTCGTTCCGGGAGTGTTTTTGAGGAGCCACGACAGCGTCAGCAGGGCTCATGTGGTTGCGAGTTGAAGCTCGAGCCGCGACAGCGTCAGCAGGGCTCCGAAGTCTTTGCAAGGTCGAGCCGCGACAGCGTCAGCAGGGCTCCGATGGTTACGAGTTCAAGCTCAAGCCGTGACAGCGTCAGCAGGGCTCCGAGGTCTTAGAGAGGACGAGCCGCGACAGCGTCAGCAGGGCTCCGATGGTTACGAGTTCAGCTCGAGCTGCGACAGCGTCAGCAGGGCTCCGAGGTCTTAGAGAGGACTAGCCGCGACAGCGTCAGCAGAGCTCAGGTGGTTTGCGAGTTCAAGCTCGAGCCGCGACAGCGTCAGCAGGGCTCCGAGGTCTTTGCAAGGTCGAGCCGCGACAGCGTCAGCAGGGCTCAGATGGTTACGAGTTCAAGCTCGAGCCGCGACAGCGTCAGCAGGGCTCCGAGGTCTTAGAGAGGACGAGCCGTGACAGCGTCAGCAGGGCTCCGATGGTTACGAGTTCAGCTCGAGCCGCAACAGCGTCAGCAGGGCTCCGAGGTCTTAGAGAGGACGAGCTGCGACAGCGTCAGCAGGGCTCCGGTGGTTCAGGTCCTTGTTGCGAAGAGGAGCCGCGACAGCGTCAGCAGGGCTCAGCGATTCGAAGGTTGAGTCTTCTCAGGGTCAGCCGCGATCAGATCAGCAGGCTTCAGGTCCAAGATACAACTGCCCGCTAGTTGTCGGGCGGGCCCAGATATAGTCCAGGGGCCCTTTGATGTCCGGACCCTCGCAGGCGGAGGTGTCAAGCCCTGGGGGCTGGTCGTTGGCGAGGTCCGGCGGTTGGCTCTTTGATCCTTTGAACAGATGGGTCCGGGAATTCCCAGACGCCCAGCGGGTCTGGAGCCAGCACTCGGGGAGGCCAGAGGTGCGATCGAAACTGGCCCCCAGGGGGAGGCCAAAGATGTGACAGATACCGGTCTCTCAGGGGAGGCCGGAGGTGCCATCGAAACTCCCTGGCTTATCTCACTCGGAGAGCCCTTTACCCTCCAGCCGGGACTGGCGCGCCTTTGGAGTCTGGGTTTCGCTGGGGCCGGGGTCACGCTAGGCCCAGGGAGACAGGGACCTCGGGAAGGGAAAATGGCTGCCGGGCCTTGTGGGGCATGCAAGGTTAGGCGCTCGGAGCCGGGAGTGGAACGGGATAGGCCGGCCTGGTCGTTGGTTACGGGGGTCTGGGCTTATCGGGAGTAGGACGACCAGGCTTCGGGGTGCAGGCTACACTAACAGGGATGCTGCCCAGGGGACTCAGGGTGCAGGCCTACGCTCACAGGGTGCGGAGGGACAGAGGCGAACCACGCCACGAGGCCGGGTCCAACAACGATCCTAACCCAAAGCGCCACTCCGTACGGCTCGTACCAAACACCGTACAACTAGAAAGCACATACGGATTGTCTCCGGGTGACGCTACGTCCGCACGTAAATAGGCAGCCATTTCCGGACCAGGAAGTACGATCCGTGTTGAAGACACTCCGTACAGCCCTTTTGCCATGAGAGCTGTAAACTGCCGTAAAACCAGAGTCCGGCCCGAAATGCACCCCGGTACGCGACATACATGACATGAACCCCTTCGAGCGTGTCATCCCAGCCCTGTACGCCTACGACCTCGTATATAGAAACCGACGACGGCGCAGACGGTGAGTACAACCTATAGCAACAACGGAAGTATACCTGTACGGTGCGCCACACGCTAGCGCATACCAACATTGCTATAGTGATACATGCCGCACATACGCCATTAACGTCGGTGTACAGTGCGTCACACGCTAGTGCATATCACCATTGCAACAGTGATACGTGCCGCACATACGCGATTAACATGGGGGGTTATAGTGCGCCACACGCTAGCGCATATCACCATTGCAACAGTGATATGTGCCGCACATACGTCTGAAATGTCGGGGTACCGTGCGTCACATCTGAGTGGTGGGTGGAAAAGACCCCCAGCAGTGCCCAGCAGTGCCCAACAGTATAGGGGGTGGGTGCACAGGACTCCCAGCAGTGCCCAGCAGTGCCCAACAGTGCCCAAGAATATAGGGGGTGGGTGCAGAGGACTCCCAGCAGTGTCCAGCAGTGTCCAGCAGTGTCCAGCAGTGCCCAACAGTATAGGGGGTGGGTGCAGAGGACTCTCAGCAGTGCCCAGCAGTGCCCAAGAGTATAGGGGTGGGTGCAGAGGACTCCCAGCAGTGCCCAACAGTGCCCAAGGGTATAGGGAGTGGGTACAGAGGACTCCCGGCAGTGCCCAGCAGTGCCCAACAGTGCCCAAGAGTATAGGGGGTGGGTGCAGAGGACTCCCAGCAGTGCCCAGCAGTGCCCAACAGTGCCCAAGAGTATAGGGGGTGGGTGCAGAGGACTCCCAGCAGTGCCCAACAGTGCCCAAGAGTATAGGGGTGGTTGCAGAGGACTCCCAGCAGTGCCCAACAGTGCCCAACAGTGCCAAGAGTATAGGGGTGGCAGCAGAGGACTCCCAGCAGTGCCCAGCAGTGCCCAACAGTGCCCAAGAGTATAGGGGGTGTGTGCAGAGGACTCCCAGCAGTGCCCAAAAGTGCCCAACAGTGCCCAACAGTATAGGGGGGGTGCAGAGGACTCCCAGCAGTGCCCAGCAGTGCCCAGCAGTGCCCAACAGTGCCCAAGAGTATAGGGGGTGGGTGCAGAGGACTCCCAGCAGTGCCCAGCAGTGCCCAAGAGTATAGGGGGTGGGTGCAGAGGACTCCCAACAGTGCCCAGCAGTGCCCAACAGTGCCCAAGAGTATTGGGGGTGGGTGAAGAGGACTCCCAGCAGTGCCCAGCAGTGCCCAACAGTGCCTAAGAGTATAGGGGGTGGGTGCAGAGGACTCCCAGCAGTGCCCACCAGTGCCCAAGAGTATAGGGGCGGGTGCAGAGGACTCCCAGCAGTGCCCAGCAGTGCCCAACAGTGCCCAAGTGTATAGGGGGTAGGTGCAGAGGACTCCCAGCAGTGCCCAGCAGTACCCAACAGTGCCCAAGAGTATAGAGGGTGGGTGCAGAGGACTCCCAGCAGTGCCCAGCAGTGCCCTACAGTGCCCAAGGGTATAGGGGGTGGGTGCTGAGGACTCTCAGCAGTGCCCAGCAGTGCCCAACAGTGCCCAAGAGTATAGAGGGTGGGTGCAGAGGACTCCCAGCAGTGCCCAACAGTGCCCAACAGTGCCCAAGAGTATAGGGGTGGGTGCAGGGGACTCCCAGCAGTGCCCAGTAGTGCCCAACAGTGCCCAACAGTATAGGGGATTGGGTGCAGAGGACTCCCAGCAGTGCTCAACAGTGCCCAAGAGTATAGGGGGTGGGTGCAGAGGACTCCCAGCAGTGCCCAACAGTGCCCAACAGTATAGGGGGTGGGTGCAGAGGACTCCCAGCAGTGCCCAGCAGTGCCCAAGAGTATAGGTGTGGGTGCCGAGGACTCCCAGCAGTGCCCATCAGTGCCCAACAGTGCCCAAGAGTATAGGGGGTGGGTGCAGAGGACTCCCAGCAGTGCCCAGCAGTGCCCAGCAGTGCCCAACAGTGCCCAAGAGTATAGGGGGTGGGTGCAGAGGACTCCCATCAGTGCCCAGCAGTGCCCAGCAGTGCCCAACAGTGCCCAAGAGTATAGGGGGTGGGTGAAGAGGACTCCCAGCAGTGCCCAACAGTGCCTAAGAGTATAGGGGGTGGGTGCAGAGGACTCCCAGCAGTGCCCACCAGTGCCCAAGAGTATAGGGGTGGGTGATGATGACTCCCAGCAGTGCCCAGCAGTGCCCAACAGTGCCCAAGAGTATAGGGGGTAGGTGCAGAGGACTCCCAGCAGTGCCCAGCAGTACCCAACAGTGCCCAAGAGTATAGGGGGTGGGTGCAGAGGACTCCCGGCAGTGCCCAGCAGTGCCCAACAGTGCCCAAGGGTATAGGGGGTGGGTGCAGAGGACTCCCAGCAGTGCCCAGCAGTGCCCAACAGTGCCCAAGAGTATAGGGGGTGGGTGCAGAGGACTCCCAGCAGTGCCCAACAGTGCCCAACAGTGCCCAAGAGTATAGGGGTGGGTGCAGAGGACTCCATGCAGTGCCCAACAGTGCCCAACAGTATAGGGGATTGGGTGCAGAGGACTCCCAGCAGTGCCCAACAGTGCCCAAGAGTATAGGGGGTGGGTGCAGAGGACTCCCAGCAGTGCCCAACAGTGCCCAACAGTATAGGGGGTGGGTGCAGAGGACTCCCAGCAGTGCCCAACAGTGCCCAACAGTGCCCAAGAGTATAGGTGTGGGTGCTGAGAACTCCCAGCAGTGCCCAGCAGTGCCCAACAGTGCCCAAGAGTATAGGGGGTGGGTCCAGAGGACTCCCAGCAGTGCCCAGCAGTGCCCAACAGTGCCCAACAGTGCCCAAGAGTATAGGGGGTGGGTGCAGAGGACTCCCGGCAGTGCTCAGTCGTAGGGGTGTGCATGTCCAACATCATACAGCAAGTACATGCCTGTATGTGTACATCCCTAACTGTGAACACTCATGATAGTTGCATATCAACACATCACACACAGCAGTGACCTACTCCACGGAGAATGGTATCCTGTCACACTCTGGGTGACACACCACATGTGGGTCTATTGTCAGATCCCACATGTATATCCACCCGTCTAGTTCGCTGGCACACACCCCTCCATCAAGACTCAATAGTGTGTAGTCATGTAACAGACCACCAAACAAATGAAGCACAAATGGACTAATAAAGTGTCATGTACACCCCGGACATTATGTGAATGTCCAGGTGGTGCAACATGTACTCCCTCGTGGATGTAACAGGGTAGTAATCCCCTAGATACAAAGAACTAACATGTATTATGTGTATCCAAATGTTTAAAAAAGTACAATCTGAATCATAACGTCAAAGCTGATAACATTGTCATGCATAGTGTGATAAAGTATGATGGTCTCCCTGATGTCATTACTACATACTACAACCCCAAGCACAGTGAGTAGCATGGATGACACTGACCAATTATCTGAATTGATTTGTGAGCAGGCATGGCCACGGCCGAAGGGAAGCTACAAATCTATAGGGAAGCAACACAAACGTCATCACAACAATTGTGTAACTGTCCGTAGTGAAGATCACACGTGTCACTGAGGAAGGGACACTCTTTGGGACAATGTCTGCATGCAAACTGCACACACACCAATCTAGATATTTTGCTGCAACATTGGAATAACACAAACATACCATGGTCCACCTCATTACCATCAGGAAATAGACATATGTTACAATACCCAAAAATGAACATTACACCAACTCTTAGGCACACAGCAGCTAAAGCAATTTCCTGAAAAGCAAAAGTTTTGAATGAAAAATGAAGAGCTTTATTCAGCGCAACAATCAAAAATACGAAAGTAATGAGTCCAGGCTCACAGAAGGCCAATGGCCAGTCCAAATAAATGTCCTCAACAGTGGTGGCGTTGTGGATTTTGTCACACCCAAACTTGCCTGCACATGGAGTTCAGATGTCTGTGGACACATGGGGGCATCATCGGGGTAATTTTACGGCACCGCAGGGACAGGAGAGGGAAGGGCAGGTGTAGTGGGTGCAGGTGTGGATACCTCCACAGTGGCCGGTGCAGCGCAAAAGGATGACAAATATTCTGCGCTGCACACTGCTGCCAGTTCTGACAAACTACTACCTGAACCCGGGGACACAATGGGGGTGAAGGTAGAGGGCTGTGAGTCAGGTGTTGTGTGTCTGTGGATGCGTGTGTGATATCTGTCCCCTCTCCCTGTAGGTGTGTCTACATCCCCTTGAGATTGTGTGCGTGGAGATTTGTGTTTCAACTGCCGTGTGGGTGTGCTGGGTGGGTCTGTTGTGGTGTCTGACCTGTGGCGTCTGCGTGTACGTTGGACAGGTATGGGAGAGGGTGATGTGGATGAGTCTGTAGGGGGGGGCTGACGCTGCAGGATGGACAGTGCTGCCATCAGTGAAGACTCTACGGCTGCCAAACTCCGACTTTGGCCAGACATGGCTACTGACATGCCCTCCATGTATGACAACAACTGTGTCATGATGTGTGTTTGGCCATGGAGGACGGTCAGCATTGACGTCTAACCAACTTGGATCTGCCGGATCAGGTCCACAGACTCAGCATTGAGGGCAGCAGGGGAGACAGGGGCAGGGGCTGCGGTGCCGGGGACAAAGGAGACACGGGGGGTAGCACGGACCCTAGGCACCCTAACAACTGGGAGGGTGGAGATGGGTCTGGAGGAGGAGGGGAGAGCCATAGTTGTTGTAGATGGCATAGCTGCATATTCCCCCCCTCCTGGGAGTCTGAATCCGAGCCGTCCGCATGGTATGAGGTGTCGTGCTCATGAGGTCCGGCTGCCTGACTCCCCTCACCCTCTGTGCCACTGCCTCCCTCCGACTCCTCAAAGTTGGTGGCACTGTTTCTGGGTCCCTCTGTCTGCTTCGTGCCTGTGTCTCCTCCAGGTTGTGGTGAGGATGCTGTTGGCAAGGAGAAAATTATAAATATATCAGTCACCTGTACACATCAGACATATCAGCAACAAATCATTTGGGGACATTTCTAATCATGGCATGCATCATGAGTCACATGCCACATAACTCTGCACATATATAAGTCTAGTAATGCACAATTGTAATAGACACAACGCTCATTTTATACAAAGATACAAGTAACAGACCAGGCCACAACTTGGATGACAGTCACAATGATGAGCCACTGCCTGTCAACAGGATAGGTGTTGATCAATCACCATTCAGTTGCCCACTCTGCCACCCAAGTCCAGACATGGTCATGTTCAAATCTGTTTGACCCTGTGCCACATGGGAACAGTCCTGCCCGAACTGCCATGTAATGCCATCCCTGGACCTGAAACAAGTTTCCCATCACCTCTCACTGGCATCACAGCTGTCTACAGCCAGGCTTGTGTGAAACACAGATGTGTATACAAACAAGCCTGGCTGAAGACGTCTGTAATGCCAGATAGTGGTTCCAGGAACCTTGTTACCAGTCCAGGGAAGGCATGGCTTGACAATTATGGCTAGACTGTTCCCATGAGGCACATGGACAGACAGATTTGCACATGACCATGTTTGAACTTAGGGGCAGAGTGTGCAACAGAGAGGTGATGGATAAAACCCTGACCTGTTGACTGGGTGTGAGTATATGATTGGTACAGAGGCTCCCTCCATCACCACACACTTTAGTGACACTCCTCACAGGGGCATCTATCCCCAGACCATACAGTTGCTAGCACATAACACACACTGGCTGTCAAGTGAAGTGGCACACATGTACAAAATCCAGAAAAAGACAAAGCTAATGTGCCTACAATTGTGAATGTGAAAAACATTGATGCATTCTTGACACATCCGCAACCACACGGGAAATGTGAATACAGTAGTATTGACACCAAGACAAAATTGCGTTGCACCACCAACCCATACATGTAGCATAAAACAATGTGGAACAATCAACTCTGTTAATATATTAAGTAAGCCAAGGTCACATTGTGTGGCAGCCCATCATTATTAGTCCCAAACATCCTGCAAAATGTCTTGTCAATATGCACACACGCACTGCCCAGTGTGAGTATGCACAAGCCAAATTTTGTATACATGGACAGTGTGCACATGTACCTAACACAGGAGAAATACAAAGTATACCATGGACAAAGGCCACTGAGGCAGACCTGTGCAGAACTCCATGTTGAGACTCCTGATCGATGCCAAAAAATCATGAAGGGCAACCACAGTGCACAGGTCGTGGAACAGTTAAGGTACCAACACGTGTCACAGACCCCCTCCAACATGATGATGTGCTGAGCAATATGCATACTAATACACTGCACCCTAGGAGGACATGCTCAAAAATGAAATACTCAAAGCAGGGTAGAAATGTGGAGGAGGGGAAGGGATGTAAAAGAGCATCTGCTGAATATGGGGCATTGAAATGACAATGCATAAAGTGCCTGTCTGACCAGACCACCCCAACTGTGGGAGTGTTACCAGGCTTCGGAACACTGCAGGTAGCATGTGACACACATGACAACAAACAGACATGTACCTACCCACTCCTTGCTTCTGTCCCTCCTGCAACTGCCTATGGAGGTCCGGAAAAACCACGGCCAGGACCCGGAGCATGGTGGGGGTGAGGTGACGTGTGCCGCCATGCCGGCGTGGAGCTTCAAGCTTCAGCTGCACCTGGGTGATACGGCGGCTCCAGCACTGGATGTCCTGCCACCTCTTGAGGATGTTCCGGATCTTGCGGTGAGGGCCCCCCTCAGACCTGACATCCCTGACAGCCCTGGCTATGTCCAGCCAGATCTCCCCCTTCTCATAGGCAGATACCTGTGAGGAAGATAAAGTGAAACAACAGCAGTACACCTGCTCCATGTCCCAAAGACACACACTTTCACCACATTGGCGATGACAACAGGGCAGAGGATGCTGACAGGACTTGCATCATTGTCCATGTGAATGTGGCCTGTGAGCAAACACCAATGCACTACATGCCTTTGAAAGGCAACAGATGCCCTAAGGGGTGCAAACCACTCACTGAGCATGGCTAACACTGAACAATATATGCTACTGCAGGGTGGTGGACAGCACGTGACATGCTGTCACATATCCCACTAGACCTAAGAACTCTCAGCAGACCACACATGCTCTAGTGAATGCACTTAGCACAATGCCGGTAAGCAGTAAACACTATTTAGCTACATCATTCACTGCATGGTAGATACCTTAATGTACACACCAGGCACTCACTCCAAACTACATTGCATCTCTCTGTCCATAAATACACAATGGCTGTAGTGACACTCACACATTCATCACTCACCTGATCCCCTGGTTTCCCATACAGCTTGCTGTAGTTAGGTAGGAGGGCATCCAGCAGGGCCTGGTTCTCCTCCTCAGTCTCAGGAAGACAGTGTGAAAGGGCAGATTACTTTGCATCCTATGTTTCATCCAATCCCATTCCACATAAGGCCCTGACACACATTTGCATGGTTTAACATTTGAGCTCTAGCTACACAACAAACATTGCAACATTGTATAGTTATGGCCAACTGAATTTTGCAGAACACCTGTAGCACACTCAAATCTCTGTTTCCTTGACAACTAGCCTGCATTCTGGGCATTCTACTCGTCCCCTAGGTGTTCCCTATGTATTTTCAAGTACGGTGCATGATTCGTTGCAAACGCCAGTTTTCGATAGTGAGACGACCCGTACACATGCACGCACCAGTGGGATACGCTACACACACGTTTGGCTACAATGAAATAGTGTGGTGACCCGTACACACGCACGTACCAGTGGGGAACACTCCGCACGCGTATGGCTACAATGCAATAGTGAGACGACCCGTGCACACGCACGCACCAGTGGGGTACGCTCCGCACACGTATGGCTACTATGCAATAGTGAGACGACCCGTACACACGCACGCACCAGTGGGGTACGCTCCGCACGCGTATGGCTACAATGCAATAGTGCGACGACCCGTACACACGTACGCACCAGTGGGGTACGCTCCACACGCGTATGGCTACAATGCAATAGTGAGACGACCCGTACACATGCACGCACCAGTGGGGTATGCTCCACACGCGTATGGCTACAATGCAATAGTGTGACAACCCGTACACACGCACGCACCAGTGGGGTACGCTTCACACGCGTATGGCTACAATGCAATAGTGAGACGACCCGTACACACGCACACACCAGTGGGGTACGCTCTGCACGCGTATGGCTACTATGCAATAGTGAGATGACCCGTACACACAGACACTCCAGTGGGGTACACTCTGCACGCGTATGGCTACTATGCAATAGTGAGACGACCCGTACACACGCACACACCAGTGGGGTACGCTCCTCACGCGTATGGCTACAATGCAATAGTGAGACGACCCGTACACACGCACGCACCAGTGGGGTACTGGGCGTCTCACACGCTCTAGTGAATGCATGTGTACAGTGTGTTCCACAAGCTCACACATGGCACCATTACTATAGTGATAACAGGAAAACACATGGCAGGGATGTGGGTGTGAGGTCATTATGAGGATGTCCATGTATGTGTTGGTATGGCATACTTACATGAACAGGCCCTAGGTGTGGCACACAGTTATATAGCAGAGGGCATGTGATCTAGTGGCACAGTTGATGTGTGATGGGCTGTGGAGACATGACATTTGTGATGGGCCACTATGTGGTTCACATTACCTTGACACTTGTCACATGAGTAACATCATGAACATGTTGTTATTCACATGAACGCTGGGATGGCACACTCTTCAGTACGGGCATCTGTCACATGATGCCAGGGACAGGGGCACTGTCTCACTTTACCAATTGACGCTCTGCATGACCCTGTGTGACAATGTAATGTGTGTGCCATGTAATAGATTGGACATGCTGTTTGTATCGGGTAAACCTAATCCTCTTTAGGTGCATCATTGATGGGTCTGTGTCGTGATTGCAAGTGTCCCACATGTGTGCACACCATGCCACTGGGGCAATTCTACAGCTCATGTGTGTGATGGCATCATAGAGCATTTGGCCACAGACATACAGATCTGCATTCAGAGGATGACTGTGGTGTAGTTATGTCTAATGCACAACTCATGCACAATATCACTGAAATGTAAAATATATAGCACATGTGACGTGGGTGTGTTCCTTGCAGTCAGCTGTCTGGATGCGTTGACAACCTTTTCATGCAGGTCATGTGACATGTGTCACTGACGTGATACATTGGTCTGCTAACTCAGACTTGCCCAGATGATCATTTGTGTGCATGTCATGTCCATTTCACAGCCAACAGGTGAATCAGTTTTGTTGTAGGAGTGCCAACTAGCTGGCATAAGTGTCCATGATGTATAGCCCACGGCAAATTCATAAGTGATTTCATGTGCTGAAGCAGTGTTGATTGTGCGATGTACATTGTAATTGTTGTTTGCTGATAGTTGTACACCTTTTTACCCAAACATGTCATGCAGGGCACCCCCTCTGCCAAGGCCGTTGCCTGACTTGGATGCCCTGAGGAAAAGTGATTGCATCCGCCACTACAGATTCCCTCAAGAGTTGATTCAGAAGTTGACGGACAGGCTGGAACCACATCTCCAACCGCGACACAGGTATCCAACTGCGCTGACACCCAAGGTAAAGGTGATGGCAGCCCTACATTTCTTTGCCACAGGTACGTTCCAATTCACCATAGGTGATGTGGGGGGGATGTCCCAGACCATGTTTAGCCGTGTACTACGTGATGTCTTAGCTGCTATGTTGCAGCACATTGATGAATTCATTAAGTTCCCTACTCCACAAGAGTTGAACAATGTCAAGGGTGCATTCTATGCCCTGGGACACATGCCACATGTAATTGGGTCCATTGATGGGACACATGTTGGACTGGTGCCACCACAGGCTCAGGAGCAGGCCTTCCACAATAGGAAACATTACCACTCCATAAATGCCCTAGTGGTGTGTCTTTCTAACATGATGATTTCCTATGTTTGTGCACGTTTTCCAGGATCATGCCACGATGCATTCATCATGAGGTGGAGCAGGGTACCACAGATGATGCTGCAGCTGCGCAACCATCGGGCATGTCTTGTTGGTGGGTAAACACTGTTTCTCATGTATGTCTCAATGTAATTTATCTCTCTCACGGCTTCTCATTACACACTCATTGCCATGATGTATTGTTGTAGGAGACGCCGGATATCCGAACATGCCGTGGCTCATGACTCCACTACGCAACCCCAGAACTGCTGCAGACCAGCGGTACAATAATGCACACGGGCAGACCAGGCGTGTGATAGAGCGTACGTTTGGACTCCTGAAGAGCCGGTTCAGGTGTCTCAACAAGACAGGTGGATCCCTACCATACGCCCCGCTCAAGGTGTGTGACATCTTCACCGTGTGCTACATGCTGCACAACATGGCAGTGGAGAGGGCGTGCCACTCATCCTGGATCCTGATGATGAGGAACATCCACCCGTTGAGGATGAAGGCCTTGGCCAGGATGCTAGCGATGAGGAGGAGGAAGATGATATCCGGAGTCAGCTCATACGCAACTTCTCATAACGGTGAGTACCTGTAAAATAGTGTGCAAGCTACTACCATAGAGTGACATGTGTAGCATACTGTGTGTCCAGCAGACTGTATACAATGTCACTTTGATGTTTGTGGTGCAGTGTTACATAAGTGCCGATGCCATGCCACACACATGAGCGCAATGAGTGAACTTTGAATGTACAAGTGTACTACATTGTTAGTGTATTTTACATGACCATGTCTGAATGAATATATTCAGTACGTGACACCTTGTGTGCCTGTCCTTTCCAGGTTGCCCTGCCTGTTGTCTGTTCGTGTCATCTTGGTCATCCTGCAATTCCTCTTGATGATAGCAACGTCGGATGAATCTGCGTACCCTGCACGGCTTGTGGAAATGTTAGTTTGGGTAAAGATTCGAAACAGGCAGTTTATTGTTGGTATGGTTTTTAAATGTGTGGAAACTGTTCATGCGCATGTTGTAGGTCCATACATACATGTCACATTACCATGTATCAAATTTCATGTAGCGCCACTCCCATGACAAGACAGTCACCTTTCTTGGCAGTCATCTGTAGTTGAGTTTTGACTTTGGTGAATGCATCAATGTGTGTTAACATTGACCCTGACACATTGCGGATATCACGGGTGTCCATTGTGTGTGACATCACAAACACAGGCTCTGTGGAGAATTGCAGCCTCACTGTGTGCAGCAGGATGTGTCTGAATCATCCACTCAACCTTGTGGGCCAGTACAGTTGGATTTCCAGAAAACCATGTTGTGCCGGTGTGGGCCAGTGTATGTCACACATGTTCTGTCAACTGTCCTGTGAGTCTGTTTGCGTGGATGCATTGCCCCTTGTGGCAGGATGTCATGTCACTGTCATGTCGTTACCTCAGTGCCGGTGGAGAACACTGCTTCGCTAGCCTTCTCAGTAAGTTGATGTTAACTCTCCATTCTCATGATGCCAGGTATGTTGCGCTGATTACATCACAACGTTGGCCTGTAGCAAATGTTCCCACTTACGTGGCACCAGTCGGGTGAGGTCATTGCCCGAAATCTATTGTGCCATGCAGCATATCCTGGTTACGGTAGGGTTGTTTTTGTTGCTTTGTTCCTATTTACTCGCTGTTGAGTTTGGTTACACATGCTTGTCATGTCTAGCATAGTAAGGCACAGTTGCAAGAGGTAATGACTGGCCCCTATGGGGCTTCCTGGTGTTTAGGTTATTTCCTTCCTCATTTGAGGAGCTGCTTATGGCTCTTGCGGGTGATGTCTACTTTCCCTTCATGACCCTTACTGATTCACAGGGCTGACTACGGATTGTTGGCTTTGTGTCATTTGGACTGCTATACATCACAATTACTGAGATAGCGAGCATCAATCATACACTGTGACGTCGTTGATGACTGCTATGGATCTAATTGCATTGTAGCAGCCTAGTGAGCGTCATACATGCACCATTTTGGTGACAACCTCTACTAACTCTCATGTGTCTGTGTTGAAGGATCTGATCTTGTCTCATTGCAAGATCTGTGATCAGTAATAGGACACAGTGGCAGTGGTTACACTACACAGGTGTGAGTGGTACAGTCTAGCTGCCAAGGTAATCTGTGAATCTGTAACAAAAAGTATGGAATCCTTATGCTTGTTTTGCTTTGTTTCAGATCTCCCTCCCTGCAGTTCCCATCCTCACCTTCCCCCCCTGATCTCCCTAATGTGTCTGTCATTTGTAGTCAGACCAAGGGGATATTGGGAGATGGACTCTTTCCAGCATCACACCACTCTGATGATCACAGGTACGGACAGTCCCTGGCAGTCGTGTGGAGAGTGTTTCACCAGCATTAGAGGTAACATCATTGCATGAGTGTTATTGTCGTCAGAGCAATGCCACTGGGCATGTAAATTGGCTGAGGCAGCATGGCCTTGCAGCGAACTTCATCCTATTGTGTAGGAACTGTGTTTCACACAGTACATTGTGCCTCATTGCTGTCACCACCGTTATCTTTCCAGTCTGCATGCGTTCAATATGGCATTGTTTACAATGATTGTTCATATGTGGTTATGTGTACAGTGACAACAAGCATGTTGTTCGTAATGGCTAATGGACCATATTGTGCATGATGTACATGGTTGAGTATGTGTTGTGTAGCTTGCTACACACAACTTGCAGGCTACAGCTGCTGACGCAGTGTGTCCTGTGCCCCGCTTGGCATTATGGTGACTCGTCCTGTGGCCGTGATCTTTGGTGAATGTTCCCACATTTTCACACAGTGACCCATGGGTAACCAGCCACTCCTGCCTCACATACACATGTCACTTATTGCCTAGCAAGAATCCTTGGGTTGTGTGCTGGTTTAGCATGTTCTATAGCCCCTTCTGCCGTCATGTGTTCACTCATCCCGGCTGCTACATCCCCAGCCGCAACGCTGCACCGCGTGGCCCAATCCAGCAACACACACACACACCTATGAGATACTCCTCCATCCATCCATTATTGAAGCATGCCGCAGCTTGTCTGTGCCACTGTTGCACAACCACCATGACAAAGGCAGGTCCGTCAGCACCTGCAACATGCACACTGCAAGACACTCAGCTCATTTGATGACACATGTGACACAACAGACTCATGCCCCAGCCAACCTCCACACAGTGAACACCAGACAATCATCCACCTGGTAACACGCTACCACAAACACACCCATGACAGCCTCTCAGGCTGTGTGTGCAACTCATACTGACAACACGAAGCAGCCACACTTAACAGTGCGTGTACGTACAACCAGGTCATGTGCCTCGTATTGCACACACACTACTTCCAGCAGCACCATATTGTAGTGTATTACCTCATTGACACAACACCACCACACATCGCCTCCAATGCTGTAACGTGGTAGTACGCAACCTCAGCACACCACTACTGCCTAGCCATCACAGACGGATTGTCAAAATCCCACTGGGATCACACACCCAATCCAGGATTATGATTGGTCAAACTTAACGGGGTACACCCTCAGAGTCACATCCAACACCATGGACACACTCTGCATTGTCAAACATCTGCACATCCAGTTTCACACCAGCATCCTGACCAGCCTCATTGCAACTATCATCTACAGCTCTCCTATCCTACACACAAAATTTGGCTAAGCCATCTAAATCGATTCATTAGTTAAACGCACTACCTACCCGTGACGGTCTCAATGCGCTGGTGGGGGCTGCTACTGATCAAAACACCCTGGGCTTGAGAAGTATTGTGAAGGGCAGCAGGTCCTGGGTCTGTCGTTGACTTGTAGGGAGGGTGTTCCAGGTCTTTGAGTCGAGGTAGGAGAAGGATCTGTCACTGGCGGTGTTTTTCAGGATGTGACAGACAGTGGCGAGAGCAAGGTTGGTAGAGCAGAGGCTGCGAGTGGATGTGTAGAAGCTGAGTCTGTCGTTGTGGTATTCTGGTCCTGCGTGGTGTAGAGCTTTGTGTGCGTGGATGTGGAGGTTGAAGCTGATCCTGTTGTTGACAGGGAGCCAGTGCAGGCCTCTCGGGTGTCGTGTGATGTGGCCGTGTTGTGGCAATCGAGGATCAGACGTGCCGAGGTGTTCTGGATGTGTTGCAGCCGTCTCAGGAGTTTGGTTGTTGTAGCTGCATAGATGGCGTTCCCTTACTCAAGTCAGCTGCTGGAGAGGGCCAGGGTGACTGTTTTTTTTGTATTTGAGGTGATCCATTATAAGATCCTGCGGGGCATTTAGAGGGTGTTGAAAGCAGAAAGCAGAGATGGCGTTGTCCTGCTTGTTCATGGGGAGTGAGGAGTCGAGGATGTCCCCCAGGTTGTGTGCATGTTTGGTGGGTTCTGGGGCTGTTCCTAGCGATATTGGCCACCAGGAGTCATCGCAGGCTGAGCTGGTGGGGCCGAGGATGTGTACCTCCGATTTGTCATGGTTCTGCATCAGCCTGCTGTCCTTACTCCATTTTGCAACAGCCTTCATTCCTCTGTGGAGGTTGATTTTGGCAGTGTGTGGGTCTTTGGTGAAGGATATGATCATCTGGATGTAATCGGCGTAGGAGATGATATTGAGGCTATGTTGTTGTGCCACATGGGTGAGTTATGCCATGTGGATATTTAAGACAGTTGGGCTGTGGGACGCTGCGGATGGTGTCAGTGGTCCTGGAACAGAACTGTGGGAGGCAGACGCTCTGGGTTCTGCCGGTGGCAAAGGATGTTGCCCAGACCAGGGCACTCTCTTTGATTCCTGCGTCATGGATGCGTACTGTTAGGGTGCCTTGGGAGACTGTGTGGAAGTCTGCTGGTAGGTCCAGAAGGATGTGGGCGTCTATTTCTCCTTTGTCCATGAGGATGCCGATGTTGTTGGTGCCGGCAATGAGGGCGGTGTCCGTGTAGTTGTTGATGCAGAATCCAGACTGGGTTGGTTCTATGATGTTGTTGTCTTTGAGGTATCGGGTCAGCTGTCTGTTGATAATCTTCTACGTGACTTGTTGTGGGAAGGGGAGCAGGGAGATGGGCCGGAAATTCTAGAGGTATTTGTGGCCCACCTTTGGTTTATTCAGTAAGGCGTTTATCACAACATTCTCCCAGCTCCCAGTGAAGGTTGCTGTCTCGAAGGAGATGTAGGATTTCTTTTACGGAAAAGGGGTGAGATGGCTTATCTGGCTTGGTTGGAAATGTGGATATGCCATGGGTCAGATGGGGATCCAGAGTGAATGTAGTCCATGGTCATGATGGTGTCTTCATTGCTGACGTTGTAGCAGGCAATCAGGTGATTAGTGTGGGTGTTGAACGTAGGGGGGGTGGTCTCGTTTGTGGATGTGGGGCTAGTGGACTAGAAGCTGTTGTGGATGTCGATGATTTTACGGTGAAAGAAGTTGGCCAGTGAGTCACACAGGTGTTGTGGTGGTGGAATGTCGTTGGTGCTGTATTTGGATTTTGAGAGTTGAATAGCGACGTTGATGTGCTATTTGCTGTTGTGTGTGTTGCTGTCTAGGCGGTCCTTGATGGCTGTCCTGTTGTCCGTCCTGATGAGTTGGTGGTGTCTGCGGGTGGCCCTCTTGTGTGCATTGTAGCTTTCTGGTGATTGTTTGCAGTGCCTGTTCCTCTACAGATTCCGACAGGTACACTTGGAGGTCCTGGGGTCTTTGGTGAACCATGCAGCAATGTTGTTGTTGTGTTAGGTGGCAGAGGTCTTGAGTGGGGCGAAGGTGTCTGCGCAGTCGTTAATCCACTGTTTGAGGCAGATGGCAGCGGTGTGGGGGTAGGTGGGTTAGGCTTGTGGTCCCAGGGCAAGGGTGGCTGTCAGTTAGTCCTCGGTGAGCTTGCACCAGCAGCGGCGTGGCATGGTCTGTGTGCCAGGGGGTGTGGTGGGTTTCCTGAAGGTGAAGTGGACGCTTCTGTGGTCTGTCCAGTGGTGTTAGGTGGTGTGGTTGAATGAGACGTGTGGAGTTTCTGAGAAGATGGGGTCCTGTGTGTGTCTAGCGGTATGGGTGTGGGTTGTCACGAGTTGTTGTAATCCAAGGTTGGCAAGGTTGGCCATCAGGGCGGTGGAGTTTGCGTCATTGTTGTTATGACGGTGGAAGTAAATTTCCCCAAGGAGGATGTAATCCGTGTAGGCGAGGGCGTGCGTGCTGATGATGTGAACGATGGAGTTGATGAATAGTGGTAGGACTCCAGGTGGTCTGTAGATGAGTGTTCCTCTGAGGGTGGTCTTGTTGTCGGTGTGGATCTGTAAATGCGTGTGCTAGGCGGTGGGGAGGGTGTCGGTGTTGGTAGTGACTCTGGGAGTGTTAATGTGGATGATGGCAATTCCTCCTACCATTCTGTAAGTGCAGGGTTTGCGGGAGTTGTCATTGCCTTCTGGTATGGCTATGGTGATGTCTGTTGGCAAGGTGGTGTTCAGCCTGGTTGCCGTCCACAACACCAGCCAACCCAACTACAGCAACAACCTCTGCACAGGAACAAGAACCTGACTCCCGGAGTACTTGTGGAAATCCAGGGTGCATGCACACACCTCATCCTCAACATCCCCTGCTACTGCCACATGACCATCCGCCTGAGATACCTACAATGGTTCCACAGTCAAATGCAGGTTCACCTTCATACTCCTCAGCCACACTCAGTCGGCACTCCACAGACCCAGGGAAAATAAATTATATGGTCGTCTACCATCCAACACCCCGTTGCCCAGAGTCCGTCTTGCCACCCTTGGCCAGGCCAACAATCTTCACATCCACAGTACAACAGCATGTGGCTGCTAGTTCTCATACCTCATTAAACAGATCCTGGTGCTCCCTCCGTGGATACCTACATATTAGCCATGCTCTTGACACCTCACACACCCTTCTATGGCTGTCTGTCATTGCAATATTTCAAGCAAACCCCATCTTCTGCAGTTAGTAACCATCACGGGTGAGTATTGCCATCCATGTATGTAGTTTTGGCTATCTTGTGACCTATGTGTGTCCACAGCCGGACTCAGATCCCAGTGTGTGGATGGCTAGAGTTTGCAGGAGACTGTGGCATTTGAAGACATATCACCTCACGAATGTATTTGAATCTGGGCACATACAAATACATCAATGCATATTGTGCTAGTTAGATTCATTTTGGACTCTTGTGCGTGTAACGTGAGTAGGTGCTGTACAACAAGGGGGAATCCAAAGTTCACAGCGGGAGATGTGATGCCTCACAGTATGAGTCAACAGAGTCCAGGCCACAGTGCTTGGCATCATTGGGCACACTGCGACCAGCAAGTCCATGTGGGAGAGTCTGAAAGTCAATAGGGTGATGCTGTTGCCCACGAAGGCAAGATGCCAGACCAGATGACCTGGGAGTTGTGCATGGCCCTATGCCTCTCAACGTCTGTACCGTGGACGACCCACCTTCCTTGGGGGACCCTCACGTACAGGCCTTGACGATGCCTGGGATGCTCCATCTGACAATTCCTCCTCCTCCCTCCCTGTGCCTGTTGTTGGTCTTTGCCTAGATGTTTCGGGCCTTGTGACACAGGGAGGGTGCTGCATGTTGACAGCGATCAGACAGAGTGATTGGTTAATTTCCCTATGCACCGTCATGAGCTCATCCAGTCTTGCCTCCATCCGTCCCTGGTGTCGTTCTTGACTGGCATGTAGCTGGGCCTGCTGATTTGTCATTTTGTTGAGGGCCTCCACCACCAGGCTGAACTCCCTGGTGTCCCGCCGGTATACATCCATGATGTCTCTGAGTTCTGCCATACCGGGCCCTGCAGCTGGCTGGTCAGGTTCTCGCCTCCACCTTGCGCCACTCCCACCACCCCTGCCCACACGAGCCGGGCCTGCGTTTGTGGGCACATCATGTCGACGGGACCCATGAGTGCTGGCAGTGGAGGTGTCATCTGCCACCTCCTGGGTGCCCGGCGAACCATGTCCCTCATTGTCAGACTGGCTCTGTTGTGGATTATGGGCAGGGCTCCGAGCTGTCTGCTGGGATGTGGCGGGATGGGTGTGGTGGTTGGCACAGATGTATCTGTTCCAGTTGCTGCACGGGTTTGGGATCGAGAGGGGCCTGGTTGGTTGGGGTCATCCACAGTGTGTTGAGAGGCCTCACTGTCGGTGGGGTCAGGGTTGTGCTGAGCCTGGGACTGGGAACCATCTCCCCCCTGGTTGGGGGTAGTTTCCACACATTCCCCTGTGGGTGTGAGAGACAAACACTCTTAATGCACTATAATGCAACATCCATTGTCGTTAGCACTGTTCCACCTGCTTTGGATTGTTGAAATTGTTCAATTGTGTATGGGTATGTTGTGGGATGAGATTGACATGTGCTCAGGGGTGCTTGACATGTTGGGTACTGTTTACGATGACTGGCACAGCTATTGCTGTGGCTTGTGTCGCCAGCACCACACAGATCCAGCTGTGCTCTGTGGGGCCCAATCTGCACAAGGCAGTATCAATCCTTATGCCTGGTTCAAGCATGCACAGGGTTTTAATGCAGCATGTTTATAATGGAGACTGAGTGGAATTTTGCTGATTTCATTCAGCAAATTTTGAGAGGTGTTGCTGTGCCGTGACGGCCACCCACTGCCAACCCCCAGGAGCAGTACAGCCACTTCAGGCACAGGGCTTTAGGACGTTGCACTTCTCCAAGATGCATTACCTTGTCAATACCCAGGTCCATGGTGCTACTTGAGTGCATCCACAGCATCACAAAGCTGTGGCAACAGCATTGTGTGAGAGGCACAATGAACTTGTGATTCAGCACTGTGCTTTATTTGCTTGGATGCGTCATCAGATCAGTATTTTTAATGTTGTGTTACATGACGATTGTGACAGTGGTGCACTCCATTGTCTGTCCCCAGGGGCTCAGTCGCTGTAAGGGGTGTGTGTGACAGACCATGCTAGAAGTTTGAGTGTGATTTGCAAGTGGGCATCCCTCGTGGGGGGGTCTGTCCACCCATGAAGCATGCTGCCATGATAGTGGTTGTGAGTTCCTGTGCAGGATATCTGACCTTGTCCTGGTGTTAGTGTTTGCACTGGTTGGTCACAGTAGGTCCTTGTGCTGGCTACACCAGGGCCCAGTGTCAGCTATCTTGTCAGTACTTTCACACTCCCTGTGCATTGAGCATGGTACATGGGTGTGTACATGGGCCATATGGGTTGAGTGCAGCCTCCTACCCTACACCTTGCACCCTCTCACCCTCCCCCTTGCAGCCTTCTGGCACTCCCCTTGCACCAACCCCATACTGTTAGGCACTGCTGGGAGTCATAGCCAGTTTTTGAAAGACAAAGGTCCTAAGCAAATTAAACAATTTTACAAACCAGATATTATATAGAACGCAATGGAAGCTATATAATTATCCTGTCCAGCCGGACCAGGAATTTATTGTCAATTAATCACACAGTAAACAAAATGAAACAATTGGTAATCAAGGAAAGGGCACAATCCTGTGCCGTACTGAGAGAAAGAAGGATAGATAAATGGAGAAAAAAGAGAGATTCCACAGGCAAAGGGAAAACATAGAGCAGCCTGGACACTAGTAATATCAGTGCGAAAAAAGTGTTCTCCAGAGTAGAACATACAGAATATATACAGTAGTTTGCATGTATGTCTACTAATACAAGTCGACGACGTTTCGATCCATTTGCTCTAATATGAAAGGATCATCCTCAGGACTAAAATTTCATTTTAAATTTGCCTGAATTAATTCATACACCTGTTTTAAAGGGAACAGGAGAGAAGAGAAAGAAAAAGTTTCTTGTTTAGAAGAATTTTAAACAATGTTAAACATCAGCATTTTAATCGCCCTTCATGTTCATTTTACACAATTCAGAACCGTAGTGAGCATGCCGGTGGTAGTGTGGAGAGGGCAACATACGAGTCGCCACTTCGATAGAAAAACATTCTTCGAAAAAGTCATGCCGGTTTTTATGCCAATTTTTGTGCCACTGCGCAAGCCTAGTGTGAAGGTGCGAAATTCATGCCAGGATTCGGGTTGTGAGGGCAGTGTTTGTGAGTGATGGAATAAAAATTGACCGTGCGATGCAGACGGGATGGGATCGATGCTACAGCCTGAAAAAGTGAAACTCGGACGTGTGTCTCGGGGTCACTGTGAAGACATAGTGCTGTGCCGTCAATTGCTATATGGATGCGTTAGAGCATTGACACGAGCTTACCTCGCTGGGGAGGGTGTCGACTGCTGGTAACGATATACAAAATGTAGCAGTCAAGTGGGAAACCGCGGATTGTTCGTGATCACAATTCCGCTGTAACCAAAGGAAGGAATTTAGCCCTGGGGTAAGAGAATAATTACAATCTCCACGGAGGTGTAAGGGTGAAGGGCTTACCGAGTATATGTCCAGTTTCCAAATGGAAGGTATAGAATACACCTTTTTCGAAGCGGTTTCTGGGTACGAATTCCGCTACAATACTGGGGAAAAAATATTGCAGTCAGGCGTGCTCTCGCTAAAGCGGAAGAAACATCAACCGGCCTGAACGGGAGCAGGGTTATAAACAGGGTAGTGGAACCTTACCAAGTTAGTTGAGAGTTGGAAACCGGACAGGGGGTCCCAGGCAAGGTCCGTGGCAATCCTGCGGGGTGCTCTCGCCGAGTGGTGAACCAATGCGGTCGGCCATATTACGTCAGGGGTAGGAGGTCAGGTGATATCGGATGTGAGTGACAGGGTGAGAATGAACCCACGGCGGACATCTTGGAGTGGTGTTGGGTTCATGTGCATTGTGTGAAAAGCAGTGATTTATTAAAAACAGACGGCGCAAGTGAGTGAATATTAAAAATTATTTGGAATTGCGGCGCGAGTGGGTGAAGTATCCGTGACATAGATGATTTTAAAACATTTATAGAAAATAACATTTGCACATTCAGAACGTTCAGAAGGCGGTTAATCAAGTAAACCGCCAATTGCAATCATGATTTTTTGGGTTAAAGCAAGGTGGTCCAGTCCTCATTCCTGTTGAGACCTGTATGAATGGTATCAAATTGAATTATGCTTTTAAGTTCTTCCCGATTCAAAAGTTGGGTAAGACTTCCGCCTCTTTGTGGTAGTTTGATGACCTTCAAGATTGTCCATTTGATTTCATCCTCGGTGTGGTTCATTTCCACAAAGTGTTCCACCAGTGGAGCGTTGGGAGTCCTGCATCTTATCCGACTCCTATGCTGGCAGATGCGGGTCTTTACTTTCTGTGTAGTCTGTCCCACATACATTTTTGGGCAAGGGCACAATATCGTATAAATTACATTGAGAGTATTGCAATTGGAAAAGGATTTCAACTCCACATTGATACCATTATGATCAAAATTTCGTGTCTCAATTGTGTACATACAAACATTGCATCCACCACATTTAACGTGACCAAGTATCGGGGGAAGGTTCCAATTTGCTTTAAGCGTTGTTTTAGGGGTAGGGGCGGGAAGTGCTGCTCTGACCAGATGGTCCTTCAGGTTCTTGCTTTTCCTAAACGCAAAAATGGGTCTCTCTAGGTGGACAGGACCTGCGTTCAGTGTCGGCCAGTGTTTCAGGATAGATTTTCTGATTTTATTTGACACAGGAGAAAAGGTAGTGACACAAGCTATTCTCTCTGTTTGGTCACGTACTTTAGGAGTTAGCAAGGCCTCCCTAGGGCAGTACCATGCCCTTTTGGATGCATTCTTAACTAATCTCCTCGGATATCCACGGTTTTTTAGTTTGTTGGATAAAATGGTAGCCTCCCTAAAGTAGTCGGATTTACATGAACAATTGCGTCTTATTCGTAAAAATTGTGAATAAGGCAAAGAATCCCTCAATGCTCTGGGGTGATTACTGGCATAGCTCAAAAGCGTGTTGCGCTCTGTAGACTTTCTGAAAAGGCGTGTGAGTAACTCACCTTCTTTATGGTAAATTGTGAGATCCAGGAATGCAATCTGCTCTTTATCATGTGAGAGTGTGAAGTGGAGATCAGCACAATTGTTATCTAGCCAGTGCAGAAACTGGTGTAATATATCGATCTCCAAATTCCAAATGAGGAAAATGTCATCGATATATCGACGCCATAACCCAATACCCGAATGGAAAGGGTTAGTGTCTGATAAAATTGCATTAGTCTCAAGTTCATGCATAAAAAGAATGGCCAGGTTTGGGGCAAAAATAGCCCCCATGGATGTCCCCTTTATCTGTTGGTAAAAGACATTGTCGAAGCTGAAAAAATTCCTTGTGAGACATAACTACAAAAGTTGGAGGATAAAGAGGGTTGGAATTTTATGTGGACGTGGGCGTGTGTCAAGTTTTTTCTGGATGACTAGTAGAGCCGCTGTTTGGGGGATGTTGGTGTACAGCGACTCTACGTCTAGGGTGCAAAGTGTGCTATTTACTGGATCAAAGGGGAAATGTTCCACTAGATTCACATAGCCATGGTATCCCTGATATAGCAGGCAGTCCCTGGCACGAAGTCTTTTATAAAGAAATCAACAAAGGCCCCTAGAGGTTCAAGTACTGAGCCACAAGCGGAAACAATTGGTCTCCCTGGAGGGTTACTGGTGCTCTTATGTACTTTAGGGAGAGTATATATGACCGGTAGTCGTGGAGATTTCACATTAAGAAAGTTGAACTCCTTTTTACTCAGGAACCCTTCAGTGACCGCCTCAGACGTAATTCTGAGTATAGTGTCCTGAAGGTCCTTGGTGGGATTGCCTGCCATTCTCTGATAGTGGTCGGTGTTGGCCAATTGTCGCAAGATTTCGTCCTTGTAGGAATCAGTGTTTTGGAGGACAATTCCACCGCCCTTGTCTGCGCTCTTTATTACTAGCAAGGGGTTGTTTTTTAGTGTGTTTATGGCCTCTTTTTCACTCCGGGGGATATTATAGGGAATGAACAGTTTCTTCTTTTCCAATATACGGAGATCGTTTTGAACTAGTTTTTTCATAGCCACACACCTCCACACCAACCCGATATTGTTAGGCACTGCTGGGAGTCATGGCCACCCACCCCATACTGTTGGGCACTTCTGGGAGTCATAGCCACACACCCCCACACCACCCCATACTGTTAGGCACTGCTGGGAGTCATGGCCACCCACCCAATACTGTTGGGTACTGCTGGGAGTCATAGCCACACACCCCCACACTGTTAGGCACTGCTGGGAGTCATAGCCACACCCCCCCACTGCTGTTAGTCCCCCCATGTTACATGAGTTGTTTGTATACTCACCAGGCTCCACGGCTCCTTCAATTCTGTGAACTCCCACCGGTGGTAGCAGGGCCATGACTTTCTCCTCCCAGGGATGGTATTGTGCAGGTCTGCGGGGACCGCCACCTCCAGTGTGATGAGCGTTGGCGTAGTCCTCATCCATCTTGCGCTTGACCATCTTCCGCAGATCGTACCACCTGTTCTGGCAATCCCTCTTGGTGTGCCTAATGGCTGCAACAGCATTGACCTTCTCGATGATCCTCTCCCACAGGCGTGTCTTTTCAGCTATGCTGGTCTGTCTGACCAATGCACCAAACAGCTGTGGCTCAACTCTGATGACTTCATCTGTAAGGATCTCCATCTCCGGGTTAGTGAACTTTGGATTCTTTGGTGTGGTCATGGTGTGGGGTGTATGTGATTGGGGGGGTGATGGTGTGTATGGAGGAGGGTGTGTGGGTCCGATTGTGAAGGGGGTGGTGTGTGTCTGAATGAGATAGGGTATATGAGTGAAGGTGTATGGCTGCAGTTGTTGGTGTGCTATCAGTGTCTTTGCGCAAATAGTTATCTTGAAAAGGATGATGGGTTGTATGTGTGGGCCCTTTTATTGGTCCATTTGTGGGTGTGGCTTATTGTGAATTTTTGGTGGGTGTGTTATAAGGGGTGGGTGTGACTTGGGCCCTCTGTTTGCCTGTTTGGATGTGGCCAGGACATTGTTTTCCTATGGTGTGTACACAGTAGACTTGTTTTGTGGGGTTGTTCGACTCGTTTGCACCCTCCTTGTGCTGGATTCGGGGTTTGTGTGCACTTTATTAGTGGGGGGTGTGCAGTTCTTTGTTGTTGTTGTTGCTGGCTCATACGTGACATTTTTGGGGTGTTCGCGTATGCTTGATTGAGGGGTGTGCGGTGTGTATTTGTTGGTGCGGCTGACTGTAACGGTCCGTTTTCGGGACCGGGGTTCGTGTACGCTTGATTGAGGGGTGTGCGGTTCGTATTTGTTGGTGCGTTGGCTGTTACGGTCCGTTTTCGGGACTGGGGTTCGTGTACGCTTGATTGAGGGGTATGCGGTTCGTATTTGTTGGTGCGGCAGGCTGTTACTGTCCGTTTTCGGGACCGGGGTTCGTGTATGCTTGATTGAGGGGTGTGCGGTTCGTATTTGTTGGTGCGGCTGGCTGTTACGGTCCGTTTTCGGGACCGGGGTTCGTGTACGCTTGATTGAGGGGGGTGTGGTTCGTATTTGTTGGTGCGTCTGGCTGTTTTGGTCCGTTTTCGGGACCGGGGTTCGTGTACGCTTGATTGAGGGGTGTGCAGTTCGTATTTGTTGGTGCGGCTCGCTCATACGCGATGTTTTCCATACGAATCATGCTTCATGCGCGACTACGTTTGCCCGTACAAATCGCGTACTTGATCCCTGGTCTGGATCGTACTTGTTAGTTCGTACGGCATGTTTACAAATCGTACGGTTGGAGTTCCGACGACATTTCGTACGGGTCTTCGATTGTGGCTCGTATGGTTCGCTGATATTCGGTCGTATTTTTGGGAATCGGATCGTACTATGCTATTCGGACGGACTTTTTTCATTCGTACGGAGACGGCTACGAATACGAATCATACGACGGTTTTTTATCCCGAATCGGAATCGAGCCCTAAATGTTGATACATTTTCAAAAAGAGAGAGATATGTTCCAAAATGAATCACATCACAAATATATACCTTTTGTTATCTGCACATGATATTGGAAAAAATGCTAATCAGAAGGACATTTTTTTTTCAAAATTGTTTACAATAAGTGGCACTTGAACAGTGTTATAAAATTCTAAATGAAATCCATTAGCATATTCAAACTCATACATTTGATTTAATGAAAGATCATATTAGTAATAATTATTCGAGTATTTGACCTTTTTAATCAAAATATTGTTTTACTTCCTGTTAATAGGAAGAGTTTCTTTTTTCTGCACTTGTGTTTCATTAATAAAAAAAAAAATTAGAATGTTTTCTATGTTTATTTTCTGCTTGTTTTTTGAAGGAAATCTTTTTTATAAAAAATTAAACTCACCAAGAAATAGTAATGTCTATATACGCAGAATGATTTTTCTGGCTTGTATTGATTGAAGACTTATCTTAACTTTGTAAGTTTTTCAATTGTATTTAGCTGAAAAAAAAAAATCAATTACTGTTTTGTTTCTTTAAATTGGTTCACTATATATTCATTTTCATTTTATTCTACTTACTTTTTGTTTATCTGAGGTTGTTTGCTGCTTTTGAATCAAGTTTTTCAGTCGAAGTAACAGAGTCAGCATTCACAGCGTCTGCTCCCGTTGATAGTCAGTTGACCATTGCTTTCAAAATGGTGGTCGGCTTCTATTTATACATTATCTTGGGTATTACCATAATTTAAAATAAAATAACTATGGTGTTTCTAATTTTTTATTTGATTATATTATGTGGAAACATATAATTTAATTTTCGTATTACAAAATGCTTGTTTCAATGGTATGTGTTTCTTTTGGCCTCCATTTTGATTAGTAGTTGACGTATTTCATGTCATTGAAACAGTAGTAGGACTTTCTTTTTGACCTAAGGTCAACCTATCGTTCTCTGCTAAAATCCGATTATGAAGTCTATTCTTTACAATTATATATTGACAAGGTATGTTACTTCCAAATATTTTCATATATTAAGAAGATTTATTATTGTTTTAAATTTCAAAAGTCGTAAAAATAATAAGGTTTTTTGAACAATATATTAATACTCGGAAAATACGTGAGTAATAAAATTAGTACCAGAGTATTACTTTTTAAAAGGAGTATCGTTTAATTAATTTTTTAGGTCAATTACTCTACACCTTTTAATACACTTACCAGCCCAAAACCCCTATTTTCCCTGCATCCCGTGCCCCGAGTTATTTTACAATAAAAACATTTTAAAATAATAAATGCGTTGTAATGGTATGCGTATTATTGCATTGCGTTCTAATGGTACTTTTGATTCTTCATATATATTTTGCGTAGTAAAGTTTTTCGTTGTAAAATTTTGCATTGTAACAGTATATGCGTTGTAATAAATGCGTTGTAATGGCATGCGTTGTAATAGCATGCGTTGTATCGCCATACATCCGCGTACACAAAGAGTTGGGTGCTCCGTATATTAAGGATTTTATTATCCTGGCAAGTTTAAATACCTGGTTTGGAATATGGAGTAAAGAGGGCATAAAATTCACCCAGGATATTATTAAGGAATGCTTTGCACTAGAACACAGGAAAAAGATTCCGTGGTTGATGTATATTAACAATCTTCTAAATGAATGTGCTGAAAATGTTGTTTTTATTAATCCCCCTCAAATACTCGAGTACATAAAAAGGATCTGAAAACTGCAATTATAGAATCTCGGAACAGGCTAAGGGAACTTGAGGTTAATTCAAAACAGATGATTAAGGCACACAATGACAGAACACTGGGTATATGGATTCAACATTATTTAATCCAGGTTACAAATACAAGACACAGATTTTATCTCACTAGACTAAGAATGGGAATAGCTCACTTTCTATTTGCTTTTCCATCCATGGGGAAGTGGACAGGAAACCTTCCAAAGTGTCCTTGTGATGAAAATTCAGACCAGACAACCTTGCATTTTATTTTATTTTGTGGCTTTTAAAAAGAATTAAGGAAAAGTTTATTAGGGCCACTGTTTTTATGGTTTACATTTATTATTAATTTTCCAGATAAGAGACAAAAAGACCCCCAGCTCCCTGAGGACAGTGCAATGAGGACACCTAGGGGTACGTTAGAAAGGGACCGCCTGCCATAAAGGCGGGGGTCCAGTGCCGGCAAGTAGGATGCACCCGCTACAGTGGCATGCGCATCCAGCATTCCTGACATTGTGGTGGGCGGTGCACTCAGCACTACCCGTCACAATGCCAGGAAGGCATGCTGTGCACTTCCATGCAAAACATGGTAGGCACCGCGCGGTGCCTGCCATGTTGTGCATGGAACTGCTGCGGGGTACCATAGGTACCCTCCATGTGCACCTCCCACCCACCCCTGGAGTCCCTGGGGACCCGCAACGGGCCCCCAAAGCAGACTCCGCATGCCTTTCCGTGGCGAGACATTGTAAACTGCCCATTCTAATATGGCTGGCAGTGTCTGATAGACACCGCCACCATATAGAACCCTTTTCCGCCCGGTCGACATGTCGACCGGGTGGAAAAGCGGCGGACGGTTTTCCGTCCCCCGCGGACCCCCCAGCCATAATAATATGGCGGGGTCATTCCGGCACGGATGTCTGGCGGATCACCCCCGCCAGGTCGGTGGTGGCTACCGCCGTCCTGGCGGGGGCGATCCGCCCGCCATCCTAATGGGGCCCTTAGTGTTGCAAGCAAGAGGTAACATTACAAAAGTAAGATGCGCGGAGCGGGTCTACAGGGAAAAACAATAAGTAGAGGTAGGGAAAACAGAACAAACATTAGAACCCAACTCTATCTCCCCCCTCGTCCACGAACGGGTAAAAAGAAAGAACGGAAGGAAAGATGAGTGCTCTAGCAATCAGCGTGCCTGCTTGAGGTTGAACGAGGAGCCTGCTTGGGGGACTTGTGTATCAGCAAGTTGGAGAAGTCTGAGGTATCGGGGACATGTCAATTCTCGGAATTCAGCTGTGAGCAAAGTCAAGAAAGGTTGCCACAACTCTGGAAATTCAGACCCTCTGCCAGCTAGAGTGAAGGTGAGCTTTTCCATTCCCAGTACCTGCCAAAGCCTCTGTAACCATCCGGAGTGTGTTGATGGCTGGGTGGAGCGCCAGTGCGCAAGAATATTCTGAGTGGCTGCCCCCGGTGCGATAGCTATCAACCGGCCCCTCCTAGATTTTAGGGGATATGTAATCAGATTGGGTAGTCCCAGGAGGACGTACGCGGGGAATTGCAGGATCTGTGTATAAAAGTGGCTGTCCACCTCATAACATATGTGTGACCAATATGGTTGGATGTGGTCACTGCTCCATAGAAGGTGTGTGAGGGTGCCCACTTCCCCACATTCTCTCCAGCACAAGGCACTCTGTCGTGCATCGAAGCAATGGAGGCGTTTTGGTGTGTAGTACCAGTAGGCAGCTACCTTAGTCAGTGTCTCTGTGAGTCCCATGTGGTATGCTGAGTGCCGTGCCCTGTGGTAGATGCCATCCCACTCTTTATGGCTAAGGGTGCGTCCCAGTTCCCTCTCCCAGCGCATTCGACCAGCGTTGTAGTTAAGGGTTGAAGTCAGTAACAACTGTTTGTAGAGGTCGGTAGGTATTTTTTTATCGGAGGTGCGGGTGATGAGCCATTTTTCATAGGGGGTTAGTAGGCGTTGACTGATTTGTGGGTGAAGCGCCCAATGCCTGAGTTGGAGGTAGGGTAGGCGTTCCGATTCAGGGATGCCATATTGTGTCTTATTCATGGGAACGGGATAATCCCTTCTAAGTCAAAAAGATGACCGAGGGATTGACATTTGGTGGGACGCTATGCTCCGAAGGCCTTAGGGTCAGTGCCGGAGTGAAATTCAGGATTATTAAAGAGGGGCGTCAGTGGGGAGGGAAAGGAGGTAAGATCGTGGGCAGTGTTTGTGCGGTGCCAATCCTCCATGATCGTACCCGTGATGTATGACGCATAGAGATTGGGCGGCCTATCTGTTTTGCGAAGAAAGGGGGTGCCTTGTAGGGGCATAGCAGCCACTGCCTGGTCTTGAAACAACAAGTGTTTCTCCGACTCGAGGTGGTGCCATTCCACCAGGTATCGAAGATGTGAAGCATAAAAATAAAGCTGTAGGTCCGGAATCCCAACACCCCCCTTCTTCTGTGGGAGACCCGTGACCGCATTCTTGAACCGGGGTTTACGGCCCTGCCAGATAAAGTTTGCTAGGTCAGCTTGTGTTTGTTGGATCCAACCCAGGGGAGGATGAAGGGGAAGGGTCTGGAAGAGGTACAGGATCTGGGGAAGGATAGTCATTTTAGTGGCAGCTGTTCTGCCTAACTACGATAGAGTGTGGTGCTTCCATTGCCCCAGCTCCTTGCGAATGTGCGAGCGGAGTTTGGAGTAGTTAATGGCAATAGTGGCTGGTATGGTGGGCCCTAGCTGAATTCCCAGATAGGGGATCGAACAGGTTGACCACTGGAGAGTGTGTTCCTCTTGCAAATGAGCTAATGTGGCAGTGGAGAGAGAAATGCCCAGTGCAATGGATTTATTGATGTTGACCTTAAAGCTGGAGGCTGGTGCGAAGCAGTACAGATCTATGAAAAGAGCGCGCAATGCAGTGATCGTGCTAGAGAGGGAGAGCAAAATATCATCAGCGTAAAGGTTGATGATGTGAGTGTCCCCTCCAAATGTAATGCCTGTGATGAGGGGGTGCCTTTGAACCCTTAGAGCCAGCGGATCCATATAGAGCGCGAATAGGAGGGGCGAGAGGGGACACCCCTGCCTAGTGCCTCTGCCTATAGAGAAGCACGAGGACTTCTGGACGTTTTCCCGAACGGTCGCTTTGGGTGAGCGATAACAGTTGAGGATCCGGTTGCGTAGGTTTTCACTAAGACCAAACCGGATCAGAACCTGCTCCAGATAGGGCCAGTGAACCCTATCGAAGGCTTTTTCAGCGTCAGGTGGAAGATTATCTTGGTGTTATCGCTCGTTTTCCGTTGTGGAATAAAGCCGGCCTGGTCTGGTTCTATCAATTGGGTCATGTATGGTGCTAGACGAGTGGCGAGGATACTAGAATACAGTTTGATGTCTACATTCAAGAGGGAAATCGGCCTATACGTGCTGCATTGTGTTCTGTCTTTCCCGGGTTTCGGAATAACCACTAGCGATACTTCCAACATCTCCTCTGGTATAGCCCCGACTAAGTCGCGCAGTATGGGAGCTACTTGGGTGCAAAAGGTTTTATAAAAGGCCACTGTGTAGCCATCCGACACAAGGTAATTTGCCCGGCTTAAGGCGAGAAATCGCTACGATGACATCCTCCGTGTCTATGTCCCTGTCCAAGTAGTAGGCCTATGCTTTGTTGAGAGCGGGTATTGCCGCCATCTCTAAGTAGTCGCTGCAGTGTCGTGCATGTTAGACGGGGACCTGGAGGGTCGGCCGAGCACAAGGGGAGAGGCCTCCGGTGAGGGCCGTCTCCAGCGATCGTACAGACAAGTAACTTCCCCCCCCCACGGATGGACACCACACGAAGATAAGATTCAACACTCTTTATAGGCCGTTCGTGGAGTAAGGTAATACGGTACAGTGAGATCAGGACACGAGGATCCTCTCAATTCTAGTCTCTAGTAGGGAAAGGGGGTAGCGGGACAGTCTTGGTACCCACGGGTACTGCGATGAGACGGTGGTAGCTCACAATCCTCGAGCTCGGTGTTCGGACAGGTCGGACCGCGGCAGCGCCAGCAGGTCCCGAAGAGGTCGTAGGTGACGACGGGCCGCGGCAGCGCCTGCAGGTCCCAGCAAGGATGGTAGTTACAACGGGCCGCGGCAGCGCCAGCAGGTCCCAGCAAGGATGGTAGTTACAACGGGCCGCGGCAGCGCCAGCAGGTCCCAGCAAGGATGGTAGTTACAACGGGCCGCGGCAGCGCCAGCAGGTCCCCACGAAGATGATGGTTACAACGGGCCGCGGCAGCGCCAGCAGGTCCCACGAGGATGAAGGGTGCAGAAGGCCGCGGCAGCGCCAGCAGGCAGGACGATGGTTCACAAGGCAGGGCTGCGGCAGCGCCAGCAGTCCGTCAAGGATGAGTTACTCTCGGTGTCTCTCGACTCCAGGATACAACTGCCTTCCTGTTCTGGAGCTGCCTCAGTTATAGGTCTGGCACTCTTTGATGTCCGGACCCTCGCTCTTGGAGGTCGGGAGGTCCGGGATGAGGGAGTCCAGACACCCAGCAGGGGGGTGGAGCCAGCGCCCGAGGAGGCTGGGGGTGATCGGCACCTGGCGGGAGAGGGCCATCGACACTTCTTACTCCCATTGACCTGCCAAGTGGTCCGTTCACCTCCTGGGTGGATGGTGGTGCCGGGATGTCGGGGCCTGGCCAGGCCCAGGGTTGGGGTCGAGCTGAGGCCGCGCGGCCGCGTGATGCCGTGTCCAAGATGGCGGCTGGGCCGGCAATGGTGCTGACGGTGGCCCGGGCCCGGGACACAGGGACATCCGGGAGCAGGCGCCCCATAGGGGACGGGTTGCGGGTTGGTTCTGGGGGTAGCACCCGGAGAGCCGGTGTCTGGGCTCTGTCATGCGGGGAGGGAGCGAGCCCGTCATGGGGCCTGTCCAACATGCGTCCCCCCCAGCTGAAGGCGGGGAGAGTCACCCATCCTCCTGGGGACTCTCCTCGTCGAGGCGGAAAAAGCGGGACAGGCCATCCGCGTTGGCGTGGTCTTGGCCAGGGCGATGTTCCACAGTGAAGTCCATCCCCTGCAGGGAGATGGACCATCGCAATAGTTTGGGATTCTCCCCCCGCATTTGCATTAGCCATTGCAGGGGCCGATGGTCTGTTTGTACCCGGAAGTGGGTTCCGAAGAGGTAAGGCCGGAGCTTCTTGAGGGCCCACACTACAGCGAAGGCCTCCCGTTCAATAGTGCTCCAGCGCTGCTCTCGGGGCAGTAGGCGTCTGCTGATGAAGGCCACTGGTTGGTCGACTCCCTCGGGGTTCAGTTGGGAGAGGACGGCCCCAATACCATGGTCGGAGGCATCGGTCTGAACGATGAACTCGCGGCTGTAGTCGGGGGCCTGGAGCACAGGAGCGGTGCACATGGCGGCCTTCAGCTTCTCGAAGGCCGCTTGACAGTCGGGCGTCCAGTTGACTCTTTTTGGGTGGTTCTTAGACGTGAGTTCCGTGAGGGGCCCCACAATGCTGCCATAGTCCTTCACGAACCGCCGGTAGTATCCGGTGAGTCCCAGAAAGGCTCGGACCTCTGTTTGTGTTTCGGGGGGTTGCCAGGACTGAATGGCAGCTACCTTGAGTTGAAGGGGGGCCACCAGACCGCTCCCCACTTGGTGTCCGAGGTAGGTCACGGACCCCTGGCCGATTTGGCACTTGCTGGCCTTTATTGTGAGGCCGGCCTGTTGGAGGGCCTGCAGGACTTCTCGGAGGTGGTGGAGGTGGTCTGTCCAGTGGCGGCTGTATACTGCGATGTCGTCCAGGTAGGCGGCGCTGAATTCTTCGAGGCCCGCCAACACCTGGTTCACCAGTCTTTGGAAAGTGGCTGGAGCGTTCTTCATGCCGAATGGCATCACTCTGAAATGGTAGTGCCCATCCGGGGTGGAGAAAGCGGAGCGTTCTTGGGCCCTGGGGGTGAGGCCGATCTGCCAGTAGCCTGCTGTCAGATCGAAGATGCTCAGGTAGCGGGCTGCCCCCAGGCGGTCGACTAGTTCATCTGCTCGGGGGATAGGGTGAGCGTCGGTTCGGGTGACCGCGTTCAGACCCCGATAGTCGATGCAGAATCGGAGTTCAGGTGTGGTGCCCGGGGCCGCGGCCTTGGGGACCAGGACGACCGGGCTGACCCAGGGACTATCCGAAGGTTCGATGACTCCGAGGGCGAGCATCTTGGAGACTTCTTCTTGGATGCAGGTTCGTACCCGATCCGGTACTCGGTACGCCCGGTGTCGGACAGGAGGACTGTCCCCGGTGTCCACGTCGTGCAGGCACCAGGAGGTGACTCCGGGTGCGAGAGAAAACAGGGTTGCGAACTGTAGCAGGAGGGCCCGACAATCTTGACTCTGCTCCGGGGTCAGGGCCTCGGAGAGTCGGACCCCGTCCACCGAACCATCTCTTTCACGGGACCTCAGTAGGTCAGGGAGGGGCTCGGAGTCTCTTTCTGCGCCACTGTCGGTAGCCATCAGCAGGCTGAGCTCTGAGCGCGCGAAGTGTGGTTTGAGTCTGTTGGCGTGGAGCACCCGTAGGGGGTCCCGGGGGGACTCCAGGTCGATGAGATAGGTGACGGGGCTCTTGCGCTCGATCACCTTGAAGGGCCCCGTCCATTTGTCCTGCAAGGCGCACGGTTCGATGGGAGACATCACCCATACCTGCTGACCCGGTTCAAACTCGATGGAGGAGGCATGTTGATCGTACCACTTCTTCATGTCCTCCTGACTGGTCTCAAGATTGGCTTTGGCGATCTCCCTGAATCGCCGGGTCTGATTGCGGAGGGTCAGGAGGTACTTGTAGACGTCTGGAGGAGTCTTCAGGGGGGCCATTTCCCATTCCTCCTTCACTAGGCTGAGAGGCCCGCGAACGGGGTGTCCGTACAGGAGTTCGAAGGGGCTGAAGCCGAGGGACTTCTGGGGGACTTCTCGGTAGGCGAAGAGGAGGCACGGTAGTAGCACGTCCCACTGGCGGCGTAGGGGTTCTTCTAGTCCCATGATCATCCCCTTGAGAGTGCGGTTGAACCGCTCAACCAGTCCGTTTCCCTGGGGGTGATAGGGGGTTGTGAATCGGTAGGTGACCCCGCACTGCTGCCAGAGGGATTTCATATACTTTGAAATAAAGTTCGTACCCCTGTCGCTGACGACTTCCCGGGGGAAGCCCACCCGGGAGAAGATCCCCATTAAGGCTCGACCCACTACTGGGGCTGTTATAGTACGAAGGGGGACCGCCTCAGGATAACGGGTGGCGTGGTCCACCAGGACCAGGATGAAGCGATGCCCTTGTGCTGTTCGGGGGTCCAGGGGCCCCACAATGTCTATCCCCACCCTTTCGAACGGGGTGGTCACCACGGGGAATGGCTGTAGGGGTGCCTTGAGTTTGCGGCCGCTCTTCCCGCTGGCCTGGCAGGTCGGGCAGGACCGGCAGTGGTTGGAGACGTCATTTCTCATTTTGGGCCAGAAAAAGTGAGTCACCAGGCGGTGGTAGGTTTTGTCTTGCCCCAGGTGCCCAGCCAGGGGGACATCATGGGCCAAGTTCAACAGGAAGTCTCTGAAGTGGAGGGGCACCACCAGCACTCGACCGGCCCCCAGCTCTGCGATTCTTTGCTCGCTGTACAAGAGATCATTGTCCCAATAAACCCAGTGGGCCCCGGTGGTGTCTCCTTGGCCCTGGGCGAGCGCTTGCTGTCGCAGTCCCTCGAGGGAGGGACAGGTCTTTTGCTCCTGCCGGAATTGTTCTTGGGTGGGCCCCCCTTCTTGACGCCACTGAGCCAGGTCGGGAAGTTCGGGGGGCTGTGCGGACCCCTCTGGGGTTGGTTCCGGGTGATCGGTATGGATGGAGTCTTCTTCTGGAGCGATCGGGGGCGGAAGTGCTGACCATTCGGGTTCTTCTGGTCTAAGGATGGTGCGGGTGGCCATGGACCGGGTGGTCACGCACGCCCAGTCCGGGAGACCCAACATCCCCAGATGCTCTCGTCTTTCAACAGCTGCCCACGGGGAGCTCTCGAGATCGTTCCCCAGGAGGCAGTCCACGGGGGCATCGTCGCGGACAGTTACTTTTAGCATGCCGGACACTCCTCCCCATTCGAAGGGGACGCAGGCCATCCGACACAGGCTCTCCGAATTGTCTGCCGATCGGACGGGGCAAAGAACGTTTGGCAGGATTTGTTCTGGGGTCACCAGGTGACAACGGACGGCCGTCACACTGGCCCCGGTGTCACGCAGGGCTTCGGCCTTGCGCCCATTTATGCTCACCCATTGGCTGTACTTCCGAGTGTTGGCGGGCAGGGGAGTCCGCGGGACCATGTCTCTTCCTCCTAGGCAGGCCAGGGTCATGGCGGCGGGTTCCCACTCGAACTGCTCCGACTCGTATGCTTCAGGGTCTTCGGAGACTTGTTCTTCTCCTAGGGCGGCGGCCGCCAACTGGCGGGGCCCGGGAGCCTGGTTCTTCGGGCAGGTCGGGTCACTGGCATAGTGGCCGACTCGCTGGCATCGGTGACACGTAACGTTGGCTCGGAACCCCGGGCGCATCGGGGGGTTTCCCCGATCCGGCTGGGGGCGGGGTGGTGTTAGCGGGAGTGACCGGGACAGCGTCTCTGCCCCGGCCCTGTCCTCCTCCTCCTCCTCGGGGACGATGATGACCTTGGTTGGTTCTGTTCTGCTCGTTCGGCCCACTCCGGGCCACTCGTGTGCTCTCCCACCGGTCCGCCTCGGTGGCGAGCTGCCGTGGTTCAGTCAATTTACTGTCGAGGAGGTGCTGCCTGAGCTCGACGAAACAGTTGTTGGAGAGGTGCTCCCACACAATGAGATTGAAGAGTTGTTCGTAAGTGGTTACGTGGTTACCCTTGATCCATCCCTCGAAGGCTCGGCTGAAATAGTTCACGTATTCCACCCAAGTTGTACCTGGGATCCGGGTGCAGTTGCGGAACCTCTGGCGGTACATTTCGGGCGTAAGCCCATAACGACTGAGGAGGGCGGCCTTCATGTGGTCATAGGACGTCATTTGATGGTCCGGAAGCTGCAGCAGGGCATCACGGCCCTCGTTGACGAATCTCCCCCATAGACCGGCTCCCCAGTCACTTCGAGCGATCCGGTGGGCAGTCATGGCGATCTCATAGACCTTGAACCACTGCTGTATGTCATCGTTTCGGTGGTATTCTCGGACCACATCCTTGGGGATGTGGACCTTCTGCTCGGTAGTACCCGGGGAGCGCGGTGGCTCGGGCACCCCTAGGTTTTTGTTCAGTTTGCGCATTTCTATGTCTGCTAGTTTGCACTCGTGTTCGTATGCCAGTCTTTTTTCTTCGAGATCCCTCTGTCTCTGTTTTTCCTCTCGCTCTTCTCTGAGCCGTAAGTGTTCTAAGTTTATTTTTTGTTCCGCCAGCTTCAATTCTCCGTCTAATTTGAGCCGTGCCAAGTCTAACTCGTGTAGTCTATTTTTTTCCCGCTCCTGGATCTCTTCTCGGGAGGGACCTGTTCTCCGTTCTTCCGTCAGGGTGGTGTTGACTTCCGGGGCTTCGAGGTCCCGGGGGGTGGCGGTATTCGTCTCTGTCCAGGCCTCTAGGGCGTTTTTGAAGTCTTCTTTTGTGCTTAGCCCGGTGGTAGCAATGCCTAAGTCCATGCAAAATTGTTTTAGCTCTCGGTGGTTGTATTCCTCCAGTTTTTCCATCTGGAACTTCTCTGCAGATCCGCTCTCTTTGGTCGTCATTGTGGTTTAGTCGTAGGGTGAGTTACTATCTGTACGGTACGCGTTGGTTCGGATCGCGCCGCTGGCCACCAATGTTAGACGGGGACCTGGAGGGTCGGCCGAGCACAAGGGGAGAGGCCTCCGGTGAGGGCCGTCTCCAGCGATCGTACAGACAAGTAACTTCCCCCCCCACAGATGGACACCACACGAAGATAAGATTCAACACTCTTTATAGGCCGTTCGTGGAGTAAGGTAATACGGTACAGTGAGATCAGGACACGAGGATCCTCTCAATTCTAGTCTCTAGTAGGGAAAGGGGGTAGCGGGACAGTCTTGGTACCCACGGGTACTGCGATGAGACGGTGGTAGCTCACAATCCTCGAGCTCGGTGTTCGGACAGGTCGGACCGCGGCAGCGCCAGCAGGTCCCGAAGAGGTCGTAGGTGACGACGGGCCGCAGCAGCGCCTGCAGGTCCCAGCAAGGATGGTAGTTACAACGGGCCGCGGCAGCGCCAGCAGGTCCCAGCAAGGATGGTAGTTACAACGGGCCGCGGCAGCGCCAGCAGGTCCCAGCAAGGATGGTAGTTACAACGGGCCGCGGCAGCGGCAGCAGGTCCCCACGAAGATGATGGTTACAACGGGCCGCGGCAGCGCCAGCAGGTCCCACGAGGATGAAGGGTGCAGAAGGCCGCGGCAGCGCCAGCAGGCAGGACGATGGTTCACAAGGCAGGGCTGTGGCAGCGCCAGCAGTCCGTCAAGGATGAGTTACTCTCGGTGTCTCTCGACTCCAGGATACAACTGCCTTCCTGTTCTGGAGCTGCCTCAGTTATAGGTCTGGCGCTCTTTGATGTCCGGACCCTCGCTCTTGGAGGTCGGGAGGTCCGGGATGAGGGAGTCCAGACACCCAGCAGGGGGGTGGAGCCAGCGCCCGAGGAGGCTGGGGGTGATCGGCACCTGGCGGGAGAGGGCCATCGACACTTCTTACTCCCATTGACCTGCCAAGTGGTCCGTTCACCTCCTGGGTGGATGGTGGTGCCGGGATGTCGGGGCCTGGCCAGGCCCAGGGTTGGGGTCGAGCTGAGGCCGCGCGGCCGCGTGATGCCGTGTCCAAGATGGCGGCTGGGCCGGCAATGGTGCTGACGGTGGCCCGGGCCCGGGACACAGGGACATCCGGGAGCAGGCGCCCCATAGGGGACGGGTTGCGGGTTGGTTCTGGGGGTAGCACCCGGAGAGCCGGTGTCTGGGCTCTGTCATGCGGGGAGGGAGCGAGCCCGTCATGGGGCCTGTCCAACAGTGCATCTAAAGTGTCGCCAGAGTACAGCGTTGTATAGAAGTCTCTGAAGGCTTCCGCAATTGCCATGTCATCTGTGGTGACCTCCCCACCAGAGGTACGGATAGTCTGCACTTCCTGTTGCTGCCTTCAGCAAGTAGTTTATGTGCTAAGAGGCGACCACATTTATCGCCCCCGGTGTAGCAGGAGTGGCGGAGTCGGAGAGCCGCATATTCGGCTCGATCCTGGTCGTGTGCCGCAAGTTGTTTCCAATCAATACAAAGTTGACGCCAGGCCCTGGCTGCTCCAGTGGGTTGGTTCATCTGCTCAAGTTCAACTACCCGTTGAGTGAGCTCAGCTTGTTTGCGACTTCGCTCTAAAATTTCGGCTGTGGATATAGCTATAAATTCCCCCCGTAACACCACCTTGAGGGCTGCCCATTGTGTCGCCAAGGAGGTGTCTAGAGTGCTATTGAGGGCGAGGTAATTCTTGATAGCAGCCTTAACTTGGTCAACGGTGGCGACCCGGTGCAGCAGTATGTCGCGAAGTCGCCATTGTCTCAGCGATTGTCGTGTAGGGGAGAACTGGAAGGAGCAATGATTGGGGAATGGTCTGAGAGAGACGCCGTAAGAATATCGGAATCAATTCCGAGTGCTTGTAATGGGGCGGAACTAAGGAGATAGTCTAATCTGGCGTATGTCTTATGTGCTCCCGAGTGAAAACTGTCGGCTATAGGGGTGGGAGTGGCGCCATAAATCAACAATACCCAGATCCGCGGTAGAGGGTTATATTGGCCGCCAAAACTTCAAGACTAAGGTGGAAACCTTGAAAGTAAACGAAGGTGCGGTTTTGGAGATACAAGGTATCCTTTCTCCCCCGCAGGGGTGTAACCAGACCGGTAATTTATAAAATGTAACCTTAATACACTTGGAAGGGTCAGAGACACCAAATCTTGAATTATTGAGCATATTATATTTAAATGAGGAAATCCCCCCCCCCCCCCAAAAAAAAACAATACCCAGATCTTAGAGACGAGACGACCCTGCCGGCGAAAAAGCACCAACTTGACTCGATCGCTGACACGAGCAGTCCTGAATGTTATCAAACACCATATTTAAATTCCCCCCCCCAGCAGTAGGTGCCTCTCTGAATTACCTGTTGCCTCAGTGAGTGTGTTGTGAAAAAAAAATTCTGTCCTACGTTGGGAGCATAGAAGGAGCCCACTATGAAAGAAACTCCTGCCACCTGAAACTGATATGTGAGCAAACGACCCCTGATCTCAGCCTCTTTCTGGAGCACTTTACTTTGGAAGGAGCGGGAAACAAGAATGGCAACCCCGGCAGATTTAGTAGGGTTGAAGGAGAACATCTGTGTGGGAAAGGCATGTGATTTCATCCTGTAATGGTTCTTGGGGATAAGGTGTGTCTCCTGTAGAAGACATATGTCGGCTTTGGAGTGCTCCAGGTAGTGGAGGATTGCCCAGCATTTAATGAGGTTGTTTAGGCTGCGTACATTAAGTGTCAAGATACTAACTGGTTTATGTGGCATTGAGTTTAGCAGGAAACGTAAGCTGTATCACATCGTGGGCAATCGTGCGGGCAAAGGACTGAGGGCCTATGAAAGGGCAACCCACACCATTTAACAGCTGGTCCACATATCGCGAAGGGGAAAGGTGGACGAGGGGACCCAACCCCCCCAAAAAAACAGAAAACCCCTGAAAACAAGCCTCAATACAACATCTAGCTGGGGACAGTTCGAACAGTCAAAGTCATGTAACATTGTCAGCCATCTCGAGATGACGGTTAGAAAAAGGAGGGGGCTCTGTTTCGTGAATAAGGGGAAGAGTACCACTCCACCCGCCGCCCTCCTAAGCCAAAAGAGGGAACATGCAGAAGATCCAAGAACCCCCCCAGGTGTCACTTAGTGTTGGGACCCTCTCCTGTGAGGGCCTCCGAAACGGCTGTGAGAGCTACCTGCTGGCTCCTGACTATTTCAGATTTGTGTGGTTTCTGGGAGCATCTTCACCTGCCCTGTCGTTGCCATCCCGACTCGGATATCTCAGGTCCTGATCCAGTGCTTTGTTCATCATCTTCCTTGCTCGGTAGGGCGAGACCCAGCAGCCGGCAAGAGTCTAATAATGAACGAAGTTGGTGGAGTTTGCCATTGTAGCGGAAGATTAAATGGAATGGATGCCCCCATGAGTACGGGATACCCTGCTGTCGCAGGTGTTCTGTCACAGGGCAGAATTGTTGGCGACGTTGTAGAGTGATCCGAGCTAAGTCCTGATATAGCACCGGGGAGTGGCGGCGGAAGGAGATAGGATGTAAAGATCTTGCCTTAGTGAGGATGGCTTCCTTGATCCTGAAGCCCTGCATGCAGACCAGGATGTCTGCTGAAGGGGCATTGGGTGCCAGAGGCGGCCCGACTCTGTGCGTTCTGTCAATGATAATGTCAGATTTGTGGGAGTCGCCAAGGATATGTCGGAAGAGGCTGTTGGAAAATGTAAACAGATCTTTGGCATCCTCTGCTGTTTTCACCCCCCGGATCCTGATGTTATGTCTGCGGGACCTATTTTCCAAGTCCTCCAGGTGCGATTAGATGTCCACATGTTGGTCCTGCACTCTGATTACTTCTTGCTGGAGCAATTTCATCTCGGTTGCAACAGCGTTGCTTTTCTCCTCCAGGGTGGCCACTCGCTCTCCTACAGCATCCATGTCCCTTCTTATCTCCTTGACATCTGCCGCGAATTCCGTTTTGACGGACTGTATGTCTTCCCTTTGTTATCGGTTCGTCTCCAGATTAGACGGAGGGTTTAGAGGTCTCATTCTCAGGGGCTGCGGCCGCCAAGCCAAGACCAGAGGGGGAGTTAGGAGTCAATGCTGATTGGAGAGACAGGACCCACCAGCTCCTCTCAAAGTTTGTGAGGTCTTCTCGCTGTGAGTGCAATGTGTTCCAGCATACAGGGATTGCCTTTACACCATGCAGAAGGCTATTCACCCCCCAACCCCCAGCAGGGCCCCCCTACTGTGAGTTCACCTGGGGAGGGCTCCCGCGGGTCACAGCAGTCGGCTAGGTTGGCTAGACAGATAGAAGATGTGATCCGTATTATGAGTGAAATGTCCCTGAGCCGGACCAAAGTTCGGTGCCTCAGTGCCAGGAAAAGCACCGTCTTGGAAATCAGGGAAGTGTCTAGTAGCCCCTGCGCCCTCCCACGGCCACTCTTAAAATTGAGGCCAGGGATCCTCGATGCCCAGTGCAAGTAAGGCCTCGGTGGGTGTGTGAGCTGTGCCTGTATCCAGGCCAATGAAAACTGGAAGTCGAGTCCATGCGAGCCCAAGCGGTGGCCGCGGGTGTCCGGTGCAGCCCCCGGAGTCCAGGCCCCTTAGTCGACAACCGGTGAAATGCTCCGGGGCCCCAGACCGTAGTGCTGGTGGTGCTTGCCGCTGGACTCTGCAGAGCTGGGATTGTCCCAGAGCTGGTGTTAGGCCTACTCCAATGTGCTCCCACTCACCGCCTGGGTCTCATTTAAGCGCTGTGGAGCGGGGTAGCATCACTAGTGGCCTCTCCTCTTCAGGCCCTGGCTGCCTCCCACCGCCTTCTCCTCATTCATAGGTGCACGCGGGGCGCGGGGCACAGATCGCCGCCCCTGGAGGAGCCGACCCCGGCATGGCCACAGACCACCGAGCCGGCAGCTCCCCTGCCATCCAAAGAGCTCCACAGTTCACCACTGCTCTGCCGGAGGCACAGGTAACGCTCGGTTGCAGTCCCCAGCCCGTTCGATTCCTCTGGGCCCCGCGCTGGCCTCGTCCGGAGTTCCACCTCCACCAGGGGCAGCTCTAAAACAGAGACCGGGGATCCTGAGGCCCAGAAGGCCACGTCTTGGTCTCCACTGCGGCTTGCAGGCCCGGCGATCCCCCTCTGCCGAACGGCGGGAGCACCCACAGTGGACCGGGGGCGCTCCGGTGCAGTTGTAGGCAACCTCGCCAAACCCTGGTCGCCACCGCAGACCCGGCAGCCGCTCAGACGGGGCCCACACCCCAATCTCGGGCCAAGTACCCCCGGCGTAGACCAGCTCCTCAAATGGCTGGGCAGCGTTGTGAGCAACCCGCGTGTCCTCCGGGTTGTCGACGTGAAGGCTGGGTGGGAAGATGCTGGCCCGATGGTCCGGAGCTCCAGACCACCGCCTTGTTGAAGCCGTCCACTGCCGAGCTCAGGAATAGGGCGGCGAGACCACACACGTGTCCTCAACGGTACTGCAGCCCTCAGCGTCTGCAGCGGGGCTATGAGGACCGCACGAGAAGACCCCCGATAGGGAGACCCTTCGGCAGTCTCTCTGGCTGATTTTGCCCCCGTGGGGGTCCGGTGATGATATTTTCAGAGGGTGGCAGATAGGAGCTCCAAATTACGCATCCTACTTCGCCGCTATCTTGGCCACGCCCCGGGTCACTGTTTTTAAAGGAGAGACTGATCACATACAAAACTGCTTTTGAGTACATTTGTAACTTGGCAAATATTAGAGTCTGTAATGCAGTAGCGGTTTATATCCATAAGGCGATTAGAATTAGGAAAAATAATTCACATCTAGAGGCCTAGGATGCATACTGATAATTGATAACTATCGGAAATGAGTTATGTTTCAGATTGTATCTTGCACATCACATTTTATGTATAATGTTTATTGGGCTTGCCAACGGAACTCACATGCCCTTAATTGTACTACCCCATGATGAAATGTGAAAATGTCTTGTTTTTAATATGGTTTTAAAGGTTGTATATCTTGCACATGACACTTTATGCATAAGGTCTACTGGGATTGCATTTGGATTTTAAATGTACTTTATCGCAATCCCTTGTGTTGAAATATGAAAATGCTTTTGGGATGCTTTTACGGTTGTATATCTTGCATATGACACTTTATGGATAATGTATACTGGAACCTAAATGCACTTTATCATACTCCCCTGTGATGAAATGTGAAAATGCTTTTGTTTTTAGGATGCTTTTAGGGTTGTATCTTTTAATCGATTAAAGATTGCTTTGACTTGACTGCTCTAGCTGAATCACATTGGCTTTCCCCCAACCTCTGCTTAAATGAAGGGAACGGTGGGATACATTCTGCTCTTCCTGCAGAGTTTGCTGTGTTTTGTCCACTCCACACTCTACTTGGAGCATGGAGTTTCAGAAAACTCTGTCACCCGCTGCATGGCGGAAATCTTTCTCAAGAGTGAGAAAATTGAGGGCTAGACCACCTCCTTGCAAGATTTCTCGAAGCGGGCAGTTGCAGCAGATCGTTGCCGCTCAAGTTGAGAAAGCTGCTACTCAAGTAAACAAGCATTTACAATGCAACGGTTTCGCCTTTGCCAAAGTTAGAGCTATTGGCATTGTAAATGACAATATTTTTATTTATGTGTTGGTTTTGAAAACAGATAAATAAATGGCATTGTCATTTACATTGCCAACAGCTTAATCTCTTGCAAATGTAAGACCTATTGTACCCTACTGGATTTCACTGAAGAAATTCAGAGTCTGGTCTGCAGGTGTCACGTGACAGATGCCCAATTGACAGCTGAGGGGGTTAAATCGTGCTGGGGTGGCACATTAAGGCAACGCTTGCTGAAAGCACTACACTACCCTACTGGAGTGTCAGTCTTTTTGGACATGGTCCACTCACTCATCTTGAAACAGGAAGCTCGCCACCAGTTCCACAAAAAATACGGTCATTAAATCTTTCCTTTTTAAGGGTTGGACATTTCAGTTGGCGTCTGCTCTCAGTCACGCTCGTCTTGTCGCCCATTGTCAATCACGCGCCTCTCTGTGCCTGGCTGTCAAGTGCCGGCGCCATCCTAGTGCGCATCTTCAGTCAGCCACGGTGTGCTAGCCAACCAAACTGCATTATGGGATGGCATGGTGGGTTAAAGAACCTGTTTTACAAACATGTGTCCGTGCTTGTGAGGAGGTAGGGCACCTGTTGAGGGAGAGAGAGTGTGTTTGCATATGTGCGTGCATGCATGTGTGTGTGTGAATAAGCACTTCCAAGATTTAGTGGGACTAGAGTTTTTATCTACAAATCATTGTTTTCAGCTGTGTTCTAATGGAATCAAAGCAACACTACACCCCCCATAATGCATAGTGTGATCACATAAAAGTACAGAACTGGAAAGAGTGTCCATAATGACCAGCAAGACGGTTTTCACCCTAAGAAGGATGTGCTTCAGTCTCCAGTGCCACGGGCGAGTGGAAACACACACTGTGCTGGTGGAGAAGTAGAAGAAGTACAAGTGTCCATAGAAGAGAAGTAGAGGGGATGCACTCTCCATTCCCTATGCACTCTCCACTCCCTATGCACTCTCCACTCCGTATGCACTCTCCACTCCCTATGCACTCTCCACTCCCTACGCACTCTCCACTCTCCACTCCCTACGCACTCTCCACTCTCCACTCCCTACGCACTCTCCACTCTCCACTCCCTACGCACTCTCCACTCTCCACTCCCTACGCACTCTCCACTCTCCACTCCCTACGCACTCTCCACTCCCTACGCACTCTGCACTCCCTATGCACTCTCCACTCTCCACTCCCTATGCACTCTCCACTCCCTATGCACTCTCCACTCCCTATGCACTCTCCACTCCCTATGCACTCTCCACTCCCTATGCACTCTCCACTCCCTATGCACTCCCTATGCACTCTCCACTCCCTATGCACTCTCCACTCCCTATGCACTCTCCACTCCCTATGCACTCTCCACTCCCTATGCACTCTCCATGTACTCTGCACTCCCTATGCACTCTCCACTCCCTATGCACTCTGCACTCCCTATGCACTCTTCACTCTCCACTCCCTATGCACTCTCCACTCCCTATGCACTCTCCACTCCCTATGCACTCTCCACTCCCTATGCACTCTCCACTCCCTATGCACTCTCCACTCCCTATGCACTCTTCACTCCCTATGCACTCTCCACTCCCTATGCACTCTCCCTGTGCACTCTCCACTCCCTATGCACTCTGCACTCTCCACTCCCTATGCACTCTGCACTCTCCACTCCCTATGCACTCTGCACTCTCCACTCCCTATGCACTCTGCACTCTCCACTCCCTATGCACTCTCCACTCCCTATGCACTCTCCACTCCCTATGCACTATGCACTCTCCACTCCCTATGCACTCTCCACTCCCCACTCCCTATGCACTCTCCACTCCCTATGCACTCTCCACTCTCCACTCCCTATGCACTCTCCACTCCCTCGAGCTCCACTCCCTATGCACTCTCCACTCCCTATGCACTCTCCACTCCCTATGCACTCTCCACTCCCTATGCACTCTCCACTCCCTATGCACTCTCCACTCTGCACTCCCTATGCACTCTCCACTCTGCACTCCCTATGCACTCTCCACTCCCTATGCACTCTCCACTCTGCACTCCCTATGCACTCTCCACTCTGCACTCCCTATGCACTCTCCACTCCCTATGCACTCTCCACTCCCCACTCTGCACTCTCCACTCTCCACTCCCTATGCACTCTCCACTCCCTCGAGCTGCACTCCCTATGCACTCTCCACTCCCTATGCACTCTCCACTCCCTATGCACTCTCCACTCCCTATGCACTCTCCACTCCCTATGCACTCTCCACTCTCCACTCCCTATGCACTCTCCACTCCCTATGCACTCTCCACTCCCTATGCACTCTCCACTCCCTATGCACTCTCCACTCCCTATGCACTCTCCACTCCCTATGCACTCTCCACTCTCCACTCCACTCCCTATGCACTCTGCACTCCCTATGCACTCTTCACTCTCCACTCCCTATGCACTCTCCACTCCCTATGCACTCTGCACTCTCCACTCCCTATGCACTCTGCACTCTCCACTCCCTATGCACTCTGCACTCTCCACTCCCTATGCACTCTGCACTCTCCACTCCCTATGCACTCTGCACTCTCCACTCCCTATGCACTCTGCATTCTCCACTCCCTATGCACTCTCCATGCACTCTGCACTCTCTATGCACTCTGCACTCCCTATGCACTCTCCACTCTGCACTCTCTATGCACTCTGCACTCCCTATGTACTCTCCACTCTTCACTCTCTATGCACTCTGCACTCCCTATGCACTCTCCACTCTCCACTCCCTATGCACTCTCCACTCTCCACTCCCTATGCACTCTCCACTCTCTATGCACTCTGCACTCCCTATGCACTCTGCACTCCCTATGCACTCTCCACTCTGCACTCTCTATGCACTCTGCACTCCCTATGCACTCTCCACTCTGCACTCTCTATGCACTCTGCACTCCCTATGTACTCTCCACTCTTCACTCTCTATGCACTCTGCACTCCCTATGCACTCTCCACTCTCCACTCCCTATGCACTCTCCACTCCCTATGCACTCTCCACTCCCTATGCACTCTCCACTCTCTATGCACTCTGCACTCCCTATGCACTCTGCACTCCCTATGCACTCTCCACTCCCTATGCACTCTCCACTCCCTATGCACTCTCCACTCCCTATGCACTCTCCACTCCCTATGCACTCTCCACTCCCTATGCAATCTCCACTCCCCACTCTGCACTCCCTATGCACTCTCCACTCCCTATGCACTCTCCACTCTCCACTCCCTATGCACTCTCCACTCCCTCGAGCTGCACTCCCTATGCACTCTCCACTCCCTATGCACTCTCCACTCCCTATGCACTCTCCACTCCCTATGCACTCTGCACTCCCTATGCACTCTCCACTCCCTATGCACTCTCCACTCCCTATGCACTCTCCACTCCCTATGCACTCTCCACTCCCTATGCACTCTCCACTCTCCACTCCCTATGCACTCTCCACTCCTCGAGCTGCACTCCCTATGCACTCTCCACTCCCTATGCACTCTCCACTCCCTATGCACTCTCCACTCCCTATGCACTCTCCACTCCCTATGCACTCTCCACTCCCTATGCACTCCCCACTCTGCACTCCCTATGCACTCTCCACTCTCCACTCCCTATGCACTCTCCACTCCCTATGCACTCTCCACTCCCTATGCACTCTCCACTCCCTATGCACTCTCCACTCCCTATGCACTCTCCACTCCCGATGCACTCTCCACTCCCTATGCACTCTCCACTCCCTATGCACTCTCCACTCTCCACTCCCTATGCACTCTCCACTCCCTATGCACTCTCCACTCCCTATGCACTCTCCACTCCCTATGCACTCTCCACTCCCTATGCACTCTCCACTCCCTATGCACTCTCCACTCTCCACTCCACTCCCTATGCACTCTGCACTCCCTATGCACTCTTCACTCTCCACTCCCTATGCACTCTCCACTCCCTATGCACTCTCCACTCCCTATGCACTCTCCACTCCCTATGCACTCTCCACTCCCTACCTATGCACTCTCCACTCCCTATGCACTCTCCACTCCCTATGCACTCTGCACTCTCCACTCCCTATGCACTCTCCATGTACTCTGCACTCCCTATGCACTCTCCACTCTGCACTCTCTATGCACTCTGCACTCCCTATGCACTCTCCACTCTGCACTCTCTATGCACTCTGCACTCCCTATGTACTCTCCACTCTGCACTCTCTATGCACTCTGCACTCCCTATGCACTCTCCACTCTGCACTCTCTATGCACTCTGCACTCCCTATGTACTCTCCACTCTTCACTCCCTATGCACTCTCCACTCTCTATGCACTCTGCACTCCCTATGCACTCTGCACTCCCTATGCACTCTCCACTCTGCACTCTCTATGCACTCTGCACTCCCTATGCACTCTCCACTCTGCACTCTCTATGCACTCTGCACTCCCTATGTACTCTCCACTCTTCACTCTCTATGCACTCTGCACTCCCTATGCACTCTCCACTCTCCACTCCCTATGCACTCTCCACTCTCCACTCCCTATGCACTCTGCACTCTCTATGCACTCTGCACTCCCTATGCACTCTCCACTCCCTATGCACTCTCCACTCCCTATGCACTCTCCACTCCCTATGCACTCTCCACTCCCTATGCACTCTCCACTCCCTATGCACTCTCCACTCCCTATGCACTCTCCACTCCCTATGCACTATGCACTCTCCACTCCCTATGCACTCTCCACTCCCCACTCTCCACTCCCTATGCACTCTCCACTCCCTATGCACTATGCACTCTCCACTCCCTATGCACTCTCCACTCCCTATGCACTCTCCACTCCCCACTCTCCACTCCCTATGCACTCTCCACTCCCGATGCCCTCTCCACTCTCCAATCCCTATGCACTCTCCACTCCCTATGCACTCTCCACTCCCTCGAGCTGCACTCCCTATGCACTCTCCACTCCCTATGCACTCTCCACTCCCTATGCACTCTCCACTCCCTAAGCACTCCCCACTCCCTATGCACTCTCCACTCCCTATGCACTCTCCACTCCCTATGCACTCGCCACTCTGCACTCCCTATGCACTCTCCACTCTGCACTCCCTATGCACTCTCCACTCCCTATGCACTCTCCACTCCCTATGCACTCTCCACTCCCCACTCTGCACTCCCTATGCACTCTCCACTCTCCACTCCCTATGCACTCTCCACTCCCTCGAGCTGCACTCCCTATGCACTCTCCACTCCCTATGCACTCTCCACTCCCTATGCACTCTCCCCTCCCTATGCACTCTCCACTCCCTATGCACTCTCCACTCCCTATGCACTCTCCACTCCCTATGCACTCTCCACTCCCTATGCACTCTCCGCTCCCTATGCACTCTCCACTCCCTATGCACTCTCCACTCCCTATGCACTCTCCACTCCCTATGCACTCTCCACTCTGCACTCCCTATGCACTCTCCACTCTGCACTCCCTATGCACTCTCCACTCCCTATGCACTCTCCACTCCCTATGCACTCTCCACTCCCCACTCTGCACTCCCTATGCACTCTCCACTCTCCACTCCCTATGCACTCTGCACTCCCTCGAGCTGCACTCCCTATGCACTCTCCACTCCCTATGCACTCTCCACTCCCTATGAACTCTCCCCTCCCTATGCACTCTCCACTCCCTATGCACTCTCCACTCCCTATGCACTCTCCACTCCCTATGCACTCTCCACTCCCTATGCACTCTCCACTCCCTATGCACTCTCCACTCTGCACTCCCTATGCACTCCCTATGCACTCTCCACTCTCTATGCACTCTCCACTCTGCACTCCCTATGCACTCTGCACTCCCCACTCTGCACGCCCTATGCACTCTGCACGCCCTATGCACTCTGCACGCCCTATGCACTCTGCACTCTCCACTCCCTATGCACTCTGCACTCCCTATGCACTCTGCACTCCCTATGCACTCTGCACTCCCTATGCACTCTGCACTCCCTATGCACTCTCCACTCCCTATGCACTCTCCACTCCCTATGCACTCTCCACTCCCTATGCACTCTCCACTCTGCACTCCCTATGCACTCCCTATGCACTCTCCACTCTCTATGCACTCTCCACTCTGCACTCCCTATGCACTCTGCACTCCCCACTCTGCACGCCCTATGCACTCTGCACGCCCTATGCACTCTGCACGCCCTATGCACTCTGCACTCTCCACTCCCTATGCACTCTGCACTCCCTATGCACTCTGCACTCCCTATGCACTCTGCACTCCCTATGCACTCTGCACTCCCTATGCACTCTCCACTCCCTATGCACTCTCCACTCCCTATGCACTCTCCACTCCCTATGCACTCTCCACTCCCTATGCACTATGCACTCTCCACTCCCTATGCACTTTCCACTCCCCACTCTCCACTCCCTATGCACTCTCCACTCCCTATGCACTATGCACTCTCCACTCCCTATGCACTATGCACTCTCCACTCCCTATGCACTCTCCACTCCCCACTCTCCACTCCCTATGCACTCTCCACTCCCCACTCTCCACTCCCTATGCACTCTCCACTCCCTATGCACTCTCCACTCTCCAATACCTATGCACTCTCCACTCCCTCGAGCTGCACTCCCTATGCACTCTCCACTCCCTATGCACTCTCCACTCCCTATGCACTCTCCACTCCCTATGCACTCTCCACTCCCTATGCACTCTCCACTCCCTATGCACTCTCCACTCTGCACTCCCTATGCACTCTCCACTCTGCACTCCCTATGCACTCTCCACTCCCTATGCACTCTCCACTCCCTATGCACTCTCCACTCCCCACTCTGCACTCCCTATGCACTCTCCACTCTCCACTCCCTATGCACTCTCCACTCCCTCGAGCTGCACTCCATATGCACTCTCCACTCCCTATGCACTCTCCACTCCCTATGCACTCTCCCCTCCCTATGCACTCTCCACTCCCTATGCACTCTCCACTCCCTATGCACTCTCCACTCCCTATGCACTCTCCACTCCCTATGCACTCTCCGCTCCCTATGCACTCTCCACTCCCTATGCACTCTCCACTCCCTATGCACTCTCCACTCCCTATGCACTCTCCACTCTGCACTCCCTATGCACTCTCCACTCTGCACTCCCTATGCACTCTCCACTCCCTATGCACTCTCCACTCCCTATGCACTCTCCACTCCCCACTCTGCACTCCCTATGCACTCTCCACTCTCCACTCCCTATGCACTCTCCACTCCCTCGAGCTGCACTCCCTATGCACTCTCCACTCCCTATGCACTCTCCACTCCCTATGAACTCTCCCCTCCCTATGCACTCTCCACTCCCTATGCACTCTCCACTCCCTATGCACTCTCCACTCCCTATGCACTCTCCACTCCCTATGCACTCTCCACTCCCTATGCACTCTCCACTCTGCACTCCCTATGCACTCCCTATGCACTCTCCACTCTCTATGCACTCTCCACTCTGCACTCCCTATGCACTCTGCACTCCCCACTCTGCACGCCCTATGCACTCTGCACGCCCTATGCACTCTGCACGCCCTATGCACTCTGCACTCTCCACTCCCTATGCACTCTGCACTCCCTATGCACTCTGCACTCCCTATGCACTCTGCACTCCCTATGCACTCTGCACTCCCTATGCACTCTGCACTCCCTATGCACTCTCAGTCAGTCAGTCAAACAAAACTTTATTTGATTTGTTAAAACCTTAAAAGTACATTCCACTTTCCGTGATAAGAGAAAGGACAACAGAAAACATGGTAATATTCAACAAGAAAAAGAGCAGCAGCATAACAAGATAATATTAAAACCACAATTACACCTCAAGATACTTAAAATTAACTTCTCTTATTCCTTTTAAAACGGAGTACTATAACATTATTTGTTAAAATCGCTAAAATTTCCTATATATACCTTCTTCAGAATGCAGTTTTTACTACTATTGTCCCTTAGTATCTCTACCTTTATTCAGGGATAAGGGCTACACTATACATGTTCTTCTGCGCATTTGAGGAACCACCTAACTTTATTCATATATTTCCCCAACGCGCAGGCTATGTCTAAAGTCTCCATTTCCACCAAAAGAGTGGCAGCTTGCATTCTGTGCGTAATCTTATATTTTTTAAAAATCGGACATAAAAACTCCTTTCGAAAGTCTAAAAATCTCGTACAATCTAATAAAATATGTGACATATCACAAGTGGTTCCTAAAGTGCAAGTGCATTTCCCATTACTTCCTATCATTGAATTTCGAACCCCGTTATTTGCATAGCATGGGTTTATGCCAATTCGCATTTTCAGGACTTCTCGCCTCAGACTATGGCTGGGTAACCGGTCCACGTAAGGGAAGTGTTGACTGCTCTCCCAAGCCACTTTCATGTGTGCTACCGAGGTCTTTTGAGCAAGGTATTCCTGGTCATAACTACGGGACATATTGACCCCCTGAGTCTTTAATTCTTTTTTCCCAAATATTATGGGGTCTTGTGGCAAACATACCCTCAAATCTAGCACCCCATAAGCCTTGCTTATTGAGGCTCTTACCTCTTTTGCCCAGGGGAGCTCACTATTGATAATTTCCTCCTTAGCCCATTGGGAGATTTTAGCAATTTCCCCTACTCCCAACCGCTGCCAGAAGCGTACAAGGCTCATACAAACTGTAATAGCCCAGGAGGTTATTCCCAGCTCCAGTCGTGCTGCCTGCACCATAGAGGATTTTGGCAGAGCGAATAAGCTTTTTAATATATTTCCCTCTTCACTATCCCAGGAGGTCTTGCCACTGAGATAAATAACCTCGGCTCCATACAGAAATTGTGGGGGGACCATTGCTTGATAAGCTTTTAAGACCGGTCTATCTGACCTTTCACCATAGGTGTTATTAAAGCTTTTTAGGCCTTTGACCGATGCCAATGCCCTTATTTTTAGTGCTTGCAGGTGTGTATGCCATTTCAGGTTACCTGAGAACCACATTCCCAAATATCTATAGTTGGTCACCCTCTCAAGCAAGGTTGTGCCAAGATACCACGAGAACTTCACTTTCCTTCTCCCAAAACATACTATTTTGGTTTTATCCATATTTACCACTAGTTTTTTACTCGTACAGTAATCTTTAAACCTATTGAGTTTTCTCTGGAGGCCTATCTCTGTTTGATCCATTATTACTAGGTCATCGGCATAAAGGAGGCACGATATGTGCCTTCCTCCCAACTTCGGGTTCGCCCCTCTGACATCTCTTAATACTTGGGGTAGGTCAGCTAAAAACAGGGAAAACAGCAGGGGGGCTAGGACGCACCCCTGTCTTAAGCCGTTTCCAATAGGGATTCTCCTGGTCAGTCCTCCATCCGTGTCCAATATTATCTGTGCCCAATTTTCTGTATGTAATGCTTGGACAAGGGCCAGCAGGTCATCCTGTAGTTCATACCCTGTTAGTGTTGACCACAGCTGGTCCCTGTCCACAAGATCAAAGGCTGCACGGAAGTCAACGAAACAGCAGAATAGGTTACTCCTCTGATCAATTGACTTCCGTGCGATGGACCACAGGGCAAAACAATGGTCAATCGTTGAGTGGCCTTCTTTGAACCCCCCCTGCTCTGGGGGTATTATCTGTTTGTCTTCCACCCACTCCTTTAGAATCCCTAGGATTACCTTAGAAAAAACCTTTTCGCCTATATCCAAGAGGTTTATTAAGCGGTAATTTTTAGGGGTGTTTACATCACCTTTTTTATGGATTCCTTTTTTATGGATTCTATGCACTCTCCACTCCCTATGCACTCTCCACTCCCTATGCACTCTCCACTCCCTATGCACTCTCCACTCTGCACTCCCTATGCACTCCCTATGCACTCTCCACTCTCTATGCACTCTCCACTCTGCACTCCCTATGCACTCTGCACTCCCCACTCTGCACGCCCTATGCACTCTGCACGCCCTATGCACTCTGCACGCCCTATGCACTCTGCACTCTCCACTCCCTATGCACTCTGCACTCCCTATGCACTCTGCACTCCCTATGCACTCTGCACTCCCTATGCACTCTGCACTCCCTGTGCACTCTCCACTCCCTATGCACTCTCCACTCCCTATGCACTCTCCACTCTGCACTCCCTATGCACTCCCTATGCACTCTCCACTCTCTATGCACTCTCCACTCTGCACTCCCTATGCACTCTGCACTCCACACTCTGCATGCCCTATGCACTCTGCACGCCCTATGCACTCTGCACGCCCTATGCACTCTGCACTCTCCACTCCCTATGCACTCTGCACTCCCTATGCACTCTGCACTCTCCACTCCCTATGCACTCTGCACTCCCTATGCACTCTGCACTCCCTATGCACTCTGCACTCCCTATGCACTCTGCACTCCCTATGCACTCTCCACTCCCTATGCACTCTCCACTCCCTATGCACTCTCCACTCTCCACTCCCTATGCACTCTCCACTCTGCACTCTCCATGCACTCTGCACTCCCTATGCACTCTCTATGCACTCTCCACTCTGCACTCTCCATGCACTCTGCACTCCCTATGCACTCTCTATGCACTCTCCACTCTGCACTCTCCATGCACTCTGCACTCCCTATGCACTCTCTATGCACTCTCTATGCACTCTCCACTCCCTATGCACTCTCCACTCCCTATGCACTCTCCACTCCCTATGCACTCTCCACTCCCTATGCACTCTCCACTCCATATGCACTCTCCACTCCCTATGCACTCTCCACTCTCCACTCCACTCCCTATGCACTCTGCACTCCCTATGCACTCTCCACTCTGCACTCCCTATGCACTCTCCACTCTGCACTCCCTATGCACTCTCCACTCCCTATGCACTCGTCACTCCCCACTCTGCACTCCCTATGCACTCTCCACTCCCCACTCTGCACTCCCTATGCACTCTCCACTCTCCACTCCCTATGCACTCTCCACTCCCTATGCACTCTGCACTCTCCACTCCCTATGCACTATCCACTCCCTATGCACTCTCCACTCCCTATGCACTCTCCACTCCCTATGCACTCTCCACTCCCTATGCACTCTCCACTCCCTATGCACTCCCTACTCTCCACTCCACTCCCTATGCACTCTGCACTCCCTATGCACTCTTCACTCTCCACTCCCTATGCACTCTTCACTCTCTATGCACTCTTCACTCCCTATGCACTCTTCACTCCCTATGCACTCTGCACTCCCTATGCACTCTGCACTCTCCACCCCCTATGCACTCTCCACTCCCTATGCACTCTCCACTCTGCCCTCCCTATGCACTCCCTATGCACTCTCCACTCTCTATGCACTCTCCACTCTGCACTCCCTATGCACTCTGCACTCCCCACTCTGCACGCCCTATGCACTCTGCACGCCCTATGCACTCTGCACGCCCTATGCACTCTGCACTTTCCACTCCCTATGCACTCTGCACTCCCTATGCACTCTGCACTCCCTATGCACTCTGCACTCCCTATGCACTCTGCACTCCCTATGCACTCTCCACTCCCTATGCACTCTCCACTCCCTATGCACTCTCCACTCTCCACTCCCTATGCACTCTCCACTCTGCACTCTCCATGCACTCTGCACTCCCTATGCACTCTCTATGCACTCTCCACTCTGCACTCTCCATGCACTCTGCACTCCCTATGCACTCTCTATGCACTCTCTATGCACTCTCCACTCCCTATGCACTCTCCACTCCCTATGCACTCTCCACTCCCTATGCACTCTCCACTCCCTATGCACTCTCCACTCCCTATGCACTCTCCACTCCCTATCCACTCTGCACTCCCTATCCACCCTGCACTCCCTATCCACTCTGCACTCCCTACCCATTTGCTGTTAATCACCTTTGCAGCACATACTTTATGGCCTCTGATGCTCTTCAGCGCTTTGCAGTGCGGTTAGGATATGAAGCGCTATATAAATTCAACTGTAATGCATTACGAAAAATGCCAAACCATGAAAAAACTCCCTGTTGCAAATCTTATGAGCAGTTTTACAAGTGTCTCACGAGGGGCACGAGATGCTTAGCCCATACGAGTCTATTTAGGCCGTTTGGGTACTGGACACTCGCAGTTTTAAGGACATTATTAAAACGGACTGTAAAGTCGAACTGAAAGAATGAAAAGTTATGCATGCTGCAACAAAAGGGATCAGCCGAGCAATTTCACATCAGACAAACCACTGCGGAGTCCTCACTACAAATAAAGGGGCAAAAACTACTTTTAGCGCCCATGCACTTGATGAACAGCCAGATCGTGGCCTGTGTCTTCATCATGTATTTTTAACCAACGTACACTGAATTCACGTGCTCCACCACTAAAAAACAAGCACTCACCTGGGCTTCCTCGCATGGAATGACCAAAACAAACACAGAAGGAAAAAAAACGAAACTCCGCCCACCGCTGCGATGACGACATCGCAGAGGCGGAGAGGGAAAAAATCACGGGAACGCCCCCGAATCTGGTCCGGCCTTGACGGACAGATCCGGCTCCCAATGGCTAGCCTCCATTTATGGAGCTAGCTAATGGGAGGTGGGGGACGTTCCGATAGCCAATATGGTAAACAAAAGATTTCACCTGCACGAACTGCTTGCGCAGATCGCCAGGTCGAAACCTAAAAATATGCTCAAGTGGCAGAAAGAACGAGCACCCTCTGGCGCTCCGCATGGTGCCATTTGCATCACTAGTGATTCTTCGCAGACTTGATTCATCTTGCCAGTGATGCGCAAAAAAGGAACTTAATTTTAAAAGGATTTAAAATGATTTGGAGTTACATATTTTGTTAAGCATGTTATTAGGATAGAAATATGACTTTGGTTTCATTGCTGTCCATTTTTCAATGTTTTGAGCACTTTGAATCAATGGTGATGCACAGGAAATGTCATGATACTCCAAAAGTGCTGAAAAATGTATTTGGGGGTAATCAGGAAATGGCAAATGCACCTATATAGTTTTTAAATGAATAAATAACAGGAGGTGGTTCAGGCTGAAAATATACCCGACTTTGACTTCCATGGTCTTAGACACAAAAAGTGACTTTGTCCCGCTGAACTTCAAAATGAAAACTTTCAACTTACTGGTAAAAGAAGTATGCAGAAACTTAATTTAAGGCCTACATATTTGCCAGAGACTATATAATATATATTGTTAGACGGGGACCTGGAGGGTCGGCCGAGCACAGTGTTCGCACAGACAGGTAACTTCCCCCCCACAGATGGACACCACACAAAGATCAGGGTAACACCTTTTATAGGCACTTCTGGTAGTAGAGTGGTACGATACAAGGCGATCAGGACACGATGATCCTCTCAATTCTAGTCTCTAGTAAGGGAAGGGGGTAGCGGGACAGTCTTGGTACCCACGGGTACGGAGGTGTAACGGTGATAGCTCACAATCCTCGAGCTCGGTGTTCGGATGGGTCAGACCGCGGCAGCGCCGGCAGGTCCCGAAGAGGTCGTAGGTGGCAACGGGCCGCGGCAGCGCCAGCAGGACCCAACGAGGATGAAGGTTACAACGGGCCGCGGCAGCGCCAGCAGGTCCCACGAGAATGCAGGTTGCAACGGGCCGCGGCAGCGCCAGCAGGTCCCACGAGGATGGAGGTTACTACGGGCCGCGGCAGCGCCAGCAGGTCCCAACGAGGACGAAGGTTGCAGAGGGCCGCGGCAGCGCCAGCAGGTCCCACGAGGATGAAGGTTGCAGAGGGCCGCGGCAGCGCCAGCAGGTCCCACGAGGATGAAGGTTGCAGAGGGCCGCGGCAGCGCCAGCAGGCAGGACAATAGTTCACAAGGCAGGGCTGTGGCAGCGCCAGCAGTCCGTCAAGGATGAGTTCTTCTCGGTGTCTCTCGACTCCAGGATACAACTGTCTTCCTGTCCTGGGGCGGCCTTAGTTATAGGTCTGGCGCCCTTTGATGTCCGGACCCTCGCTCTTGGAGGTCGGGAGGCCTGGGATGAGGGAGTCCAGACACCCAGCAGGGGGGTGGAGCCAGCGCCCGAGGAGGCTGGGGGTGCTCGGCACCTGGCGGGGGAGAGCCATCGACACTTCTTACTCCCATTGACCTGCCAAGTGGTCCGTTCACCTCCTGGGTGGAGGGTGGTGCCGGGATGTCGGGGCCTGGCCAGGCCCAGGGTTGGGGTCGGGCTGAGGCCGCGCGGCCGCGTGGTGCCGTGTCCAAGATGGCGGCTGGGCCGGGCAATGGTGCTGACGGTGGCCCGGGCCCTGTCCTGCGGGGAGGGAGCGAGCCCTTCATGTGGCCTGTCCAACATGCGTCCCCCCCAGCTGAAGGCGGGGAGAGTCACCCATCTTCTTGGGGACTTTCCTCGTCGAGGCGGAAAAAGCGGGACAGGCCATCCGCGTTGGCGTGGTCTTGGCCAGGACGATGCTCCACAGTGAAGTCCATCCCCTGCAGGGAGATGGACCATCGCAATAGTTTGGGGTTCTCCCCCCGCATCTGCATGAGCCATTGCAGGGGCCGATGATCTGTCTGTACCCGGAAATGGGTTCCGAAGAGGTACGGCCGGAGCTTCTTGAGGGCCCATACCACTGCGAAGGCCTCTCGCTCAATGGTGCTCCAGCGCTGTTCTCGGGGCAGTAGGCGTCTGCTGATGAAGGCCACGGGTTGGTCCACTCCTTCGGGGTTCAGTTGGGAGAGGACGGCCCCAATACCATGGTCGGAGGCATCGGTCTGCACAATGAACTCGCGGCTGTAGTCGGGGGCCTGGAGCACCGGAGCGGTGCACATGGCGGCCTTCAGCGTCTCGAAGGCCGCGTGACAGTCGGGAGTCCAGTTGACTCGTTTTGGGTTGTTCTTAGACGTGAGTTCCGTGAGGGGCCCCACAATGCTGCCATAGTCCCTCACAAACCGCCGGTAGTATCCGGTGAGCCCCAGGAAGGCTCGGACCTCTGTTTGTGTTTCGGGGGGTTGCCAGGACTGGATGGCAGCTACCTTGAGTTGGAGGGGGGCCACCAGACCGCTCCCCACTTGGTGTCCGAGGTAGGTCACGGACCCCTGGCCGATTTGGCACTTGCTGGCCTTTATGGTGAGGCCGGCCTGTTGGAGGGCCTGCAGGACCGCTCTGAGGTGGTGGAGGTGGTCGGCCCAGTGGCGGCTGTATACCGCGATGTCGTCCAGGTAGGCGGCGCTGAATTCTTCGAGGCCCGCCAATACCTGGTTCACCAGTCTTTGAAAGGTGGCTGGAGCGTTCTTCATGCCGAAGGGCATCACTCTGAAATGGTAGTGTCCGTCCGGGGTGGAGAAAGCGGAACGTTCTTGGGCCCTGGGGGTGAGGCCGATCTGCCAGTAGCCCGCTGTCAGGTCAAAGATGCTTAGGTAGCGGGCTGCCCCCATGCGGTCGACTAGTTCATCTGCTCGGGGGATAGGGTGAGCGTCGGTTCGGGTGACCGCTTTCAGCCCCCGATAGTCGATGCAGAATCGGAGCTCCGGCGTGGTGCCCGGTGCCGCGGCCTTGGGGACCAGGACGACCGGGCTGGCCCAGGGACTGTCCGAAGGCTCGATGACCCCGAGGGCGAGCATCTTGGAGACTTCTTCTTGGATGCATGTACGTACCCGATCCGGTACCCGGTACGCCCGGTGTCGGACAGGAGGACTGTCCCCAGTGTCCACGTCGTGCAGGCACCAGGAGGGGACTCCGGGTGCGAGGGAGAACAGGTTTGCGAACGGCAGCAGGAGGGCCCGGCAATCTTGACGCTGCTCTGGGGTCAGGGCCTCGGAGAGTCGGACCCCGTCCACCAAGCCATCTCTTTCCCGAGTCCTCAGTAGGTCAGGGAGGGGCTCGGAGTCTCCTTCTGTGCCACTGTCGGTCGCCATCAGCAGGCTGAGTTCTGAGCGCATGAAGTGGGGTTTGAGCCTGTTGGCGTGGAGGACCCGGAGGGGGTTCCGGGGGGACTCCAGGTCGATGAGATAGGTGACGGGACTCCTGCGCTCGATCACCTTGAAGGGCCCCGTCCATTTGTCTTGCAAGGCACACGGTTCGATGGGGGACATCACCCATACCTGCTGACCCGGTTCAAACTCGATGGAGGAGGCATGTTGGTCGTACCACTTCTTCATGTCCTCTTGACTGGCCTCCAGATTGGCTTTAGCGATCTCCCTGAATTTCCGGGTCTGATTGCGGAGGGTCAGGAGGTATTTGTAGACGTCCGGAGGGGTCTTTAGGGGGGCCATTTCCCATTCCTCCTTCACTAGGCTGAGAGGCCCGCGAACGGGGTGTCCGTACAGGAGTTCGAAGGGGCTGAAGCCGAGGGACTTCTGGGGGACTTCTCGGTAGGCGAAGAGGAGGCACGGTAGTAGCACGTCCCACTGGCGGCGTAGGGGTTCTTCCAGCCCCATGATCATCCCCTTGAGGGTGCGGTTGAACCGCTCGACTAGTCCGTTCCCCTGGGGGTGATAGGGGGTGGTGAAGCGGTAAGTGACTCCGCACTGCTGCCAGAGGGATTTCATATACTTTGAAATAAAGTTCGTACCCCTGTCGCTGACGACTTCCCGGGGGAAGCCCACTCGAGAGAAGATCCCCATCAAGGCTCGACCCACTACTGGGGCTGTTATTGTACGAAGGGGGACCGCCTCAGGATATCGGGTAGCGTGGTCCACCAGGACCAGGATGAAGCGATGCCCCTGTGCTGTTCGGGGGTCCAGGGGCCCCACAATGTCTATTCCCACCCTTTCGAACGGGGTGGTCACCACGGGGAATGGTTGTAGGGGTGCCTTGAGTTTGCGGCCGCTCTTCCCGCTGGCCTGGCAGGTCGGGCAGGACCGGCAATGGTTGGAGACGTCATTTCTCATTTTGGGCCAAAAAAAATGAGTCACCAGGCGGTGGTAGGTCTTGTCTTGGCCCAGGTGCCCGGCCAGGGGGACATCGTGGGCTAGGTTCAACAGGAAGTCTCTGAAGTGGAGGGGCACCACCAGCACTCGCCCGGCCCCCAGTTCTGCGATTTTCTGTTCGCTGTACAAGAGATAATTGTCCCAATAAACCCAGTGGCCCCGGTGGTGTCTCCTTGGCTCTGGGTGAGCGCTTGCTGTCGCAGTCCCTCGAGGGAGGGGCAGGTCTTTTGCGCCTGCCGGAATTGTTCCTGGGTGGGCCCCCCTTCTTGACGCCACTGAGCCAGGTCGGGAAGCTCGGGGGGCTGTGGGGACCCCTCTGGGGCGGGGTCCGGGTGGTCGGTCTGGAGGAAGTCGTCTTCTGGAGTGATCGAGGGCGGAGGTGCTGCCCATTCTGGTTCTTCTGGTCTAGGGATGGTGCGGGTGGCCATGGACCGGGTGGTTACGCACGCCCAGTCCGGGAGACCCAACATCCCCAGATGCTCTCTTCTTTCCACAGCGGCCCACGGGGAGCTCTCGAGATCGTTCCCCAGGAGGCAGTCTACGGGGGCATCGTCACGGACAGTTACTTTCAGCATGCCGGACACTCCCCCCCATTCGAAGGGGACGCAGGCCATCCGACACAGGCTCTCCGAGTTATCTGCCGATTGGACGGGGCAAAGTACGTTTGGTAGGATTTGTTCTGGGGTCACCAGGTGACAGCGGACGGCCGTCACACTGGCCCCGGTGTCACGCAGGGCCTCGGCCTTGCGCCCATTGATGCTCACCCATTGGCTGTACTTCCGAGTGTTGGCGGGCAGGGGAGTCCGCGGGACCATGTCTCTTCCTCCTAGGCATGCCAGGGTCATGGCGGCGGGTTCCCACTCGAACTGCTCCGACTCATAGGTCTCCGTGTCTTCGGAGACTTGTTCTTCTCCCAGGGCGGCGGCCGCCATCTGGCGGGGCCCGGGGACCTGGTTCTTCGGGCAGGTCGGGTCACTGGCATAGTGGCCGACTCGCTGGCATCGATGACACGTCACGTTAGCTCGGAACCCCGGGCGCATCGGGGGGTTTCCCCGGCCTGCTGGGGCCGGGGTGGCGTTAGTGGGTGCGGCCGGGACGGCGTCTCTGCCCCGGCCCGGGCCTCCTCCTCCTCCTCGGGGACGATGATGACCTTGGTTGGTTCTGTTCTGCTCATTCGGCCCACTCCGGGCCACTCGGGTGCTCTCCCACCGGTCAGCCTCGGTGGCGAGCTGCCGGGGTTCAGTCAATTTACTGTCGAGGAGGTGCTGCCGGAGCTCGACGAAGCAGTTGTTGGAGAGGTGCTCCCACACAATGAGATTGAAGAGTTGTTCGTAAGTGGTTACGTTGTTACCCTTGATCCATCCCTCGAAGGCTCGGCTGAAATAGTTCACGTATTCCAACCACGTCGTACCTGGGATCCGGGTGCAGCTGCGGAACCTCTGGCGGTACATTTCGGGTGTAAGTCCATATCGACTGAGGAGGGCGGCCTTCATGTGGTCATAGGACGTCATTTGATGGTCCGGAAGCTGCAGCAGGGCATCACGACCCTCGTTGACGAATCTCCCCCATAGGCCGGCTCCCCAGTCACTTCGAGCGACCCGGTGGGCGGTCATGGCAATCTCATAGGCCTTGAACCACTGCTGTACGTCGTCGTTCCGGTGATATTCTCGGACCACATCCTTGGGGATGTGGACCTTCTGCTCGGTATGACCCGGGGAGTGCGGTTGCTCGGGCACCCCTAGGTTTTTGTTCAGTTTGCGTATTTCTATCTCCGCTAGTTTGCACTCGTGCTCGTATGCCAGTCTTTTTTCTTCGAGGTCTCTCTGTCTCTGTTTTTCCTCTCGCTCTTCTCTGAGCCGTAAGTGTTCTAAGTTTATTTTTTTGTTCCGCCAGTTTTAATTCTCCGTCTAATCTGAGTCGTGCCAAGTCTAACTCGTGTAATCTATTTTTTTCCCGCTCTTGGATCTCTTCACGGGACGGGCCTGTTCTCCGTTCCTCCGTCCGGGTGGTGTTGACTTCCGGGGCTGCGGGGTCCCGGGGGGTTGCGGTATTTGTCTCTGTCCAGGCCTCTAGGGCGTTTTTGAAGTCTTCTTTTGTGCTTAGCCCGGTGGTAACAATGCCTAAGTCCATGCAAAATTGTTTGAGCTCTCGGTGGTTGTCTTCCTCCAGCTTTTCCATCTGGAACTTCTCCGCCGATCCGCTCTCTTTGGTCGTCATTGTGGTTTTAGTCGTAGGGTGAGTTACTGTCTGTACGGTACGCGTTGGTTCGGATCGCGCCGCTAGCCACCAATGTTAGACGGGGACCTGGAGGGTCGGCCGAGCACAGTGTTCGCACAGACAGGTAACTTCCCCCCCACAGATGGACACCACACAAAGATCAGGGTAACACCTTTTATAGGCACTTCTGGTAGTAGAGTGGTACGATACAAGGCGATCAGGACACGATGATCCTCTCAATTCTAGTCTCTAGTAAGGGAAGGGGGTAGCGGGACAGTCTTGGTACCCACGGGTACGGAGGTGTAACGGTGATAGCTCACAATCCTCGAGCTCGGTGTTCGGATGGGTCAGACCGCGGCAGCGCCGGCAGGTCCCGAAGAGGTCGTAGGTGGCAACGGGCCGCGGCAGCGCCAGCAGGACCCAATGAGGATGAAGGTTACAACGGGCCGCGGCAGCGCCAGCAGGTCCCACGAGAATGCAGGTTGCAACGGGCCGCGGCAGCGCCAGCAGGTCCCACGAGGATGGAGGTTACTACGGGCCGCGGCAGCGCCAGCAGGTCCCAACGAGGACGAAGGTTGCAGAGGGCCGCGGCAGCGCCAGCAGGTCCCACGAGGATGAAGGTTGCAGAGGGCCGCGGCAGCGCCAGCAGGTCCCACGAGGATGAAGGTTGCACAGGGCCGCGGCAGCGCCAGCAGGCAGGACAATAGTTCACAAGGCAGGGCTGTGGCAGCGCCAGCAGTCCGTCAAGGATGAGTTCTTCTCGGTGTCTCTCGACTCCAGGATACAACTGCCTTCCTATCCTGGGGCGGCCTTAGTTATAGGTCTGGCGCCCTTTGATGTCCGGACCCTCGCTCTTGGAGGTCGGGAGGCCTGGGATGAGGGAGTCCAGACACCCAGCAGGGGGGTGGAGCCAGCGCCCGAGGAGGCTGGGGGTGCTCGGCACCTGGCGGGGGAGAGCCATCGACACTTCTTACTCCCATTGACCTGCCAAGTGGTCCGTTCACCTCCTGGGTGGAGGGTGGTGCCGGGATGTCGGGGCCTGGCCAGGCCCAGGGTTGGGGTCGGGCTGAGGCCGCGCGGCCGCGTGGTGCCGTGTCCAAGATGGCGGCTGGGCCGGGCAATGGTGCTGACGGTGGCCCGGGCCCTGTCCTGCGGGGAGGGAGCGAGCCCTTCATGTGGCCTGTCCAACGTATATGAGTTTTAAAAACATAAACCAAACAGAAAAAAGTGTCCTTCCAACTAGATCCATGGGGAAAACCTAGAATATTACAACTCAGAAAGCCATGACCTCAGACACAAAAAGTGATTTCGTCCTCCCTGAACTTGAAAATGAAAACCTCCAACTTTATTAATAAAACTAGCAGCCCGCCCGACGTTGTCCGGGGGTAATGAGGCTCAGTGTGCAGTCCTCCGGAGCGCAACCACCACCTTCAGGGCCCCCACAGACCTCCGACAGCATGTCGCGTCTCGAATCCCAGGCCCCCAACCACCTGTGCAGCCGTGGGCCAAATACTGGGTGACACTCACCACCGCCGCCGCTCCTCAGCCTCGCGCTCCTGGCCGCTCCTCCCCGCGCTCGTGTCCGCTCCTCAGCCTCGCGCTCCTGGCCGCTCCTCCCCGTGCTCGTGGCCACTCCTACCCCTGGTCATGTCGGACCTCTACCTTAGCCCACCGCGGGCGCCACCGCTGCTCAGCCTCGCGCTCCTGTCGCTGCTCCTCGCGCTCCTGGCAGTTCCTCCTCGTGCTCCTGGTCTACTTCCTGAACTTTACCAAAATGTCTGACGGTGTTGTCAGCACGTTCCTCGTTAGCGCACATGCCCACCTCAGACATGGCTCTACTTCCAAGGGACTACTTTGGCAAAGAACGTACTTTGCCCTTGTAACATATATTTTTTGCTGATATATAGCCTATGACCATCTGCTTACCCTGACCTTTCCAACGCTGTATTGGGTGTTTTGATTGGCGCTGTGGTTCCCGAGTTTACCTGCCTCACAGGTTCACAGTTCTCTCTTTATAATAGTAGTATAGATAACTATATATAGTGTTTAGCATGTTTTTAGGTCTCTGGTAAAATACATATTCCGGAGCAACCACAGCACTGAGACTGCCTTCCTTGCTGCCACAGGCGACATCCGCATGCTCCTTGCCCAAGGCCACACTGCAGCCCTCATCCTACTCGACTTCTCCACAGGCTTCAACACCATCTCCCACTGCACTCTCGCAGCCAGACTCCACGACACCAGAATACAGGGAACCGCCCGACTGGCTCTACTCCTTCCTCGACAGCAGATCCCAAAGGATCAGATTCCTGCCTTTCCTCTCCGAACTCACAGAGATCAACTGCAGAGTGCCACAAGGATCATCGCTCAGTCCCACGATCTTCAACATCTACATGGCCCCCCTCGCCGCCATCGTCAGACAAAATGGACTCAGCATTGTATCTTACGCTGACAACACCCAGCTCATCCTCTCCCTCACAAAGGGCCCCGAAACCACCAGACTCAGCTTCCAAGAAGGAATTAAAGACGTCAGAGCTTGGATGAGCAGCAGCTGTCTGAAACTCAACTCGGAGAAGACAGAAGTACTAGTCCTCAGACCCTCCCCCTCTGCATGGTACAACGCCTGGTGGCCCCCTGCCCTTGTCACCCCACCTACCCCCATGGACCACACCCGAAACCTCGGCATACTACTGGTCTCCTCCCTCACCATGACCTGACAGATCAATGCCGTCACCTCCACCTGCTTCAACACCCTCCACATCCTCCGCAAGACCATCAAGTGGATCCCCCGAAGCCAGAAGACCATAACCCACGCACTCATAACTAGAAAACTGGACTACGGAAACGTCCTCTACGCTGGAAACAACAAATCCGTGCTACACAAACTCCAGACCATCCAGAACACCGCGGCCAGACTCATCCTCGGCATCCCACGACATGAGCACATTACCCAACAACTGCAAGACCTCCACTGGCTCCCTGTTGAGAAGAGAGTAATCTTCATGCTACTCACCCACGCCTACAAATCCCTCCACATCATCGGACCCAAATATCTCAACGAAAGAGTCTCCTTCCACGTACACATAAGGAACCTCTGCTCCGCCGACCTTGCACTGGCAGAAACACTGCGCATCCGCAGAACCAGAGCAGGTGGAAGAGCCTTCTCCTACATCGCAGCCAAACCCTGGAACAAACTTCCAGCCAACATCAGTGGCTCCCCTACTCTGCACACCTTCAGGAAGATCCTCAAGACCTTGCTCTTCGGCTGAACCGGAGCTGCACGCCCCCTACACTCCTAGCACCTTGACACCCTCACAGGTGAGTAGCTTGGTTTTAAACCCCTGATTGATTTATGGTTCCCATGTACCCAGGGCATAGGTACCCCAGAGGTATTCCATGGGCTGCAGCTTGGATGGCGCCACCCACGAGAGACCATTCAAAATGGAACTATAGGCCTGCCATTGCAACCTGTATAAGTTGGTGCCTGCACCACTTACTAAGGATATAGGTTTACTATATCTCGGGTCACTGTACTTAAAACCTATACGTCACCCCTATAGCAGGTCTTTGCAACCCTGAAGGCAGGGTGCTTGGTTCTAAGTGAGAGGGTGCCCCTGCATGAGCAGGACACCCCTGTAGCCTACGGAGTCCATTCTCCTGGGTTGTCAGTGAAGCAGCCATATACTATATAGAGGGGCACCGTGTAATTACGCAATGACCATCTTGAAAACGGCTGCAATGAATCCTATCATGTTTGGTATCAAACATGTTGGAATCATACCTCCCACACCATGAACGGTGTGGAGATATGATTCCAAGCACTGGAAGAGCCCTCCATTAGGCTCTCAGTGTTCCCGGTGTCAACCTTCTAGTTCCAGACAGCACAAAATGGTTGCTGCCGACCTCAGACACATTTCTGCCTTCCTACTGCTGAGCCAAACTCCAGCAGAGGAAGGTGGAACAATAGACATCCTGCCACAGGGAGGTGTGACCACCTCCCAGACAGAATTTAGTGTACTGGGACCGGGTGGGTGGACTTGCCAGCACCTGAAAGTCTGCATGAGGGGCACATTTGGTGCACCTGTGTATAGTCCAGTTCAAACCAGTTCTGGGAAGCATTGGCTCTCGCTCTGGTGCAAAACTGGCAAAGGGCATGGGAGTAACATCCCCCCTGTATCAGACCCTCCCCTGAATCTTTCCAACCCTTTCCCTAGGGCTCACCTAGTTGTAGGTCTGTAGATTCGTCGTGGGATAAGATTCAGATCAGACACCACTGCACTTCTACCGTCTGGGCACCCAGGACTCGCTGGACTTTAGTAGGGACTGACTTCATCTCCCTTCCAGTCTGCTGCATCGTCTGTGCCTGTGCAACATACAGGAACCTTCCAAGGCCTTTGAAACATCAAAGAAACCTGAAGTAATCTACATTGGACTGAAGGAGTCACTCCCTTGCATTAGCAGGCACCACAACTACGTCAACCAGTCTGCAGATCCTGAGCTCCTCCGGACTCCATGGGCTCTGCAACACAGTTGGTGGTTTTCCACAACTGCCGAGGCCTGCTCTATCCTGTCACCAAGTTTAAGGCCAGTATTTCTCGTGGGGTTTGCAATAACCAAACCCCTGTGTACTGCATCCAACTTGCAGTTGCAAAGGCTTGTTGGCTTGTGTACAAGAAGTTCTTTGGGCTCCAAGTAGCCCCAACCACGAGCATCTTCTGTGACCAGAATCTTCAGCCACACCACATTGTGTGCACTGTGGCCTGCATCCTCTTGCGACTCCAGTGTCCCAGCCTGTGGGTGCCCTTGAGGGTCACACGTGTTACATTTGGGCTACCCTGTTTGCTCAGGCCTGCCCTGACTTTCCTGCTTTTGGTAAATCCCCTGGACCTTGCTGGGCCTGACATTGCTCCTTCTTTGATTTCTGCATGGCTTGCCTTTGCCAAGGCTTGTTGGTGCTCCCACCGGACACTGAGCCCTTGGCACTCTAAATCCTTTGTGGGACAGCTCGTGCACAGCTCATGGTCTTCCTCAGCATTGCCTGGTCCTCACAGCTGCAGAGTCAAGGTCATCATCATCTTTCCTGAAGCACCCGATATCGGAGGGCATTTGTCTTCCAAGCTCCTGGTCACCCCTGAGTGACATAGACTCTGTCCCCTCTGCTTTAGGTACTCCTCTTCAAGAATCCACATTTAGATTCCCACATACACTTTTTCCTCTTCCAACAGCTGCACTTTCCTGAAGTCCTCCATTGGGTTTGACTGCGGTTTCTGACACCATTTCACACGTATGCTCCCGGCTTCCCTGGTGTAGGTAATGTGGGTACAAGGGTATCCATGGGTGGAGTGACTCTCGAACCTTCTGTCTTCCACAAGGTTTCTTCAGGGTCCACTGGGAAGGGTCCTTAATCTTTAAAATTCCAACCGCGACTAGCACATAAACTTGTACGGAGAACGCAGTTGTGTTCCCATACTGCACACGCTCTCCGTGAGGTCCCTGTCTACTTACCTTGGATGGTTCTGTGGGTCCCCAGCAATTCCACATCCTCTTGACATCGTCCTGAATTGAGTTGTGGTTCTTATAGCACTTTTTTAGTATATGGTTTGGTCCCCCCGGGGGCACTGTGTATTTCGTGCTATTTACTGGGTTTCTTTTCTAAAGTAGTGTGTGCATTGTGTTTAACTCCGTGTGGGAGATATTGGAACATAGTTGAGAGTATTATATAATAAATACATATTTTTATAAATACTTGGATGTGGTTCTTTTTGCCTAATCTATACTATAAGAATACATTCTGGTAAAACAAGCTGCTTTACACCTCTTCTGGACTAAGCTCAAAGGGTACTCTCCACAGCTACCACTTAGAGACCTCTTAAATCACCATAAGGGTTGTCTGGACTGGTGCAAGGTGCCCACTCACATTAGTGGACATCATATACCAGGACAGCCTCTATAATTAGTAAAATAAATATACAGAGCTTTCAATTAAGCCCTACAAATCCATCAGATACTTTAAAATATAAAAACTAAAACACAGAGAAAAAAATGTCCTTTCATAGATAGCTGGGAGAAATCCTAAAATTTTATCGACTTGCCACAGGTAGAAAAATGTACATTGTTCCTTCAACCTAAACACCTACAAATGTCACAAATGTTACTAAAATAAATGCCTGGAGGCTAGAAATGGGCCCTATACACTACAGCTATGTCATCTGAGGTATAATATGGGATCCTGATGTCCACAGGGACGCAAAGAATCGATACTGAAAATTAGCAAAACCAGTCAATAACTTTTTTTTTACAGGTTTTGCTAATTTTTCAAGTAGCTCAGATTCAATATCAGACTCACTTTTTGAGCACACTAGACCGATATTCACTTGTTTGAAAGCTCAGATGTGATACTCAAAATGAGGTTTATGTACCTTTTGGGCTAAATGAAGTTTTTTCCCAATTCAGTCAAGGGACACCCCGGAATAATATGTTATTCGGATGTCAACAGGGACCCACAAACTATCATGTGGCTTGATAGAATCAGACAATATAATTTGAGACGAGGTAGCCTAAATGCAAGCAGAACTCATATGATGCTAATTGTTCAAGAAACTGCCTAATCTGCATGTCCTTACCCACAATTCCATTGTTGCATGCTTCATTACTGGACCCCTCACCCAGAAATATTCTTCTTCTGGGTGGGCTCAACCAGAGACCTGGAAGTTCTTGATTTTGCAGGGAAGGAACAATTGAATTTATCTAGTGTGAAACTAAAATTTGCTGATTTAATGATGGTCATCCTGATAAGGTTAAAATATTTCCAAGCATCAAAACTGAGCTGTCTAATCATTTCTTGATAATGTCTCAAACCAAAATATGCCTGTTCCCTCTCCCCCAAAACAATTTCCTTAAAACACCATAATCAAACAACAACTCTTCTTCAACATTATTATCTCTCAATGGATTTAAAATTATTCTATTTTGAATACTGCCAAATACTAGTAATGTAATCTGATTAGACTTAATATTGTGCACATTTTCTTGAATGATTTATAAATAGACCTATTCTTTTCTTATTTGGGTGATGCACACACAGCCATCTTTTGGTATCTACACATAATTTCTACCTGAGGGTTCCTGAAAGATGAATACCCCATCTCTTCTTCTTGTATATCTTGCATCATTCAATTCCCTTCCTCTTCAGGTTTTCCCATTCGCTGGTAATCATAAATAATCTCTCTTCTCTTGAAGACTAGTTTAGTGATGACTTTCTTCCCATTCATCAAAACACACAAGATGATGGACGCAATGTTGCACAATGGCAAAACATTCACCCCCAGTCACAGATCTGAGTTTAATCCATCGTTCTTTTGCTCACCAAGCCACCCCAGTTCAGACATGGCCATATGCAAATCAGTCTTGACCCTGTGCCTCAAGGGAACAGTCCAGACCGAACTGCCAAGCCATGTCTTCCCTGGACCGGAATCAAGCATCCTAGGACCGGTTTCTGGCTATCAGCCATCTTCAGCCAGGATATCTTGACTCCAGTGGCATGGAGAGCACAGGATGTTTGGTAGGACTGACTGGCCATAATAACAGGAAGCTATTTTGCTAAAACATGTTTGAAACTATTGGTGGAGCATACTAAAGGAAAAAGCAAGAAGTGGTAGGTGCATAGATCAACATTTTCTGAAGTTGAGGATCATCCTATGGTAAACAGAGGTAATCAACAAGAAATCTAATCAACATTGAATTATTGTTTCTTTTCAGATTTAGATTCTGTCTATTGTTTTTGAGACACATACAACTTGGAACCTGAACTATGATGACGAAATGTCTACAGTTAGTTATAGAAAAAGAGGCATTGCTAAAATGAATTCAACTTTATGATCCATTTTTTGAGACTCTGTTTTAGAGAGTGAGAAAGGTCTCTTTAACGTTTTTCAACTTTCCTAATGACATATTCAACCCGTATTTAGACATCAATTTCCAACTTCCAGTCCTACAGGTGCAACAAGTGGCAGCAGTTTTTAAACTAATATTTGTGTAGGGTTTTCACATGATGCTTTATGGCTCTTATCCCAAATCAAAATGATTCTGAGAGGGAATCCAGAAATGGATTGTGACCATTCTGGGTCACAATCAGGCATAGTGGTTTATTCATGTATATCAATATGATACATTTCAAGTTTTAAGGATGTACTCCCAAAGTTGATAATTATGGATCGACTAGCTTGACAACCTCATCTATCCCACTTAGAGCCTAGATTTTAAGAGGCCCAGTGTTGGAGGTATGCCTACACCCCTATGCCCGCTAAGCACAGAATTATGTGTAAAATATGAATTTACAAGTGTTACCACCTTGTATATACCATTTTGGTGCCATTTCATTTATTATTATGCACTTTATCACATATGAGCAAATGCACTGAATATACGCGGCCAATATTGAAAATGAGTACGATGGGGATTCTCCATGTGTGTAATGTGTGGGACTTGTAAAGCGCACAGCTGCCCGTAAGCGTCCCGGCGCTGAAGACCGCTGGGGAACCCGTTGAGGTTCTGTGAATTCTGAACCCGTTTCATAAAGGTCATGGTTTCATTACGAATTTGATATTAGCGAACCGTAATCAGTTAGTACGGCAAGTATGAGTGTTTTCGTCGCGTTACACCGATGGATTCACTACGTATTTAGGGATTCGTTCTGAACCCTTGGGTTCCAATTTGTGTATGGCAGCCATTTTGTGGTTGCCCTCACATAGGCCGATGACTATGGCCGAACGAGTCTTTAGCACACGTACACTTTAGCTGACTTCTGAATGACCTGAGCAAACTGACCCTCGTGCCTGAAGCCAAACTTGTTAGGCCAGTTCCTTTCCCAGTAGCTGATCAAGATTGAGGATCAAAGCACAGGACATCGTAAAAACTTTATTGCACACAAATTTGCCTTATCCTACTCTCACCTGTTTCTGCTCCTTTCTTTATGGTCTATTTACGACTGGGATGTGCCCTTTTTTATTATGGTTCGTTCGACCTGTCTGATGAAGAATGTTGGGTTTGACCAATGATTGATCATGGGCTGGGCAACTGAAAAGTGGGTTTTACCGTCATGCGATACCTCTGATCTGGATACATGTGATTGGACAGTTTGTAAATGTAAGATATTTGTCTGGAATGTGATTTTTGGCATAAAAAGGGATGACCTACTTTGTAAAATTGAGCAGTCTCCTGAGAACTCATACCGTGTTGACTTCTAGGACTTCTGTTACTGGCTGCAGCCAATAAACTCGATCTTTGACGTCACCAAGAAGTTTCCGTGTCTCTGTATTCTAAGACAGGTGATACCCGAAGACTTTGGGCGTGCCCCTGGCGCCGCCGGGTCTTAAATAACCCGGTTCTTCACCGTCCTGGCTTTCCCTGTGAGATGGTCCCTTCTGGGTATATCCAAGGTGAAACCAGGCATCCCCGGCGTCTGTGGGGGGCCGTTGTAGAGATGAGGCAAGCTTAATGCCCAGAGTTGCCAAGTGTGATCCCTGGTTAGAGTAGGCACGAGGCGAGAATTATCGAGTCTGCTGACCCTGGTCCACGACCCTGCCGCGTCAGGAATTGAACCCTGGTCCCGGGCCGTTCTCTGCTTCCGGATCTGCCACCTCTAACCAGTGAGCCACACCACTCTACTCTATCACTTGTCCATATGTTATTGAATATGATGAATTATTTTATGTAGACTATTGATTTATTAATAGAATCTATTTAAGATCTAACTGAAATGAATTATATATAGCATGATTGTAAACAAATTTCGATCATTGCAGTATTTTGTCTATGTCTATTGTGAGCAAGCGTATTTCTGTGGTGGGTGGTGCACATTGTGTAAACTTGACAAAGGCTTCATAGCTGAAATGCGTTGTTTTGCACATTAAATCTTTGTACTACTTCATTTGGTGTGCCGCTTTTCATTCTGAATTACTCAAATGGCTTACTGGTGAACATATTGGATGGTTGCTGCTACCGTTGCAGGCACCGGCACCGCAAGGCGAGTTGCGGCGTACGAGCAGCTCTGTTGGTTTGGAAATAAGTAAGGACGCCGACCGGCCGCTCCAGCACCTATCACAAGGATACAGCATTGAATCAGAATTCCGAACTATGAACCTGCATTTTGGAAAGTCCTAAGCCGGTACTGCAGCCCGAATATGTAGCCGGTAAGCGGGAATTGTGGGGGTACGGTATTTTGGGTAGTGCACTCTCTGGGTCGGAGGGCTCAGAGGGTGGTACTGCTTAACTTGTCACCCATCCACAGCCTGCAGTTGCTTCCAAACCTGCATTCGACGGCTGGCGCATAATCTCAATATATAATCTACAAAGGGCTTAAAACTTCGAGTATGCTGCAATCCGTACACAAAGACATTGTCTAATACCATCATAGCTGGGACAGGTTCATTACGGATGGTGATTTTCATCCGTGTCGAGTGAAACTCACGTTGGAATGTGCACGTATTAAAGGGGGAGATATGAATGATTGGGAATCTGAAAGGCATGCTGCTGCAATATTTGAACAAGATGAATATCTATTTCTCAGAAATGACAATCCACGCACACCATGTTTATATCTATTGCCCTAGATTCATAAGCATCCCACTAGACCACCAGGGAGACCCGTTGTATCATCCAATGGGGGTCTTCTGGAGAATACCTTGATTTTTCTTGATCGTTTTTTGTCTCCCTTTGTAGTCAATTTAAGATCATATTGCTGTGACAGTATGGACTTCCTGAGAAGAATTCATGATGTGAAATGGGAAAGCACATATCTGATGATTTCATTTGATGTATGCTCGCTATATACTTGTATTGAGCAAAGGATGGGAATGGATGCTTGTATGTACTTCCTTCAAGGCTGACCATTACCCATGTTAGAACACACCAACATGTTGCAGGTGGTGATGCTTTACTGTCTGGAACAATATTTTTCTGTTTGAAAAAACATTATACAGACAAAAGTCAGGCACAGCTATGGGCACCTGCTTCACCCCCAGCCTAGCAAATCTTTTCCTGGGAGGAGCAGGTGGTTTGGGTAGAAGAAAATTTGAAATACACGGAGCACATCCCCATTTGGATAAGACATATTGAAGATCTCTTCCTAATCTGGGATGGTGATGAAAGTACAACTAAGGAATTCATCAGTATATTGGAGAAGAATTACCTGAATCTGAGTTTCACATACAGTACAAGCAGAACCTACTGTGAATTCTTAGATGAAGCCATACAGGTTGAAAAAGACAAATTTTACACATCCCTTTTCAGAAAGAAACAGCTGGAAATAGCATATTGCATGCTCAAAGTCACCATCCGGCCCCATTCATCCATAGCATACGCTATGGGGAGTTCCTTAGAGCAAGCCACACCTGCAGCACCGATGACACATTCAGTAAGGAACAGAAGATATGAAACGTAGATTTAAGAAACAAGGTTACTCACACAAAATACTAGCACAAGCTGGCAAAAAGTAGAAGGAATGAAGCAGGGAGATGTCCTATTTAGAACGAAGGACACCTCCAAAATAAGAGTGAGGAAAACAAACTGAGACTGGCTACCGTTTTTAATAAAAGATCGATTCAGTTTAAACAAACCTTGAATCTACATTGGAACCTACTAGTAACTGATCCCATGATTGGCAGTATGGTAGGCAATTCACCACAGGTAACATACAGGTGACCACAGTCAGTGAGGGATTACCTAGTACATAGCTTCGAGGTACCAACACCCTCAACCAGGTGGCTGGGTGGCCAAAGGGGAGGTTTCTTCCCATGCAGCTCATGAAAAGGATGCAAGAATAGCCAGATATGTAAAAGCTACTCCACAAGGAATAGAAGAACCAGACAGATTCGAAAATATATTACCTGTACTACTGAGTTTGCCATCTATGTTCTGGAATGCCCATGTGTCTTAAGATATGTTTTTTCAAAGTCATAAAAGCAGAGGCTTTTAATACATTGCTGATATAAAAGATGCATAAAAAACTAATGTAATAGTACATAGTTCACATAGCAAAGCATGCATTTTTGTATGCCTTGCATAGACACAGTTATGGGTGACGGCATAAGTACATTTTATAGTCTACCTATTACAAAATAGCAGCAGTGGAATAAAAAAACAGCAGTGAAAACTCCTGCAGATTGTGATCAGTGAACAAAATACTTACGTGCTACAACAAACAGCACTACTGCTGCAAGGAGGTGCAATCATAGACATTGCAGGCACTGCTAAATAAGACATTTGAAACAAGTCAGGAGCACAAAACAATCTAATTTATAAAATCCTCACTTCTTGTAGTCAAAATTCATTAAAAAATACTTTTTTGACATACAATTTTAACACACTTGCAGTACAACATTTCAGCAATCTTCAATGCTTTCCACATGGATAATAAAAATGTTGATAGTGTGTTGTACATAGTCAGATCCAAACACAGGCAGTGTGTTGTACAATGCAAGCACAGCTTTAACAACATGTAGTCAGATCCAAACACAGGCAACACGTGTTTCATCTTTATCGAACACTTCCTCATGGGTATTGACATGTGGTGGAGATGATGTAATGGTATATCCCTATTACTGGTAGATTCACAAAATGTGCTTCAGCATCTGAAAGGAATCCTAACCAACAGAACATAACTATTCTGTCAATTTGGATGCCCCTCAGATGCCGATCCTGTTACTGAGGATCTTACCTGATCAAGAGGTTCGTACACTTTTTCTACTTGTGTTGACACTACTGCTTCTGTGTGCCATGAAAGATTGATACCAGGCATTGTATTGACGTGGATAACTAGTTATTATCATACATTATAGATGCACATTTCGTGGTGTTTGCGGAATCCTAACGAGCATGTTCATAGTTAAGTTTGTGTGTTCGAAGGACCAGAAGTTGGTTGCTTGTCTGAGGCACTTGAAGTTGGGTGCGTCTCCTCTCCAGAGGGCTCGAAGAATAACAATGAGTCAAGCAGTTTGTCAAGTTCTGCGTCGAAAAGTGCCACTGGCGATACTGCTCTGTTATAGGTAGCATCCTGTGTAAGGGACAGATGGATAGTTCTGTATTGATTCTAGTGCCCACGTAGAGGTTACATGATCTTTTCCATATCAAGCCACTAGGCGCTGCTCTAGATGGAAGTCCAAGATAATATCAGCTGGACAGTTTATGCATCAGAACATAGGTTTTACTTATGCTGTATTCATTCTGCGAAATGTGAGCATCCAATGCTCGAAAATTTCAGCTAGCCAAGCATGTCCCATGTGGCATGCTAGAGTCTCTGCAGCTTTGTTCAGTTGGGTATGCTCACTCCATGTTGTTGATTACTTTGTCAGAGTAGAAGAAAGATAATAGTGCCTTAGCCAATTAGCAGTATGATGATCAGCAAGCCTAAAAAAAGGCTAGGGAACAGAGAATCAAACAGTGAATGTATCAGTCCAAATACTCCTCCTTTAAACTCAGTCAATAGATTAGATCCAATGTTCTTAAAAAGATGCACAACACCAGTTGTTACATATGAATTAAATATCGTTTCCACAATAACTGCAAAATGTGTTGGGAATTGCGTTTGTAACAACCTCTGAATTTCTGAGGCAGCCCTGGCTTGTTTTTTTCTAGGTAAATAATGCCGCAATGTTCATAGTATTATCATCATTTCAGTAAAGTCTCCCTTTTACAGAGCTATCCAACATTGTAGTTTGGGGAGGGCATCCACAGTTTAATTGTACACATTGCCTTTTCTATTTTGTCAACAACTCAATTGTAACTTTACACTTTATCTGTCGACATGGAGGGGGACACCTGCTCCCCGTGCAAAACACAGTGCTGCTATATCTCGTCTCTGTCTATGTGTTGAAGCCAGCTCGTGAATGGGCTCCATATGTCTTTGGGTCGAGTTCTGGCCGGAAGTAGCTCCCATTAGCATGTCAGCTGGTCCCTGCAGTACAATATGTACCTTACCCAGGCCTGTATTGATAGAGACGTTGTTGCTCCCCAGTGCAATACCACCTGCCTTTTGGCCAGCAATAATAGTAGCGTCGTTAGCCTTCTCGCCGAGGGCGGGGTTTTGCAGACATAGCCCAGCTGCATCACTATGGGGGCCCTCGGTAGTGTCTGCCCAGTTATGGACTCAATATGGCTTTTAGTCCAAAAATTGGCCATGGTTGTGCACTCCCATGCTACATGTATGTAATTCGACCCCGGGCTGCTACACCACCAGCAAAAGGCATCCGACCTCAGTCCCATACGATGTAATTGTGTAGGTGTACGATACAAACAGTGTATGTATTTAAAGTGTATTAGTCGTAGGCTATAATTTGGGGATAGCTGCTCTAGTTGTTCACAATAGAACTTCCACTGCTCATCCGTGATTGCCTCTCCTATGTCTGCCTCCCACACAGTCCAGGATACATGGACAATAATTGGGGACTCTTTCTGAGTGATAGTGTATATACATGTCACCAACTTGCGAGCTGAGTTTACCATTAACACATGTTCTAACGCAGGCAGTGATGGGGGGCTTCTGGGTATGTGGTATATCTAGCATGACATGCTGCACATATTTGATAGTACAATAGTGTATCTAGTGCCAGTGGTTGTGGTGTATTGCACATTTGCTGGAGTGTTAGGAATTGACCTCCTGGGTATAGGTCTGTGCCAGTTAGTATCTTGTTTAGTCTCGCCCAATGCTGGGCATTCCTGTCCTGTATCAGGGAGATCAGTGGATTATCAGCTATCGGCATGGCCGGTGCATATAGGCTGGGTATTTTCACCCATCTGCCTAACATGTGCCAAGCCCATCTCAACCTTTCTGTGGTGTCAATCTCATCCCGTGGGTGTTTGTACTCCTGATATAGTGCAGTGTTTAGGGGAAGGGGTGCTACTGTATCTATTTCAATGGCCACATGCGGTTGGAATGGTATTATGTACTGCCAGATTTGTAAAAACTGGGCCTGTGCACTATAAGCGTATAGCGCAAAGTCTGGAGCCCCCATCCGCCCTTGTTCCAGAGGTATTGTGAGTATTTCCCAGGCTATCCTTGGCTGTTTACCAGCCCACACTAGCTCAATCATATTGGACCTGAGACACCTGAAGAAATGTGCAGGCAGTGGTATTGGATTGTTAGCAAATGAATATAGCAGTTTGGGTAAGATGATCATCTTGGTGATGGCAATGCGACCCGCCAGGATAGAGGTAGGCTTTTCCACCTGTTTATATTGTTTTCAATCCAGCCTATCATTCTGCCATAGTTTGCAGACCATATTTCTTGAAGATTGCCGCTGATCCAAATCCCTATATAGCGGATTGGGCCATCAGCCCAGGAGATTGGATAATCAGTATTGAAAAATGGTGTTCCGGTAGTTAGTTGGAGTATGGTGGATTTTGCCCAGTTGACCTGAATGCCTGATAGGCCACCAAAACTCACTAGTTCCCTGGTGACGGGTGCAAAATTTATAGCAGGATCAGGTAGGTAGAGAGTTATGTAGTCTGCACACATGGACACGATAAGACCCCTAGTAGTAAAGCCGATACCCGGTTACATGATGTTGTCTGAGCCTAGCTGCTAATGGCTCAGTTTCTATAGCAAATAATAAAGGCGATAACGGACACCCCTGGTGTGTGCTGCGCATAATTTTTATAGGCTCTGAGATTAACCCGTTCACTCTAAGCCTGGCAGTGGGTAAGGTGTATGACCACTTTATTTGCTGTATGAAGATGGGGCTCAGATCCAGTCAAGTTAGCAGAGTAAAGAGGAACTTCCATTCTAAAGAATCAAATGCTTTTGTAGCATCCAAAAGTGCACCTATTGAAGGTACTTGGGGGGCAAGTAGTGCAGCAGTGCGAATAGTGTGCGGTGATTATGTGAGGTAAACCGTCCTGGCATGAACCCGGATTGATCAGGTCTGACTATCATTGGCAGTAATGACTGTAGTATTGCTCAAGTTGTGTTCCTAATGATTCATTAGTCACATCCCCTGGCGCACACCTCACTATCTCCTTGGTAGATCCCAGGGTTCCTTGCAAAATTAAATAACAAAAGTCCTTAATCTAATTAAGTTGTGAAGATTCTTTTTTATTTCTTGAGTTCATTTTATTCATGAAATTATTTCTTCATTTCATCATTTCATATCTTATGATTCCCTTATTGACATCATCATTGAAATCAGTCCAATGCATTTCGGGCATGAACGCCCTTCATCATAGACCATGTGCTACAAGAAAACAGTAACAATATTCAATAATATCACAGTGATAAGCATAACACAAAACATGAAAAATATATTGTTTCATTGTCCTAACGAGACATGCAGTAATGGTGGTGTAGTGTTACCAGTGCAACGAAAGAAAATTCAACGAGTGAAAAATTTGTGTGTTTTGGTTAAGTGAACGCGGTGAAAAAGGAAAAGAGCTGCTAAGCCCTTACATGTCTGTTGCCGTTTACGAAAAGCGGTCATTCAAAAAACAATTTGTTCGACGAACTGTGGAAACAAGAAGTTCGTGTCAAAAGAATGGTATTGGTGAACATGGGGATTGCTTGAATGTCCATAGATTTAAAGGCTTACTGTTAAGACGTGGGGCGTCTCTTCTCTGTAAAGCTGTCAAATTGATTTAGCCGAGTGAATTGTTACCGCTCGCAGGTTACTTCCGTAAAAGTTGACGAGTAACCAATAAACTGACATTTACGCTATGGGTTCGGCATTATCGTGGACCGTATGCCGTGATTGGTTAAGAGTTCGGCCATGTGACTAATACAAAAGCGAGCTGATATGACAATGTGTTTGCGGTGATGATTGTGTGACTCGAATGTGAACTCTGAGTTAAATAAATAAATTTGCACAATAAAAATAAATAAAATAAATAAAATGTCTGGTGTCATGATTCTCAATGTGAATATTGTATGACCTTACATCGTAAAACATCACGAACCAAGGCAGTAAGTCTGTCGTTTAAGTACTGTCCAATGCAAAAAGTACAGGTTTGTTAAATTATAAATAACATGAAAATTCAATCCAGTCGTTAAGACCAAATGGTTTGCTTGAGTTCAATAGGTAAATCCAGCTGTTCTCTCTTTGCAGTAGATATTTGTTGCTATCCCGACCTTCCTTTTTCTCAACTGTTTCTAGGATCAAAAATTGTAGTTCTGATACATTATGGTGTTGTTCTGCAAAATGTAAGGCTACAGATGATTTAATGTTGTGAGTCTTGATGTTCGATTTATGTTAATTGATTCTCGTTTTGATCTTACGTTTTGTTTTTCCAATGTGTACCTTCCCACATGGGCATTTTAGCATTTATATTACATTTGCAGTATCACATGTGGCGTTTACTCGTAGTTTGATGGTGTGTCCTTTCATTGGGTGAGTTATACTGTTGCCTTTAATGATGTTGTTACAGTTCCCACAATGTAAACATGATCTGGTGCCATGGTATATAGTTGGTGGGTCTGTCTTTGTTTTTAACAATTCTCCTATATTTTTTGCCCTCGTATAAGCAAAGATTGGAGGATCATCGAATATCGAGTTGAAGTCTGGTTCTGCCTTGAGAATTCCCCAATGGTTTCTAATAATTTTTTTGAAGTTGAAGCTAGCGGTCGAAAATTTCGACACAGTCGTTCTGGTGTCTTGTTTTTTCTTTCGTGGTTTAAATAGGTCGTTCCTTTGTATTTGGTTTACTTTCTGTTTGGCTTGATTAATTATTGCGTCAGGGTAACTTCTTTCGGCGAATCTATCGCCCATTTCTTCAATCTTCAAAGTAGCCTTCTCGGGGTCTGAGGTGATTCTCTTAACTCTCATAATTTGCGATAAGGGTAGGTATTGTTTTAGTGCATCTTGGTGAAAGCTATGATAATGTAGAGTGTTATTTCTATCAGTGGATTTACGATACATTTCAGTTTCTATTCCTTCATTTGATAAGTTGATGCGAACATCCAGGAAGGTGATTGTTCTGACAGAGATCTCCCATGTGAGTTGTATTCTCTCATCTACCATATTGAGGTTGGTTAGTGCTTCTTCTAGTTTGTCTCTTGTGTTGGTCCAGAGAATAAAAATGTCGTCGATGTATCGCATGAACATTTTCAAGTTTGGTATCCAAGCCTTATTGTTTAAAATGTGGTTATTTTCATAGGATTTCATGAAGGTATTAGCATGCACTGGGGCTGCGCAATTGCCCATTGATGTTCCTACCAATTGTTGGTACCATGTGTTATCATATTCGAAGTAACTATGGTAAAGAGTAAAAACCATAAGTTCCATCAAGAAGGTTTGTAATAGTAATTCATAGTTGGTTGATAATATGGCTTGTTCCATGACTTCTAGTCCAGGGCCATGTGGGATTGATGTGTATCATTATTTTATGTCTGCAGTGCAAAGGATTAGTTTTTCGTTTTGTTCAACTTTAATCATGTTCAATTTGGTGAGAAAATCCGTTGTGTCTCGAATATAAGTAGACATTTATTGAACTGTGGGTTGACTGTAGCCCATTGGCCAATAGTTTAGCAAAGATTTTACATCCAGATTAATTAAGGAGAGTGATCTGTTCGGTATCACAGTTTGTGGGGTTCTTTGCCTGGTTTCAATAATGTAATTATAACAGCTTCCCTCATGGTCTGTGGCAGAATCCCGTCTAGTAAGGCTTCTTGGTACACCTCAAGGAGGCGAGGCGCCAGAATCTCCACATATTCCTTGTAGAACTTGGCTGTAAGGCTGTCGGCGCCCAGAGCCTTATCCGCCGGGAAGCTCTAAATCACCTGTCCAACTTCTTCAAAAGTAAACGGTTCGTCGAGGTATTCACGACGAGCTCTCCCTAGCCTTAACAGTTCAAGTGTGTCTAAATATTCTATTATTACAGAGTCTTCTGGGTCTGTTTGTTTGGTGTAGAGTTGTGAATAGACGTTTTTCATGGTGGCTGGGACTTTTGTTGATGTTCTGGAAGGGGTCGTCTCGGAGTTATTGAGTTCTGTATTGTGAGTAGGTCTTCTTGGGGTTCTCAGGAGATTTGCCAATGTTTTTCACTGGTCTGTCCCCCTCTCTGTACCATCTTGCTTGTGTGTATTTATGTAGAAATTTTGTTTCCCTCTCTGCCTCTTCCTGAAATGCCATTAATTTGACCCAGATCTGTGCTAATAGTCCTGGGGCGGGGACATTGAAATGTTGCTGCTCTAACTCACGAATCTCATCTTCTAGTCTTTTTAGATTGTTTCTGATGTCTTTGAGTATCCCTGACTGTAGGGCTATGCATGTCACGCACGGTACCACCTTGAATGCCTCCCATAATGTGCCCATTGAATCGACTGTGCCCATATTCAGTTCAAAATATTCTGTGATCTTAACTCGCACCTCCTCTCTGAACACTGAGTCTAGTAGTGCGTTTGGGGGGAGATGCCATGTGAAAGGTTGTATGCACTGCTTCCGAATGAGCAGCTGAATTATGTCAGGTGCATGATCAGAGAGTGTGTGCTTGTGATGCAAGAAATCAGATGTCCAAGAGTGCATATCACTTGATGTTAACCAGAACTCGAGACTGGACCATGCGTTGTGTTGTTACATGTTGATGCATGTTCCTTCACGAGCCCTTGGATGTAACACGCGCCACCTATCTAATAGGTAATGGTCTTTGATTATGTTGTGCAATGCTGCAGCCGACCTTGGGTGGCGTGTGTGGGAGGTGCCTATTCTGTCGTCCTGCAGCGACAGAACGAGATTGAAATTCCCTCAGCACAGCAGCGCAGTTGCCCCGCCGCTTGAATTCTGTGCCATAACTGATTGAAAAATTCAGCGTTGTCTATATTGGGTCCGTATGTGTTGACAATGGTAACCTGTTGGCCATAGATTACGCCGTGTAGTATTATGTAGCACCCTTCAGGGTCTATCACAGTCTGCTGTGTTCACCATGGAACCCCTCTCTGTATTAAAATCGCCACCCCCCGGGAGTAGTTGGAGTAGTTAGGCAGCCAAATCTCACCCCATCTACTTGAGTTGAGCCACATTCGAGTTGTTTCTGTTAGGTGCGTTTCCTGCAAGGGGCAAATATCCGCCCCTTGCAAGGTAGGAATGTATTCATCTGGATTTTCTGTGGTCGTTAAGACTGCACACATTCCACGTGACACATTTTAATGTGGAAATCTTAGCATGTGTATTTATTGTGCCTGTGTATGCTATGCTGGTCCCTGTCCCATGTTGCCCCCCATGAGCGGAGGATCTGACCCCATGCGAATGTGACACGCAACAAGTAGTAGCTCATGTAGACATTGGCAGTATAACAGGCGGCAATACATAAAAAATAATTACCTTCCCCTTCCCACCCCCCACCTACACCAACCCCTGGGGGGAGTGGAGCCGCCAGCATACGCCCCTGCCTTGTATAGCAGGGTGGCCGAGTACATTACAGTTTGACTTGCATGATGTAGTACTGGCATCTGGATCAGTTCTTATGCCGACTCGCGGCAGTGTTATGGCGGTCTAGCTTCCCAGTCTTACAGACGTTGCTGGAATGGGAGGGTATTAGGCATGAGCAACAGATGTCTAAAATAATGGTAACATGGAGTGTAGGATTGGATCAGGTGATTCTAAGTCCATATTGGGCACCAAGTCATTTTCACTCAGTCTGCTACTTGCCGATCCTTCCTTGTCGCGAGTTGCTGCCTGTCATTTTTTCAGCTCCTGTTTGGCAAACTTACATGCAGCATTGGCATCTGTTATGAGGGGTTTGCCATCAGTTTGCATACACAGCTTTGCGGGGTAGAGTAGTGCATATTTAATGTCAGCCTGTTGGAGTAGCTTCTTGGCCTGAGTGAACTCCCAGCACGCTGTCTGCACTTGTTGCGTGAAGTCTGGGTACATATTTATTATATTGTCCTGATACTGGAGCGCACCCTTCTCTCGGGTGAGCCACATCACTGTGTCCCTATCCCAATAATTCAGGAGATGAGCAAGGATTGGGCATGCTGGCGCATCCGGCGGTGGTCTTGAGCCCAGTGTGCAGTGCCCTTGTTCAACTAAAAACATGTCCGAGAGGTATTCCCAAATAGGTCCTTCAGCATATTTTCCACATATGTTTCCATGCTTGTAATGTGTGTGGACTCAGGAATTCCAATAACGTGAACGTTATTGCGGCGGGACCTCGCCTCCAAATCTTCATTCTTTGCTTTTATTAAATGGAGAACTTTGTCAATGTGCAGAAATTTCTCGTGTGTTTCTGTCTGGTGATCATCAGTATCTTTAACTCTAGTTTTGAATGTGTCCAGTCGGGCTTCGTGCTTATCTACTTTCTGTGTGACATTATCTAAGCGGGCAGCCATTGAATCTAACTCAGAATCAATTTTCTGTAAGCTAGCCTGCACAACCTTCAACATAGACCTCAAATCTTCTTCCTACGTGACGTCTATGCTGGCCCCAGCCATTTCAATGGGCTTCGTCGAGCCTTCTTTGTGCTGTCTCTTCACCCTTTTGTCAAAGGTTAATTTGGCCTGTTTCCCATCCGGTTTCCCCATTCCTAGGCTCAATGGGGAGCCCGTTGCTTGACAGTAGCAGCTTAGAATCTTTGCAACGCTAATGTCCTTGCAAGGGGGTGGACCTTCGTTCCAGAGTGTTAATTTCGTGGCTCGCCCTCTGCCTCTTTTATCTGCCCTGTTGCACTGAGCCCGCACGTTTTGCACGTCGTCTGGGGTGTATTTTTTGGTGTGGTTCTCACTGCTCTGGCCCCAAACACGTAATGTTGCACAGGATCTTATACCTGAATTGCTGGAGGTGCGTACCACAGGACTTAAGTAGCGCGCTGCCCTTGTGAGCGCTGCCACTAGCATCGCATCTGACACCCTCGATGTCCGTTCCCCCTGCCTGCTAAGTGATTTCCTTTGTCGTGGCATGTTTCTTTGGTATTGCCTCGCCTGTCTGCGCCCAACTGCCGGGGCTGCGTCTTGTGTCTAGCGAGCCTCCGAGCTCCCGGCTCACACACCGATACCAGCACTCTACTAAACCCAGTCAGATGGTTCTGTGCGTGGCGGGGCCCAGCCCGAATGAGAGACGCCCCTCGCCAGTGCAGGAAGAGCCCCACAGCCCTTCACACAATTGCAGCAGCCTAGTGCAGGCCCCCCGCTCCAGCACGCTGCGCCCCGTCCTAACTCGGACCCCCACCCGCAACTCACCAATTCAGACGACGCGGTCTCTCAACTCTCTCTGGCACCGGGGGTTACAGCCAACAAAGCCGGGTCCCCAAGCGCTCTTCTCCCCACTTCGCAGCGCGGGTGCGACCGATGTCCTCAGGTCGGCAGGAGCGCAGGGTCGGTGGCAGCTCCAGTCCCGGGCCGGCGCTGCATGTAGAAGGTCGCACCAGGCAACAAAGCCACACAAGCGTAGGAGCAGGAATTCGAGGCTCCCAGGATTACGGATCGTCGTGCTGCGTGCTGCCTGGCTGTTAAGATAGCATCTGCTGTTGTTGATGCCGAGAATTGCCAGGATGTGCCCGGATAAATGACGGATTAACAGGCTTGGCTGGCAGAGCCCTCTCAGTGATTAGTAAGTGTATTACTTTAAATATTCATTGCTCCCATATCTAGGGACTTAGGAGTGGCAAATGCAGGGCTGGTCCCTGCATGGTCCTGAAGAAATGCTAGGGGTAGCATGAAACATGTTGACCTTATTTGTTCACTGAATCAACCCCATTAAAGGTTGATCTACAGTGACACTAACCCCACTTTTAACATATCTGCCTAGGAGCTAAATAAATCTGGTGAGGCCCACTAAGCACGGTATTTTTAATTCACTCACACCCACTCCACCACATTTTTGCACCACACATAGTCTTTCACCCTTAAGTGCTCCTGCGTAGTCCGTAAGTCGCAGCACGCCCCTTTTCGTAGAGAACTGGGATGGCCCCAATGATGAAGCATGTCACCGTGGGGCAACCCCGGTGAGTGAGGGGACACTAGAAAGACATTTTTCTTTCTTTAAAGGTCACAATGATCAATTGAGTCAGTCACCTACACTAGAGCTAGGTCCCAGGATCCTACACGTGGGATCCCCACTTATGCAACTTGACAAAGGCTTCATAGCTTAAACGCGTTGTTTTACACATTAAATCTCTGTGCTACTTCACTTGGTGTGCCACTTTTCATTCTGGTTTACTCGAATGGTTTACTGGTGGACATATTGGATGGCTGCTGCTACCATTGCAGGCACCGGCACCACGAGGCAAGTGGCGGCGTACGAGCAGCTTTGTTGCTTTGGAAATAATTAAAGACGATGCCCAGCCACACCAGCACCTATCGCAAGGATACAGCATTGCATCAGAATTCCGACCTATGAACCCGCATTTGAGACATCTCTGAATCCCTGCAGCGTCAGTGCTCCTCTGAGCCCCCTGCAGTCTCAATGCTCCTCTAACCACCCCGCAGCCTCATTGCTCATCTGACCTCTGCAGCCTCAGTGCTTTTCTGACCTCTCTGCAGCCATGGCACGCAACAGGGCTCCCTGCAGCCTCAGTGCTCCTCTGTGGCCCCTGCAGTGTCAGTACTCCACTGAGCTCCCTGAAGCCTCGGTGCTCCTCTGAGCCCCGCAGCATCAGTGCTTCTCTGAGCTCTCTGCAGCATTAGTGCTCCTCTGAGCTCCATGCAGCCTCAGTGCTCCTCTGAGCTCTGTGCAGTCTCTGTGCTCCTCTGACCCCTCACAGCCTCATTGCTCCTCTGACCCTCCTCCTTCAGTCTCAGTGCTCGTTTGAGCATAATTTTTTTTAGCCTCATGGCAAGCTGAGCTCATCATGAGCATGTAAATGTAAATGTAAATGTAAAATGTAAATGTAAATGTAAATGTAAAATGTAAATGTAAATGTAAATGTAGAGGTACTTGTATAGTGCACGACTACCCGGAGGCATCTCGTCGCTTGTACGAATACCGCTGAGGAACCCTTCCTGGCCTTTCCCTGTGAAGTGCCCACTCCTGGGCACCCCCAAGGTGAAGCCAGGCATCCTAGCGTTTTTGGGGACGTTGTGGAGATAAAGCAAGCTATTGCCCAGAGTTGCAGAGTGAGACCCATGATTAGAATAGGCACCGAGGCGAGAATTAACAGGTCCGAGGAAATTGAGCTCAAGACCCGCCGAGGCGGGAATTGAACCCTGGTCCCAGGCCAGACTTCTGCATCAGGGTCTGCCGCTCTAACCATTGAGCCACACTTCTCCACATGGGGGCACTGTGCGCACCCCCCCCCCCCCCCACCCCAGCACAGCGGGGGATTTACCCCGCAGTGAAGGGGATAAAAGAGAAAAGTAAATCTGCGTACACCAGAATGCAAAGCGTTGTTGCCAAAAAATATTGTAATATGGGGGTCACTTGTTATTGATTCTTTAACTCCAGTACAAAATAACAATCTGGATTGTGCATTAGATATACAGACAGATAGACCAGGTTACAACCTGGCAGGGCGTTCTCCGACTTTCATCTGTCTGAGATTAAGACAAAACTGCTTTTGAGAATGTATTGACAGATCTCCCAGAGAAGTGGAGTCACTTTATTTTCACAAAAGTACCAGATTATATTAGTTTTGCGGATAATAAATCCTTTTGTGTTGATCGTAACTTTAGCATAAAAGGCTAAATAAATAGAAAACACTCTCAGACACCTTAGACATGCTCATTTCAAAGTGGAATACTCTGCTAAAACAGTTTCCATTAATTTAAGGCTGAAAAGGAATGATTACAAATAAAATAAAGTGCTGCAATAATGCCACAAAATTTCAATTTGTGTGCCTCATAATTAGCACATTCATGCCCCAATCACCTGGGGGGGGGGGTCTGCTCAGAGCTCTTCTGAGCTTCCTGCAGCTTCAGTGCTCCACTGAACTCCCTGCAGTCTGTGCTCTTCTGACCTCCCGAAGACTCAGTGTTCCTCTGATTTCCCCGCAGCCTCAATGCTCCTCTGAGCTCCCTGCAGCCTCAGTGCTCATTTTTGCTCCTGGCAGCCTCCGTACTCCTCTGAGCTCCCTACATCCTCTGTGCTCCTCTGAACTTTTGTAGGCTCCATGTTCCTCTGAGCTCCCAGCAGCCTCAGTGCTCCACTGAGCCCTCTGCAGCCTCTGTGCTCCCTGCAACTTCAGTGCTCTTTTGAGCTCCTTGCAGCCTCAGTGCCCCTCTGAACTCACTACAGCCTCTGTGCTCCTCTGAGGCCCCAGCAGCCTCAGTGCTCCTCTGAGGCCCCTATACCCTCAGTGCTCCCTGAGCCCCCTGCAGCCTCAGTGCTCATCTGAGCTGCCTGCAACCTCTGTGCTCCTCTGAGCCTGCTACAGCCTCAGTGATCCTCTGAGCTCCCTGCTACCTCACTGCTCTCCTGAGCTCCATGCAGCCTCAGTGCTCTTCTGAACCCCTGCAGCTTCAGTGCTCCTGTGAACCCCCGGCGGCCTCATTGTGACTCTGAGCCCCCTGCAGCCTCATTGCTCCCATGAGTCCCCTGCAGCCTCAGTGCTCCTCTGATCCCTCTGCAGCCTTAGTGCTCCTCTGATCCCTCTGCAGCCTCAGTGCCATCTTATCCCTCTGCAGCCTTAGTGCTCCTCTGATCCCTCTGCAGCCTCAGTGCCCATCTTATCCCTTTGCAGCCTCAGTGTCCATCTTATCCCTCTGCAGCCTCAGTGCCCATCTTATCCCTCTGCAGCCTTAGTGCTCCTCTGATCCCTCTTCAGCCTCAGTGCCCATATTATCCCTCTGCAGCCTCAGTGCCTCCTCTGAACCCCCTGCGGCCTCATTATGACTCTGAGCCCCCTGCAGCCTCATTGCTCCCCTGAGCCCCCTGCAGCCTCTGTGCTCCTCTGATCCCTCTGCAGCCTTAGTGCTCCTCTGATCCCTCTGCAGCCTCAGTGCCCATCTTATCCCTCTGCAGCCTCAGTGCTCATCTGACCCCTCTGCAGCCTCAGTGCCCATCTTATCCCTCTGCAGCCTCAGTGCTCATCTGACCCCTCTGCAGCCTCAGTGCCCATCTTATCCCTCTGCAGCCTCAGTGTCCATCTTATCCCTCTGCAGCCTCAGTGTCCATCTTATCCCTCTGCAGCCTCAGTGCCCATCTTATCCCTCTGCAGCCTTAGTGCTCCTCTGATCCCTCTTCAGCCTCAGTGCCCATATTATCCCTCTGCAGCCTCAGTGCTCCTCTGAACCCCCTGCGGCCTCATTATGACTGAGCCCCCTGCAGCCTCATTGCTCCCCTGAGCCCCCTGCAGCCTCTGTGCTCTTCTGATCCCTCTGCAGCCTTAGTGCTCCTCTGATCCCTCTGCAGCCTCAGTGCCCATCTTATCCCTCTGCAGCCTCAGTGCTCATCTGACCCCTCTGCAGCCTCAGTGATCCTCTGAGCTCCTGCAGTTTTAGGACTCTACTGAGCCCTCCTGTAGCATCAATGTTAATATGAGCCCTGCTGCCCCCTCAGTGTTCATCCGAGCTCCTTGCAGCATCGTTACTCCTCTAAGGTTCATGCATCCCCGGTGCTCCTCTGAGCCCCTTGCAGTCCCAGTACTCCTCTGAGCCCCTTGCAGCCTCGTCACTCCTCTGAAAAGTCTTCAGTCACAGTATGCCTCTGAGCTCCTTGCTTTCTCAGTGCTCTTCTAAATTTCTTGCAGCCTTGGTGCATCTTTGAGCCTCAGTGATCCTCTCAGCCCACTGCACCATTTGTACGTTTCTGAGCCCTCTACAGCCTCAGTGGTCTTCTGAGCGCTCTGTAGCCTTAGTGCTTCTCTGAGCTCCCTGCATCTTCAGTGCTCTCCTAAGCTCTCTGCATCCTCAGTGCTCCCCTGAGCTCCCTGCAGCATCAGTGCTCCCCTGAGCTCCCTGCAGTCTCAGTGTTTTCTGAGCTTCCTCAGCTTCATTGCTCCTCTGAGCTTCCAACAGACTCACTGCTGTCCAGAGTGCCCTGCAGCCACAATTCTCCTATTAGTCCCAGCGCTCCTATGAGCTACCCCCAGCCTCAGTGCTCCTCTGAGCTATCCCCAGCCGCAGTGCTCCTCTGAGCTCTCTGCAGCATCAGAGTAGCACTGGACAACGGAAACACTAGGAGAGAAATTTTCTGGTTGACCTGCGTCAAGTGAGGGTTGCTTCAAAAGAGGGTTGACTTTGACGTGTTTCCATGGGTCATGAGAGAGATGAGACATTATTGATCGATGGGGCACTGATCCAATGTGGGATTGTGGCTGGATATTACTAAGGAGAAAGATGAAGTATCACTGATGATGGGCTTAGGACCCTCATTGGGAATGCGGTTAGTCATTGCTGATCATCTTACTTATGCAAAAATGTTAATTTGGCACAGACTAGGGCGTACACCATACTAATCCTGTATTGTACCTTGGTAATCACTATATAAACCTTTTTCCCTTTTCTACCCCTCCCTAACCCTTCTCAATTCAAATAACTGACTAACATATCCACCACTCAAATTACTTTTATGTCTCACCATACTAATTCAACACTAATCCTCATGGGTTCAAGAGTAGCGTGCTACTCGCCAAAAAAGCACTTCAAACCCCCATCAGGTGGAGAAAGCAGTATATAAATATAAACCTCTTTCCCTCTTCTATCCTGCCACCTACCCTTCTCTATCCAAGTAACTGAATAACATATCTACCACTCAAATTACTTCATATTTCACTATACAAGTTTTCAACACTAATCCTTTATGGGTTCTGGAGTAGCGTGCTACTCGCCAGAGAAGCGCTTCAACTCCCATCAGGGGTAACAGGTGCTATATGAATGCAAACTTTTCTTCCTCTTCTATCCCTCTGCTATCCTTCTAACTCCAAATAACTGACTAATATCCACCATTCAAATTACTTTCATATTTCACCATACTATGTTCACCACTAATACTGTATAGGTTTCCGGAGTTGCGTGCTACTCACCAAATGAAAGAAAAAAGCTTCAACACCCTTCAGGGATAACATGTGGTATATAAATACAAATACAAGATTAAAAGAAGGAATTGATTGATACAATGGAGAAAAAGATCCACACACATGAGATGGATGTAGAAAAGAGGAAGGTCAATAAAATCAACCGTGATCGAGTTGATTACCCGAACGGCTCGATATATACTTTTGCAATAAAGTATGATTCCTTGACAAACAGAGATGCAATGGACAGATGCACGGGCTATGAGACCACGAGCACAGTCGATAGCTCGGGCTTAAGCTCAGCAGAAGAAGAAGCAAGTATATCCAAATTGGATTTTTGCAGGGAGATGATGCTTGCGCTAATGGTGACGTGACAATGAGGAAGAGGAAGGGGAACAATGTGGGGAAGGGGACAAAGCAAACCCCAACCTGATGAAGTAGCAGATGGAGTAAAATTCAAAAGAGGCGGAGAAAAGAAAAAGCAAAAAAAATTGGGAAATCTCACCAAAGAGATCTGGTTATTAATATTTCCAGCATAACCGTGAACTCTGATCAAATAAGCCTAATAAATAAAGGACTACCCTTTTGTCCAAATTACAATATGGACATTCCAAACCTCCAAATTGATCTATACACGTTCTGTCGCAAAGTAAAACTTAAGAAATACAATGAGGACAAGCCACCAAACGCACGAAACTCCAATTAACCACACACTACTATATCCCCATTGAATCAAGACGATCTCACAACCCTGAGAACATTAGGGAATACTGCTACAGATATAAGCACAACAACGACTTCAAGAACAGAGGATGACATACAACTATGCCAGGATGAAGGCATAACAACATGCAAGGGTGGAGAAAGTGGGCTGAGAACCCAATCCAAATTCTGTCCACAACTCCCTCCAGGGAATAAGGTGGACCTCTTTCATGAAGTCCTAGTGGAATAGCTCATTACATTATCAAGATCTAAGCGAAACAAGAGAAGATCATGGAACTTAACACTGGGGGAACAAAAAGCCCTAAAAGATTTAGGAGAAAATCCGAAAATAAGTATAATAGCCAGTGATAAGGGTGGCAACGTTGTTGTGCAAGATCTGGAACAATACATAGCAGAGGCTGACAGACAATTGGGAAAAAAAGAACATGAAGAAAAATTGGAGAAAAATCCAATGGAGTTATGGACTAAGGAATACCACATGCAGCTACAAACATGGAAGGATAAGGGACTGATTGACTTCGAAGAATATATGTACCTCAAGGTTCATCATCCTGTAACAACAACGCTCTACTTTTTACCAAAGGTTAGAAGTCCATCATCAACCCCCCGGGGAGACCTATAGTGAGCTTAATAGGATCCCTTCTCGAGAAAACCTCTTGTTATATAAACGTCTTCGTAATTGAATATGTAACATCTCTCTCTTCGTATCTGATAGATACAACGGACTTCCTGAAAAAGACACAAGACATGAATTGGAACAAACGTTTAACCATGGTCACCGTAGACATTTCTGTATGCATCAATTCTTCACTCAGATGGACTAGCGGCGGTCAGGCAATTTCTGAAAACAAGATCATTAAGCTTTTTAGAACATTCGGAAATGATCATGGAAATGTTGAATTATTGTCTGACACACATCTTCCTCTTCAAGGGAAAATATTTCTCCAAAACTATGGCACGGCGATAGGAACATCTTTCATCCCCACATACGCAAATCTATTTATGGCGGTTTGGGAAGCTGACGTACTGAAAAGCAAGTCAAACATCAAAACCTGGACTAGGTTTATAGATGACCTTTTCGTGATATGTGAAAGGGAGTCATCAGATCTTGAAACCTTCATCCAGACATTCAATAGCAATAACAACAACCTGTCTTTCACATCTACATGCAGCAAACATCAGGTAACATTTCTAGATGTGGAAGTGTGCAACAAAGATCATAGAATATGCACAAGAATGCATCGGAAACCAACCACCAGCAACATTATTCTCCACGCTAATAGCGGGCATCCACAACATTTGAAGTGGAGCATACCTTTTGGAGAAATGCTTTGCGCTAAAAGGAATTGTTCTGAAACATCAGACATTGAGCAACATCTTGATGAAATGAGTGTACGATTCATGCAGAGAGGCTATCCATCAGAAGTGATTAGAAGTGCCAGAGCTAAGGTAAAGCTCAAAACAAGATCAGAATTATGGAAGCTAATGGGAACCATGAAGAGGATGATGTAACACGCTTGATCATGGACTTCAATGTCGAAAACAGGATCCTAAGAACCATCATAAAGAAAAATTGGAGCATCTTAATGCTTGATGAAACACTGAGGAGGATATTACCAGCAACACCTAAAATTACATGTAGGAAAACAGTCTTTTTAGGCGATCTTCTAACACACAGCCACCTGGAGATTAAAAAACCAGGAATAGCATCATGGCTAACCACACCCACATTTTGGAAGTGTTCTAAATGTAGAGCTTGCGAACATGGTTGAAACACACGCTCATATCGACTGCAGAATGGTAAGGTGGAGCAGATCACCGACCATATCACATGTGAATCCAGGTACGTGATATATATTTTGGAATATCCCTACAATAAACAATATGTTGGGAGTACCATCAACAAATTGAAACTATGGATACTCCAGCATCTCAGAGCAATAAAAAATAAAGATCTTTCTTATCCCATGGCACAACACTTTGCAGAGAAAAAACACTCAGGAGGCACCGAAGTACTAACATACTTTGGTGTAAAAGTGGTGAAATAAAATGAAAGGGGAGGGGACAGAACCCAAGACCTGAGAAAAACAGGGTCAAGATTAATTTTAGCCATTGAGATGGAAAATCCATGTGATCACAATCTGGATGCTGAATTGCACGTGCATCTGCTATAATAAAAGCAATGAAAAGGAGCAAACAAAGAAGATAAAGAAAAAAGAATGGGGTACTTGCACATGAAAAGGATATGTCCAAAACACATGCAAATAGAGGAAGTGTACAAAAAGGAAGAAATTAGTTGATGAGTGGCAAATCATGCAAAGGAAGAAAATTAAAGGAAAAATATAACATCCTGTGTAAAAATGTGACAAGTGCAATGGAACAAGATCTGCTGAATGATTTTATTACTCCACTGATCCAAAGTTGTGATACAATTATTAAAATAAATTTCTACTTTTGACGATAAAAAAGAGAGAAAGGACAAGTTGGGACACAGTTTGCACATTTCACTGAGCACTTTCTTTCATAGAGGTGCTATCTACAAATTTTGCATCAATATCACCAGAAGAAAATATAATATCTTAAAACAGACTATAATGAACTTTCAACCAATATATGGTTTTGAGCCATGGCACATTGCACTTTAGAAAATTATGTTTTTTAGGACCGTAAATCAATCATTTATAGTGTACTTTACAGACATTGAATTTCTGATCTTATGCCTTTTTAAAAAATCGCCGTTTTCTAATGTCACTATTTTAAATGTACTTGTTTCTTAATTCTTCTGTCTTAGAAAAAAGAACTATAGCTTAATTTTGCACACCAATAACTAAAATGCCTTTTTTAATCACCTCTTAGGAGGGACTCTGAACTTGTCTAAACTTTGCTTTTTACTGCCTTGTAATAATGGCACTTTACCACTAAAAATGTTAGTAAAAATGGTAACCATGAGTAGCCATTGTCTGTGACAAAAATGAGGGTCAACACTCTAGTATATTGTAAAAAAACTGAAAAAAACAAGCGATCGTAATGCACAATTCACTTTAAATAGATGTTCTAGACAGCAGGACTCTATGGTCCCGTTTTTTTTTTTGTTCAAAACATTTATTTTCACAGTAGTACAGTGAACACAGCTTGGCGCCTACAACCACTGGGGCCGGCAGCATTTTAAAGCATCTTCAAACTCGTAGTACACAGCCGTTTTGCCGACATCCCTAAGGCTCAGCAGCGGTTCAGCCCTCCTAACATTTGAGGATCAACATAACATGCAATTTAATAGTTTCTCTTAGTCACTGCCACTAGAACTAACTTATCATCTCAACAACCCCATAGTAACCTCCCTTACCCTGTCCTGATATCTCAAATTTCCTACTGATGCTACCTGCCTACCTATCAATCTCCATACATGCACTGTAAACTTCCTGTATATGTCAGTGTATGGTCCTCTGCCCTCACAGTTAACTGGGTCAGTCTGGCCAGTCCCCCATGATCACCCCATCCACCCCCAATTTGTGTATTTTGTTTTTAAATAGCGTTCTGTAGGTCTGCGCCCCCGGATTGCAGCCACCTCGCAAATGGCTCCCATATATCCACCGGTCTAGATCCTACTGGCATTAGTTCCTAATAATTCGTCAGCTGATCTCTGCAGTACATGGCTGCATGTAACCATCTCGCTCTTGTGGGGGGGCGGTGATTCTTCCAGTGTATTGCCACCTGCCGTTTTGCCAGCAACAGCTACATCGCTGTTAATTTTCGCAAGCTTTTTGGTGTTTCCGCTACAAAGCCCAACAATGCAATCAATGGTGTGAGGTTTAATTGTGTCTCAGTTATCTCTCGAATGTGTCTGCCCACCTCCTCCCAATAATGCGCAATCGGCACGCACATCCAGGCTAGATGGAGGAACGTAGCCTCCTGCACCCCACATCTCCAGCATCTCGTGTCGGCATGTAAACCCATTCGGTGTAGCTGCATCGGTGTTCTGTATATCCGGTTTAAAAACTTGAAGTGTATAAGTCATAATCTGTAATTTGGGGATAAATGTTCTAGTTGCAAGCAAAAAAATTGCCACTGTTTGTCGGTTATAGTGGTCTCCTTGTCATCCTCCCACTGCCCTTTAGATGTACTCGTAGTGATAGGGGACGAATTCTGGGTGGTACTATATATACGGGTTATCAATTTGCGAGGAGATGCATTTGATAGCACGTCTTCTAGTGCTGCCAGAGTGGAGGGCGCCTGTGAAAAGCTTTCATATCTGGCTCTACTTGCCGCCCTTAGTTGATAATATAACAGCATGTCTGATGCCAATGGTGTCTGTTGTTTGCACATCTGTTGTAGCTCAAGAAAATTATCGTCTGGATATAGGCCCCCCCTTCGTCAACTCATGTGCCTTTGCTCTTAGTTTGGCGGCTCGGTCAGTTAGCGGCGCCAATAGTGGGTTGCCTCCCAGCGGCATTGACGGTCCGTACAGTTTGCTATAACCTGCCCTTTTAGCTATGTTTCTCCAGGTCCATCTTGTAATTTCTACCGTGTTAATTTCATCATGAGGCCTCTTGTATGGCTGGTATACCGCCGTGTTTAGCAGGGTAGGCGCGACTCTGTCAAGTTCTATTGCTACATGTGGTTGGTATGGGGTAGGATGTTGCCAAAAATTGAGGTATTGTGCCTGTGCGCTATATGCATAGAGCTCGAAGTCCAGTGCCGCCAGACCCCCCTGAGCAAATGGCAATGTCAACAAGTTCCACGATACCCTGGGCTGTCTACCCGCCCAGATTAGCTTGATGATATTGGTACGCAGCCTTTTAAAAAAGTGTACATTTAGCGGCATCGGTATGTTTACAAAGAGGTACAGGAGTTTGGGGAGTATTATCATTTTCGTTATAGCTATGCGGCCCGTTAATGACAGCAGGAGCCCCTTCCAACACCAGACTCTGCTTTCGAGCCTGTCCATCACCCTCCCATAGTTAGCCAACCATATCTCCTGTATGGATCTACTTATCCATATGTCGAGATACCCATTAGTGCCTTCCGCCCATTGAATGAGAAATTCCATCTCACATGGGTAGTGCCGTCAGTGAGTGGTAACATTACCGACTTCTCCCAGTCTATCCGTATTCCCGTTAAGCCTCCAAATTGCACCAGTTCTCTCATAATTACATCAAAGTTTTCACTTGGGTTCACGAGATATATCGTTGTATCATCAGCGTACATAGAAATTAGTAAGCCCAGAGACGTAAACCCTATGTTTCGTTGGGTGTGATGTTGGCAGAGTCTGGCAGCCATCGGGTTGCAGTAGATTACCTGTATCTTCTTTACAAACGCAGGGCTGAACCCTAACCGGGGCAACAGAGTGAAAAGATACTTCCACTCCAGTGAGTCGAATGCTTTGGTTGCGTCCAGTAAAGCAGCGACTGCCTTCACATGGGGGGCCAGGTAGTGTAATAAGCCAACTATAGTTCGTAAGTTGTGCGCCGTTGACCGGCCTGGGATAAAACCGAATTGATCTGGCAATGCTATTTGTGGCAGCATCGGCTGTAGTCTATTTGCTAGCAATTTGGCATATATTTTGGCATCTAAATTAATCAATGGCAATGGCCTGTAGGAGTCCAGTCTAGTGGGGTCTTTGCCAGGTTTCAATATCGTAATTATTGTGGCTTCCCTAAGGGTGGGTGGCAGCTCACCTGTTTCTATTGCCTCCATATATACCCGCAATAGATGCGGTACCAGTACCTCTGCGTATTCCTTATAATAGGCCGCTGTCAATCCGTCTGCCCCAGGGGATTTATCTGCTGGCATTCCACTTATCACCTGCCTCAAATCTTCAACCGTTATCAGTAGATCCATATATTCCTGGGCTCCTTTATTAAACCATGCTAGCGCCACTGTTTCTAGGTATTCTACAATGGTGGAGTGGGCGGGATTCGTCTGCGAAGTGTACAGTTGTTTATAGAATGTGGTCACTACGTGCAATATGTCGCTGGGCGTTCTTACTAGCTCAGCACTCTCCGTCAGCAGCTCAGTGATATAGTTAACTCCTCTTGGGCCTCTTAGCAGACCAGCCAAGGTTTTGCCTGCCCTTTCTCCCTCATCATATATTCTCGCTTGTGTATATTTACCCATGTACGCGGTTTCTTGTTCTGCCTCTGTCTGATATTCTGTTAGTTTGGTTCTCAGGTGAGCGAGGGCGCCGGGAGACGGGGCTTGTCGGATTGATATTTCAGCTTCACCTATGTCGCGCTCTAGCCTATGCAGTGTGTTGCGTATGTCCCTAAGTACACCATACAGTTCCCTCTGTTAACCACCTTAAACGCCTCCCACAGGGTATCCTGAGAATCTACTGTTCCCTCGTTCAGTGTGAAGTATTCGTGTATTTTCTCTCTTAGCTCCTCACAAAAAACCTGATCTAGGAGCGCTCTTGAAGGGAAAACGCCGGTAAAGGGTTGTTGATATGGTGTTGGTATTTGCAGTGTGTAGCGCAGTGGAGAAGCAGACCAGGACACCTGAGGTAGCTTTTCGTATAGGGGTTTATTAAACAGTCAAAAGGAAAGAAAAAGACTTGGGATTGGTAGACACGTAGTCCAAAAGAAATGGGGGGAATCCTGGGAGATGTAGTGTAAGTCCAAGCTTTATCCGACTTGCTTGTCCTTCTTGCGTTTCAAATATAACGGTCTTTCCGCCTGGCTCGTAGACTTGGCAGGCGTGCAGGTACCATGAAAGAAAACAGAACAAAAAAATAGCCGTCAGGTAGGGGACTTGGACACAAAAATGGCGCAGGAAGCCAGGGGAGTGAGGGGACGCTATCACCGAACCGTCACCAGTGCATATGCGGCTTGTTGCTGAAGCACCCGTAATCGCGCTACTAAGCCAGAAGCTACCGGGTTCCACCCACTTCCCCGTCTCCCTTTTCGTCCTCCGGCCCCGACCCCAAGGAAGTTGAAGTCTATTTCGTACCTTGTGCAGCCACGACCCCCGGTGGCCGTGGCTGGCGTGCTCGTGTTGCCAGGTAGGGTCTGGCTTCCCGTCTGTTCCTTACCTCGGCTCCTCACCGGCGTCGAAGGCTCCTTCTGGTGACGTCGTCTTCTTCTCGTTATGCTCCGCCACTCCGGTCTCCCACGCTGGTATGAAGAAGGTCCTCACCGGCGTCTCCTCCCGACTTGCGACGTGTGGTCCCAGTGAACGCCGTAACTCCCTCGCGTCTCCCTTGAAGTAGCAGTCTTCTGGGTCACGTGATTCATCCACCTGGAATGCACTCTCGGATTCCTTAAAGGGCCAGTCCACTCCGCGCCCGGGCTGTGAATACAGAAGGGGAGACGGAGGTAGAAAGGGGGGAAACTGCTCCGAGACATCGTCCAAGGAGTGCACGTCCTCACACACCCCTACCCCAGATTGTTCACGATCGGGGAACAAAGGAAGACGGGACAGAAAATCCGCGTTTCCGTTGTCTTTCCCTTTCCTATGATGTATTGTAAAGGAGTAGGGTTGAAGAGAAAGGAACCAACGAAGGACTCGGGGATTGTTCCCCTTGTTACGACTCATCCAGAGGAGGGGTGCATGATCGGTGAAAAGCAGGAAATGAGCGCCTTCCAAGTAATACTTCAGTTTCTCCACTGCCCATTTGATCGCCAGGCACTCTTTCTCAATGGTAGGGTAACGTTGTTCTCTAGGGAACAGTTTGCGGCTTATGAATAGAATGGGATGTTCTATTCCCTCTGCTGACGTCTGTGACAACACAGCACCCAACCCGTGTTCTGATGCGTCTGTATGGAGCAAGAAGGGTTTGGAAAAATCAGGAGACCGGAGAACAGGCGCTGAGGTGATTGCCGTTTTGAGGTCTACAAAAGCCTGTCTCGCTTCCCGGCTGGGTTGTTGAAGGTCCTTGGCCTTCACGGTTTTCTGTAATAAGTCTGTCAGTGGTGTGGCTAACTCGGAATATTGGGGAATGAATCGTCTATAATATCCGAGAAGCCCCAAGAACGCTCTTACTTCTTTTTTTGTAGACGGAAAGGGGGCTTCTGCTATAGCTTTTACTTTCTCGGACTGTGGCTCGATGAACCCATTTCCTAACAGGTAGCCCAGGTATTTTACTTTTCTAAAACCTGCTCTGGATTTTTTTGCATTGATATGCAGGCCTGCTTGGTGAAGTGCTGTGAATACCTGAGTGATGTGGTGTAGATGAGTTTTCCAGTCTGGGCTAAAGATAACAATATCATGCAAATAAGCTGATGAATATGACTGGTGGTGTTGCACTACCTGATTCATCAACCTCTGAAAGGTGGCTGGGGCCCCGTGTAGGCCGAAAGGCAAAACCGTGAACTCGTATAGACCACTGGGTGTAACAATGGCTGTTTTCTCCTGATCTTCCTTCTTAAGGGGCACCTGCCAATAGCCCTTTGTAAGGTCGATGGTAGTGATATACTGGGCTTCCCCTAGTTTCTCTATGAGTTCGCCCACTCGCGGTATGGGGTATGCATCGCATTTTGAGATGGTGTTTACAGCCCGAAAGTCAATGCAAAAGCAGACGGACCCGTCCGGCTTCGGCACGAGAACTATAGGGGAGGACCATTCACTGGTGGAAGGTTGTATGACCCCTAACTGTAACATGCTGTCTACTTCTTGTTCAATGGGATGCCTTCTTGCAGCTGGGATCCTGTAGGGCTTTTGTTTTACTATTTTTCCTGGCTCTGTATGTATAGCATGCTCTGCCACGTTGGTCTTTCCGGGTAAATCAGAAAAGATGTGTTCAAAAGGAATCAGTGTATTGTGAAGGTCCCTATTCTGTTCGGGAGTCAAATCGGGGTTGACAACCAACTGGTGGATAGAGGACCCACTTGGTGTGGGTCGGTCTATTGTCGGGGCGTCCCGGGAGGGGGACCCAGCCATTTCTTTAGAAGGTTAATGTGATACAACTGAACCCTTTTTGGGGCTACTCTTATCTTATAGGATGTCAGACCGACTTTTTCTACCATCTGGTATGGACCCTGCCACTCTGACTTCGCTTTTCCTATGGCAGATGGCAGAAGGACTAATACCCAGTCCTTAACACAAAGTTGTCGCCACTTCTTTCCTTTGTTGTACACCATTTGTTGTTTCAACTGTGCTTTCTCTAAGTTAGAATCAGCAAACTCTCTGAGTTTGTGTAGTCTGGAGCGAAGGCTTTTGGTATATTCTAGAAAGGACTTGGTCTCCTCTTCCTTCTCTTGTTCCCAAACTTCTTTAGTGATCTCTAAAAGACTCCGGGGTTCTCTCCGATACAGCAGCTGAAACGGAGAGCAGCCTAGACTGGTCTGTACCTGACTCCGTACTACGTATAAAGCCAGTGGAAGCAACATGTCCCATTCCTTGCCTTCCACGGTCAGGAGTTTTTTCAATGTTAGTTTTAGAGTAGCATTGTATCTCTCACACAATCCGTCTGTCTGTGGGTGGTATACAGAGGTCTTGATGTGAGAGATGTCTAGGGTTTTACAAATTTGTTTCATTAACTTCGAAACAAAGGGGTTCCTTGATCCGTTAATATTTCACGGGGGAAACCTACTCTGGAAAATAGTTCTAACAATTTCTCAGATATATTTTGGGTTGTGGGAGTCCGTAATGGAAATGCCTCGGGATACCTCGTGGCGTAATCTACCACAACCAGTGCGTAGACGTGCCCTCTTTTAGTGCGTGGGAGAGGCCCTATGAGGTCCATCCCAACCCTTTCGAACGGGTTGCCTACAATGGGGAGCAGTTGCAATGGTACTGCAGGCGGTCGGTAAGGATTCTTTCGCTGACACACTTCACATTCCTTACAAAAACGGGTGACGTGAGCAAATATACCAGGCCAATAGAAGTGCTGTAAAAGCATTTGTATGGTCTTTTGAGCACCTCTATGCCCCGCCAGTAAATGTGAGTGGGCGAAGAAAAGGATTTGATCTCGGAATGCTTGGGGTACAACGAGCTGCGCAGAGTCCCCTTGTTTCCCTACTCTGTACAGCAGATCGTTTTGTATCGAAAAACAAGGGTATGAGGTTGGCCCTGTGTGTAGACATTGTTGGGCTTGCTCCCAAGCGAATGTTAGTGTTGGATCATTTTTTTGAGCGTACCTGAAACTTTTATCAACTAACCAAGGGGCTTGAGTCAAATAGGAGGGGTGAGAAGGGGGGGAAGAACTAGCTCCCTTTAGTTTTTCCTCCAGTAGGTGCAAAAAGGAAGGATTGTCTTGACCAATGATCATTTGTTCTGGTAAAGAGGGAACCACCCCAACACTTATCTCCAAGGTTTGGCCTGTGTGAAGAGTAACTGTGTGTAACTCCCTCGGCGCAGCCAGGTGCTTAAACATTGTAATACCTCAGGACTCTGTGATTCAGCCTGCCCGCCCCGGTCCGACTCGGTAGCTAATACCGTAGAGCGGAGGGCGGGGCAGGTACGAGCCTGAGTGCAACACTTCCTGCTTCCCGCCAGAGACTCGAGCGGTTAGCACTCTAGGCTTGAGGCATCAGGGGCTACTTAGGCGGCGAGGAGGCGAGACTATCTGCGGTAAGACTGACAGTGGCAGTGTCTGTTGACCCCGCTTGACGCCAGGCATAATCTTTGCACATCGCACATTGCACTTTGTATCGCTGATGCTGTGGAGGCGGAAACGCTAGTTTTACTTCAAACAGAATTTTAAATGATTTTAGATTGATTAGCAAATTTAAAATATTTTAAATAGTGTGTTATGATTGAATAATAATTGTAATACCTATGTCCCTGTGATTTGTGTAACTCCCTCGGCGCAGCCAGGTGCTTAAACATTGTAATACCTCAGGACTCTGTGATTCAGCCTGCCCGCCCCGGTCCGACTCGGTAGCCAATACCGTAGAGCGGAGGGCGGGGCAGGTACGAGCCTGAGTGCAACACTTCCTGCTTCCCGCCAGAGACTCGAGCGGTTAGCACTCTAGGCTTGAGGCATCAGGGGCTACTTAGCCACTCGTCGGCACAAGCGCGCAGCGATTGCGCACAGGGAGGCGCCATTGACGCGCCGAAGACAAGCCAAAGACCTGCCCGTCTGCGCCCGTCCGCGCCAGACCGGGCCAGGGGCCATGGCAATTTCGGCTATCCCACCGCATGCTGACGGCTCGGAAATACTAACATACTCCTCTACCATACTACACTACCTAAATGGGCATCCACCCTCGGGCGTCCCGTGTACCGCCCAATTAGAGGTGGAAGGAGCATTTTCCTGCCGTCTATGCCATACTCAATTTTCTACCATCTGTCCCATGATCCATCGCAAACTCTGCCCCAAGCCATTGGTACCCACGTCTTTTCAAGCCACAGATACCCCCCTAGTAGGAAGAAGGTATATCCTTTGTAATATCAGGTCCCTCTCCAAACATACAGCAGAGGTTTGGGATATGATTATCTCCAAACAACCCGAGGTGTGTTATCTCACTGAAACATGGCTTAAACCACATTGTAGCCCAGACATAACTCTCGCTATTCCTCATAACTATAAAATATTAAGACTGGATCGCCCTCTGAAAACAGGTGGAGGAATTGCCGTGGTCTATAAAGATGACCTAAGAGTAACTGTTCTAGAAGAACTTAGCTCCCCTGACATCGAAATCCTGATTTTTAAAATACAGTCCTCCATCAAAGAGGATTACAGAGGTGCGCTAGTCTATAGACCGCCTGGCCCGTGCAAGAATTTCGCTACTTACTTAGTCGAATTACTTGCCCCATATATCAAAAATGATTGCGAGTTCACATTAGTTGGGGACTTTAATGTCCACAGTGAGAGACCGGAGTGTAATGAAGCACAAGCACTGATAACTGACCTATCAACATTGGGCCTGACATTAAAAAATAAGGGACCCACTCATCAGGCTGGGAATACTTTAGATCTCATTTTTTCTAATGTGCACACGATATCATGCCCCCCTGCCACTCAAGTGAATTGGACTGACCATTTTGTGGTGGAATTTATTATTCCGTCGCGAGTATCCAATAACGCTTGTTCCAAATCCCTACCTTGTGTTCGGAGACAATGGCACAAAGTCACTAACTCCAATTTTCGAGGAAATTTTAATCCCCCTGTGTTTCGGCCCTCGGATAACATAGAATCTGCCCTTACTAAATTTAAGGGTGAAACCAGGAAAGCTATAGATAGAATCGCCCCAACAAAATCTTTCAAACCTAAACCAGTCAGGAAACAAGAGGTGTGGTTCTCTGACCACTTAAGGACTCTCAAGCAAGGAGCGAGGAAACTAGAAAAAAGATGGAGAACCTCTCACCTCCTTGAGGATAAGAATAACTACTGGAAGGCTCTCTCCTTCTATCATAAAGCCATACGCAATGCCCGAAAGGCGCATATTACTACCCAAATTCATGAGGCAGGAAACTCCGCCAGAGTTCTTTTCCAAATTATACAAACTTTTGTCAATCCCCCAGCGTGCGAAGCACCGGATATGTCTTCTCAAAAGTTATGCGATGAAATCTCCTGTTTCTTCGTCGATAAAATTGAGAAGATATATGATAAAATATTATCTACAAATCAGAACTCATTGTCTGATATCACACCTCAATCCAACCCCCCTGATCCCATATCTGACTTGCAGTCGCTGGACTGCTTTCCTCACATTTCACTTCAAGATACACTGATCCTTATAAATCAGATCAAAAGTGGAATCCCAGAGGATATTATTCCTGCCAGACTAATGCCCCTTCTAGCTTCACATCTGAGTCCAATGATAATGGAATTGGTTAACCTTTCTCTCACCTCAGGTATTGTTCCCAAGGAATGGAAAAGAGCACTTGTCAGACCTATAAGGAAAAACACCGCCTTATTATGGTCTGACCTGACAAATCTAAGACCTATCTCTTTGTTACCTTTCCTTGGAAAAATAATTGAAAAACATGTTAACCGGCACCTTTCCGCACATGTTGAACGAGTGCAGGCCTTGGACGAATCCCAGTCAGGATTTCGCCCGAAATACAGCACTGAATCCACGCTACTGTCTGTTACAGACGATCTCCATGTCTACCAAGATAAGGGCCTTTCTGTCATCATGGTTTTGTTAGATCTGTCGGCAGCGTTCGACACCGTGTCCCATCCAATTCTGATTCAAAGGTTGTCGAACGCTGGCCTGAAAACCAAAGCCCTGGAATGGTTACAGAGCTTCCTGGTCGACCGCACCCAGAGAGTCACCATGGGTGCATACCGCTCAGTGGAAAATAAAATCTCTAAGGGGGTGCCACAGGGCTCCTGTCTGAGCCCTACGCTTTTTAATATCTATTTGGCACCCCTGGCAGGAGTACTGCGTAGACACGGCTTTGTCCCCGTGTCTTACGCAGATGACACACAGCTCCTGTTCCCCTTTAAAACTCTTTCCACTGAGGTCAGGAACTCCTTTTCATCTGGCATGAGAGAAGTGGCTAGATGGATGGCGACCAACTATCTCCAGTGTAACGTCAACAAGACGGAGATCATGCTGTTCGGGGAAGCTAAGATACTTTGGACCCCAGATTGGTGGCCACCAGAGCTGGGAGCAGTCCCTGAACCAAAACAGGTCGTGAAGAACCTAGGAGTTCGGTTCGATCACGACCTGTCACTAAAGCAACACTCCACCTATATTTCAGGGATATGCTTCCACACTATAGGCTTGTTACGAAAAATCTTTCCACTCCTTCCGACTCCAGTAAGAAAAACTCTCGTGCAGGCACTGATTCTGAGTCGGATCGATTATTGCAACGGCCTACTACTATCAGCCAATGAAGGAGTTTTGGATAAGCTTCAGATCATCCAGAACACGGCAGCCCGCCTGGTTCTGAATGCTCCCCCTAGAACAGCCTCCAAACCCCTTCTTGACCAATTACACTGGCTCCCTGTTAGACAAAGGGCAAAGTTCAAGATATGTTGCTTGATTCACAAGTGTTTGAATGGACTAGGTCCTGTCTATCTCGAACGGAAATTTGTTCCCTATGTCCCGTCGAGATCACTTAGATCAAGCAATAGTCTTCTCCTGGTGGTTCCCCACATTAAAAAAGTCAGACATGGAGGCAGAGCACTGTCCACTATGGGACCCAAGCTGTGGAACAGACTCCCCCTGGCTCTGAGACAAGTCAAAGAGCATCTAACATTCCGAAAATTGCTAAAGACCATTCTGTTTAAAAATGAAATCTAAATCACTCCCCCATTTGCATGTCATTGCTTACCGGTCAAAAGCGCAGAGATACTCCTGCCGGAGTGATTCAAGCGCTATACAAACTCATAAATAAATAAATAAAATAAAATAAACAGGGAGTTTAATTAAGGGGTATACCTTAATGTCCCCGTGAACACATCTTATGGGCACTGTCTCTCTGGTTTTGCTTTCATACAGACTGATTATTGACTGGAGAACTACGGACTGTTTACAGCCCGAATCAAGTAAGGCTTTTACGGGTACCCCCCTCACTCTGACACTTACGTGAAAGCTAGGTCCTAACTCCGCAGAGTACAAGATGGAACGTGGAATGCAGCCAATGTCCATGGGTTCCTCCTGGGGTTTTTTTCTAGGACAGTTTCTGGCAATGTGCCCCCACTCTCCACATTCGAAGCATTGGGGGTTGCGTAAGGGAGGAGGTTCCAGTCGAAATGGACGGGGCTTTATGGGTTCTACCGGTGGTTTCACTGGTTTTTTTTCTGTTTTCCCTGGCGCTGTCACAGGTTTTGTGCTCTTCTCATTGTCCCATGGTAGGGCTCTGGGTTGGGCCCGGTAGAAAGTGGTGGCCATCTCTACTGCTTGTTCAGGACTGAGGTGTTTATGTTGTTTGAGCCACCTCTGGATGGGATATGGAAGGGCTTCTAAGAATTGTTCGAGGTAAATCATAGCCATGATGTCTCCCTTTGGATTTGCTTCAGGCTTTAACCACTTGTCAGCAGCAGCTTTCAATTTGAAATACAGGGTTTTGGGGTTGTCTGTGGGAGTACCTCGTTCCTTTCTGAATTTCACCCTATAAGCCTCTGCATCCATACCCATGTGATCCAATATTAGTTCTTTTATCTCTGCATATGGGGTATTACCATTAGGGTTGGCCACTTGGTACGCAGCCTGTGCTTCTCCTGTGAGAAGAGGGGCTAAGAAAAAAGGCCACTTTGCTTCTGGCCACCCTGATGCCCTTGCGGCTCTCTCAAAGTTGAGAAGGAACGCATCGGGGTCTTCTCCTGTGGCATATTTCTGTAAGGACACGTTCGGACCAGTTCCCGCCCGTATTTGTAGTTGAGTGGTCAGTTCTCTACGGTCATCTGCTACCTTTAACATTTGTTCAGCGTGGTTAGCAAGACTATCTTTCATAAGTTCCCGGTCAGCCTGGGCAGAAGTAATTTGCTTTTCTACCGCCCATTCGAGCTTCTCCTGGCCTCGTATTAATTGTTGAATGAGGTTTTCCATGGTGAGGCGGCTAATAATCCCACTTCTGACACCACGTGTAGCGCAGTGGAGAAGCAGACCAGGACACCTGAGGTAGCTTTTCGTATAGGGGTTTATTAAACAGTCAAAAGGAAAGAAAAGGGATTGGTAGACACGTAGTCCAAAAGAAACGGGGGGAATCCTGGGAGATGTAGTGTAAGTCCAAGCTTTATCCGACTTGCTTGTCCTTCTTAAGTTTCAAACATAACGGTCTTTCCGCCTGGCTCGTAGACTTGGCAGGCGTGCAGGTACCATGAAAGAAAACAGAATAAAAAAATAGCTGTCAGGTAGGGGACTTGGACACAAAAATGGCGCAGGAAGCCAGGGGAGAGAGGGGAAGCTATCACCGAACCGTCACCAGTGCATATGCGGCTTGTTGCTGAAGCACCCGTAATCGCGCTACTAAGCCAGAAGCTACCGGGTTCCACCCGCTTCCCCGTCTCCCTTTTCGTCCTCCGGCCCCCGACCCCAAGGAAGTTGAAGTCTATTTCGTACCTTGTGCAGCCACGACCCCCGGTGGCCGTGGCTGGCGTGCTCGTGTTTCCAGGTAGGGTCTGGCTGCCCGTCTGTTCCGGACCTCGGCTCCTCACCGGCGTCGAAGGCTCCTTCTGGTGACGTCGTCTTCCTCTCGTTATGCTCCGCCACTCCGGTCTCCCACGCTGGTATGAAGAAGGTCCTCACCGGTGTCTCCTCCCGACTTGTGACGTGTGGTCCCAGTGAACACCGTAACTCCCTCGCGTCTCCCTTGAAGTAGCAGTCTTCCGGATCACGTGATTCATCCACCTGGAATGCACTCTCGGATTCCTTAAAGGGCCAGTCCACTCCGCGCCCGGGCTGTGAATACAGAAGGGGAGACGGAGATAGAAAGGGGGGAAACTGCTCCGAGACATCGTCCAAGGAGTGCACGTCCTCACACAGTGTTATCAATGTGGGTGTATGATCAGAGAGAGTTCGGGGGCAGTGTGCAGCATCTAGTACCCACGTGTGATTGTCTCTTGATGCAAGCCAGAAATCCAGTCTAGACCAGGCATTACGATGGTACGTCATGCACGTGCCTTCCCTATCTGCCAGATGTAACCTTCTCCAGACGTCCACTAAACAGTGTTCTTCTATAAGTCCCAACAGAACTTCAGTTGCTTTCGGGTGATGTTCCCGCAGTGCTCCCTGCCTGTCCACACCAGGTGAGAGTACCAGGTTAAATTCACCCCCCATATGATCGCCGTGTCGTCTAAGGTGCTTATCTTTTGTCCCAGCACATTAAAGAAAAGGGGATCATCTGTGTTTGGCCCATAGGTATTTATAATCACTACTGGGGTGTTATTCAGTGTGCCTTGTAATAATATATGCCTCCCTTCTCTGTCAATATATTTATGATGTGTCCGCCACTGTAGCCCTCTGCGAATCAGTATCGCCACCCCCTTGAATAATTTGAATACCCAGCTTCCACCACCTCCCCCCATCATGTGCGTTTAAGTGCAGTAGCTCCTGTAGCCGTCAGATGGGTCTCTTGCAGCAGGCATATGTCCATTTCGTGTCTTACTAAATATGAGTGGACCCGCCTGACCTTTCTACAGTCATTCAGACCCCGCACATTCCAGGGAGAGGCATTTTAACACCGACATAATAAAACCCTAATATCAATATCTAACCAACAGGAGGCATGTATCATACATTTGTGTTCCATTAGCAGTGACAGTTGACTATGCAGGAAGAAATTGTCGAACGTTACCCCCATACCCCCCACCCACACTAACCCCCCAAATAGGTTGTGTACTACCCTCCCCCTTCTCCCAAAACTGTAAACAGATGGTCCACAGTAGTGAACACACGCGAATCATCCCAGTGGGGTGCATGAGTGTGCCGACAATACTCCCCTGCACTCATGACAGGGTGGCCAAGTGTATCACATGCATCCACGGTCCAAATATGTACACTATTGTATACAATGATTATCGTCCATCAGGGAACCTATATTGTACAATAGTGTCCCAGCCATTCTGCCGATCTTCCAAGTCTACCTTCGTTATCCACACCCCACCACTGCCTAACCTTTGCCCCAGAGTTCAGGACTCAATACTTATCTACGTGTTCTGCTCCAGACGTCCGCTCTCAGTCGTTAGCGCTCATATTGTTCACAGTCAGCAGGCCGCTAGTCGCTTCCTGTTGCTTGTGGTCTTTTGCCACTTGGTTAGCATACTCCAGAGCTGCTTTTGCATCCGTAAAAAAGGTGGGTTTTCTCGGCCCCTAGACTCTCAGTTTTGCAGGGTAAATTAAAGAGTATTTAGTACCAATTTGTTGGAAGATCTTCTTGGCCGGTACAAATGCCCTCCATGCCGCCTGCACCTGCAATGTGAAGTCTGGGTATAGCGCGATATTGTTGCCTTGGTATTGTATTTCTCCTCTTTCCCTTGCCTCTCGCAAAATAGTGTCTCGATCACTGTAGTTTAACATGCGTGCACGATGGGCCGTGTCGGCGCTCCTGGACTTGGTCGTGGTCCCAGCGTGGGATGTGCACGTTCTATAAGAAACATAGGAGATAGATCTTGTCCAAATAAATCCTTCATCGTCGACTCTATATATTGCTCCATATTTTGAATGTCCATGGATTCTGCAATCCCTGTAAAACGTACGTTGTTGCACCTAGACCTGGCTTCCAAATACTCATTCTTCTGTTGTATCGCATACAAGACTCCGTCCATACTTCAAATCTTCTTGTCCATTTCTGTTTGGCCCTCATCCGTTTCAGTGGCCCTTTTCTCTAACACGCTCATGCGGCCCTCCTGCTTGTCCATCCTTTGCGTGATCCTGCCCATCCTGTCCGCCAATGAGTCCATCTTAGTGTCGAGACCCTGGAGGCTGGATTTGAGACCCGGAAACATTTCACTGATGTCTACAACCGGAGGTTGCTGCGAAGCGGTGTCCCCCGCTTGGTCATGATGGCTAGTATCCGTGTCCATTCCCTTAGTGTTTCTTTTATCAAATGTAATCTTTGGTTGTCTAGTGTCTGGCTTTCCCATCTTGCTGTTTTAGCTCCGGGATGCACCTACTTCCCCAAAAAACTAGCTTATACTTAATGGCCCAGTCGAAGAGCTCTTCTATGTTCACTGACCCGGATCTGCAGCAGGACACAGCTCACTCCACGTCACGTCTCCCAAGGGCCGTATCTTGTCGTATGCCGCTGTTGGGTTTTTCCGCTGCCTCCGCAGGCTGCCCACTTTCCACATCTGGGAAGTTCAATGTGGCCACTCAGCATCTACATATAGATTTCTAGTGTACTTCCGTGCGCCGCGATGTGTTGTAGCCTGGGCAGTTGTCGCATCCTAGAGTGCTTCTCCAGATGAGCAGCCCGGAATCCGGCTCTCTCCCACTATGCTGCTTTCTCTACACAGTGTTTTGCACTGCTGCCTCCACCTCCCTGTCACAACCACAGGGTGATAGCGTAACTGCCCTCTCTGGCTACTTCTCGATACCTGTAAGTTAAAGGAATGGCTCACGCACTCCCTCATCTTCCGCTGGAGTCACCCTCTTCTCTCTGCGTGGGGCTTTCTAGTCCTGCCTTCACAACTCCGTGTCTCCCAGGTTGCAGATCGCCCTCCAGTGCGCCCCGCTGTACTCCTTCTTGACCACCGCATTTGGTACAAGGGTGCTGCCACCAATAGCCAATATTCTACCCCCGGTGGACATCTATCGGTCTAATGTTCTATCTCTGGTGATCATCGGTTGTACCAGATGCTCAGGAAGGTGTTTCCCACAGCCAATATTTTTTACCCCCGGTCTCCTTCTGCTGTCCGACACACACTCAGGGGGGTGTTCTATGTGTAGTCTGCTGGTAGTGGGTGCCGCTCACCGCCAGCGCCATAAATAACTCAAAATGGGGGCCCCCGCTCCTGAATTACATTGTCTCTCTCCCACAGTCCGCCGCGCCACGGGGGGGGGGGGCTTCACACAACTCCACCGGTCCCCCGGAGCACTTCCCCCTCTTCCACGTATCCCGGCAGCTCACCTCTACTTAGCCGGGACCGCCTGCGCGCCTCTGATCACAATCTCGCGGCTCCGGAGGAGGTCTCTCCAGTCAGCGCTGCCTCCGATATGCCTTCAATTATCGGGTCTCACTGGGAGCCGAACCAGTCTCCCGGTCTCCGGCGTCTATCTCCCACAGCGTCACCAGCCCCCACCTTCCAATGCTCCGATGCGCCCTCTCACAGATGCGGTACAAAAGGGGGTGGTGATGGACGGAGCATCTGAATCAATCAAACACTCACACCCAGTCAAAAGATCTGGGTTTAATCCATCACCGTTCTTTAGCCCACTCCGCCACCCCAGTTCAGACATGGCTATATGCAAATCAGTCTGACCCTGTGCCTCATGGGAACAGTCCAGCCCGAACTGCCAAGCCATGCCTTCCCTGGACCGGAAACAAGCTTCCGAGGACCGGTTTCTGCCATTCCAGCCGTCTTCAGCCCGGCTTGCTTGAATCCAGTGGCAAAGTGAGCAAGGGACTCACGTCTGAGCATACCCTGCCACACTTATGGTGGCCAAAAGCGGTACAAAAGGGGGTGGTGATGGACGGAGCATCTGAATCAATCAAACACTCACACCCAGTCAAAAGATCTGGGTTTAATCCATCACTGTTCTTTAGCCCACTCCGCCACCCCAATTCAGACATGGCTATATGCAAATCAGTCTGACCCTGTGCCTCATGGGAACAGTCCAGCCCGAACTGCCAAGCCATGTCTTCCATGGACCGGAAACAAGCATCCTGAGACCGGTTTCGGATTCATAATCCTCATCAGCCAGGCTATCATGAATCCAGTGCCCAAGTGAGCAAGGGACTCACGTCTGAGCATACCCTGCCACACTTAGGGCGAACAAAGCGATACAAAAGGGGATGATGGACGGAGCGTTTGAGTAAATCAAACACTCACCCCCAGTCAACTGATCTGGGTTTAATCCATCACCATTCTTTTGCCCACTCAGCCACCCCATTACAGAGTGTAATAATTAATATATTATTTATTTTACAAAATATTAATTTGTTTGTTATTTAAAATGTATTACTATCAAAATAAAACCATAGAAAATATAAGCAATTCAATAACAAATATATATTAATTAATTTAGACAATAAATTAAATATTAGTAATTCCAACCCCCAAAAACACAATTACTAAAAATTCTATAAACAGTAGGGAAAGTGTTGGACTTCGAAGAAGTTAAATTTACTATTCCCACTCCAGTCTGTACAACAGTAGGGAAAGCGTTGGACTTCAGAGGGGTTAAATTCATTATTCCAATTCCAGTCTGTGCAATAGTAGGAAAATAATTTGGCTTCGGAGGGGTAAGATTTACTATTCCTACTCCAGTCTGTGCAACAGTAGGGAAAGTGTTGGACTTTGGAGGGATTGAATGTACTATTCCCACTCTAGTCTGCACACCAGTAGGGAAAACATTGGACTGCGGAGAGGTAAGATTCACTACTCCCACTGCAGTCTGTTCTACAGTAGGGAAAGTGTTGGACTTTGGAGGAGTTAAGTTTACTATTTCCACTCCAGTCTGTGCAGCAGTAGGGAAAGCGTTGGACTTCAGAGGGGTTACATTTACTATTCCCACTGCAGTCCGTGCAAACAATAGCAATGTGTTTCTGCAGAACAGGGTACCCTCACTCAGAAAACACTCATACCTCATTCATACGGCATCTATGTACATAATTCCCTTAACTCAAGGGCACAATTGTTGTACAGCCCCTCTTGGACTTTTCTAGAATTAGGAATAGTCTCCTAGGTACACTGTCCTTGATCCGAATTGAAAACGGCTTACTATGAATTTTTTTCTCTCTCCACACTCTTTTCAGATACTGGGGGGCATATTTACCAGTAAATGTTGGAGCGCGGAGCAACACCAAATTTGGCAGCGCTACGCTCTAGCATTTTCAAAACGCAAGGATGTACAGTATTTACTACTATGTTTTTCCTAGCACTGTCGCTAAAAATAGCTACCTAGCGCCACCGCAGGCACCCTTGCACCATAGTGCAAGGAAGCCTGTGTTGCAGGAAATACTTGTTTATGTGCAGGAAGGTGTCCAATTGTCATTATTAAATGATTGTTTATGTGCAGGAAGGGTCACCATCATTCACATAAACAATGATTAATGGCTTTTTGCTCTTTCTATGTGTGCTACAAAATTCAGCACACATTGAAAAAGCAAAAATGAGGAGAAATAAAAGCATTTGTCCTCCTGATCCATTCTAACGCCTGCTCTTGCATGCTGTTAGTTTTTGGTGCTGCCACATTTGTGCACCTCCTTGTAAATCTAGGGCAGCGTAAAAAAGCAATGGGTGTTACGGTGTAACGCCCAGAGCAACACATATTGCACACCCCTTTGCCACAGAGGACTGTCCTGGAAAGGGGCCTATTTACAAGGTGGCATTAAGCCACTCTAAGTGGCTTAGAGCCACCTTGTAAATATTGAAAATAGCGCTACCCCACCGTGGCGTCAAAAACAGTGATGCTCCGGGAGTGATATGGGCTTGTAAACATGCCCTTGGGGTGTAAAGTAATCCTCCTGCACTAAGCTCGCGGTAAGCTAAAAAATATGAGGTTAAGGCTGAAGTACCTCCAGCATCTCTGATCTGTAGTGGTGGGTGAAACTATTTTTATGCTTAGAGTATCTCCAGGCCACTCTCATCAGAAGTAATGGGTGACTAGTCCACAATTAATAATAATATATATAAAAAAAATACCTCCAGGCCGCTGGTATCTATGAGTGCTGGGTGAATCTATTTCCATGCTTACCGCTTCTGTTGGCCACACAATGCTGTTTGTATTGTTTAAAAAGAATAGCTAATTGCGATGTTTTACCTTTCTGGCAGCCACCAGTGGACTGATCTAGCCTGCCACAGGCCGGCAGGCTCACAGTAAAAAGAGGAGGTGCGTGCCACATCCCTTTCTTCCGAAATGCATGCACAGTGGGCTCGGGCAGCTGGATCTTCCTGTCCCCAGGCTGCAGTCTGGGTATCCGCTGTGATCTGCTGTACACTGGCTCGCCAAATGTTTATTTATAAAGTTTTATATAGCACGAACAAGATCCCGAAGGATATCAGAGCGCTTTACAAAAGGATGGAAGGAAGGACATAAATGCAATATCGACATAAAGTAAGAATACAAAACAGGAATAATTGCATAATTACAAGACAAATGAATTAAGGAGAGTAATACAATACACAGGTATATAGCGGGCTACAAAGGAGGGCACACAAAGAGGTAAAGAAAAACAGCATCAAATGATGGTACAATGGTTGTAGTGATGGGATATAAATTCGATAAATACATGTTATTGGCCTAATATATACAATATAACCTTATAACCACACGATAGCATTGCATTATTTTTATTGTATTATTGTTGTTAGAAACGATTCACTCTGCTACTACTTAAACCTATTGGTATGATCGGAGCCATCTTGTTTCGTTTCTCTTTCTGTACGTACTGTTTCCCTGAAATCACGTGATCAAGCTTTCTGCATGAAACCCCGATGTCAGACTTAGCCGCCTGCTCCACTCGTAAGTTTGTAGCTCAGGGAAACTCTAGGTCACACCTGCCCCCGGAATAGCTTAGGCCTAGCTACTAGCAATCAATTGTGCCTTATATGGGTCTTCCTGCTGGCTCCCTGACAAGTTGTATCTTTCCTTCTAAGGTGGCATCATGCTATGTGTGAAACGTATATATGCTTTGTACCACTTGTGTGTAGTCAGTCTCCTCTGCGCACCTCTGAGGGTCGTGTAGACTGAGGCTCCCCTGTCAGGGCTTGTATTTGCTGAATAAACGATTGAACCTTCTCCATTGCCGACAGATTTATTATTCATGAATAAGGTATATGGGCTATTGGTGAGTATGGTCCATTAGCATAATATTTTGGTTCCTTCAGTTGGCGACTCCGCCGGGACTCCGCGATAGGGTCGTCCCCTCCTGAAAACAGGAGTAAAAGGGACAGGGAGGAGTTCTGGCGAGTGGGTGGACAGAAAGAGAATCCTGTTTTGAAACACCCATTTGTGATACGAAACCAAGCAATTCCACTCTTGAGCCCAGTATCCCTCCCAGCTGCTGAAGACCCTACGCCGGAGTCCTACGGGCTTAACCCGAGAGAAAAACAGACTGTGCCGGTCTGTCTAGGAGTCGGCAGTGGAGAATTCACAATCGACCTGAGTGCACCAGGTGAGTGAATTTTGATTGTATTAGATGAGAAACACTTGGAAGAAGTGTCTCCTTGGTAGCGGTTAACTGCTTTTGTTGGTGGCCGGGGAATCTGGACCACAAGGGAATCTGGGGGTCTGGCGTTGCGGCGAAGTGGCTGCGGGGGTAGACACCTCACGGACTTATTTGGTGAAAACTTGAGATAACACCCGGTGCCTTAGCGGTGTACGGAGTTACTCGCTCGGCCGAATCCTCTTCGGGAAAGCCCTGGGAGCAACTGGGTAAGCTAGGGTTCTGGAGCTACGTGCCCAGACGCCCGGCCCAACCAGAACAGGACCATGGGATGGCCTGTAAGAGGGTTCGTGGTTCGCCTACTAGGTGATCTCAGAACAGTCTAGTGACTGTTTCTTTTGTTGTTGAATTTTGTTGGTCCGGAATTCTTTTGAATCGATTCCCCGAACAGGAGTCGACAAGCTCTGTTCGTTTTGAAGACATGTCATTTGCATAAAACAAGTAATCAGTATTGGACAATTATTGCCTTGCGATGTTTTACAGCACTGTGACGTTTTACAGCACTTTATTGTGAAAAAATAAGACGAATGCAAGAGTGTGAGTGGTGAAAAGGACGCGTCCAAATGTGAATGATTTTTGGAGTATATGAATAGAATTGTGTGAACATTGTAATAATGCCTTGTTTTTGTAAAATATGTTTTGGGTGCTGCTGTTGGCGAAATCAACGGCTGGAAGAAAAACAGCCTGCCCCTCCCGAGGGCAGCCCCAGTTTTGATATGTATGTAAACACGGTCTTACACCGATTTTGTTTAATACTATTTGGCATAAATACACAAAAGATAATTCCGATTTGCAATTGCCTCTAACTGGGTCATTTGATGAGAAAAAGATTAATTACATTAAAAATAAACTGTTTATGAAGAAAAGCCGCCAGTCGATGTTTTACTCCTTGAACCTATGGTTGAAGGAGGCAAAACGACGACGGATAAGAGAAGAGAAATTGGGAAAGCTAAAATCAGGACAGACAGTCACCCAGAAAGCCATAGCTTATGATAAAGGGAAGGTTGAAGAAAATATTGCACAAATGGACAGGTAGTTCCGTTTAGAGACTAATAAAAGTTATGTGACCCGACCTGAGACTGGAGACGAAATAGAGGACTTTTTAGAAGCCCGACCACCCCCTCCTTATGCCCCACAGGGATTATATCCAGCTGTGCCTTTGGTACGAGCTGGCCAAATTGGAGCAGCATCGGCTGCTGGAGCACCGGTAGGAACGGTTGCCACAGCCCCTGCTGACGGATCAGTACGAAGTAAGTTACTTCCCCCTCCTACTCTCCGACCAACTACCTCACCCTTGATATCCTTACAACCGGACGCGGCTGTCCCCTCCCCTTCGCACCCAGTATTTCTCTCCCCTCCGACTCAGACCTCTATAGATCCCCGATATATGGCTTGTCTAGATACCAAACCCAAGCGCCCTAGACCTGACTTGAGTGATCAGCAAGTCTATACTAGGTCGTTGTTGGGTACGGAAGAAAGGAAGACCATTGTCATTCAGGCATCCCAATGGATGCGGAACGCCATTTACACTTTGGAGGATATTTGGAGCACCATGAAAGATTTTGAACCTGTTGCGCAGCAACTGGCTTTAGAGAATATGGCGATCAGATTAATCTCACTTTGGGAGCAGTGTTTCGAGGAGGGACTACCTCCTCAGATACTGCGTGATATAAGAGATCGAGCTTTTAAATTCCAATTACAGGCAGATGAAGTATATCAGAACGAATGCACCGAAAGAGTGCCGATTGGGGAACACAACACCCCATGAGAGAGGTACATCCTCTCTTTTTCCCTGAACTACCTGAAGTAAGGGATGCCAATAAACAGGTAACTAGGGCTCGTGTGGACGCTAGGCTTCAGGAACAATGGGTTTATACCCCTTGGAAACGAAGCAAGGTCCTCACTCTAAAAGCTCAGCTCCCTGACCCCCGTAAAAATCCCACTGCTTATTATAAGGAATTAACAGAGGCTGCCAATTCTGCTATCATGACGATAGCCGATATTGAGCTGTTCTTTGGTCTCTTGATTCCGGTAGACATTTGGAGACAAATACATGATACAGACCATGCCCCCGAATTGGGAGGGACATGGGACTAATTAAAAAATTGGGACAAGGAACGGAAACCTGGAGAAAACCCTAGAGACGAGGTACTAGCAGTACCAGCTAAGATTATTACCTATATGCAGACTCTCCTCCCTCCTAGAAAAGTTGATTGGGACAAATTAACGGCCTGTAGACAGAAGAAGGATGAAAGTGTGTCAGATTTCTTTACTAGGTTTGAGAAAGTCTTCATAGATTTTAGTGGGCAAGACCTATCCACGGAAGGTGGGATACGGTTGTTTGTGAATCGGTTTTCTCCCCGAAGTTATATCTCGTCTCCAAGCAGCCAAGAGCACGTGGACGTCGGCTGCCCCATCAGTAATTCTCAGAATGGCCCCATATTATGAATGAATTAATTGTGCCAGCAGGGAATTCGATCATCCAGTATGTGGATGACATTTTGGTGGCCTCCGACACGGAAGAAGGGTGCAAAGAGGCCACGGTTAAATTGTTAAACCATTTGGCTGAAAAGGGTAATAAAGTGTCCCTTTCTAAATTCCAGTATTGTCGACAGGAAGTGACCTATCTTGGCCACTTACTGTCGAAAGCGGGGAGACGATTGACTCCAGAGCGAATATCTGTGATAACTAACATGTCTGTACCTCATACTCAACGTGATGTTCATGCTTTTCTTGGCATAACCTCTTACTGTCGCCAGTGGATTCCTAATTATTCACTCCTCTCTAAACCCTTGTTGTACTTGACGACCTAAGATGAGCATGAACCCCTACCCTGGACGGATGAATGTCAAGAAGCCTTTGATTCTTTAAAATCTGCTCTGTGTTCTGCACCTGTCTTGGGTACTCCAGATAACCGGAAGCCTTTTTCACTTTATGTGCACGAGGTGGACGGTTGTTCGCTTTCAGTGTTAACACAGGGTTTTGGCGGAAAGCAGAGACCCTGTGCATTCTTTTCATCAGTCTTGGACACTGTTGCCCAAGCCCTCCCGAGTTGCCTGAGGGCCACTGCTGCAGTAGCGATTGCCATCCGGCAATCAGAGGGAATAGGCCTGAATACAGACCTCACAGTCATGGTACCGCATGCTGTGGATATCCTTTTGAATAGAACTAAGACTCAGCACCTTACGAGTGTGAGATTGACAGGGTATGAGCTAACTTTGTTTGCACCCCATATCACGATCAAAAGATGTGTCACTCTGAACCCAGCCACATTACTGCCTCTCCCTTCAAATGATAAAAAGGCCGATGTCCATGACTGTATATATAGAACTGAAAAGGAAACAAAGGGGCGCGTAGATCTCACTGACACCCCTTTATCTGAACGCCAAGGGGAGTTGTATGTGGATGGCTCTTGTTTTAAGTTACCAGAAGGCACTGCGACAGCTGCCTATGCGATTACAACATTAAAGACTGTGGTGGAGACCGCAAGAATTTCTCATCACTTGGCCCAGGCAGCTGAACTAATAGCCTTGTTAAGAATATGCGAATTGAGTGAAGGGCTGAGGTGAACATTTTTACGGACAGTCAGTATGCTTTTGGCGTCGCCCATAGTTTTGGGAGGCTGTGGAGGGAGAGGGGTTTCTTTACCACACATGGTCCGAAAATTCAACATGGCCCCTTAATTGACCGATTGTTATTTGCCTTAACATTAGCAGAGAAAGTGGCCATTATCAAGTGTAGTGCCCATAAGAAAGTTGTCGATTCCACTGGAAAGGGAAACGCTTTTGCTGATTCAGTAGCAAAAGAAACAGCCCAGACTAGAATGAACCCCATGTTCCCTAGCACATCAGCCCGGTGGGTAGCAGAAACATCCCTGTTTGACAGTACAATTGAAAGTGTAAGAGAACTACAGAAGGAAGCAACAATAGATGAAGTACAGAGATGGGAACAGGAAGTAGGAAAACTAGACAAGAATGATTGTTGGATAGACCTATCAGAGAAGCAGCGATGGTTACTGCCCAATGCATTAGTATATGCTGTAGTAACAATGGCCCATGGTCCGGCCCACATAGGCGCGAAAGGTATTTGTGCTGTGTTAGATCCAGTATGGAACAACCCAAACACTCTCAAAACCGCAGCACATATAGTGAAATACTGCCCGGTGTGTTTGCGCCATAATCCAGGGGGTAGAGAATCTGTTTGAGTGGAAGTTTTGCCCCACCATCCTTGCCTTTTGAGGTAATACAAATTGATTACATACAGATGGAACGAGTGAATAATCTAAAGTATGTATTGGTGGTGGTATGTGCTTTTAGTAAATGGGTTGAAGCCTACCCCACCAAGGAAGCCACTGCAGTTGCAACTGCCAAAGCCCTGGTTAAAGAGTACTTGCCCCGATATTGCTTGCCCCGTGTCATCTAGTCCGACAACGGGCCTCATTTTAATGCTCTGCTAGTACAGAGTGTTTGTGAAGGACTGCAGATAAACAAAACTTCCATGCCGCCAGACATCCTCAGTCAGCTGGACTGGTTGAAAAGTATAATGGCACCCTGAAATTAAAAATGGCTAAAATCTGTGAGAGTACTGGATTAAAATGGCCTGATGCACTCCCATTGGCCCTGCTGTCTCTGAGAACAACCCCTCACACTAGAACTGGATTGTCTCCTTTTGAGGTGATCTTTGGCCGCCCCACCAATGTGTGGGGAGTCCCCTGACCCCGATCCTTTAGAGATATTGATTACCCTTTGTTGACAGATTACCTGTATGCTTTGACTAAAGATTTGCGTTCTATTCATCAACAGGTATCAGACACATTGCAGCCACTACCGGAGGGTCCTGGACACCGCTTGGAGCCCGGCCAGTGGGTGATGGTGAAGAATTTCCAAAGGAAATCGAGTCTGGAGCCAAGGTGGTCAGAGCCCTACCAGATCCTCTTGGTAACCAGAACAGCAGTGAAAGTGCATGGACGAAAACACTGGATTCATGTCACTCATCTAAAACGTCTGCCGCTGCCTCTGCCATTTGATCTGCGGAACCGAGAAGGAGTTCCGAGTCAGGAAGGAGAGCTGATTCAAAGTTTTGTGCCCTCTTCAGAGGCTCAAGAAATAGGGCAACCGAGCGAGGTGTTGCCCACCGTTGAAAGTGCGACAGCTCAATCAGTGGAAGCTGTCATTTCGGGGGCACCACAGGCTTCGAATGCATCAGATGCCCTTGCTGCAGAATTATTTTCCGACCAGGAGCAACCTGGCCCTTGTAAATACGACTTGCGGCCCCGAAACAGCGCGGTACCCCAGCTTCTAATGGTAGGAGCTAGACAGAGACTTGAGTTGAGGAACATCGAGTAGAATTACTGGGGTACTGAGCGAGACACTGGACTGAACCCGTTGAGGGCTGGGAACATTGTGTTAAATAGCTCTGTTCAGAAAGAAAGACTGAGTTAAGGGCCGCTGTCGTACTATTGGGATACAAAAGCTTGTTCTTTTTGATGAACGATAGGAGTCTGCCTGTGAGGCTCTAACGGACACAGGGTGAAGATCCCTCAGTGGGAAGAAGAATCCTCTGGTGGTGTGCGTGCTTTGTGGATACAAAGATTAGTTTTGGACTTTTGGAGAGGATCCGAGTTAGACTTTGGACTTATAGAAAGCATGATTCCTTTTGCCCGATTTGTCATGGAGGATGAACGACCAATTGCCCCTCGACAGCATATTGATAATACACATGTGTTTTCCGGATGGCCCACCAGAGTGAAGGTGGCATTCGTTGCTTTTATTGTTGTAATCACGGTAATTTTAATGTGTGTATTTGTGTATTTAGAATTCAAGCACCCTGTACAGAAACTACTAGGAACTACCCCTGCCCTGGAAGAACATCTCTTTTATTCCTTACCTCCGCATAAGGCTAGGCACAAAGAAACTTATGCAAAAAATGTTTTCATCGAAATGTTACATCAGACCCATAGCACAACTAACAAAACAAATTGTTGGGTCTGTGGGTTACTTCAGTCAGTGATGCATCAGCATGAACTATTCATTTCCCTACCCTTGTCCCATTTAGCTAGCTGTGAAGCTTGGTTCCAATTATTGTCACTGATGTATTCTCACTATGTAGCAGAACCTAAAATATATACCGAAAAAGACTATGAGGCCATTCTGAAATATAGGTACAAAAGGGGGTGGTGATGGACGGAGCATCCGACCCAATCAAACACTCACACCCAGTCAAACGTTCTGGGTTTAATCCATCACCGTTCTTTAGCCCACTCTGTCACCCCATTTCAGAGATGGCTATATGCAAATCAGTCTGACCCTGTGCCTCATGGGAACAGTCCAGCCCGAACTGCCAAGCCATGCCTTCCCTGGACCGGAAACAAGCTTCCGAGGATCGGTTTCTGGCATTACAGCCGTCTTCAGCCCGGCTTGCTTGAATCCAGTGGCAAAGTGAGCAAGGGACTCACGTCTGAGCATACCCTGCCACACTTGTGGCGGCCAAAAGCGGTACAAAATGGGGTGGTGATGGACGGAACATCCGAACCAATCAAACACTCACACCTAGTCAAAAGATCTGGGTTTAATCCATCACCGTTCTTTAGCCCACTCTGCCACCCCAGTTCAGACATGGCTATATGCAAATCAGTCTGACCCTGTGCCTCATGGGAACAGTCCAGCGGCTTGCTTGAATCCAGTGGCAAAGTGAGCAAGGGACTCACGTCTGAGCATACCCTGCCACACTTGTGGCGGCCAAAAGCGGTACAAAAGGGGGTGGTGATGGACGCTTGAGAGTATGCTCAGACGTGAGTATCTTGCTCACTTTGCCACTGGAGTCAAGCAAGCCCGGCTGAAGACGGCTGTAATGCCAGAAACCGGTCCTGGGAAGCTTGATTCCGGTCCAGGGAAGACATGGCTTGGCAGTTCGGGCTGGACTGTTCCCATGAGGCACAGGGTCAGATTGATTTGCTTATGGCATGTCTGAACTGGGGTGGCGGAGTGAGCTAAAGAACAGTGATGGATTAAACCCAGATCAGTTGACTGGGGGTGAGTGTTTGTATTGTCAACACTCCGTCCATCACCACCTTTGGTTATTCTGAAATATAGAGCAGCACCAAGGATTTGATGCCGAGGGGAATGGAGGAGAGGGATCCTTGGACCCAAATGCTTGTATGAATGTATACACTGATTATAAAAATGCTACCTGGTTACATGAGGAGATGCAGGATTTTGAACTTTTCAACTCCACCCTGTATTGTCAGCATTTTAAAGAACGAAACGTCACAAATGACAAAGCCTTGCCAATTCCGATTATAAACACTACTTCCCCTTTTTGCATACAGGGACGAGGTCATGTTAAGGTAAGGAGAAGTAAATGTAATTGCACTTACACCCTGCAGACATATAGTACTCCTCCGGTGATCACCCCCCCTAATGTATATTTTGTGTGCAGTGAAAACGCATATACTTGGCTTCCCCGGGGTTGGGCAGGACGGTGTTACCTCTCATTTCTTTACCCCCCAGTTTGTATTGCCCCATCTGACTATCATAAGACCCATCAACTGGTTCGAAGAGAGATAGCATCCAACCGGAGCATTAGGAGTTTCGATACTGATAGTACTGATCAGACAGACACCTCCTTGCAACAGTTTGAGGATTTTGCAAAAGGTCTCACTCCTTTTTGGGGACCGATTTTCAATAGCCGTAGTATAAGACGCCTGTCGAGAATAGTGGAAAATGTGGTACAGACCACAACTGGGATTCTGACCAACCTTACTGTTGAGCTTCAGGCTACGAGGCTTGTTTCGCTCCAGAACCGAATGGTTCTTGACGTCATCCTCGCAGATAGGGGTGGAGCCTGCCACGTGATCGGCAGCTCTTGTTGTGTTTTCATTCCTGACTCGGCCCCTACCATACATCTTGCAATTCAGAAGCTACACCGGTTAGCCAGTGAAGCCCATGTCGAAAATGGTACCTGGTCCCTTAGTGGATGGTTCTGGGGTCTCTTATCTACCTGGGCTTGGAAGATATTCATGATACTTGCTGGAGCTTTCGGAGTCATATTCACTTGTTGCGTATGTCTCCATTGTGGTCGGCCTTGCTGTTCTTTCTGTGCGGCTAGAATAACGTCTGCCTTGAATGTCTCACGACAGGCCAAAGTCGACAAACAAATGATTCAGAAGGAGGTTTCAGATCTTATGCAGATCGATGAAGGAGTGTTCGTAGAATACATTTAGTTATATTGGCTATAGTAGGCCAAAAGGGCTGTCTGATGGGATATAAATTCGATAAATACATGTAATTGGCCTAATATATATAATATAACCTTATAACCGCACGATAGCATTGCATTATTTTTATTGTATTATTGTAGTTAGAAACGATTCACTCTGGTACTACTTAAACCTATTGGTATGATCGGAGCCATCTTGTTTCGTTTCTCTTTCTGTACGTACTGTTTCCCTGAAATCACGTGATCAAGCTTTCTGCATGAAACCCCGATGTCAGACTTAGCCGCCTGCTCCACTCGTATGTTTGTAGCTCAGGGAAACTCAAGGTCACACCTGCCCCCGGAATAGCTTAGGCCTAGCTACTAGCAATCAATTGTGCCTTAAATGGGTCTTCCGGCTGGCTCCCTGACAAGTTGTATCTTTCCTTCTAAGGTGGCATCATGCTATGTGTGAAACGTATATATGCTTTGTACCACTTGTGTGTAGTCAGTCTCCTCTGCGCACCTCTGAGGGTCGTGTAGACTGAGGCTCCCCTGTCAGGGCTTGTATTTGCTGAATAAACGATTGAACCTTCTCCATTGCCGACTGATTTATTATTCATGAATAAGGTATATGGGCTATTGGTGAGTATGGTCCATTAGCATAATATTTTGGTTCCTTCAGTAGGATCAATGACTTCGAACAGGTGAGCCTAGCCCAGATAGGGTAAGAATTTGTTCATTAGGAATCTTTTGGCTTACAGTTTGAAAGCAGTCATTGAAGATATTCTGCATACTTCCAGTGGAAGAGAGTTCCATATCTTAGGGGCAGCGCCGGAGAAGACTCGGTGGCAGGTTCTCTTTTTGCTAAGGATGAGTAGTTTCAGGAGGAAAGTGTTAGCGCTTCTTGAGGCTCTACCACCGCAGGATAATTCAAGCTTTTGTGCTAGGTACATGGGAGTTTTGAAGTGCAGGACTTTGTGCATCAGAACGGCAATGTTTAACTGGATTCGAGCTTTCATAGGGCAACCAATTTAAGATATTTTAGGACTGGGGATATGTGCTCATTTCGCTTGGTACCTGTGGCCAGTCTAGCCGCAGCGTTCAGTAATGCCCTTAGTGGAGCCAGGCTGTATTTGGGAAGGCCACAGAGCATAGCACTGCCGAAGTCTAGCCTCGGCAAGACACGTGCTTGGACCACCTGCTTGAAATCCTTTTGTGGAAGGAATGGTTTGATATATTTAAGTGTCCTCATCAAGTGATTAGCTCCCTTACACACATTACTTATATAATTTTTCATACTCCTGCTAAATGAATCCATGTCAGTCCAAGTCCCCTTCGGTCCTACACTGCCTGACCTTTCAAACAAAATCCTACTGATCTCTTCCCAAGGCCACACTGGCACAGCCTATATTAAAATAAGCAAGACCCAAAATATGTATACCTGCATTCTCGAAGAGCACTACTGCCATCCAATAACAAAATATACTAGGAAAACAAAGCAGCATAACACATTCTGTGCTGCATGCCCTTCATTTCCTTCAATCAGACACACCATTAGGAATGTAAACCAACGCAGACCTAAAGCGCACCACATCGCCTTGGCTTACCTTTAAAACTTTAACAACGAATATGCCTTTACAACAAAATGGTTAGACTCCCCTAAGGACTGGGCTGTAATTCTCAAGACTCTTAGATACTTTGGGAAGGTCGGCTCCCGATATTTTTTGCCAAGAAGGACACACATGGTAATCCCAGCGTTTCATTCCCTCTATGATCCTGTGTCATGGAACATTTTTCTAATCCTATTACGTCCCCAATACCCGCCGAAAAGCACTTCGACACCTCATCAGGGGTAACATGCGCTATATAAATGCAAACCCATCTCTCTTCTATCCCTCCACTATCCTTTTTTCACTCCAAATAACAAACTCACATGTTCACCGCTCAATTTAATTTAATATATTTTATACTGATTCACCTTTAATTTAATATATTTTATACTGATTCACCACTAATCCTTTTTGGGTTCTGGAGTAGTGTGCTACTCACCACAAAATCGCTTCAACGCCTCGTCAGGGGAAAAAGCGCTATTTAAATGCAATTACAATAAATTAAATAATCAGGAACTGTGGTCAGGAGCCCTGCTTGTTTCCCAATATACGAAAATCTCTTGTTTGGCTGTGCATAGAAGTAATTATTTTAGTCTACCCCACGCAGAACACAATGGGTGTGTTAGTCTAGCTGCTGCCAGTATTATGCACATTGTGAGGCTAGGGAAGTTAACCCCTTTGCCGTGGGCGGGATTCCCTCGCTGTGCTGGGGGGTGGGGGGTGCGTACACGCCCCCATGCTCATGACGAGGTCAGCTCGTCATGAGCCAGGGCGCTCTGGTGCTCATGACGAACTGATCTCGTCATGACCGCGCCCGTTCCAATGGAACGTTCAGCACAGCAGGGGAATCAGCCCAGCGTGCGAGCGTTCCAAGTAACGGGCGCGGTCATGACGAGCTCAGCTCGTCGTGAGCACCGGAGCGCCGTGGCTCATGACGAGCTGACCTCGTCATGAGCATGCAAGAGGTTAATGTTAAGAACTGATTTGATGTCCTCTACCCCCTCCTGACATCGTTTTAGCTTTGGACAGTGCCCTAGCAAGTGGATACCTTTACCTCTTACACTGTCTCCCACATTCCTTGTTTTTGGACTCATCCCAACTTTATGGTGTGCAATACCAAGATTTTATTATCTTTACCAGGGATTCCATGCTGAGTGAGCTAGTGGCTGGGGAACTTGCTCTGTGGCACACTGTACTCCAATCCCTTTTTCATGGTCTCTCAGTTTCTGCCCCCATCTTTTCTGTCCTGGAGTTTTGTCTTTTAGTGAAGCGTTAGTCAAGAATTTGAATACGTAAACACAACCCTTTATACGTATTCACAAACTCCTGTCCAACCCCTTCGCACCCCAGAAAAGACATGAATGTTATTCTTGACAATGGTTAGATGCCCCCATTGGTGTGGGGAACATAGCAAGTTCTACATAGGGTTAGAAAAGGGAGAAAGGTAGAAGATGAACTTTGCGTTTGGTGTTTCGGTTACAAACAAATGGTGGGTTATTTAGTCATAAATGGCAGCCCTACATTAAGGGCCAAATTACGAGTTGAGTGGAGCGGTATCTCTGGTGGGATACTTCTCAACCCAACTACAACCGGCAATGTTACCTTATCCAGATTTCCTGTGTGTAGCAACACCGGGCCCAATTTTAATGGCTAGAATTTACAATTGGTATATTCACATGCAAATCAGGAAATTATATCTGCAAAGCAGGTACTCGTATGTTCTAGCTCAAGGGTGCTGACATTCCATTTATATGCACCAATAATGATTTCACCCACACTTCTGACTTGGACTGTGATGCAAGTAAAATTGGCCACCTTAAACTGAGCCTCCTGGTTGAGGTCTGCTTTTGTAGGAAGTACTAAATGGCATAGTTACTGGAGTATGTGTGCCTGTGTGTGTGTGTGTGTGTGTGTGTGTGTGTGCGTAGTTTAATATTGGCCACCTCGATCAGTACTGCATGTGATTGTAAAATGAATATACAGTTTGTGTTTAAGAGTCATCAACTAGTCTAGCTCCTTGCCTTGAAGGTGACTTTCAGGAAGCCATGATTATTCTGCTAACACTATCAAGTATGTTGAGACTTGTGGGCCCAGATTCACAACTGTGTCCGGCTGTGCAGCACCCAAAGAGGCTGCACAGCATTGCATGACAGGAAGAGAGCAGGAGAGCACCATATTCACAGAGCTATGGCACTTTCCTCCCCTCTCCCTAGCACTGGTGCAGATTTGTGCTGCCATGTGCCAGGCACACACCTAAGCGCCATAGTGCTAGGGTGTATGCCGGAGTCAACCAACGGTTTTGTACAGGAAAGCAACCTTCCTGTACAAAACACTATGTCTAGACAAGTTTAAAACCTTTTCCTACTTTGTATGAGTGCTTTACAGTGCAGCACAAGTGCTAAATCAGAAAAGTAAGGAGGAATGAAAACACTTCTCTTTTCAATGCCTGCTTTTTATCGGCTTTAATTTTTGGAGCTAAGCCCTGTCTACTAATGTTAGTAGATAGGGCTTTGCATCAAAAAGCATGGGTTGTTGCATGATAACACCCATGTAGCACCCATGTAACGTCCCCTTGAAGCAAAGTAATGCAAAGCTGTGTTTTGTGCATTTTTGCGTTACTTTTCCATACAAACCATTTGTGTTGGTTAGTTAATCCCCAAACAGGATTAGCGTTAAGTGTGTGTTAAAACAGCAATGTTAACCCGACACTAAACATTTGTGAATCTGTGCCATAGTGTTTCTCTAGAATGTCGTTCTAACATGCAGAAGCTATAATGATGGAGGCAAGTATAGTTAAATAGGACATGTCACTACTAAACAGACTTCATCCTTGAACTACTTTTTCCATTCTATGAGTGCAGTGCTGCTTGTTCATGAGTAATAATCAGAAGAAAGACCTCAGCAGCTTTCTCCCTACCATGTCAAACTGCGACAAAATGAAAGAATTTGAGGCAAAACAGCGAAATCTATGAAATGTTTTTCTTCCTTTTTAATTGGCTTCCCGTTAAGTGCCTCTCACTTTTTCCCAGCCTTGCCCAGAGCAGCGTCCATATCTCTTTTCTCATGATCACTATTAGGCCAGCCCTTGATTGCCTGCAGTGCACATTTTACAGCTGAGCTACGGCCCAGACAGAGGGTCGTACGAGGTTTTAAACAAACATACAACATTTAGGCTATGTCGTTTCACTCGAGTGATTTATCGTCTTGGGCGTCCGCAGCTCCATGCCCCAGACTTAAAAGACACTGGGTTCTGGGCTGTTTATCCAAGCGAAATCCTCTGTTTGTTCTGCGTAAGCGCCCTTGAGTCTTAAATATATGGCAGGCTTTAGTTTCAGGGCTTTTCCCCACGGGATTGTCGAGTTAGATACATTAACTGGCAAATATTAGGAAAGCACATTGTGGCCTTAATAGCCATTGAAAAAGATTTTGTGATGACATAAAAATAGAAGTTGAAGGAGCGGTTTGGAAACAATTTTTAAATATGAAGTTGGCTAAAAACTGTGCTAGACTGTTAAAAAAAATCTGGCCAAGAAAGAATCCGATAAGGAGGAATGTGTCGTGCAATAGAACTTAGAAGGATGCAATAGTGTTTTCATTTGTATTTGTAGAAATGTTTGTGTTTGAATTTCTGTTTATGTAGGGCTAAACGAGCCAATGGTATGCAATGCATTTTGCAACCGATCTTTAGTAGAACTTTAAAGGAATTATACCTTCAACAACACAAAGCCTCAAATCATCAGTCAGACAAATCATTATTTGATGTAGTTTTTGTGTTGATTTATGTATCGCTTCGCAAAAACGATTATCTCCAGATGCGCAGCTGTATGTGCACGCACTATGGATATTTTCGACTCACTCCCCAATGCAGATACCATCATGTAGTGAAGGTTGTTATACATTTATTATCCCTAGATTAACAACTGCATACTTTGAAGAGATGTATATATTGTGGAGGAGTATATACATGTGGATTTGAGAATAGTAAATCTATATTTAGCTATATGCTTACCTTCACAATACTATGGTAGTCAATATCATGCAAGCAACATTTTTGTAGGGTGGTTTTTAAAAATGAATATCCTGGCAGTATGCCGTTGCAGAATGCCTTTCGTTCGGGGCATCACTTCACAGATTTACATATAAATGTGTATGGCCTGTCATGATGTAAGAAGCATGAATGTCAAGTGTAGAACTGAGAGTGGAGAGATGCGGGCCTCCTCAAAGCCAGGCTTCAGACTGCATTTGAAGGGATGATTGTAGCTCCTGTGATGGATGGAGTGATCCCAGTGGTATCTGTTAAGAGGAGAGAGCGTACACGTAGAGAGTCGTCCTCAGTTGTACACTCATGATCCAAATAATTTCTCCTCCTCGAGTCTTAAACTTCAGAGTCCATTTTTAGGTCGACCCTATCCCATTCCGCAGGAATGGATAGGGGAGAATTTTAGTGTTGCATCAGGAAAGCTAAACCAGCCGGCGGATTTCCACAAGTGCATGTGATCGTGAACGCGCATCCGCCTGCTGGTTTAGCTTTCCTGATGCAACTCTAACCGTCACTTCAAAGGGATCCGCTCTGCTTCACGCGCTTTCCATCCAGCGCAGCATTACGCCCGCTTATCAAAGCCGGTCTTCCCTGCAGCGACCATCTGGCTCGCCTCTCTACTCCTCCCTCCTGGCTCCTGCGCATCTTCATTTATTACCTCTCAGTAAACAAGCTTCAAAGGGGCTGCTATCATCATTCACACCTCCCGTGCTTAGCAGGCAGACCGGTGCCCATTTGCCTTGCATACCATGCTCGCCTAATCATGAGCAATGTCAGCTGTGAGCATTTTTTCTTTAGCGCACGGCTCGCCCAACTTATCACAGATCAACTTCTAGTTACTGTTGGATGGTTTTAAGGAAGGGACATAGGTAAACAGCACAAGATAGAAAAATTTGCACTCACTCCTGCGAGCGTCCTGTCCCCACCCCGCAGCCGGCTGACCCCCATACATCCAGTGCACACAGCTCCACAGACAGTCCCTATTATAGCCGGCCCGGGAAGAAGGTTCATGCCATGCTCATGGAGATGGGTGCTGTTTTTTTCCTTTCAGGTACCTGCTGCTGTGTTCTTCTTCCCAATCCATCATGTTTTAACAGGTAGAATTCGGTAGTTTGCACGGAAAAGCACTATTGAGAAACCCCTTGCAGGCAGTGCCGGCCCGCGCTGGACTATAAGACATGGCGGCGGCTTCTAATTAATTTTTAACAGGCATTTTACATGCAATGGGTATCGCATTCAAACAAACATTAAATATTTACATTGGCATTGTAAATAACAACAAGCATTTTTATTTCCAATGCCAATTTCCGAGGGTGCCCCGCGTGCGATGTTAGTCTAGACTTGCATCTGCAGCAATGTGGGCCGATCCCTGGCACGAGTTGTTGCCATCTCTGTACACCAGGCAGGACTCCCCCCTAATTACTCACTTTGCCACTGGATTCAAGCAAGCCGGGCTGAAGACGGCTCTAATGCCAGAAACCGGTCCTCGGAAGCTTGTTTCCGGTCCAGGGAAGGCATGGCTTGGCAGTTTGGGCTGGACTGTTCCCATGAGGCACAGGTTCAGACTGATTTGCATATGGCCATGTCTGAACTGGGGTGGCAGAGTGGGCTAAAGAACGGTGATGGATCAAACCCAGATCTTTTGACTGGGTGTGAGTGTTTGATTGGTTCAGATGCTCTGTCCATCACCACCCCCTTTTGTACATCTCTGAAAACATACATACATGAGGGAAATTGGCCCCTTACACCAGAGGGCTATTTACCATCTCTTTCTTTGCTTTGGCCACCACAGTTGAGTCCCCAGACTTTCTGACCATGATGGTCACACATAAAAAGCAATACGGAAATTAATACTCTGAAGCAAATAAAGACATTTTTGAAAGTTAAACGATATTTAGCATCCTCTCGGATCCGCTAGACAAAGCAAAACAAAACCCTGGCAGTCTCATCAAGTTTTTAGAGACATAAACAAAAACTGGTAGACCCTTAAGATCCTCAGCAGTGCCTGTTACCATTCTCATAGAAGCACACAACAAACTCATCAAATCTTTAACAAGTTCCTCTGTTCTGGCGCTAGGGCTGCTGGCATGACACCTACAAGAGAGGCTGTTTTTAATTTAAGCTCTAGCTATCAGTAAAGCTGGCTTGTGTGACTAACGCCCACATGCATCAACGTTTTTTGCATTCGCAAACGGTGCGATTCGGAAAAATCGGCCGTTTGCGAATGCAAAATCTTTTTTTGGGATGCATCAAACTTTTGTGCATAATTCGCATTTTTTAGCATTTCTAAAAAATGTGAATGCATTTAAGGAATCGCATTTGTGCGATTCCTTAAATGGAATGCATCATTTTTTTAAAAATTGCGAAAATGGAAATTGGAAGTGCAAATTAACACGAGGTTGACCCTCGTGTTAATTTGCGAAAATGTTTAAAAAAACAAAAAAATGAATTTTTTTAACTTGCATGTTACAGACACACATGTCCTTAGGACATGTGTGTGTGAAACATCCACTTAAAAATACATTTCAGGGGTGCAGGGGGGGGTCCTTTGGACCCCCCCTGCACTCATGGAATGCATCAACATTATGCGAATCCTAATTTGCAAATTCGCAATTCCCATTGATTCCTATGGGCCTTTTGGCCCATAGGAATCAATGGGAAATGCGAATTAGCAAATTAGAATTCGCATAATATTAGCGAATCGGTAAAAAATGCGAATATTACCGAATTGCTAATATTATTACAAAAAAATCATGCATCCCGTTTTGCGAATTCCAAATTGCGATTCGCTATTTTTCGCAATTTGGAATTCGCAAACGGCCGGGATGATGCATGTGGCCGATAGTCTCCGTGAACAACGCTTCCTACACTGCCCCATGTCTCCAGCTTTCAACCTCAGCCCAGGATCGTCACACTGTAGCACTGGCTCTGTGCCAGAAAGTAGTGGGCCCGCTCAGGTGGGGATACAGATCTAAGCAACAATCAGTGACGCCAACCTAGCCCAGTAGCACTATTGGAGCAAGGCTTCCCCGCGTCATCTCCTTGCCTTCCGGATGTCATAGCACTGATCCCAGTGCAAAGGAAAGATGCCTTCCAAAACTCCTCAGTTACACCACCGCTTATCTGCACAAACAGTAGCCAGTAGCAACTAAAGCACTGAGCACAAAATGTGGATGAACTGACCGTAGGTGGGCAGACAGGAGCTTAGGCAGCACCCTGACTCTCTCTACATTGCTCCTGGTCACCTTGTTTTCAATATAAGACAATATTATATGCTAACCATTATGTCGTTTTGAATAATACATGTTTATTCTGGGGCATTCACCATTAAAACGGTGTTTTCCTCCAAACAAAGGAACATTTATTGAACACAATATGTGAAATAATGTGCTATACCGTTTGCTTGTCTATAGACAAAAGAAGAGAAAAGTAATAATGTTACTCTAATGTTAAATTTATATTTTCTCTTGAAGTTTGTATTTAAAGACAATTGGACAATCCCATTTTTAAACAAGTATTAGCAATGCAATAGGTCTCACATTACTGAATGTTTGAGCTATTGATGTTGCATTCTTATTAGCAATGCCAATAGCTCAAACTTTAATAATGCGAGACCTATTGCATTGCAAATGCTTGTTGTAAGTAGTTTTGGAAAGTTTATTGGGCATTTTGTAGACTGAACAACATAGTGTGAAATTTATTTTCATTTCACTGGGATCAAGTGAAGCTCCTTGAGTACCTGGTATGGTGAAACACAATCATACAGTCTTGCTCCTAAAGTAATGTAGTCATTTCTTCCTGCTCCCTGAAACCTACTTATGGACTTGCAGGACTGGAAAGAATATACTACACGAACTATTTCCAAACTATAGAATATGAGGACAGTACTTGTACAAAGAAAACATTTATCTTACTCATTCTCTAGGACTTGAAGTTGTAAGAGTATAAAACCAAACAGAAACGAAAGTTAGGACCCATGGGGAAGGTGTCATGGCTGATTTAGATACTTATTTTACACTGTTTGTATGGCCAGTGACAGTTTTAATGTATTTCAGAGGAAACAAAGGAACACCAAACCTTTAGATGACAATGGGCCTGATTAAGAACACAGCAGATGAGTAATGTGTCTCAAACTATTCTGCTATCCTGCCCACCTTATCGCAAGTGCCATGGAATGCACTTGTAATAAGGTGGATGATATATCCCTCATGTTTGTGACTGGGTAATCCGTCTGCTAAACTCTAAATCAGGCCCTGTGTTTCTTCTCCGAAAAAAAAAACCTGGCGCCACATGTCTTTTTGGGACACAACATGATGAATTTATACAGGCTCATCTAATTATGCATAAAAATAATCCTAATGTGTAGGAAAAACTGTGAGTAAGTGGTGATTCTCTACTCTAGGATAGGATTGTATTCAGTAGCAAAGAAGAGTTGTCTGGGAAGTGCATGAAAGCAGCCTTGAGAGACTTCCTGGATAGTGAAAAGAAAGTAATAGGGAGAGATTATCACTTTTGGAGGAAAGGGGAGCATTACAAAACCTAGGAGTAGAAATGAAATGGAAGTTTAGGAAAACAGAATAAGAAGAATAATGAATTTATGAAACCTGGATGCAAACATGTCCGGTGCCATAGATGTGGTGGCATGCAATACTTAGCATAGAGGAAAAAATGTCCCACCTTGGATCAGAAGTGTTTAGAGTGTGCTATAAGAGGACATTTTGCGAGACATGCAGGAGAAAATAACAGGCAGAAACCAAAGTAAAGAAATAAAGCTGAAAAGGAATCTAGTGGTGAATCTGACTCTGGTGACAAAGGGAAACAAAATGTGCTCTAGTCATTGAATAAATGGGCAGTGTACATATTCTAAACAAGAATACTAGTAATAAACCTGTATGCAAATTGAGGATGGGGTGAGATTAGGCCTGGACGTAAAACCCCACTCATGGAGTGTGCTGACTTTGGCAACTCAGAATTCTTCAAGGACCGCAGAGTTACCAATAAACTCTGCACTCCACAATAGACCAGATTTTTTTTTCAGTTGGCGTGCTTGTCACGTCATTTCGTTCACAGAGCGCAACTTCCAGTCAACTATGAGATTTGCCAGCCATCCGCTATCTTCCATGAGATTTTGCACCCTCTTACGTGGCTTTAGGCCGCTTCAGTGACTTCCTGTGCTTCTTTTGTGACGTAGGTGAGCCGGATCGAGCAAGAACGACCGCAGCTGCAACCTGGAGAAGATTATCTCCCCGAGAATCAGGGACATCTCCTCAATAAGACAATATGCGGAATTAAACATCTCAAATCGACCATTCAAGTTGTTTTTTTGTGTATGTAGTCGTTTTTTATGTTACTTTTTTTTCAAAAAGGAGGAAGTGTCCCAGAGACTCCAACTTCCTGTTTCTGTCCAGCAGGCTCCTTCCAGTGCTTTGTCCACCTCCTGGTCACTTCTCATTTGGATTTGGAGCGAGATGGCTCACTCTGTTTGTCTGCTGCATATATACAATTAGATTTGAGGTCTTTGTGTTTTTCTGACATCACAAGTAAGTTCAAAAACTGTTGCATATGGGTGCTGTTTGTTTGATATGGGGCATGCACCGGGATTTATTGGTACTTTTATTAGATCTTTTTAATTTATTGTGGTGGGTGGCCTTCAGTTTCAGTAGGGGCCTAGTTATTTTTTTGCATGTAATATTTCTTCTTTTATAAAGGAAAAATGTTGCACAGTTCAGTACATTTTCTCCATTAAAAAATAAAAAAATGTGCAATATTTATTTAGTTCACTATGTGGCCTATTCAGCCAATGGGCCTTCCAGCCACTAGGCCAGGTACAAGCCTTTGATGCAACTGTTTTCATGGTGTCTGTTGAATTGAAACATCGTTTAAGCCATGGATGGCTGTGAATAAAATTACAAAATTGTGTTTTTTTTAGGGCATTTCACGTTTTTGTTTCTTCAAAGACTGTATAGGTAGGGTAATGTATTTGATGCATTTGAAGGATATATGTTGTTGTAAAAATGTTTAGCCCAGTTAATTTTTGTTTTCTGGCATTGCTGAATTAATGCTGTTTTCTCCTGCTTGTTCATGCTTCCTTTTGTAAAAACCTGGGTTGGGTCGGGGACAATCGAGATTTGCCCGGCGGTATTGCCTCTGTGACCCACGAATTATTAATCAATGAAGAGGCAGGCGCTGGAGACTGGAAAGCAGGAAACAAGGTTTTATTCTCTCCGGAGGAGAACACAGCAAAACAGACAGCAGGTATCGTTCTGGGGTGCTCTAACTTATTTCTGGGGCCTGGCCCTTATATACAGGGTTTGCGGTTTTATTACAGTTTACATACTTATGGCAAAGCTTTGATGTACGGAAAGACATTCCCGGAATCCCCCCCTCCGGGCCCGTTCCCACACACATTTACAGTAGAAGTCCCCACCCTGGTCACAACAGGTGATGAATATCGCGCAGCTGGATATTCCGCCCATTCATGGAATGCGGGGTTCGATCGGATCTCATGGGGTGGGGGCTTTGATCAACTCGGGGGTCCTTTGATGAGGGGAGCTTTCTATTGTACGGGGAGGGGCAAGGAATAGTATCGGCAGAGCTGGGTGTCGGCCTGGGAACGAGGAAGACAAACGGGCGCACGGGGAAAAAAAGGGGGTTTGCATCAAAGGGCCGGGGACCATGAAAGGGAAGAAGGGAGGTGTTGCGCTGGGAACAGGATGGGGTCTGAGGCAGAGCAGCGCTGAAGAGGGGTTTATGATTCAAGGCAGGTGCAAGCAGGGGGTTGGTCAGCGTGCAGGCTTGGTGAGGGCGAAGGGCTATGTCGGGGGCCAGTGGCATGAAAAAGGGCTTGTTCTGATCAGGGCATTTTAAAATGGCGGGTGCGCACGAAAAGTGTGGCATCGGGGGAAGAGGCAAGATGGCGCAGATAATGTTCACCAAACCGTGCTAATTTTCCACAGTCCTCCCTTTAACATATTCAAGACATCTTGCTGGTTCATTTTCTACTCAGTTCTATTCTGGTGGGCATAAGAAAAAGCAGTAGGAACCCTAGGTGAAGGAGTAGTAAACATTACATTTAAGATCTCTAGTTTTAGGAGGCGGACCTATTGATAAACTTGTGTAGCAGGAAAGTCATAGTAATGCAATGCAAAGGTGATTCGAAGTGAGAGCAGTGTGTACATTTCATAAGGTGCATTGATGGATTGTTACATAATTAATACGATGTTGGCTGGGAGAGAAACGAGACGTAGCAGAAATGATAGTTAAGGAATGTTCGAAGTTTAGTAAGTTGTCAGCAATTTTTTCGTCTTCTGTTGGCACTGTGGAGCACCGGCGGTGGAGCTACGAGTCCAGCTCTATTCTAAGTCCCGTGTTGCAGAGCACGACCTTTTCCTTGCGTTTCTGATCAAAAGGGTCTTTTTCGCCCTGCGTCCTTTGGGATCAATAGTCAATAAGTTCAGGAGGAAGAAGAGTGTTCAAATAGTCCATAGGGTAGGTCGGAGAAAAAAGGGGGGATGGAGCAAGGCCAGATCGGGAACAAACTAGGGAAACGAGAGATTCAGATGAGCGGGCTCATGACCGCGTCTAGAGAGCGGGGACCTTTCGGCACACATTCGAACATGGAGCAGGGGCATCAGGTTAGCCCTTTCTTCTCATTTTGTTGGAGATAGTGCCTCGTCCTGTAGCTCTGTTCTGTCGCGGTCTCGCCTTGGCCCATGTCGCAGACGTTCCGTAGTCCGTAGTCAGGCCACGTGCTCCCACATCCGGTCCTTCCTTCCTCCGACAGTCGTACCCTTGAAGGAGTTTGAAAAGACAGTTTTTAGAGAATTGGTAGAGGAAAGTAACCACATAACTCTATTTCTCTCCCAGCTCCAGGTAAATGAGGATAGAAACGTTCGCTATATTAGAGTTCACAACTGACATATAAACGATCGATGGTGGTCCTGCTGGATTTACTATGACTTTCCTTCACAACTGTTTAATATAGTCATGACAGTTCATCTGATGGGAACCCACCTCCGTAATACAATCCTGACAATGCCAAACCGTTCTCTAGGGGTCTATATTTACAAAAAGGGTGGTGTGAGCTATCAGCATGGTACTAATAGGCCTCTCGCTGAGAGACGAACATAGGCTAAACATTTTTCATATTATCAATGCATCCTGCTCTTTTAATTAAACATTTTCACTTTCGACAAGGTTCATTGCAATGGGTTTCTTTGCTCCGGCCTAATCTTAAACTTTGTAAAACATCATTCTGGTCCCTATGCAGCCTCTCGCGGCCTGATTACTAAATTAGAAAAGACAGGGGTCTGATCGGAAGACAACTAGGGACATAGAAAACTGTGATGGGGGGCATCATCTTATTTTGGGTTATAAGGGTACTGTTGGCAGAAGGCCACAGTTCAGTTGGTGAGCATTCAGTGGCATTTCTCGAATTCCAAACTCTGAAATTTGCCTATATAAAAAACATTTCTAGGAGCCACAGCTGGCCTGTGTTAGTCGCAAGTCGACCCACCTTTTACAATCGGGGGATGAAGGATAGTTAAAAACTCTTATCGGGGGGGGGGGCAACTGAACGCAATACTGGGTGCGTCCTGAGAAGATGGGGAGGTTTCGGTTACCTTTATGGTTTGGGTATCGCAACAATTCGGGGCGGGGAAGCTCGCGTCATCTGAGGCATTTTATCTCAGAATAGGAGCCGCTGACATATAGTTCCCTCATTTCGGGTCAGACTAGGGAACCTCAGTCAGCTTACCTGTCCTTTCCTTTATGGCCAATTCTCGGTTTCGTCAAGATATTTTTTTGAAAGGAGAGGCGGTGACACAGCATTAGGGTGATTTTATTAAAGACAAGTTTTGAGCAAATACCGGCGGTATTTGAAGCCAATTGGGTGGTGTGCTAAGGGTGGCAGTCTGCCAATTTCGGGGCTAATCGCTCGGAAGAGTGGGAGTGTGAAGGAGAGAGAGAGAGAGAGAGAGAGAGAGAGAGAGAGAGAGAGAGAGAGAGAGAGAGAGAGAGAGAGAGAGAGAGAGAGTGCAACGGCAGGCTAAATAGTACACGTGCGACAGGGAGAGTGGCAGTGTATTTAAGGAAGGCTATTTAGTGCGTTACACAGCAAAGGACATTCACGGGTCTGCATTAGAATCTTGAAATCATGCATTTTGAGGCGGACGAGCATTAGTCAGGGCAGAGGGGACATGCTTTGAGGAAAAGGAAAAAGAAAGGGAGGTACCATTGTGTCGCACGTTCTTGCATTCTTGGTCCTTCGACCAGTTGAGTCAACGCTTCAGTCACACACGCACATTCTCTCATAGTTTCGATTCACCCGTGACATGGGTTCATTCGCGCAGCCTGGGTTAAGGGTGATCACTTTTCATCAGGTCATACTAGTTTTACGGGGGTGTGTTACATGAGTAGTTTGCAGGCGTGCTTATGTGCCACCTTGCAGCGTTGGTCCGCTTCGCGTATTAGACGGGGCAAGGCTTCAGATCCTCGTCATACCTCGGTTGCGGCCCCTGATGTAACCTGTAGAGGGAGGAAAAAGAGGGGAAGGGAGGGGGACAACATTCGCGCATATCAAATACATGGATTCGAGAGTCCTTTACTTACCTCATACTCGTCTTTCCTCATCGGGGTAGAGTCCCCGGGGATATGGTTTCTGGAGTCGGGGGGGGGCAGTGTGTCCTTATAGGTCGTGTGCGGGGAAACGTGAAAAGGGAACCAGAGGTGCCTAGTGCGAGGTATCTAGTTAGCAGATGTATCTCACTATCGGGGTCCTTAAAATCTCCTTCAACGCTGTGACGTTCTAGGGTTCTTCGGTTCTAGGGTCAGCTCTGTTCCCTAATACCTTTGAATCGTTGTACTTTATAACATTTACATCGTTTTATTTTACCCTTTCTTTTACATTTTCATTTTGAATGGATACACTATATTGTTGCTAATGATTTACAACTTATGTAACCACTCTTAATTATCTTGCTCGTACTACTAATTCAAACTGCAACAATTCAATGTTTCAATGATGTACTTTCTGCTTGTTTGCTTTTAGGTGCACAGAGATGAGACATCACCCACATTACTATAGACAGAATGCGGGTGCACTTGATGCATGACCACATAACACAGACATTGCTTCAGCTTGTGAAGCTCAGTGCCACTGCCAACTGACAGCTTCAAGATGGCCCAAAAGCAAAGGTGCTACCAAGAAAGTGGGCAGTTATAAGAAGGAGCGTACCACCACTGGTATGTTTCTGCAGACCTTTTTCTGGCAATGTCGTGTGCCTGCTGCACCGGCCTCTGAGGAGCAAGCTGGGGACAGCACTCCTGCATTAAATGCCCCACCTCAACCTAGGCCCAAGCACATGTCAGACATAGAGGCAGCCACAGTAAACATGGCAATGCTGATGAGCAATGATGTAGAATTGGAGTTATCGCTTCCTTAGAGTTGTACTCAATCATTGCCGGAAACACAGCTAAGTGGACAACACCCGCAGCCAGCAATAGTAGTTCCTCCCAAAGTAGGAGCAGTTCAGGATATTGAGCTTCATGCTGAGGAAGTAGAAGAAGCCCCTCTTTCAGAAGATCCATTGTCTTCTAGATCTCCAGAAAGAAAAAGGAAGGGTACTCCACCAATTTCTTCTCCAAGCCACCCTTCTGATGATCAAGACTTCTCAAGGAACCCGCATCAGTCTGGGACCCACCAGGAGAATCTAGGGAAAATGAAGGTTCATGAAAGCCGTAGAGTTATGGATGAATAAGAAGAGGAGTTTGACGATGATCCAGTCATCATGGCTGTTAGCTCAGCCCCAGAGGATACTGACGCTAACCCATCTCCACCTGCTCTGATAACTGTGGCACAGATACCACCACCGCCAGCTTACATATTGGCCCCTGTGACCTACATCCAAAATCACCTAAATAGAAGTAGGCACTGCAGAGTGGCAAACATTGAAACACCCACCTACCATCACTTCTTCAGACATTGGCAGTGGCATCAGTGTCATAAAGTGGACCTCCCCAATTTGAGACTTCTTTACGGTTAGTAAGCAGGAGACAATCATTGCTATTTGCACCATTTGCAATACAAGTGTTAGTTGAGGTAAGCTTAGCTCAAACTATGGTACCAGAACTCAAAAAAACCATTCCAAGTGGTGTTGGTGAAGGTGGTGAGAGCAGGGAATCTGCTCCAATCATAATGGAAGGGGAAGGTGAAGAAAATGGTGAAATTTTTGCAAATCAGCCCTGTCCCCAGTAGGGCAGTAGTATTTCCCAAATCAGGCACATCGCAATGGCGCAGGACTCAGAGTCAGGTCGAGACACCATGGAAAGAGCATGCATTGACTGCCCCACTGAGATGCACATTGACCACCTTCTTCTCTCAAGAAGTTGCCTGCATCAGTGGCAACTTAAAAGTTTAAAATCCAGGGTACAACAATCCTGGCATGTTTAGGCAGGAGGGCCGGTACCAATGTAAGCATCCAACTGCACGTTTGTACAACGGGAAGCAGGCTAAAATGTTAGCACCAAACCATCTCCCTTTTTTCATTGTTGGAAGGAATGAGTTTTCTAAATTTTGTGGTTTCCATCTCCCCGCCCGAAATGGAAAATTCCCAGCTGGACTTATTTTGTGAGAGTTGCTGTTCCAATGCTACATCACAATTAGCTTGAATTGGTTGGACAAGCTTTGCAGCAGAGTGCTGTTCACACTATCCACCTGATGAAAGCCATGTCCGATGACAGATAAGTGAACCAGTTGCCAAGCCACTGATTACATGTGCATCACTGCACAGTGGATCTCTTTTGTGGGGGTTAGAGAAATTATATTTGCAGGTGTTGACAATACTTAAATTGTTTATGGCACTCATAAGCATGCAAAGGTACCCATGTTCACCATAAAGAAATCCCATACATCTGCAAATATCTTGGATGACTTTACCAAACAAGGTCTCTGACTGGCTGCGACACAGAGGGCTTAACGTTGAATTTGTTGCCATAGACTGTGGCAGTGATATAATTAGGATGTGTCAGATGGTGGTTATTTCTGGGTCCTGTGTTTTGGCACACTGCATGAACATAATTGTACAGGACTTTCCCAAAAATAGGACAGAGTCATCAACTTACTGTCATCCTGCAGAAGAATCTGCACTCATTTCACCCATTCTTTAAAGCCCGGAAGCAGCTGAGGATCATTCAGGGTGATATTAGAATGCCAGTTAAAGCACTCATAGAGGAGGTGCCAACACGTTGGAAATCGACTTGTCGCATGTTGCAACGCCTGTGTGAGCCACACAGACCGATCAATGAATATGTCATGCAAACAGGGGATGCAACTGAGAAAGGCATGATCATTGAGATTGACCAGTGGGGCCTAATCAAATGCCTGCTAGAAATGTTGCTTCCTTTTGAGGTTTTTGACACAGATAGTCAGCAAGGAGGATAGTACCATAGCCCAAGCTATCCCGTTGTTGCATGCTATGTTATAAATGTATACAGCACGCGATTACCAAAAGGTGTCATAGTGCTAGTAAATTGGGAAGCAGGCATAAGGGATTAATCAGTGAACAGCCAGGTTGTAATTGCTTTAAAGGAACAGCTAAAGGATGTGTCTAAAATGTACGCCTGGTGTGGATGAAAAAAAAGATGCACATGAGTTGATAGAGAGCTTAATCCTTCATTTGGCTGTTAATACAAGACTGTAAAGAGAATGTAAAGAGACATTGTGTCATACAAACATTACATCTATGCTACAATTCTTGATCCATGGTGCAAACCATTATTGGACACTTTAATTCCTTTTTCAGACAGGGATGTTCCAAATTACAAGGCATGGATTGCAGAGCAAGCCAGCAACCTAGAAAAACAATGGCTGGGAATTAGAGGTCCTGTCCCAGGTAGACTTTCTGGAGTGCAGCCTTCAACTTCCATAGAGCCTGAGGGCAGTGCTGTTGACTCACAGCAGCCAAAACCAACAACAAGAACACCAGCATCAACAACAACATCAGGAACAGGAGCATTGGCCCCAAAATTTGCATTTTATTGGTTTCTAAAGGCCAGACTTACATCCAGTGCAGAGGTGAAGGCAAAAGAGGCACCAATAACTATTGAGAGGATTGTTCAGGCCTATCTGGATGACCCAACAGAGGTCTATCTAGAACAAAACCTATTGGTATGAGAAGAGATTTCAATGACCAATGCTCAGCAGGCTAGCGATAAAGTATCTGCCTTGTCCGGTAGCCTGTGTGTCTGCTGAGTTTATGTTCACGGTTACAAAAAAGGGTAAACCCGGAATCGCTGGGAGTTTATGTTCACGGCAGCTGGCATCGCTGTCACAGTGATAAGGACCAGTCTCTTACCCCCAAAACGTAGAAAGATTAAACATGATCAAAATGAATCAGCACTTTATACTACAGAATTACACCAAACATGGAGTACAGCAGGAGGAGGAGGATGAGGTGGTAGGATGGTAGTGTGTTAGCTGACCAACCTCTGGGTGAACCACCTGAGTTTGAAGATTAACTCTACTTGTCAGACTACTGGGTAGGCATTGGGCCACCATAGAAATTTCTATTGCCAAACTGCTATAACAAAAAAAGAAAATAGCTAGGGTAACATTACATTATTTTGTTTGTTTGTTTGTATCTGACTGACTAATGTAGCCCTACCATTTTAGAGACATGTATGGCTGCATTTAAGTTGGACCAGTGTGCATTGAAGAAGCCTCCCCCATTCTCTTCAAGGACATTGGAGAGACAATGTCTGCCCCCATCCCATGCCTAGCCTTTCTTTCATTCCCTAGCAGGACTGCCTCAGAATATTTGATTCACAAGACTGGCCAATGTGTGTTGCATGAATCAAAGAGGATTGGCAATCTACACTGTGCTTGAATTGGAACAGGTAAGTATGAGGGATTGTTTGTGATTGTTAAGATGTTTCATGTGGTTTCAGTCCGTGAGGGTGGGTGCTCTACTCTAATTTGTACGCTTAATTGTGTTTGTGAAGATTTACAATGCTTGCGTCCTAATGGGTGATCATTTCTTTCCTGAAGGTGATTTTGTCCTTCCCCTTTGACACTTAGCGAGATTTGTTTGCCGGGTCCACACTGCTTTGTTTTCTGGTTCACACTCCTCAAAGACCTGACCAGTTCATTTAGCTAACAAACACAAATCTAGTCTACACAAACAAATTACTCAATGTTTCTCTTGTTGTTCATCAACAGCATTGCACTACAGGTTGAGCTCTCTCATTTGGGTCGGGAGTTGGAACAGAGTTGGACATATTCTTTACTCAGAATCAGGAAGATGATGGAAGCAATTAAGGTCTGATTACCTCAACAACTGCCAGAAGAAAGACATTTTCAACTTCATGGAAATCAACATGGTGATCACTCTAAGATGCCTACTCATTTCTATGGACTGGTGAGAGGTGCGTTGATTACTTCATTTGGGAAATGCAATGCTGATGAGACCAAAATGCGCTAAGGTGGTTGCACGTAAAGAACATATGTTCTGTTGTACTTGGGGAGAGATTGTATTTCTTATCATTGAAGCACAGTTTTAGCTTATGCTGTCTGATCAGTGTTCAGTGAAGTAGGTTCATAGTAAAAAAACGTGATTGTTGGAGTGAGGGGACAACCTTGTTTTGCAGTGCTGTGTCACAGTTTCTTGACCAGTTATTCTTCTGAGAGAGTTTCTATATGCAGGGATGCTTGGTGGTTAGCCCATTTCAACTGTATTGGTGATTTTGGGGTGGAGTTGGTTAACACTTTGTATTTGTTTTGATGCCATATGTCCAGCTGAGTGCCATGTTACCAGGCATGATACGATACGAGGATGGACAAACTGGCAACATTTAGATAATTTAACTTTAAGTTTCGTAAAAGCATAGAAGTCAAGGTTGCTCAAGTGAGCTCTGCATAGAAGTGGGGAGTGGCATTGTCTTTGATTAACCTTAGGGCTTTTGCTGGCCCATGATGAACCAAGGTTAGTAATCGATTCTGCTTTGATGTTTGGGTTGTGCCACAGAGAAGTGACAGCTGGAAATGAATGAATGAATGAATTTTATTTTTTGCATAATTACTTAAAATCTTTGCCAAATTGCAGTGCATTATCCAGAATTACAATAAAATACTTATCTCACGACATTATAAAACATTTGTCTAAACAGGTATAAAAATTTGAGTATCGTTTGGTCAGTAGTACCAGACCATATCTAAATTTTGGCTTTGTTCTTATATTCAATATTTTTGATTTTTTATTAAATATTAAATATTAAAAATTAGCAAAGGTCTGTATTCCCTGGGTTTTCATACAAAATTATTTTTTAGTTCATTACAGGGCACAGTTGCCACCCACGTTTTTCCTCTGTTTTATTTCCAATTAGGGCCATTCGTGTCTTGTTCATATATTTGCCAAATTTCGCCAGATCTGAAGACTCCATACTTGACTGAAGCAGTGCCACTGCATTGGCGCATCTTCTGGTCCCATGTCTCAGGAGCATTGGTTTTAACAGAATACGTCGATGCTGTAGTAATGCAGGGCAACAGCATAGTAGATGTCCCAATGATTCCTCCCTATAATTACACAGCCTGCAGCTGACTATATTGTTCAATGATTTCCAAGCCGGAGTCAGTTCTTTTATTGGAAGGGGCACTAGACGCGCCCATTGAATTTCCTTCAAACACTTCCTTCCTAGAGAACTGTTCATGTATGGCTGGATTTTATGCAGCTCGTATGCTTTAGTTAGGCTGGACAGACCTATGTTTACCTTCAGTCTTGCTAGATCTTCATTCCTTGATATCTGGTCGGTGTGCTTTTTTAGCACTTTCTTTATTGCAAGGTAGTTTAGACCTTCTTGTGACCAGGATGCTGTAGATAGGTCCAACTCTGCCACTGTCTCCAGGAAGTATTTCTGCCTTGGGTTCGACAACCCCTCAAATATTGTTCTCTATGCCTTCTTAAGGGATACTTTCTGAGCTTTTGTCGTCTTGAACCAAAATTTAATATGGGTGCTCTTGCATTCGTATTTTTGTTGTACAAGGCCAAACTGAAGCCGAATCAGGGCATTTGTGTACTTGGGGAGCCTAAAAAGCCTTTTGTAACCCTGGCACTGAGCTTTTTCCATGATCTTTTCCATCTTACCTGGGAATGCCTGTGATGCGTACCCAGCAACCGCAAGTTTTTATTTTGTGACTCATGATGGGTTTCGTGGTAGGGCTGGAGTTTGCAGAGGGCGTAAATGGTGGCTTGTACTTTGGCTTGCGTCTTGGCCTGGTGCAAGGTTGCCTTGCCTTTGTCGTTCAGCCATGCTCCTAAATATTGATACGCTCTTTCTGTGGCTATGCTGTTGTTACCCAGTCTCCAGTCTCCACTTTAAACCTGTTTTCTTCGGGTGTTTACCAAACACCACAACTTTTGTTTTAATGGGGTTGGCCAAAAGTTTGTTTTCCAGGCTGTAGTTATTTAACGCTTTCAGCCCTCTTATATTTTTTTAAATCTTCATAACTTCTTTCAGCTCCAGCACTTGAACCCCCATATCTGTTTGGCCATTCTTCCCCACTTCGCCCCCGTCTGTTCCGGGGAATTGCTGACATTTTGGCCACCTGGGTTCATTGTACATATTTCTGCCGTGTGGTAAATCCAGGCGTTTCCTGTAACTGCATTCCACCTGTCCGTTTTTGTGTTTTCCATCTTGGCTATGTACTCCCAGAATTGCTTTTGTTTGTTCGGTTTGCATAATTCAAATAGTGTGATCCATTCCTTCTCCATCATCTGGCATTTTTCTTTCCATGCTAAGTGTTTGTGGTTCAGATGGGCGTCTTTGTAGGCTCTCACTGCCACCAGGGAGCCACTTTTCCGGAATACCCGTCTGGTCTGTCTGAGGGTGCGGGTGCTATTCTTCAACTTTATATTGCATCGTTCTTGTTGCCTCACCGATTTGTGGTTTGTATTCCTTGCCCCTTTCAATAGACCTGCCCGCAGTGCTTCAATCCAACTGTCCCAACTCTGGATGGTAGAGGAGAAAAGTCCACTATGTACATTCCCTAGTAGTCTCTGCTTGCAGCTTTCCCAATTCAAAACCGTGAAGTGGTTCCATCTAATCCTCTTCATGAGTTTGTGCTCCTCCAGTTGGAAATGGAGTTTGGAATGTGTTTAGCAAACAAATGATGTTTTAAACCCAGATCTCTGTGACTGGAAGTGAATGTTTGCATTGTCCAGCATTCTGTCCATTTATTGTTTCTTTTGCATCTGTCGCTCTAAGTGGGAAGGGTATGCCCAGACATTGGTCCCATACTCACTACACCACTTGATTCAAGCTAGCCTGGCTGATGAAGGGTGATGCCCTGAAACCGGTCCAAGAACGCTTGATTCTGGTCCAGGGAGGAACTGGCTTGGCAGTTCGGGCTGGACTGTTCTCACAAGGAACAGGGTCAAGACTGATTTGCATATGGCTGGGTCCAAACTGGGGTGGTGTGGTGAGCGAAAGAATGATAGATTAAACCCAGATCTTTGTGACTGGGGTGAATATTGGCATTGTCCAGTATTACATTCATCAATTGTTTCTTTTGAATTTGGAATGTGTTTATTCACTAGTTTCAGTGCTTTAAAAGTATCTATAAGTATTTGGCGACAATGTGTTTCCAAGTGTTTCGACATGATGATGGTAGAGTCTATGCGGTAGGGGTTGTAAAGTGTGCATTCCAAATTTATCCAACGAGGGTGAGCAATTGTATCAGATAGCAGCCAGTGGACACATTGTGTCACTAAAAAGGCTGATTGTAGTGCTTCCAGTTTGATAGTTTGCAGCCATCAAGTGAAAAATCTAATCACAGGGATTTCTATGGAATGCTGCCTTTTTTGTCATTACATAGGAATGATTAAGTAAATGTGTCATTCAAAGAAGGAGGGTGATAATCTCTGGGGAAGCATATATGTGGCAAGGTTGACCACCAGGGCAATCATCATTTTGAGGGTTTCAAGTCTAACCCCCCCATGATATGTGTTTAGGGGCCCATTTGAACAGGAGGTCTTTGACTATTTTAACTATAGTTGGTGATTCATTATGTTGTAAAGATTCTGTTAAATCGCTGGTAAACGAGATACCTACTGATAACGCTTTATTTCAAGTCACAAATCTAAAAATGCCACTTTTAGGAAGATTACATTTTCTTGTCCTAACATTTTGAGGCCTGCTGCTGGTATCCTGTGCCACATGACTGTGACTGGCTCTGCTGTTGGGGTTTGGGTATTCCTGCCAGTCTGTGAGACAAAGGGGACTGGGTTTAGGCAGAATGGGCTTTGAAGGAACTGTTCTCTGCTCCAATTACACTTGAAAGGGCTTGCCACCAGCACACACAAAGGAACCTGACACCAGACGTTTGTCATTCCAGACTTCTTGGAGCCTTGGCAGTGGAGGGGAAGAACTTTTCAGAAGCTGCCTTGTTCCCCAGAAGAAAGCCCTAATGCTACCAGAGGATTGCCTTGAGGCCTTCCTTGTTCCCCCAGAGAACAGCACTTCTGCTTGAAGCCTGCCCAGATCTCTGAAAAGTAAGAATCGGCCTGCTTCATTCATCCCAGGCTACCTGAGTTACACTAAGGGTCAGTTGTTCTGCATTCTGTTCATCAATTGTTCTTTTTGCATTTGTCACCCCGAAAGGGATGGGTATGCTCAGACGTGAGTCCTGTGCTCTCCATGCTACTGGAGTCAAGCTATCCTGGCTGAAGAGGGGTGAAACCCCAAAACCGGTCCTAGGATGCTTGTTTCCAGTTCAGGGAGGACCTGGCCTGGCAGTTCGGACTGGACTGTTCCCATTGGGTGCAGGGTCAAGACTGATTTGCATATGGCTGGGTCCAAACTGGAATGGCATGGTGAGCAAAAAAACTATGGATATAGGCCCAGATCTCTGTACTGGGGTGAATGTATGACATTGTTCTGCATTCTGTCCATCAATTGTTCTTTTTTCAGTTGGCTGACTTCCTTTTTTGAGCTACAGACACACGATAAGCTCCAGAGGACTTCATGCAACTGCATAGCTGACCTGCTATTCTGGACTTGCCTTAGTCCTGTTAGCCTCTGCTAGAGTGAGTTCCTGATCCCCAAGAGGTGCCTCCCCAGAGTTCACTACCATACAAGAAAAGGTGAAATCCTGAAGTTTTAGGCTCTACGCAACCGTGAACAGGCCCATACTCCTCCGCCTGTGATGACCACCAACATGAAGCTCTGGTGAACTCGACTCTTTGGGTTATAGGAACCCCCAGCGATGACCTGCAAAGCGACAGCTTTATATCGCGCTACAGCAACTACAGCCTGTGGTAACCACCAATGGGAACCTTCAGCAACAACTATATGTGACACATCTTTAGTACCATCCTGCTATGGGTTCATGCACATCCAAGTGGACACTGAAACAACAGTACTGGCCATTTTCAAAACAAAGGAAGGAGCAAAAAGTGATATGCACATAATTGACGGGTGTTTTCTCAATTTTAAAGTAGAAGATGGGTTAGAGAAGCATTTGGATCTATGTCATCAATTTAGAGTAGGGACGATCCCTTTAACATCATTTTCTGCAAAGTGGTCGAGTACTGATGCTAGTAACTGCCCTTATTAAGCTGATCAAGTGATGATTGTGCCACATGTGTTGTTTGCTAACCCGGCCTATGCTCAGATTTGTTTCGCTTGGCTAGCACCCATGTGCGGGCTAATGGGGACTTCTTCTCACTGCACTGCTTTGATGATACTAAGAACTGACTCTTCTACATTATATGCTAGTGCAACAGTAACGTTTTTGGGGCTGATAGGGACAAATAGAAGATCAGTTATTAAATGATGATGTTTCTGTACTAGTTCTGAAGCTCTGATTAACAAGTGCTGGCTTTATAAATTGTTTAATATGTTCTACTTTCTTAAACCGCTTCTTTTAACTACATGCAATACTTTGCATAAATCTAAGCTGTCAAATGATTTTAGGTCTTAAAATGTGATATGTTTTTACTAGCACTGATTTGAATGTTAAAATGTTGTTGTTATTAATTGTTTTTAATGGAAAAACTTTTACAGCTTTGCCGAAATAAAGTACATTTGAAATATGTGACACCCAACCGGATCTGCGTGCTACTGTGATGACAATCCACAATCCTCTCCCTGCTCTTTTCAGCCTCCTGCACCATGAACAGAATTCTTTGTGCCCTGCTTTGAGAAGGTAACTTTTTCAGCAGGACTAACCTCAATCTTGTATTCTGCATGTGTTCCATCATAGTCGGCCTAAAGTTGTAATTTTTCTCTGGTCTAGCACGACCAGATGACCGCCAATTACACTTTGTGCTTTTAGGCACTATAGTTACATAAAACTTCTGATCTCATTTCTTTATTAAAATATACTGTATTTTGTCTAAATTGGTTTGGGATTTTACTTGTGTTTTGTTTTAATTTTACTGCTGCTTGTGTGATTACACACTGCCTCCAAGTTAAGCCTGACTGCTTTGTGCCAAGCAATAATAGGGTAAACCACAGGTTAATTTACTTTTGTATTTCAAATCGAAAACTCTTGTGGTTATTTCCTTAGTGGGGCTTCCACCCCCTCAACCAGTAACCCAATTTCTTATAGTAGTCATGGTCCCGATATGCCGGAGCCTGGCTACAATCAGCTTGGTGGGAAGCCAGGTGGCAGAGGCCTGACAGGGACTCGGTGCTCCCTCTTAAGGGTAAAGAACTGTGCGAGTCCATCTGGCGAACCAGTTATTGTACACAAGCTGCTAGAAATGTGATCATTGTATTGTCGTCTATCCTTTCAGAAAGGGCAACAAATATATTATTGTTTCTTCTAGACCTCCCCTTAGAATTATCTGCCCTATATTTCAAGAACCCCAACTCGCTCAAGTTAGTTCTCCAGCTTTTCCATAAAGCTCATCCACATCTAGCCCCAAGTCCAATAAAGACTTCTTTGCCTTACTGATTGATTCTGCTATTTTTCTAAGGTTGTCTCAGAGTAAGTCTAAGTCTATTACAACCATATCAATCTTTTGTTCCAAGCAGTCTCTATTGGATCCTGTAGCTTCTAGGATTGTGTCAAGTCTATCCCCAGAATTTGGCATTTGACATGGTAGGCTGTCAAAATAGGAGGAGGACTAGTTTATGTGTGGTCTGCATTGCCCCTGGAGCATGCTATATCTGATACTGATACACGTTCCTCTCATTCCTTTCAGGGTTCATCAAAAAACTCCAAGAGGGAAGGACGTTCAGACGGACAACAAGAGCGTACAAAGTCCAGAGACAAGCAGAACACTCAAGACTATACTTCCAAAAAAGAAGATCAAGCCAAACCAAAACCACAATTCAAAAAGAAGAAGGTTGCAGGTCTATAGATCAGACATGCCCAGAATTCTGAGGACTCGACTACTGACCGGGAAATGGGCTCTGACGATGCTAGACAGTGCAGCAGAAGTAACAAAAGCTTGCCAGAACCTGACGGAATTTCTGATGACAGCGGACTTGAATGATTATAGCACGGTGGAAACACCTGATACTAGGGTAAGTGTCCCACATAAATTGTATGAAGTTAGGTGTCTCTTTTGGGAGAACCTGACATTTGGCTATGATATTTCGTTAGGTGAATAAGATTGGCCGCCAGCATTCGTCATGGATTGCCCTAGGGAAAAAACTGTAATTTTACTATCATTTTCTGACCATGTTCCAAAATATTTAAACTATATATATGCGTGGGAGTGGGCGGTAGCCCCGGCTCCAGCACTGTACAAAAACCATGTTGGATGAGATGAAGATTCAACCCTCCACATTATTCCACTAAAAAATACTTTAACTACACAAAGTCATTATCCTATAAAGATAATATTTACCTAATGGACAATGACCTGGAGGAACACTTGAACAGAGTAAATACCATAATTTGGGGATTTGCCTCTGAGGGTTATATATTCAACTTAAAAAAATAAAAAGTAGCCCACCTTAACGTCCTTTTTCTAGGATATGAGTTTTCGAGTGAAGGGAAAAGCTTGGCAGCAAATTTGTTTGAAAAGTGTGCGCTACTCCTCCAAAAACATTAAAAAAACAATTACACTAAATCTTGGGATTCTTGAAATTTGGCAGAACATACATTTTGGATTACATAGAAAGAGTAAAGCCTTTCTACAATTTAATAAAACCTGACTTTTCAGTTAGGCAATGGACACAGGAACACACAGATACACTGCGTTCCTTACAAGCTGATATGATAGCTTCAAAACACTTACGGACACGCGTAAACGTTCGTAATCTGGTGATCAAATAGTTGCGTGTCAATCTGGGTACACCTATTTAACATATAATGAAGGTGAAACAGTACCAATAGCATATAAATCTCACTTGTACGCAAATGCTGAGATGTGTTTTGCATCTACACAAAAAATTGTAACCGCAGTACAGACTGAGGTAGTTAGAGAAAGAGCCCTGGCTCAAGGGAAACGTATAATAGTTGTGACCCCGGTTCCAGCTTTAGAGGCTGCAACAAAGGCAAGCGTTCCTAACGCTAAAGCCTTACATCCCAAGATGGATACAATGGGCTAATTCTCTCAAAGCAACAGACGTACAATACAGGTACGTCCCAAATTTAAAACCACAAGCATTCCTGCAAAACGAGCAAGAATATCGTCTACCAAATGAGATAATGCCTCTAGATCAGTATGAGTACATTATTTACACTGACGGTTCTGCGCAACCGGCGATAGGGAGTAAACAGCAATACAGCACCGCATGTGCTATCATTAAAGGACGAATGCGGGATGGAAAGTTTCATCCAAATTGCACAAAAACAGCATCTCTTGGAGACTGCATGGCACAGCTGGCAGAACTAAAAGCACTAATACTGGCACTGGTAAATACGGATCGAGAATTCCCCACGTTAATCCTGTGCGATTCCCTTTAATGTGTACAGTCATACAATTAATATTTAAATCACTGGAGGCAGAATGGGTTTAAAGATGTGAGCGGTGGCACAATTAAGCATAAAATGCTAAGGGAACAAGTAGTAGAGTTGAAGAACGAACTACCAAGGGCTCACGTGATACACACATTGAGTCATCAACGTGATGGCGTTCACGTTTAAGGGAATTCATTGCCCGACGAAGCCGCAAAGGGGGCTTTACACACGGCTTCCCAAGCTGCAATCACTCGTTCAAAAATGAGGATAGATAGTGAGATAATGGTTGCAATTATTGCAACACGCAATAACACAGCAGTACCAAAAAGATTTCCACTCAAGTACTCCTACAAGTTAGATGCAAAAAATGTTCCATTTGCTCAAATTCCTGTAGTGGGGGATGCAGTAATACCAAATATGGATCGAAGGTTAGGATTAATTCTAGCAGCACACGAGGGTATAGGTTCTGCACATGCAGGGGTTTCTGCTACTGTTTCTCTATTGAAACAATGCTACTGGTGGCCAAGACTAAAAAGGCAGACTAAAGACTATGTCATGAAATGTGACGTCTGTAAACAGATGAAAGGCTCCACCGTAACACGTCCAGTGCAGGCACCATTACTAATATCAGACAAACCAGTTGGATGTGTTTATTTGGACCACTGCTTCCCCTTACAATCTGATGGGCCTTACAAGTATATCATGGTTGCAGTGGATTCCTGCTCTGGGTGTGGCCCCAGCGCTCGGCTGATGCTCAAACTGTTGTAAAAGATTTGGGAGTATTTATACGCAATTGGCACACTTCATTCTGACCACGGCCCCATTTTTAGCTCTAGGGCTTACAAGGATGCTATGGGAAGTCTGGGTGTAGCATCGCGGTACTCCTCTCTGTACCCTCCAGAGGGAAATTTGTTTGTGGAGAGGAAAACCCACCTCAAAGCAAACTTCAACAGCTTGAGAATTAGGCTCGGTGAAAATTGGGTAAAACATCTGTATGGAGTCCAAAGGGCATTAAACAATCAGCCACGAAGCTCTCTGTGGGGGTCACTCCTTGTGAGGTCCTATTCAGGACGAGAATGTGGGTACCTGATCTTGATTGTGAAGGCACAGTGGCATGAAATACCTTTTGACATCCATAAACGCTTGGCTGTTTTACAGGACCTGGACGAAACCAGGGCATTACACAGTAATGTCAATATAAAGAAGAACGCCACTGGGGAAGTAAAACGTGTCATGGCAAGACTTATCTGGATCCTTAAAGTTAGGGATCTGGTCAGAGAGAAAATAGTGGACGAAAAAGAATTTGGACCATCATACAGAAAGCCTGTACCTGTCCTGGCAGTTGAAGGAACAAGAACTGTACTTCTGCCACCTCTTGCTGGTAAAAAGGAGAAAAGATTTGTCTCAATTGATCTAACCGATACTGAGTAGTAGCTATGAAGTAGCAGACACCCTCCTCTCACAACTATACAAGAAGTTCTAACAGAAAGACTCATCACGTTTGAAGGACTAAGCAACAATGCAATGGAACTCGTTCCACTTGATACTGAAGTTCAAAATGAGAACTCCACTGAAAGACAAATTACAATTCAAACAAACACGGAGATCTACGTCAACGTGTCCCAACAAACACCCAACCAATCTATTCTGCCTCTTTTATTGCCCCGTTGCCTGAACAAGGGTTTGACCTATGGAAAGACACTATAGACTTAAAATCCGTCTTAGGTACTAGAGATTGGCAGGTCCAAGGAACTGCGGCACTATTTAGAGCATGTCTTATTCCTCAATAAATAATGTTCTTGAATGAAATAGTGCAACAAACAACTTGTCTTAGGTTAGCCAGGAATAAAGATTTTAATACACCTCGGGTGCCAGCACCATCACACACTGAGGATAACATAACATCACAGAAAGAGGTTACAGTAGATTACATTTTGCAAAGCAATAGATCAGACCCCGATTGGAAGGAATGGTTGGTTTGGCCTGTAGACACCAACAACTGTCAAGAAAGATTCTTGCGTAAAATTAAAGGATTTAGTATTAATATGCCGGATCCACGTTATGTACAAAGACAACACCCAGGGGTAGCGACATCTTACAGTGTTGGAAAGTTATGCCTAGATTGGCTACAAACCTCAACACTCACACAGGTGAAACAACACTTATCCTTACTTACAGTGGATGTGGACCTACGGAATTTTTTATTAGGTCCTAGGAAACCATGTCACAAACGTTTCTATTATGCCATCTACAATGAGATTTGGAAGATTTCACAACAAGAGGCCGCAAAAAGATTACAAGAAATAGATCTTATTAATCTAGAGAAAGCTCTTGCAGTGGTCGATAATGGGTTAACAACATTAACATCCAGGATATATTCACTGAGCAACATTGTATTTTCTGCTATCGATGTACTAGAACAAGATTTGTCTATATCACAACACCAGAAATCGCAATTACGTCCTATTATGTTACTGAGCTCGACGCTGCAATCTCTGCGCGCAGGCTATGTGCCATGGCGTTTTATAAACAGCATGTCTCTGTTTTCCTGGTACAATATGACAGAGAAGCAGATAGAAATGGCACAAAGGGAAGCAAAGTATACAATGCTGCGCATTAAAAGACTGGACAGATTAGCATTCACAGTGGCAGAATCACCCTCCACAGAATGGTTAATCCATGGCCACATAACTTTTACGAAACTATGGAGTAAGGCCCCTGTGGACACGTGGTTAGGCTGGACCCTATTTAAATGAGAAAAACACAAAAATGCCTAAACCACCAATATTTTAAACAAAATTCGATGGGCCAAATAACCAATTGTCTAATTTGACCAGGTAAATTTATTTATACCAACTATTTATATCTATTTTTTCAACTTTTTATAGAAACATTTTAGGCAGATAAGACCACTGTACATACATATATTTAACACTGTTGTACAATACAATTTACAAACAAAAGAATAACAATCGTAAAAAAAAGTAATTTCTAACATCCTACATAAAACACAAGACTAATCAACAAGACAATACATCAAATAATCATGTGCCTTGGAATTTGATGCTTAAACCAATTAAAAACTAAAGGAGTTGTCAATGAATGACCCCTATTTGGACCAGCAGACGCTGGTTTTAGTGCATTGATTTAGCGAAAAAATGCTCCTTTTGTAAATGCCGACGCGTTTCGATTCCAGGACACCAGTTCCTGGGATCTCTTCAGGGCGTAGTCATTATATCAGATGATTTCCTAAGGGAGTAGGAGCTGTGGAATGCATTCTTGTAATCACACGAGTCTTGTATCGTGAGGGATCAGGCTTCCTTGCCTGTTTGGTGGCTGTCTCTGGGTTACGTGCAATGTGCCATTCTTATTGTGCCACTATGTTCGGGTTTCTGCTGGTTGAATCAATGTACCTTTTTATTATCAAAACACCTGGATTTTTCAACGGGGTTACAGCTCAAATGTAGCGCGGTGTCCTTTCGTGCTGTGCGAAAGACGGTGGTCACGTTTCTCTCCCTTTTTTGATGCGACTCGAGAGGAGCAGCAATCACTGAAGTTCGACTCGCCAGGGTCACAGGGAAGACCCAGGATGTCCGATCTAGGAACAGGAATCTGTAGATACAGGTAGGAGTAAAGAGTGAGATCTTCTGCTAGATCTTCTCTCTGAAAAGTGTCAAAGCCAAGTAATGTTTGTAGGCTTGGGCACAATTTGTATAAGGCCAGTCCTGAGATGTTAACTGTCCCCAAAGTCTTGTGAGGCTCTGTAGAGGAAGCACTTAATCCTGGAAAGACCATAACAAGAGATGGGAATGAAAGGAATAGGGGGTCATAAGGACTGAAAGCAAAAGCGCCTTGGAAAAAGAATATTCTCAGGGACAGACAAACAAATAACCCATGCAACAAAGTGACTAAACAACGTACTGTGCAACTTGCTCGCTTCGCAACACAGTATTCTGGACAGCTGCTGAGGGTGACCAGGAGTGCCTGGGACAATGCTGCACACTCCATGGAGTTCACGCCGTGCTTCTACCAGAGATAGTAAATTGCTGAAGGGATTGTACTTTGTTCTATTAGCAGAGCCATACTAGGACTAACCCCAGGACATCAAAGGGAAAGAAACATAGCATACATTTTCTTCTTTCTTATGTTAATAATATTACAAATATGAATACATAAAAACATGTTTTGATTATTCATGTATCTAACCCTGAGATCCTGCCAATCATCTCAGGACCAATAACTGCTGCCACCTGCTACTCTATAGTGTCATGTATTCCTATAGGTTCTGAATCAATCCCCCTATTCCTGACCCTATTCTGGTTAAACTAACTATCAAGTTAACTAACAGTCAGCCCATGAGGCAAGAAAAGCCCCCATGATGCAGATACCGTTATCTGACGCAGTCACACTACGGCACAGGAACGTGTTATCTGATTAGGTCATAACGCTTGAGATCTAATTAGACAAGCGACATTCCTCCAGCCCCTGATAAGGCATACGACGTTCTCATAGCAAATCAAACCTATGACAACCTGGAAAATCCGTGCGGCCATTGTTTTGATTTCACAGAGAACTTCAGTAAAAGAATGTGCTAACGAGCAAGTCGTATGACATCTTTATTGACGTATCTATGTCCATCCTTACGTCAATCTCGGCACCTTTAAGGTATAAATATTGCCGATCTTGCCCTATGCAAACACACGCGTGGTGACGAGACGGAGCAGCCATACTTGCCGAAGCCCAGAAGCAGAGCAGACCCCGCTGGCAGCAGCCCCGCCTTCCTGACGCGCTGAGAGACGCGCTGCTATCTCCTGCTCAGAGACCCAGCACCGGCGCTTTCGGGCAGCCCTCGCAGGCGGCCTGGAATATCGAGAGCAGAGAAAGAGATACCATTCCTCATTCATCCTAACTTCCAGGTACAGAACTGAATAACCCCTCACAGAGAATTCTTTAGTTATTCACTTGGCAAAAACAAACTTAACTTAAACTGTAACTTTCTATTCCCGCCCACTCATTAGACTTAGGTCAGGTACACGGGGTAGGCGTATTTAGAAACACCAGTTGAGTACGTTTAGTCAAATGTATATGTGTATGTAAATATATTTTAATCATTTTAAACATCATATGGCTCAGAAACCATATCAATGTTTTTACAGTATTATTTTATACTATTGCTTTTAATGTATGCACTTTACTTAACTATAAGTATTGCAATAATATCGATCCATTTCTCTTGTACGAGAAAAGAGACTTATCAATAAATAACACCTTTTTATTGAACACGCCCGTCTCTTCCTTTTCTCTACAATCTGATGAGACTAAGAATGCACGTACTGACCGAGTAAAATAATTGCCTTGTGCTCACACGACTCTGGAGATATACTCTTGATTAGGGGAGAGCAAAGTTGTCATGTTCTATGGTTGTCAGAAACTAAATCCCTTCTTGTCTAATCAGGGGAGTTAATTCTTTCCTGAACATTCGAGAAAGTTTCTAGCGAACTCTGAGCTACGCTGGCAAACCCAAAACTTAAGTCTAGTATCGACAGTAGTAGACCTAGTTAACGTCTGGCCTAGGCCTTTACTGCTGTAGGTATTATTCCAATGCGCAGAGCCTATTGGGAAGATAGGAACTACACTCCATGGCGCCCAACGCGTTTGGAAAGGGCGATAAAACTAACGTAAGACATTTAGAGTAACTCAGTCGTGCTTTCTCACTCAGACCCCTTTTCCCAAATACTCCAAAGACGTCTGGAGTGGGTGAAAGGTAATATCCTCCAAAACCTCGCAGGAGGGAACTCCTATGTAAGGTTCTTGGTTTAGTCAACGTTGAAGGATACACTGTTCCAAAATATTGTGCATCTAATCTTTGTTCCATAAGAAACCTGATCTGCAAACAAACATAATACCATCCTGTCGGTAAAATGGGAGACAGTGATGATGAAAGAGAGGCAGTTAGATTAGCAGCTGAAATAGCAGCAGCTGATACTGCAGCACTAGATGCGGACGGGGATATAATACTCATCCCGGTCGCCAAAAGGAAATCTATAACCTTAAAACTTATAGAAAATGGACTGACACCTAGAGGTGGCACAGTCATATTCGTAATTGAGGCACACGAATATCGGCAGACAGAGGTATACTATACATGGATACATTTTCCAGCAGCAAATGCTGTAACAAAGTACTTCCACTATTACAAAATAGAGGTTCCACCCGACATTTACACTCCTTTCGAGGAGGTGGAAGTACCACTCAAATTCCAAGAGCATTTGCTCTTATTTGATGGCGCCCTAATACATAATAATCACATCACCAGGCTCGGTCCTTTAGGTAGACCAGGAGCAACGTGGCCGGTCTTAGCCGGATACACACCACACCCAGACATCGAAGGAATGTCTACAGGAGAGCTGTTAATACAGCTAAAACAATTACTAAAAATTCATAGACAATTAGTCCAGTATGTAATGCGGACTTCAACAATTCAGCCAGCGATTAAACTTCCACAGCTGACCCCTCACCAGGGGAACACAAATAAAATCACACCACAGAACATCCAATCCTGCCTAGGTAAAGTTCCGGCTAAACGGGAACAGATACCATTCTGGTTGGCACAGAAAATCATCCAAATAGAGGCGGTGTTTCCTGACACCACCCCGCTAGAAAAACACAGGATTCTGACTATATGTCTCCCAATGGGAATCGCACCACACATAGAGGACTGTGACACTTGGGGTACAGTCTTTGCTTCAATCTACACAAAAACGCACGGTGTTCCATCCATTTCGGTAATACCAGATGTGCTAAAACAAATTCAAGATGAATACGGTCCAGAACCAGCTTTAACTCTTGGTATGAAATTACTGAAAGACTTCAAGCAGGTCTCGGCTATATTATTAGCCAATATAAAAGGTGAAGCAGCAAACGTGGCGATCCGCCAGAGGTTAAAAGAGACAGATATAGCAGACCAACCAGCTGAAATTGCCAGAATCATAGAAAAATACTATGAAGAACTAGGTAGAGATAGTTTAGGTGGAATACCAGTAAAACCGCAACTGACTGAAAGTCCAGAAAAAATATTTTTTAATAATAATTCACCAAAAAAGAACTGGGATGGAAACAAACAATCCAATCCAAAAGAAAAGAAATTCCAGTCCCAAGGAAGGTCTCCTAGGCGAAGGGAGAAATCTCCGAACCAGAGACACAGGTCACCCCAGAGTGACCCCTCTGGGAAAAGATATAACCTTAGAAATAGGGATAATATTAAAAAACCTGATAGATATCAAGACATTGATACATGTCCCTCTCAATCTTTTCAGACTTCCTCGCAGAAATCGGAAAGAAGAGGACGATCAGAAGAGCACGCCAAGTCCAAAGACAAGGAACCTGTTCAACAAAAAAAGAAATTACAATTTCCAAAAAAGAAGGTAGCCAGTATCAAGGTAGTTAACAATGCCGAGAATACTGAGGACACAACTGAAAAACGGAGAGTGGGCTCAGACAATGCTAGACAGCGCAGCAGAAGTGAGCATAGCTCGCAAAGTTCTTATGAATCATCTGGAGACAGTGGACACGAATGAATATCTTCAAGTGGAAACTGCAGACACCAGAGTTAGCAAACCCCACAAGATATACGAGATAACATTACGTATAGAGGGAGATAAGACTAGGAAAATTAGGGGACTATTTTGGGATAACCTCTCCAAGGGTTATGACATCCTTCTAGCTGAAAAAGACTGGCCACCAGAGTTTGTCAGGGAGTGCCCTCATGGCGAAGAAGTAATTATGCCTGCCTTCTCGAATCAAATCCCGATTCATAAAAAATACACACTTGCTAGAAAGTGGGCAGTGGCCTTAGCACCTGCTTTATATAAAAATCATGTAGGATGGGATGAGGATTCTCCTCCTCACAAAATCCAGTTAAAATCACAACCTACTGCACAAAGGCAGTACCCAATTAAGCAAGAAGCTAAAAAACAGGTAAATGAAATACTAGATCAGCTAGAATACCAGGGGTGATTGAAACTTGCACCTCACAAATGAACAATCCTTTGTTTCCGGTCTCCAAACCAGACAATTCATATCGTCTAGTTTTGGATTACCGACACCTTAACACATGTTGCAAAACCTTTGCAGTGCAAAACTCACACAGTGCTGCACTAATGAATAACATAGTGCGCAAAAAATACAAAACAACCTTGGACATCTCCAATGGATTCTTTTGTCAAAACATAGCACCAGAGAGCAGATATTTAACTGCATTCTCAGTAAATGGCACTCAAAAGCAATTCTGTCGGTTAGCCCAGGGGTACAAGAACAGCCCGGGGGTATTCTCAGCGAGAGTAACAGAATTACTGCAACTATATGATGATGAAGCATTATCTTATGTCGATGACATTTACTTAACAGACGATGACTTGGATACTCACTTGAAAAGAGTGAACACCATAATACTTGGGTTCGCAGCAGAGGGTTACAAATTCAACTTTAAAAAATCCAGAATTGCCCATCTGACAGTCCTATTCTTAGGATATGAGTTATCAAGTGAAGGTAAAAGCCTGGCAGACAATTTCCTAGAGAAATGTGCCGTAATCCAAGCTCCTAAAACACTAAAAAAACCTACAGTCAATTCTAGGCTTCCTAAATTTCGGAAGAACATACATTGCAAATTACGCAGAAAGGGTCAAACCCCTTTATGATCTAATTAAACCAGACTTTAAAAGATCCAATTGGACTCAAACACACACAGAAATTTTGAGATTCTTACAAACAGACATGCTAATTAAAACAAAATTAGAAACACGTGATAACACACGCAATCTTGTGATTCGAGTCATCCCAGGGAGATGCGGATTCACATACCTAACCTCTAATGAGGGAGAAAAGGTACCAATTGCATTCAAATCACACTTGTACACTAAGGCTGAAATGAAATTTAGCCCAACGGAAAAAATTCTTACAGCAACACAGACAGCTATAGCAAAAGAACGAGCCCTGGCACAAGGTAAACGAATAGTAATCGTGACACCAATACCAGCCTTAGAGGCGATAACAAAGGCAAGCATTCCAAATGCTAAAGCACTCCATCCAAGATGGATACAATGGGCTAACTCTCTTGCTGCAACAGACGTGGTGTACGAATTTGATCCTTACTTAAAAACACAAGAATTTCTCCAATATGAATTTGAATGTCCTCCGCCAACCGAAATTCTGCCTCTAGATCACTACGGCTGTATAATATATACAGACGGATCAGCACAACCCGCAGTAGGGGGTAAACAAGCTTACAGTGCTGCGTGCGCGATTGTTAAAGGTCGTTGGCACGAAGGGAAATTTAAACCAACCCTCACTAAAACACAATCCCTAGGAGATTGTACAGCTCAGCGAGCTGAACTACTAGCATTCAAGATGGCGCTTGAAAATACCGATCGAGAATTCCCCACACTCATAGTGTGCGATTCGTATTATTGCGTTCAGTCTTATAATGAATACTTGCAGATCTGGCTTCAGAACGGTTTCAAGGATGCGAAAGGTGGCACAATCAAGCATAAAATGCTCTGGGAACAAGTAGCTCTTTTACAAAAAGAACTACCAAAGACTCACGTGATACATACACTGAGTCATCAACGTGATGGCGTTCACGTTGCAGGGAATTCATTGGCTGATGAGGCCGCGAAGGCAGCTGTGCAAACGGCTTCCGTAGCTGCCGTCACCCGGTCAAAAACAAAAATAGACAGCGAAATATTACAAGCTGTCAGCGCTTCAGAAAAGGATTCGATAGAACCACTCCCTAAAGGCTTTCCAGTAAAATACTCATACATAACTGATGCAAACAATGTTCCTTTTGCTCGAATCCCTGGAGTGGGGGATAGGGCAATTCCAAACATGGAACATAGGTTAGGACTAATAATAGCGGCACACGAAGGGCTTGCTTCTATCCATGCTGGCGTCTCAGCCACAGTATCATTATTAAAACAGAGATACTGGTGGCCACAAATGAGAAGACAAACGAGGAACTATGTTCTAGCATGTGAAATATGTCAAAAAATGAAAGTATCAACGGTGAGACGTCCAGCGCAGACGCCCCTTCTAATCTCGGATAAACCATTAGCCTGTGTTTATCTAGACCACTGCGGTCCCTTACAAAGGGATGGTAACTATAAATATATCTTGGTTGCAGTGGACTCATGCACGAGATTTATATGGATGTGGCCCCAGCGAACGGCTGACGCCAGAACTGTTATAAAAGATTTGCGAGTCTTTATCGGCACATACGCAATTGGCATGCTGCATTCGGACAATGGTCCTGCTTTTAGCTCTCGGGCTTATAAGGAGGCCATGGTCAGCATGGGCGTGCAATTGCGGTACTCTTGTCCATTTCACCCTGAGGGGAACGGAATTGTTGAAAGAAAAAACCGTGACATAAAGCAATCTATAACGGCAAAGGTATTAGGTTCGGGAGCTGGGTGGGTCAAACATCTAATAAGTGTCCAACGTAGTCTAAATAACTTGCCAAGAAATTCTCTGAAGGGATTCAGTCCGTACGAATTATTATTTGGAACTAGAATGATTATCTCTGACCTCGACAGTCAGACTTCAGTGGTTAAAGAAAAAAGCTTTGATGTCAAAGACCGTTTGGCTATTTTGCAGGACTTAAACAAAACAAGAAAAGACCTGAGCAACATACAGTTGAAACAACAGCCAACAACCACTGGAGAATCACCACCTGTCCCAGCAAGACCTGTCTGGATTCCAAAAGTCGGGGATCTAGTCAGGGAGAAGATCGCGGTAAAGAAGGAATTTGGGCCTTCTTACAGAAAAGCAGTTCCTGTCTTGTCTGTCAACGGGACAAGATCAGTTGTACTACCGCCACTTGCTGGTAAAAAGAAGAACCGAGTTGTATCCATCGACCTGGTAAAACCACAACATGTGGCCGATAACAAACAGTAGGCCAAGTGGACTCCCAATAAGTAGCAGAACACCAAGGTTTGCTACCAGTACAGAGGTCCTAACAAAGAGGCTCATCACATTCGAAACGCCTACAGAAGAACAACAAGGACTATGCAACAATGCAATAGAACTCAGACCTCTGAAAACCCAAATAAAAACATTTAGCAGAGACACACCAATCTATAATGAAGTATCAGGTGACAATTCAAGAAACAAAAATCCTGAAGCAATTGGAACAATTGACAGAACTGCATCCGGCTACTTCATCAACTTCGATGATTCCTCTGAAAGCCTCAGTGAATCAAAGACACAGCCATCATCAAAATCCTTTAAAGACAAAGCTAAGGAACTTTTGAACCAACTGAAAGAAACATATCTGATTTCTCCATGGATTGAATTTTGGGTGGGGTTTGGTGCATTTATCCTCATACTTTGGCTCATCATGGTATTAACTTTGGGACGCTTCATTGAGGGAAAATATGCCAAAATGGACACAGCAAGTCAGAACATCAACTTGGTCCTCAAACCACACACATCTTCACACGTCGAGAAAAGAGAACTTTCTTCAGCCAACTTCACAGCCAATCCTATACCTGGTGGGGTAGCCTGGGACAACACTGACTATGAAATTTATGGTCCGGTCGAGATCCTGAAATATCCACACCAAATCAAGATCTCCTTGAGTGACTTTGCAAAACCAAACTCATTTGCTGATGATTGGGACTTCGAAAGCATTAATAACATGATGTCTGACTTAGTAATGTCTGCTAAATTTACAAAACATGATTATTTGCAAGGTTCTACAAATTATGATAGTATGTATTGCTATAACCACTATGGTAACCATTTTTTACATAAATCTGCACAACCTAGAAATGTTTTAAATTATAATCAATGGGAACATTGTGCAACACCTCCAAAAGGGAGCTCAAGAACCGTTTACGACAAATATTCATATTTTTCAGGTTTTAACACAAGTAATGCTGAAACATTTTATTTTAAATTGTCAAACAAGACAGGGATGAAAACCATGATAACCAACACAAAGTTGATATATTCAGATTCATTCTTCGAAGAAATGAATACTTTTGGATTTGATTATTGGGACAAAAATGTTGATTTGAAAAGTGTTTGGGGTACAAAAGAATGGCAAGTACAGGGTTTAGAAGCTTTGTTTAGAGCTTGCATGATCCCAGAACAAATGATATTTTTAAATGACACTGTTCAACAAACCACCTGTCTTGGCCTAGCCAAAATCAAAGATTTAAATAAACCGTCTATTCCAAGGCCAACAATGTTTAGCAATAGCTCTGATACGGATGAAGAGATAGACGTAAACCATATATTAAACCAAAACAGAACACATCCTGATTGGAAACAATGGTTAATCTGGCCCACAGATACAAATAACTGTCAAGACAGATTCCTGAATAAAACACAGGGGTTCAAAATGACCAGGCCAGACCCTAGATATCCCCAAAGACATCACCCAGGGATAATAACAACCTACAGTGTGGGCAAATTATGCCTTCAGTGGCTACAAACTTCCACACTGCCTGAAATTAAGCAACACCTAACTTTACTTACTGATGGTGCTGACTTGTGTGATTTCATAATGGGACCACGCAAACAGCGTCAAAAGCGTTTCATAGCAGCCTCTGTATATGCAGCATACAATGAGGCCTGGAAGGTTAATCAAATTGAAACAGCAGAGAGAATACGGGAAATTGACCGTATTAATTTGGAAAAATCACTTTCTGTAGTGGACAATGGGTTAATGACTCTGTCCTCCAGAATTTTTTCATTGGACAGCATTGTGTCTTCAGCAATCGATATATTATCGCAAGACTTACTGTTATTACAACATGGTCCGTCACAATTGCGTTCTATTGTACAGCTTGGCTGGACGTTACAAAATCTGCGTTCAGGCTATGTGCCTTGGCGTTTAATCAACACAACGTCACTATTCCAAATCTTTAACCTTACTGATAGACAAATCGGTATGGCGCAAAAGGGTGCTGATTATACAATCTTGAGCATTGAAAAACTAGAAAGATTACCAATGACAATGTCAGAACGACCTGTCAGTGAATGGATAATCCACGGAATCATAAATATTCCAATCTCAACCTTCAGGTTTCAATACTGCCAAAAATATATACAGGCTGGCATGTACGAGAAATTGGGGAAGGGGTACCTTAAAACAACTTGGAACCTGCCCTATTCACATGCATGTGTCAGTAATAAAGGACAGAAAGTGTTTCTTAGTGGCAACAATTGTGCTATGTCACTAAGCGGCACGCTTCTGTGTAACGGAATTAGTTTGCATGGAGCCTGTGTCATGTATTCCTATAGGTTCTGAATCAATCCCCCTATTCCTGACCCTATTCTGGTTAAACTAACTATCAAGTTAACTAACAGTCAGCCCATGAGGCTAGAAAAGCCCCCATGATGCAGATACCGTTATCTGACGCAGTCACACTACGGCACAGGAACGTGTTATCTGATTAGGTCATAACGCTTGAGATCTAATTAGACAAGCGACATTCCTCCAGCCCCTGATAAGGCATACGACGTTCTCATAACAAATCAAACCTATGACAACCTGGAAAATCCGTGCGGCCATTGTTTTGATTTCACAGAGAACTTTAGTAAAGAATGTGCTAACGAGCAAGTCGTATGACATCTTTATTGACGTATCTATGTCCATCCTTACGTCAATCTCGGCACCTTTAAGGTATAAATATTGCCGATCTTGCCCTATGCAAACACACGCGTGGTGACGAGACGGAGCAGCCACACTTGCCGAAGCCGAGAGCAGGAGCAGACCCCGCTGGCAGCAGCCCCGCCTTCCTGACGCGCTGAGAGACGCGCTGCTATCTCAAGCCGAGAGACCCAGCACCGGCGCTTCTGGGCAGCCCTCGCAGGCAGCCTGGAATATCGAGAGCAGAGAAAGAGATACCATTCCTCATTCATCCTAAATTCCAGGTACAGAACTGAATAACCCCTCACAGAGAATTCTTTAGTTATTCACTTGGCAAAAACAAACTTAACTTAAACTGTAACTTTCTATTCCCGCCCACGCATTAGACTTAGGTCAGGTACACGGGGTAGGCGTATTTAGAAACACCAGTTGAGTACGTTTAGTCAAATGTATATGTGTATGTAAATATATTTTAATCATTTTAAACATCATATGGCTCAGAAACCATATCAATGTTTTTACAGTATTATTTTATACTATTGCTTTTAATGTATGCACTTTACTTAACTATAAGTATTGCAATAATATCGATCCATTTCTCTTGTACGAGAAAAGAGACTGATCAATAAATAACACCTTTTTATTGAACACGCCCGTCTCTTCCTTTTCTCTACAATCTGATGAGACTAAATCCCTTCTTGTCTAATCAGGGAAGTTAATTCCTCCTTGAACATTCGAGAAAGTTTCTAGCGAACTCTGAGCTACGCTGGCAAACCCAAAACTTAAGTCTAGTATCGACAGTAGTAGACCTAGTTAACGTCTGGTCTAGGCCTTTACTGCTGTAGGTATTATTCCAATGCGCAGAGCCTATTGGGAAAATAGGAACTACACTACATGGCGCCCAACGCATTTGGAAAGGGCGATAAAACTAACGTAAGACATTTAGAGTAACTCAGTCGTGCTTTCTCACTCAGACCCCTTTTCCCAAATACTCCAAAGACGTCTGGAGTGGGTGAAAGGTAATATCCTCCAAAACCTCGCAGGAGGGAACTCCTATGTAAGGTTCTTGGTTTAGTCAACGTTGAAGGATACACTGTTCCAAAATATTGTGCATCTAATCTTTATTCCATTGAGAAACCTGATCTGCAAATAAACAAAATAACCTTTCTAACAGTAAAATGTCAGAAAGTGATGAAGAAAGAGAGGCAGTTAGATTAGCAACTGAAATCGCAGATGCTGATGCTACCATGCAAGCAGCAGACGCGGATATAATACTCATTCCGGTCATCAAAAGAAAATCTATAACTCTAAAACTTATAGAAAATGGACTGACACCTAGAGGTGGCACAGTCATATTCGTAATTGAGGCACACGAATATCGGCAGACAGAGGTATACTATTCATGGATACATTTTCCAGCAGCAAATGCTGTAACAAAGTACTTCCACTATTACAAAATAGAGGAACCTCCTAATGAGTACACTCCTTTCGAGGAGGTGGAAGTACCACTCAAATTCCAAGAGCATTTGCTCTTATTTGATTGCGCCCTAAAACATAACAATCACATTACAAGGCTCGGTCCTTTAGGTAGACCAGGAGCAACGTGGCCGGTCTTAGCCGGATACACACCTCACCCAGACATCGAAGGAATGTCTACAGGAGAGCTGTTAATACAGCTAAAACAATTACTAAAAATTCATAGACAATTAGTTCAGTATGTAATGCGGACTTCAACAATTCAGCCAGCGATTAAACTTCCACAGCTGACCCCTCACCAGGGGAACACAAATAAAATTACACCACAGAACATCCAATCCTGCCTAGGTAAAGTTCCGGCTAAACGGGAACAGATACCATTCTGGTTGGCACAGAAAATCACCCAAATAGAGGCGGTGTTTCCTGACACCACCTCGATAGAAAAACACAGGATTCTGACTATATGTCTCCCAATGGGAATCGCACCACACATAGAGGACTGTGACACTTGGGGTACAGTCTTTGCTTCCATCTACACAAAAACGCACGGTGTTCCATCCATTTCGGTGATACCAGATGTGCTAAAACAAATTCAAGATGAATACGGTCCAGAACCAGCTTTAACTCTTGGTATGAAATTACTGAAAGACTTCAAGCAGGTCTCGGCTATATTATTAGCCAACATAAAAGGTGAAGCAGCAAACGTGGCAATCTGCCAGAGGTTAAAAGAGACAGATATAGCAGACCAACCAGCTGAAATTGCCAGAATCATAGAAAAATCCTATGAGGAACTAGGTAGAGATAGTTTAGGTGGAATACCAGTAAAACCGCAACTGACTGAAAGTCCAGAAAAAATATTTTTTAATAATAATTCACCAAAAAAGAACTGGGATGGAAACAAACAATCCAATCCAAAAGAAAAGAAATTCCAGTCCCGAGGAAGGTCTCCTAGGCGAAGGGAGAAATCTCCAAACCGAAGACAGAGGTCACCGCAGAGTGACCCCTCTGGGAATAGATATAACCTTAGAAATAGGGATAACATTAAAAAACCTGATAGATATCAAGACATTGATACACGTCCCTCTCAATCTTTTCAGAATTCCTCGCAGAAATCGGAAAGAAGAGGACGATCAGAACAAAGAGAAGAGCACGCCAAGTCCAAAGACAAGGAACCTGCTCAACTAAAAAAGAAATTACAATTTCCAAAAAAGAAGGTAGCCAGTATCAAGGTAGTTAAAAATGCCGAGAATACTGAGGACACAACTGAAAAACGGAGAATGGGCTCAGACAATGCTAGACAGCGCAGCAGAGGTGAGCATAGCTCGCAAAGTCCTTATGAATCATCTGGAGACAGTGGACACGAATGAATATCTTCAAGTGGAAACTGCAGACACCAGAGTTAGCAAACCCCACAAGATATACGAGATAACATTACGTATAGAGGGAGATAAGACTAGGAAAATAAGGGGACTATTTTGGGATAACCTCTCCAAGGGTTATGACATCCTTCTAGCTGAAAAAGACTGGCCACCAGAGTTTGTCAGGGAGTGCCCTCATGGCGAAGAAGTAATTATGCCTGCCTTCTCGAATCAAATCCCGATTCATAAAAAATACACACTTGCTAGAAAGTGGGCAGTGGCCTTAGCACCTGCTTTATATAAAAATCATGTAGGATGGGATGAGGATTCTCCTCCTCACAAAATCCAGTTAAAATCACAACCTACTGCACAAAGGCAGTACCCAATTAAGCAAGAAGCTAAAAAACAAGTAAATGAAATACTAGATCAGCTAGAATACCAGGGGGTGATTGAAACTTGCACCTCACAAATGAACAACCCTTTGTTTCCGGTCTCCAAACCAGACAATTCATATCGTCTAGTTTTGGATTACCGACACCTTAACACATGTTGCAAAACCTTTGCAGTGCAAAACTCACACAGTGCTGCACTAATGAATAACATAGTGCGCAAAAAATACAAAACAACCTTGGACATCTCCAATGGATTCTTTTGTCAAAACATAGCACCAGAGAGCAGATATTTAACTGCATTCTCAGTAAATGGCACTCAAAAACAATTCTGTCGGTTAGCCCAGGGGTACAAGAACAGCCCGGGGGTATTCTCAGCGAGAGTAACAGAATTACTACAACTATATGATGATGAAGCGTTATCTTATGTCGATGACATTTACTTAACAGATGATGACTTGGATACTCACTTGAAAAGAGTGAACACCATAATACTTGGGTTCGCAGCAGAGGGTTACAAATTCAACTTTAAAAAATCCAGAATTGCCCATCTGACAGTCCTGTTCTTAGGATATGAGTTATCAAGTGAAGGTAAAAGCCTGGCAGACAATTTCCTAGAGAAATGTGCCGTAATCCAAGCTCCTAAAACACTAAAAAACCTACAGTCAATTCTAGGCTTCCTAAATTTCGGAAGAACATACATTGCAAATTACGCAGAAAGGGTCAAACCCCTTTATGATCTAATTCAACCAGACTTTAAAAGATCCAATTGGACTCAAACACACACAGAAATTTTGAGATCCTTACAAACAGACATGCTAATTAAAACAAAATTAGAAACACGTGATAACACACGCAATCTTGTGATTCGAGTCATCCCAGGGAGATGCGGATTCACATACCTGACTTCTAATGAAGGAGAAAAGGTACCAATTGCATTCAAATCACACTTGTACACTAAGGCTGAAATGAAATTTAGCCCAACGGAAAAAATTCTTACAGCAACACAGACAGCTATAGCAAAAGAACGAGCCCTGGCACAAGGTAAACGAATAGTAATCGTAACACCAATACCAGCCTTAGAGGCGGTAACACACTCCATCCAAGATGGATACAATGGGCTAACTCTCTTGCTGCAACAGACGTGGTGTACGAATTTGATCCTTACTTAAAAACACAAGAATGTCTCCAATATGAATTTGAATGTCCTCCGCCAACCGAAATTCTGCCTCTAGATCACTACGGCTGTATAATATATACAGACGGATCAGCACAACCCGCAGTAGGGGGTAAACAAGCTTACAGTGCTGCGTGCGCGATTGTTAAAGGTCGTTGGCACGAAGGGAAATTTAAACCAACCCTCACTAAAACACAATCCCTAGGAGATTGTACAGCTCAGCGAGCTGAACTACTAGCATTCAAGATGGCGCTTGAAAATACCGATCGAGAATTCCCCACACTCATAGTGTGCGATTCGTATTATTGCGTTCAGTCTTATAATGAATACTTGCAGATCTGGCTTCAGAACGGTTTCAAGGATGCGAAAGGTGGCACAATCAAGCATAAAATGCTCTGGGAACAAGTAGCTCTTTTACAAAAAGAACTACCAAAGACTCACGTGATACATACACTGAGTCATCAACGTGATGGCGTTCACGTTGCAGGGAATTCATTGGCTGATGAGGCCGCGAAGGCAGCTGTGCAAACGGCTTCCGTAGCTGCCGTCACCCGGTCAAAAACAAAAATAGACAGCGAAATATTACAAGCTGTCAGCGCTTCAGAAAAGGATTCGATAGAACCACTCCCTAAAGGCTTTCCAGTAAAATACTCATACATAACTGATGCAAACAATGTTCCTTTTGCTCGAATCCCTGGAGTGGGGGATAGGGCAATTCCAAACATGGAACATAGGTTAGGACTAATAATAGCGGCACACGAAGGGCTTGCTTCTATCCATGCTGGCGTCTCAGCCACAGTATCATTATTAAAACAGAGATACTGGTGGCCACAAATGAGAAGACAAACGAGGAACTATGTTCTAGCATGTGAAATATGTCAAAAAATGAAAGTATCAACGGTGAGACGTCCAGCGCAGACGCCCCTTCTAATCTCGGATAAACCATTAGCCTGTGTTTATCTAGACCACTGCGGTCCCTTACAAAGGGATGGTAACTATAAATATATCTTGGTTGCAGTGGACTCATGCACGAGATTTATATGGATGTGGCCCCAGCGAACGGCTGACGCCAGAACTGTTATAAAAGATTTGCGAGTCTTTATCGGCACATACGCAATTGGCATGCTGCATTCGGACAATGGTCCTGCTTTTAGCTCTCGGGCTTATAAGGAGGCCATGGTCAGCATGGGCGTGCAATTGCGGTACTCTTGTCCATTTCACCCTGAGGGGAACGGAATTGTTGAAAGAAAAAACCGTGACATAAAGCAATCTATAACGGCAAAGGTATTAGGTTCGGGAGCTGGGTGGGTCAAACATCTAATAAGTGTCCAACGTAGTCTAAATAACTTGCCAAGAAATTCTCTGAAGGGATTCAGTCCGTACGAATTATTATTTGGAACTAGAATGATTATCTCTGACCTCGACAGTCAGACTTCAGTGGTTAAAGAAAAAAGCTTTGATGTCAAAGACCGTTTGGCTATTTTGCAGGACTTAAACAAAACAAGAAAAGACCTGAGCAACATACAGTTGAAACAACAGCCAACAACCACTGGAGAATCACCACCTGTCCCAGCAAGACCTGTCTGGATTCCAAAAGTCGGGGATCTAGTCAGGGAGAAGATCGCGGTAAAGAAGGAATTTGGGCCTTCTTACAGAAAAGCAGTTCCTGTCTTGTCTGTCAACGGGACAAGATCAGTTGTACTACCGCCACTTGCTGGTAAAAAGAAGAACCGAGTTGTATCCATCGACCTGGTAAAACCACAACATGTGGCCGATAACAAACAGTAGGCCAAGTGGACTCCCAATAAGTAGCAGAACACCAAGGTTTGCTACCAGTACAGAGGTCCTAACAAAGAGGCTCATCACATTCGAAACGCCTACAGAAGAACAACAAGGACTATGCAACAATGCAATAGAACTCAGACCTCTGAAAACCCAAATAAAAACATTTAGCAGAGACACACCAATCTATAATGAAGTATCAGGTGACAATTCAAGAAACAAAAATCCTGAAGCAATTGGAACAATTGACAGAACTGCATCCGGCTACTTCATCAACTTCGATGATTCCTCTGAAAGCCTCAGTGAATCAAAGACACAGCCATCATCAAAATCCTTTAAAGACAAAGCTAAGGAACTTTTGAACCAACTGAAAGAAACATATCTGATTTCTCCATGGATTGAATTTTGGGTGGGGTTTGGTGCATTTATCCTCATACTTTGGCTCATCATGGTATTAACTTTGGGACGCTTCATTGAGGGAAAATATGCCAAAATGGACACAGCAAGTCAGAACATCAACTTGGTCCTCAAACCACACACATCTTCACACGTCGAGAAAAGAGAACTTTCTTCAGCCAACTTCACAGCCAATCCTATACCTGGTGGGGTAGCCTGGGACAACACTGACTATGAAATTTATGGTCCGGTCGAGATCCTGAAATATCCACACCAAATCAAGATCTCCTTGAGTGACTTTGCAAAACCAAACTCATTTGCTGATGATTGGGACTTCGAAAGCATTAATAACATGATGTCTGACTTAGTAATGTCTGCTAAATTTACAAAACATGATTATTTGCAAGGTTCTACAAATTATGATAGTATGTATTGCTATAACCACTATGGTAACCATTTTTTACATAAATCTGCACAACCTAGAAATGTTTTAAATTATAATCAATGGGAACATTGTGCAACACCTCCAAAAGGGAGCTCAAGAACCGTTTACGACAAATATTCATATTTTTCAGGTTTTAACACAAGTAATGCTGAAACATTTTATTTTAAATTGTCAAACAAGACAGGGATGAAAACCATGATAACCAACACAAAGTTGATATATTCAGATTCATTCTTCGAAGAAATGAATACTTTTGGATTTGATTATTGGGACAAAAATGTTGATTTGAAAAGTGTTTGGGGTACAAAAGAATGGCAAGTACAGGGTTTAGAAGCTTTGTTTAGAGCTTGCATGATCCCAGAACAAATGATATTTTTAAATGACACTGTTCAACAAACCACCTGTCTTGGCCTAGCCAAAATCAAAGATTTAAATAAACCGTCTATTCCAAGGCCAACAATGTTTAGCAATAGCTCTGATACGGATGAAGAGATAGACGTAAACCATATATTAAACCAAAACAGAACACATCCTGATTGGAAACAATGGTTAATCTGGCCCACAGATACAAATAACTGTCAAGACAGATTCCTGAATAAAACACAGGGGTTCAAAATGACCAGGCCAGACCCTAGATATCCCCAAAGACATCACCCAGGGATAATAACAACCTACAGTGTGGGCAAATTATGCCTTCAGTGGCTACAAACTTCCACACTGCCTGAAATTAAGCAACACCTAACTTTACTTACTGATGGTGCTGACTTGTGTGATTTCATAATGGGACCACGCAAACAGCGTCAAAAGCGTTTCATAGCAGCCTCTGTATATGCAGCATACAATGAGGCCTGGAAGGTTAATCAAATTGAAACAGCAGAGAGAATACGGGAAATTGACCGTATTAATTTGGAAAAATCACTTTCTGTAGTGGACAATGGGTTAATGACTCTGTCCTCCAGAATTTTTTCATTGGACAGCATTGTGTCTTCAGCAATCGATATATTATCGCAAGACTTACTGTTATTACAACATGGTCCGTCACAATTGCGTTCTATTGTACAGCTTGGCTGGACGTTACAAAATCTGCGTTCAGGCTATGTGCCTTGGCGTTTAATCAACACAACGTCACTATTCCAAATCTTTAACCTTACTGATAGACAAATCGGTATGGCGCAAAAGGGTGCTGATTATACAATCTTGAGCATTGAAAAACTAGAAAGATTACCAATGACAATGTCAGAACGACCTGTCAGTGAATGGATAATCCACGGAATCATAAATATTCCAATCTCAACCTTCAGGTTTCAATACTGCCAAAAATATATACAGGCTGGCATGTACGAGAAATTGGGGAAGGGGTACCTTAAAACAACTTGGAACCTGCCCTATTCACATGCATGTGTCAGTAATAAAGGACAGAAAGTGTTTCTTAGTGGCAACAATTGTGCTATGTCACTAAGCGGCACGCTTCTGTGTAACGGAATTAGTTTGCATGGAGCCTGTGTCATGTATTCCTATAGGTTCTGAATCAATCCCCCTATTCCTGACCCTATTCTGGTTAAACTAACTATCAAGTTAACTAACAGTCAGCCCATGAGGCTAGAAAAGCCCCCATGATGCAGATACCGTTATCTGACGCAGTCACACTACGGCACAGGAACGTGTTATCTGATTAGGTCATAACGCTTGAGATCTAATTAGACAAGCGACATTCCTCCAGCCCCTGATAAGGCATACGACGTTCTCATAACAAATCAAACCTATGACAACCTGGAAAATCCGTGCGGCCATTGTTTTGATTTCACAGAGAACTTTAGTAAAGAATGTGCTAACGAGCAAGTCGTATGACATCTTTATTGACGTATCTATGTCCATCCTTACGTCAATCTCGGCACCTTTAAGGTATAAATATTGCCGATCTTGCCCTATGCAAACACACGCGTGGTGACGAGACGGAGCAGCCACACTTGCCGAAGCCGAGAGCAGGAGCAGACCCCGCTGGCAGCAGCCCCGCCTTCCTGACGCGCTGAGAGACGCGCTGCTATCTCAAGCCGAGAGACCCAGCACCGGCGCTTCTGGGCAGCCCTCGCAGGCAGCCTGGAATATCGAGAGCAGAGAAAGAGATACCATTCCTCATTCATCCTAAATTCCAGGTACAGAACTGAATAACCCCTCACAGAGAATTCTTTAGTTATTCACTTGGCAAAAACAAACTTAACTTAAACTGTAACTTTCTATTCCCGCCCACGCATTAGACTTAGGTCAGGTACACGGGGTAGGCGTATTTAGAAACACCAGTTGAGTACGTTTAGTCAAATGTATATGTGTATGTAAATATATTTTAATCATTTTAAACATCATATGGCTCAGAAACCATATCAATGTTTTTACAGTATTATTTTATACTATTGCTTTTAATGTATGCACTTTACTTAACTATAAGTATTGCAATAATATCGATCCATTTCTCTTGTACGAGAAAAGAGACTGATCAATAAATAACACCTTTTTATTGAACACGCCCGTCTCTTCCTTTTCTCTACAATCTGATGAGACTAAATCCCTTCTTGTCTAATCAGGGAAGTTAATTCCTCCTTGAACATTCGAGAAAGTTTCTAGCGAACTCTGAGCTACGCTGGCAAACCCAAAACTTAAGTCTAGTATCGACAGTAGTAGACCTAGTTAACGTCTGGTCTAGGCCTTTACTGCTGTAGGTATTATTCCAATGCGCAGAGCCTATTGGGAAAATAGGAACTACACTACATGGCGCCCAACGCATTTGGAAAGGGCGATAAAACTAACGTAAGACATTTAGAGTAACTCAGTCGTGCTTTCTCACTCAGACCCCTTTTCCCAAATACTCCAAAGACGTCTGGAGTGGGTGAAAGGTAATATCCTCCAAAACCTCGCAGGAGGGAACTCCTATGTAAGGTTCTTGGTTTAGTCAACGTTGAAGGATACACTGTTCCAAAATATTGTGCATCTAATCTTTATTCCATTGAGAAACCTGATCTGCAAATAAACAAAATAACCTTTCTAACAGTAAAATGTCAGAAAGTGATGAAGAAAGAGAGGCAGTTAGATTAGCAACTGAAATCGCAGATGCTGATGCTACCATGCAAGCAGCAGACGCGGATATAATACTCATTCCGGTCATCAAAAGAAAATCTATAACTCTAAAACTTATAGAAAATGGACTGACACCTAGAGGTGGCACAGTCATATTCGTAATTGAGGCACACGAATATCGGCAGACAGAGGTATACTATTCATGGATACATTTTCCAGCAGCAAATGCTGTAACAAAGTACTTCCACTATTACAAAATAGAGGAACCTCCTAATGAGTACACTCCTTTCGAGGAGGTGGAAGTACCACTCAAATTCCAAGAGCATTTGCTCTTATTTGATTGCGCCCTAAAACATAACAATCACATTACAAGGCTCGGTCCTTTAGGTAGACCAGGAGCAACGTGGCCGGTCTTAGCCGGATACACACCTCACCCAGACATCGAAGGAATGTCTACAGGAGAGCTGTTAATACAGCTAAAACAATTACTAAAAATTCATAGACAATTAGTTCAGTATGTAATGCGGACTTCAACAATTCAGCCAGCGATTAAACTTCCACAGCTGACCCCTCACCAGGGGAACACAAATAAAATTACACCACAGAACATCCAATCCTGCCTAGGTAAAGTTCCGGCTAAACGGGAACAGATACCATTCTGGTTGGCACAGAAAATCACCCAAATAGAGGCGGTGTTTCCTGACACCACCTCGATAGAAAAACACAGGATTCTGACTATATGTCTCCCAATGGGAATCGCACCACACATAGAGGACTGTGACACTTGGGGTACAGTCTTTGCTTCCATCTACACAAAAACGCACGGTGTTCCATCCATTTCGGTGATACCAGATGTGCTAAAACAAATTCAAGATGAATACGGTCCAGAACCAGCTTTAACTCTTGGTATGAAATTACTGAAAGACTTCAAGCAGGTCTCGGCTATATTATTAGCCAACATAAAAGGTGAAGCAGCAAACGTGGCAATCTGCCAGAGGTTAAAAGAGACAGATATAGCAGACCAACCAGCTGAAATTGCCAGAATCATAGAAAAATCCTATGAGGAACTAGGTAGAGATAGTTTAGGTGGAATACCAGTAAAACCGCAACTGACTGAAAGTCCAGAAAAAATATTTTTTAATAATAATTCACCAAAAAAGAACTGGGATGGAAACAAACAATCCAATCCAAAAGAAAAGAAATTCCAGTCCCGAGGAAGGTCTCCTAGGCGAAGGGAGAAATCTCCAAACCGAAGACAGAGGTCACCGCAGAGTGACCCCTCTGGGAATAGATATAACCTTAGAAATAGGGATAACATTAAAAAACCTGATAGATATCAAGACATTGATACACGTCCCTCTCAATCTTTTCAGAATTCCTCGCAGAAATCGGAAAGAAGAGGACGATCAGAACAAAGAGAAGAGCACGCCAAGTCCAAAGACAAGGAACCTGCTCAACTAAAAAAGAAATTACAATTTCCAAAAAAGAAGGTAGCCAGTATCAAGGTAGTTAAAAATGCCGAGAATACTGAGGACACAACTGAAAAACGGAGAATGGGCTCAGACAATGCTAGACAGCGCAGCAGAGGTGAGCATAGCTCGCAAAGTCCTTATGAATCATCTGGAGACAGTGGACACGAATGAATATCTTCAAGTGGAAACTGCAGACACCAGAGTTAGCAAACCCCACAAGATATACGAGATAACATTACGTATAGAGGGAGATAAGACTAGGAAAATAAGGGGACTATTTTGGGATAACCTCTCCAAGGGTTATGACATCCTTCTAGCTGAAAAAGACTGGCCACCAGAGTTTGTCAGGGAGTGCCCTCATGGCGAAGAAGTAATTATGCCTGCCTTCTCGAATCAAATCCCGATTCATAAAAAATACACACTTGCTAGAAAGTGGGCAGTGGCCTTAGCACCTGCTTTATATAAAAATCATGTAGGATGGGATGAGGATTCTCCTCCTCACAAAATCCAGTTAAAATCACAACCTACTGCACAAAGGCAGTACCCAATTAAGCAAGAAGCTAAAAAACAAGTAAATGAAATACTAGATCAGCTAGAATACCAGGGGGTGATTGAAACTTGCACCTCACAAATGAACAACCCTTTGTTTCCGGTCTCCAAACCAGACAATTCATATCGTCTAGTTTTGGATTACCGACACCTTAACACATGTTGCAAAACCTTTGCAGTGCAAAACTCACACAGTGCTGCACTAATGAATAACATAGTGCGCAAAAAATACAAAACAACCTTGGACATCTCCAATGGATTCTTTTGTCAAAACATAGCACCAGAGAGCAGATATTTAACTGCATTCTCAGTAAATGGCACTCAAAAACAATTCTGTCGGTTAGCCCAGGGGTACAAGAACAGCCCGGGGGTATTCTCAGCGAGAGTAACAGAATTACTACAACTATATGATGATGAAGCGTTATCTTATGTCGATGACATTTACTTAACAGATGATGACTTGGATACTCACTTGAAAAGAGTGAACACCATAATACTTGGGTTCGCAGCAGAGGGTTACAAATTCAACTTTAAAAAATCCAGAATTGCCCATCTGACAGTCCTGTTCTTAGGATATGAGTTATCAAGTGAAGGTAAAAGCCTGGCAGACAATTTCCTAGAGAAATGTGCCGTAATCCAAGCTCCTAAAACACTAAAAAACCTACAGTCAATTCTAGGCTTCCTAAATTTCGGAAGAACATACATTGCAAATTACGCAGAAAGGGTCAAACCCCTTTATGATCTAATTCAACCAGACTTTAAAAGATCCAATTGGACTCAAACACACACAGAAATTTTGAGATCCTTACAAACAGACATGCTAATTAAAACAAAATTAGAAACACGTGATAACACACGCAATCTTGTGATTCGAGTCATCCCAGGGAGATGCGGATTCACATACCTGACTTCTAATGAAGGAGAAAAGGTACCAATTGCATTCAAATCACACTTGTACACTAAGGCTGAAATGAAATTTAGCCCAACGGAAAAAATTCTTACAGCAACACAGACAGCTATAGCAAAAGAACGAGCCCTGGCACAAGGTAAACGAATAGTAATCGTAACACCAATACCAGCCTTAGAGGCGGTAACACACTCCATCCAAGATGGATACAATGGGCTAACTCTCTTGCTGCAACAGACGTGGTGTACGAATTTGATCCTTACTTAAAAACACAAGAATGTCTCCAATATGAATTTGAATGTCCTCCGCCAACCGAAATTCTGCCTCTAGATCACTACGGCTGTATAATATATACAGACGGATCAGCACAACCCGCAGTAGGGGGTAAACAAGCTTACAGTGCTGCGTGCGCGATTGTTAAAGGTCGTTGGCACGAAGGGAAATTTAAACCAACCCTCACTAAAACACAATCCCTAGGAGATTGTACAGCTCAGCGAGCTGAACTACTAGCATTCAAGATGGCGCTTGAAAATACCGATCGAGAATTCCCCACACTCATAGTGTGTGATTCGTATTATTGCGTTCAGTCTTACAATGAATACTTGCAGATCTGGCTTCAGAACGGTTTCAAGGATGCGAAAGGTGGCACAATCAAGCATAAAATGCTCTGGGAACAAGTAGCTCTTTTACAAAAAGAACTACCAAAGACTCACGTGATACATACACTGAGTCATCAACGTGATGGCGTTCACGTTGCAGGGAATTCATTGGCTGATGAGGCCGCGAAGGCAGCTGTGCAAACGGCTTCCGTAGCTGCCGTCACCCGGTCAAAAACAAAAATAGACAGCGAAATATTACAAGCTGTCAGCGCTTCAGAAAAGGATTCGATAGAACCACTCCCTAAAGGCTTTCCAGTAAAATACTCATACATATCTGATGCAAACAATGTTCCTTTTGCTCGAATCCCTGGAGTGGGGGATAGGGCAATTCCAAACATGGAACATAGGTTAGGACTAATAATAGCGGCACACGAAGGGCTTGCTTCTATTCATGCTGGCGTCTCAGCCACAGTATCATTATTAAAACAGAGATACTGGTGGCCACAAATGAGAAGACAAACGAGGAACTATGTTCTAGCATGTGAAATATGTCAAAAAATGAAAGTATCAACGGTGAGACGTCCAGCGCAGACGCCCCTTCTAATCTCGGATAAACCATTAGCCTGTGTTTATCTAGACCACTGCGGTCCCTTACAAAGGGATGGTAACTATAAATATATCTTGGTCGCAGTGGATTCATGCACGAGATTCATATGGATGTGGCCCCAGCGAACGGCTGACGCCAGAACTGTTATAAAAGATTTGCGAGTCTTTATCGGCACATACGCAATTGGCATGCTGCATTTGGACAATGGTCCTGCTTTTAGCTCTCGGGCTTATAAGGAGGCCATGGTCAGCATGGGCGTGCAATTGCGGTACTCTTGTCCATTTCACCCTGAGGGGAACGGAATTGTTGAAAGAAAAAACCGTGACATAAAGCAATCTATAACGGCAAAGGTATTAGGTTCGGGAGCTGGGTGGGTCAAACATCTAATAAGTGTCCAACGTAGTCTAAATAAGTTGCCAAGAAATTCTCTGAAGGGATTCAGTCCGTACGAATTATTATTTGGAACTAGAATGATAATCTCTGACCTTGATAGTCAGACTTCAGTGGTTAAAGAAAAAAGCTTTGATGTCAAAGACCGTTTGGCTATTTTGCAGGACTTAAACAAAACAAGAAAAGACCTGAGCAACATACAGTTGAAACAACAGCCAACAACCACTGAAGAACCACCACCTGTCCCAGCAAGACCTGTCTGGATTCCAAAAGTCGGGGATCTAGTCAGGGAGAAGATCGCGGTAAAGAAGGAATTTGGGCCTTCTTACAGAAAAGCAGTTCCTGTCTTGTCTGTCAACGGGACAAGATCAGTTGTACTACCGCCACTTGCTGGTAAAAAGGAGAACCGAGTTGTATCAATCGACCTGGTAAAACCACAACATGTGGCCGATAACAAACAGTAGGCCAAGTGGACTCCCAATAAGTAGCAGAACACCAAGGTTTGCTACCAGTACAGAGGTCCTAACAAAGAGGCTCATCACATTCGACACGCCTACAGAAGAACAAGAAGGACTATGCAACAATGCAATAGAACTCAGACCTCTGACAACCCAAATAAAAACATTTAGCAGAGACACACCAATCTACAATGAAGTACCAAATGACAATGCAAGAAACAAAAATAGGTTCTGAATCAATCCCCCTATTCCTGACCCTATTCTGGTTAAACTAACTATCAAGTTAACTAACAGTCAGCCCATGAGGCAAGAAAAGCCCCCATGATGCAGATACCGTTATCTGATGCAGTCACACTACGGCACAGGAACGTGTTATCTGATTAGGTCATAACGCTTGAGATCTAATTAGACAAGCGACATTCCTCCAGCCCCTGATAAGGCATACGACGTTCTCATAACAAATCAAACCTATGACAACCTGGAAAATCCGTGCAGCCATTGTTTTGATTTCACAGAGAACTTTAGTAAAGAATGTGCTAACGAGCAAGTCGTATGACATCTTTATTGACGTATCTATGTCCATCCTTACGTCAATCTCGGCACCTTTAAGGTATAAATATTGCCGATCTTGCCCTATGCAAACACACGCGTGGTGACGAGACGGAGCAGCCATACTTGCCGAAGCCCAGAAGCAGAGCAGACCCCGCTGGCAGCAGCCCCGCCTTCCTGACGCGCTGAGAGACGCGCTGCTATCTCCTGCCGAGAGACCCAGCACTGGCGCTTTCGGGCTGCCCTCGCAGGCGGCCTGGAATATCGAGAGCAGAGAAAGAGATACCATTCCTCATTCATCCTAACTTCCAGGTGCAGAACTGAATAACCCCTCACAGAGAATTCTTTAGTTATTCACTTGGCAAAAACAAACTTAACTTAAACTGGAACTTTCTATTCCCGCCCACGCATTAGACTTAGGTCAGGTACACGGGGTAGGCGTATTTAGAAACACCAGTTGAGTACGTTTAGTCAAATGTATATGTGTATGTAAATATATTTTAATCATTTTAAACATCATATGGCTCAGAAACCATATCAATGTTTTTACAGTATTATTTTATACTATTGCTTTTAATGTATGCACTTTACTTAACTATAAGTATTGCAATAATATCGATCCATTTCTCTTGTACGAGAAAAGAGACTGATCAATAAATAACACCTTTTTATTGAACACGCCCGTCTCTTCCTTTTCTCTACAATCTGATGAGACTAAGAATGCACGTACTGACTGAGTAAAATAATTGCCTTGTGCTCACACGACTCTGGAGATATACTCTTGATTAGGGGAGAGCAAAGTTGTCATGTTCTATGGTTGTCAGAAACTAAATCCCTTCTTGTCTAATCAGGGGAGTTAATTCTTTCCTGAACATTCGAGAAAGTTTCTAGCGAACTCTGAGCTACGCTGGCAAACCCAAAACTTAAGTCTAGTATCGACAGTAGTAGACCTAGTTAACGTCTGGCCTAGGCCTTTACTGCTGTAGGTATTATTCCAATGCGCAGAGCCTATTGGGAAGATAGGAACTACACTACAATAGGCGTCAATTCCTGTTAGATGCCTGGACCTCCACCTGTTGCCATGTGGCCCTCAGGATTTATCACAGTTTCTTCTTAGTCCTTCTCTTGTAGTCATGCCACTTTTCCTTCTATTTCCCTCTACATTCTTTTGTGTTGGTGCTACAGAATTAACTAGTCACCTATTCAACTATTCCTTTCCACAAAACAGCCTTCTTAGTTGGTAAAAGTTTTTAGGCGACAAAAAGATGTTTTTCTGCTTTGTCATCTCGGTAATCAAAATCCTATCCTCCTCCTGGGTAAACATAAGATTACTCTTTCTTGATGCTAAGTGACCTCTTGACATATACCCTCTTCTTACTTGCTATCTTGCTGTTTGGAACAATCCAGATATTTGCATCAGATTTGAAGCATTTTTTAAAGTGTAGAATGATGTAAGGACATCTTGCGCCATGCAACAAGGTCTTGTTTCAGGGACTGATGAATAGTGTTACAATGCGTTGTGACATAATGCATAGCTCTGATTGGTAGCAGTAAATATGGCGCTGCTCATGGAGCAAAAAATTGCACAGTCCATCTTCTTTTTGATGCAACAGAGCACTTTGTGTTTTTTTCATAAATCTATCCCTACATCACAAAAAATATTTTGAATAGCATGTATTTAAAAGGAAGTAATGTGCATTGAAAGAGAACTGATAGAGGAGAATTAAAATTAATTGATAAATCATTTATCTTCATATTTAAATATAATATTTACATCTATATATTAATTTAGGAAACTCATACTTAAAGTGGAATTCTGATTCCAAGCAAAAGTGAGGGTATTACTAGGCAATATTTACTGTCTCACCCAGAAAACCATTGCTTGTGACATCTCACTGTTGAAAAAGCAAATAAATACCAATGCACACAAATCTTTAAATATTAGGACATTTCAAGACCAATACATGCATTTTATACAAATAAGCATGGCCATGTTGAAATGGATCACTATTCTGGTAGAGAAGCTTCAATAAGCACTGGTTCACTTTCCATTCACCACCATTCCACATAAAAGCGTACGCTCCTCAAGGCTCAACTAATCAGTCTAGAATCTCCGAAGGCTATCCTCCACGCTGCGGTTAGGCTGACCACATAAACGAGAAAACACAATGGGCTCACTTCAGTTTTTATCTCCCTTAAATGGCTAACATGGAATTTGACTTGACTTAAACAACAGCCTGTCTCACATTTAAAGCAATCCGCCTAAATGTACCACCCAAGTTCACACAAAAACTGGAATAATCCAGTAAAACCAGGACCATATGAAGCAAGTCCACATTACTTCTGAAAACACTTCCCTTCAAACAAATGTCTGCCCTCTTGAATATGGAATGCCCTGTCTGCCCAAGTAGGAATTCGCCATTTCTTCAAATATTAAAATCCAAGCTATAGCATCATATGCTAAACCACCTGAGCACCGATTACCTCAATACTTCACTAACGGCTAGATGTTCAAAGCTTGTTTTGTGGACACAACATACACCACCAAATATGTGTTCTCACATTGTCTTATAACTATTCAGACACAGATTGCTTAAATAGAAGTATAACGTTTACATCAAAGTTTAAGGTTTGTTTAATGAAGTTGATGATTGGGTAAATAAGCTTACAAAATTAACCACAAAGAAAACATATATGGTGAGAAATGAAAGTGTGTGCTCTGATTACGCGGCAGCAACTTTAGGGAGGGGTGGCTGGGTCTACCCCCACCTCACTGATTCCATGGTCAGCTGTGGCCTGCATAGAATATATGGGTAGAGGGGGGGATAGTTGTTTTTACTTCTGTTAAGTCATTTTTAGTTTTGAGTTCACTAGGAGCTGTTAGTTTGAGTCAGTGACAGGAGTAACCCTTTTACCATTGGGACCTGTGGACAGTGAGGAAAGTCATGTGTGCTGTTCTGAGTCATCACTCTCGCAGGACATTCCTAGCAAGTTTAGTGAATGGGCGAGTCCTCCGGTGTGATGGTTGTCCACAATGCACTTACAGCTGTTTCCTTGCAAACTAACAACAGCAGTGAAGATCTGGGACTGCAAGAAATAATTGCCAAGGTAATTTCCAGACCTTGGTTCCCCAATGTAGGGTTCAGTCATAGGAACCCCCAACATGAGATAAGAGCTTAACGTGGCTAAGTTGCTAACACTCTTGTAATGAACTCTGTTATATGGTTCATACCTGGCATAAACTATAAGAAAGGTCAAAATTAAGCTGGTCGAAAAGACAAGCTGTATCCCCATAATATCTTGAGAGTCAATTGGTATGTGCTTATATTTGCAAGATAGAAAGGCTTTACAAATATTAGTTGCCCACCACTAGTCCTACCCGTCGTCTTGGGCGGGTTAGCTTCCACACTGTAAGTTGTGTAACCGTTTATATGTACCCTGTCTAAGGCCCAGGTCTCTTGGAAGACACAAATATCATTTTTCTCTACATAGGAAAACCAATCTGGATCTTGGAGTTTGGAGTGGATACCCGCCAGGTTCCACAATATTATTGTTAGAGTGTTGTTTACCTCATTATTAATTATGGGTGTACATCCTTGTGTGTCTGTACCAATTGGAAGATCACTATCACTGGATGTGCCGATCGGACATGATGTTAATTGATGTTGCATCAAGGGCGTAGTTTTAATAGTACTATTAATGTTGTTTGTTAGCATATCTGTGCTTGTACTTGAGTGCAGATTAGTTATAGCTTGTTTGACAGTATCACTGCTGTCCCGAGGCCCAAGGATTGGTTAATTTTCAATATACGGGAGATCTGTGATAACTACATTGAAATCAGTATTGCAGTTATGCCTTAGGCTTAAATAGGGGCCAACAGTGATGTATTTCTTGAGGGGTTCCCTTGTAATTTACCTATGGGACGACTTAGGATCATGGGTCTCCACGACTTCCAGGCAATCATTTGGTGCTATTGGTGTCATGATGTCCCGTATAATACCTATGTCCGCAGCTAGCCCTTCGTCCAATAAGGACAGTCGTCATAATCCCTCTACTGTAGGTTGTGGGGGGACTGATCTTAATGCATGTAGTTTATTTACTACTCTGGCCCCGGTAGCAGGTACTGCATTCCTACAATATTCTTTTGTGACCAATTTGCTGACCCATCTGACATGGTATACTCCTATCTTTAGACCAATCATGCTTGGGCTTACTATAGGCACAGTTATCATCAGTTCAGCAGTTAATTATAGCCTCTACAGCTAAATCACAACTGTTGCATCGGCTCTATAGCATCAAATACAAGTCTAAATGGGAACAGCAGCATCATCATAAGAAACCAGTTTTAGTACAGGAGTACCAGTGCATGTGCAGGGGCAGAGAGATTAATTTGGAGAGGTTGACAATGTAATGGTAGAAGGAGCAACACACAATAAGGCACACAAAAAGAAGGCAGGTAAGCAAAATCAGATGGCCTCAGAAAGTCAAGGTGAGACTGAACTAGCAAGAATATTAGGGGGGTTAGGGACTGAGTCCATGTTGTCTTCCCATGGAAAATGGAGTCCTTGTGTATTTCTGGAGACTATAGAGAAGTGTTTTCCTTAATCAGTGTGAAGTGAAGTGAGATGGAGGCTAAAGGTAGTTAGGAGTTTAGCAAGAAGCTAAAGGTTTAAGGATATTACAAATTAGTTGTTTGGCTTTATTGTGTATGAGGTGGTTCTATTAGAGAAGAAACCTGAGTTAAGAACAGAGAGGATTTATTACAGGAACAAGATTTTAAAAGTGCACCATGAATATCGGGGCACAGCATGGCTTGACTACAACCACACTTTTAGATGGGTGAAAGTCGATGACCAAGATGCTGGTTGGGAAAAGACTGAAGTTATGGAATGGCTGTGTGGTGTGGCTTAACTCAGTGTCAGGAAGAAAATCCTCATACAGGAAACAAAAAATTTGCACCTACCAACATAGAGCAGCAAAAAGATACATGGTGGGCATTTACACAGGACTTTGTGTATGAAACCCCCAGGTACCTCCAAGTTAAAGCATGCCTTCTCCTTTTGTGATCTTACATAACACTCGGAATGTACATGTTCTAAAAAGTCAAAGACAAAAAAAAGTCCCACAAAAATGTCCCAGTGAGGTTGGACAGCCCCCATCCCTGTAAGAATAGATTTTTTTTGCAATAGTTTAATCAAAGGTCTGTCTAGAGAACTGCAAAAGAGTTATGTCATGTTTTTCTGAAGGTTTTGAAAACCCTGCTATCGAAGTAGAGGCTAACAGCACGAGTGAGAATCAGTTATCATAGTGGCTAATCCTGGCATGGTAAGGGCAAATATTGAGAAATAAATAGTCCTATGCCTTATAGCTGATTCCTATAGAAAACCTTCAGAGCATTATTTTGTGTGTTCAACTTTGGGCATGGTACCTAAGAAAGAACCCGCTTAATGCACAATCTATCATTCCCTAAGTGGCACACCCAAGCACTGGAACAATGAGATTGTATGGGCAGGGTGCATATTTGGAGAAAGCTGACATTGAATTAGCCTTCATTTTTCTCCCAGTCTTCCAGACAATTGCTTATTGCCTGATTTACTTTCCACTTTAAGAGCGTGTTTAACAATCATAGATATATCCCAACTGTATATGTCATATCATGTGTGTATTTTGAAAAATGTAGTACCTTTAGTGAGTGTGTTTTTCCTGAGCAACTAGTTTTACCAACATTATTAATAAACTTGATGATTCCCATTTCATGGCAGCAGCAGCCTCCTCTGAGTGTTGATCCTCGTTACAGGGGCCTATTCACATTTCATAAATGATGTTAGTACCTCTAGGGAAGGGAGTAACTACAGACCCCTCCACCTCTCTTGTTTTCCTAAGCATTGAAATGTATTCAAGGCTGAGGAACTACGGGGTAAAGTCCCACTGGAAAATAAGCGTGCTTTACTGCAGCGAGTTGATGGGTGCATAAGAGTAAGGAAAGTGATTACATCAACTACAGGTTGTTTTTTTTTGCTGAATTTCACCTTGAGGATCATTCCAATGGGTTGTCCATTTTCTATGTCTATCTCTTGGGCAATAGCGAACTTGAGAAAAAATCATTGCACCCATGGCTCACTGAGGATATCAGAGAAGACTTGGGAATTTGTTGCTCTTCTTGCTTCAGTTTAACAGATTTTTGGTTTGATTATCACAGTCTCTCTCGAATTGTGACATTGTTCTGCAAGGAGCATTGTTTTTTGGTGCCATTTGGGCTCTGAGTGGTGTATGGGCAATTAAGCTAGATGAATGGTTTAAATACAGGTTGCCATTATTTCTCACCGTAGTTATGACATCCATCTGGTCCTCCCAATTTCATACCGGAATCGTAATTTCTTTGTTTGTCAAACAACAAAGCAGTGTGTGAATGAATACACAGTGGACATCTTGCAATTTATTTTTCAATTTCAAAGTATTATATTGAATGTTATAAATAAATGAACAAGAAACAGACAAAAAATATCAGAAAAATGTGGTACACATTTACACAAATTATATACTTATGCTATGTAATTGTGTAATAAGAAATATGTTGGAATTAATAATAACCCTATAAAAGAAACAAAACTTATTAAAAAGAAATGCATATTCAGAGCCATTCAGTTAGAAATAATTTCATCCAAAGTTTTCGATATAAGGATTCGGATTAAAGGAAATGTCTTAATTTTGTTAAAAGAAAAATCTATTCCTTTCCTTATATAAAGAACTAGCAGCCCGTCCCGACGTTGTCCGGGTATGAATTGCTGCCGGCCCGTAGTATATTGTTTTGTAGGATTTCGTTTTGATAGCATTTCTTATCTGTGACAGTCCTGTGAAACGCTCCGATTCACAGTGCACTGCTGATGCACTTAAGAGTGCGCGTTCAGTAGTGTGTGAACTCGAGTTTCCCTACTTTATTTTTCCTAGCAATATTATATAGCGCAAACTCGACAACATGGCATGAGCACAATTTACATTACAGAAGAACACATTCATTTGTGGTAGGCACGGGGAGACAAAGCGATTTGCCTGGAATCACAGGATGTTGAGCTGATGCCGAGATTCGAACGTAGCTCCCCAGCTCTAAAGTTCGCAATTCTAGAACTTGTGGCGGGAGGTGTGTCTAAAAGTGTATGTCGGTGCTGGCCATCAATGAGAGAGACCTGTGCATTTTTCAAATGGGTGGTGAAAAAATATGAGTATGTTGCTGGAGATGTGGGCCGCCGTGCCACCAATGTACTTACCGGGGGAGGGTAAACACCCATTATTCCGTAACTTTCTTTCCGCATACCATCACTCCGCATACTTTCATTACAAAAGTACCATGACTCCGCAATGCCATTATAACGCATGGCATTACATTTTATATGCTTTTACCACGCATTCATTTACAACGAAATGCGTTGTAAATGCATGAATGGTAAAAGCATGTTTTTTTTAAATGTTTGGATAAGGTAAGTATGGGTATAGGGGTATATGTTTTGGGGTACTGAGGTATATGTTTTGGGGTGTTTGGGTATTTTAAGGGTTCAGATATAGTTTTGGGTTATGGGGTACAGGAGTAGTTTTAGGGTTTAGGGATAGGTATGGGTTTTGGGGTACAGGGGTATTTTAGGGTTCAGGGCTAGGTTTGGGTTTTGGGGTACAGGGGTATTTTTAGGGTTCAGGGGTAGGTTTGGGTTGTGGGGTACAGGGGTATTTTAAGGGTTCAGGGCTAGGTTTGGGTTTTGGGGTACAGGGGTATTTTTAGGGCTCAGGGCTAGGTTTGGGTTTTGGGGTACATGGGTATTTTAGGGTTCAGGGGTAGGCTTAGGTTTTGGGGTACAGGGTTATTTTTAGGGTTCAGGGCTAAGTTTGGGTTTTGGGGTACAGGGGTATTTTTAGGGTTCAGAGGTAGGTTTGGGTTTTGGGGTACTGGTGTATTTTAAGGGTTAAGGGCTAGGTTTGGGTTTTGGGGTACAGGGGTATTTTAGGGTTCAGGGGTGGTTTGGGGGTACAGTGGTATTTTTGGGGTTCAGGGCTAGGTTTGGGTTTTGGGGTACAGGGATATTTTTGGGGTTCAGGGGTCGGTTTGGGTTTTGAGGTACAGGGGTATTTATAGGGTTATGGGCTAGGTTTGGGTTTTGGGTTACAGGGGTATTTTTAGGTTTTAGGGATAGGTTTGGGTTTTGGGGTACAGGGTATATTTATAGGGTTAAGTTGGGTTAGTGTTTAAGGGTGTTGGGGTATTTTAAGGAGTAAGGGTGGGTTATGATTATGGGGTGCAGGGCTATTTAAAGGGAGCAGGGTTGGGATTAGCACACGATATGAGACATGGCATGAAGGGCGGAACGTACCACACGCCCCCAGCGTTTATCACTCCCCCAGCACACGCCCACAGCACAACGCAGACACGCCCACAAGGGACTACTTTGCTGGCACGGTTCTTTTACCTTTTAAATGTATATGGTGTGCGTCTGCATAGCCTATGTCCTTCTGCTGTAACTGCCCTTTCCAACGCTGTATTGGGTGTTGTGATTGGTGCTGTGGTTCCTGAGATTACCCGCCTCAAAGGTTTGGGCTCTCTCTTTATTATATTAGTATAGATTTAATCCCACCATACTTGCACAGATAAAAGGTTAGCAGACTTCAAATTCATACTGATATATTTATTTGTACATAAAACCAGAAGATCAAACAATTGCATATCCATATATAATAGATGTTTAGGAAGGTAAAAAGATGTGCTTATAATAATGTTAAACGTTATCAAATTTAAATATGTACCCCCAAAATTTCCAAACATTAGACCAAAACTTAAAAATAAGCAGACAATTTAAAAACAAATGCTTGAGTTTACTAGACACAGACAGGTGTGCATCATGTAATTTGACAGGAGTCCAATAGCAATTGTTTTAAATAAATTAATAGGATTGGCAACGAGACAAAGGTAACCAACCAGAAATATTTCAGAACCAAATTTTCTTCTTATTGATTGTAGCATAATTGCTATTAAGAATATGATTCCAAAATTGACATATCTGTGTGAGGTTAGAAGACTTAGTAAGAATCTATTTTTTTATACTTTTTAGAGGCAATATTGCCAGAGAACCTATGTATATTTCTTTTTTGAAACTTTGGCATGTTTACCTGTATCTGAGCTTGTAAACCAATGAACATTTTGTGCAGCTAAAAAAGAGAAATGATATTTTTGAAGGCTTATTATTCCAGGTGAATTTAATGAGAAGTGTATTGAGGGTCTTGTAAAAAAAAGTAGGAAATGACAGAGGTTACATTGACAGCATGTATAATATTTGAGGTGTAATCACTATTTTAATTGCTTCTAATTTCCCCCACTAGGATAAATTCAAGGAAGACCACTTTGTCAAATTGTTCAGTAATACGAGATATTACTTAATTACAATTCTTGTCGACAGTATTCTTAATTAAGATTTACATTACATTCCTAAGTACTGTAGAGTAGATGAATTCCAAATAACGTTGGTATTACTAAGCATATATTGAGTACAATAAACATTGAGTGGAAAAAATCCATGTTATTAATATTCAATGTGTATCCTGAGAGTAAAGCATAATCTTGTATAATGCGCAAAATACTGTGTATAGTGGTTGTGGGGTCACTAATATATAGCAAAACATCATAAGCAGAAGCAGAAGTTTTTAAAATAATATTATTAACTTTAGTTCCCGTATTATCTGGCGAGTTACGTAGAAGGCACAATAAAGGTTCAATGACTAGTAAAAATTATAGGGCCGAAAAAGGGCAACCTTGTCTTGTACCGCTATATAAGGCAAATGACTTAGAAGTGGTGGCATTAACATAAATAGTTGCCTGAGGTGCAGAATACAAAGCTTTAACCATTGAACGAACTTTCACTCCAAAACCAAATGTTTCCATAGTTTTGAACAAACATTTCCAATTAACTTTATCAAATGTTTTTTCAGCATCTAGAGCTAAAAGATAAATAGGGTGCTTTATTTTTCATTCTGAAACAATAGTATGACATCAAAGTCTTGTATTATATGCAGATACACATCCTTTAATAAAACCTGTTTGGTCTGGGTGAATATGTTGATTTAGTACACAATATACCCTAATTCAGATGATTTTTGCATATATGTTGCAGTCTTGATTAATAAGCAAGATAGGGCAAAAGTTTGAAATTGGAGTATGGTCCTTCTCTGGTTTGGGAAGCACAATAATTATGACATCTTTAAATGTACCCTCAACAGAGGCATTGAAAGCAAAAAACAAGGATTGGAGGACCGGGCCTAATTGAGTAGAAAACATTTTGTGGAATTCTGCTGTAATTTCATCAGGTCCAGGTGTACTTTTGGACTTTGGGGATTTAATGGCAGAGTAAACTTCTTCAATAGAGAAAGGAACTGCATAATTGCATCGTTAGCAGCAACGTGTGGGTTTATTGTATAAGTTTGAACACAATTCTTGAAATTCATGAGCTATTTCGGTGGTGGATAAAAGAAGGTGACCACTTGAGGAACGAATGGCAGGAATGTCTATCTTATCTCTTTTAATGAGCATGTAGTTTGCAAAAAATGCGACCTGCTTTATTAGCATTAAACTGGAAATTAACTTACTGCTTACACACATAAAGATTCGCTCTTTTACTAAGCAGTGTATTATATTCATTTCAAAGGGATTGTTGTTTTCCACTTATCCTGCCCCTTACGACGACTTTCCCAAGTCACCCTCCTCATAGCCGATGACACAGGATCACATATTGTCACAAAACTATATAGGGCATGCATGGCGCTCCGCATGGGGCGGGATAGCGGGCCCGGATACGATGGAAGGCCGACATTGGGTTTCCACTGACTAACAAAGAATGGGCCTACTGCCTAGAACAGACCCACAGGGTGTCCCCTAATCATAGGTATAAGTTGCTCCATTTTAACTTAATTCATAGAATTTATGTGACCCCTACCCAACTAGTCAAATTTGACCCTTCTAAGCAAACAAATTGCCCCAAGTGTAACGTCTTGAATGCCGATTTTGCTCATATGTCCTGGTCCTGCCCCCACATTCTACCGTATTGGCAGGAAGTATTTGCTGTGTTAGCTTAAATAATAGAAACGTCTCTGGTACCCTCTCTGGAGTTGGGACTGCTGTGGGTGGTTCAACGAATTAAACTGTGCTACAGGCGCTTTACATCGATTGCCTTATTACTGGCGAAGCGCCAGATAGCTACTCTCTGGGGAGCTAGGGCTAGCCCAACCAGGTCGGCCTGGCTCCGGAGTATGGCGCATTGCAGTGTCCAGTCAGAGACATACGCCACACTCCAACCTCCAGGCCCGTGACATTTGGTGCATATATCGCACACACCTACAGCGCTTGCTTCACTCGTCACAGGCTTCTTCCACACCACCAGTCCCCCCACATGCTGAGCAGACTATAGTCAGATCTCCTGATGCACTTGATAGTTCAATGTGCCCTTAAGTGCATCTCTCACAGCTATGAGATGGCTATCGCATATTCACTATGGACACCGCCAATGGTATTAGACTGGCACTTCATACAATGTTGTTCACGGAACCCACCTAACTCAATGAGTTACAAGTTGTGTATTTTCTTTGATTATTGTATGTAAAGTTATATTTTATTTATGACCTGCATGGTGTAACAATCTCTCTGCACTCCTTTAACATTCTCAGTACTGCCTTACCCCATGACACGCTCAATGATATGCAATGCTGTAGATCTGTCATATATTTGATTTGATGTAAGTGGTGTCCTTGTAATGTTATGTCATACCTCTTTATTTTTCAATAAACCTCTTTAAAGAAAAACAAAAAAAAACAAAGGGATTGTTGTTTTAGCTTAAATCGTATATCAATTTGTTTCTTTAGTAATGATAATAAGGAATTAAATAATTTGTTCTCATATGCCATTATAGAGATGGAAACTCCTTGTACGTAAACTTTAAAAGTGCCCCAATTATCAATTTTGGGTGTATCTTCAATTTTGTAATTTGGAAATATTCTGTAACAGCAGTTGTCAATTTGAGTTGATTTTGACCAAAAAGTAAAGTGTCAGTATTCATTCTCCACTTATATGTATTTTAAGGAACGTAAGCTATGGTTAATGAAAGATAAATTAAAACATGATTTGACATAGTGATGGGTTCTATTTTAGCATTGGAAATCATATGAATTAAATGTCTGGAGGATAATTGTCAATACGAGAATATGTAGTATGAGCATGGGAGAAGAATGTTAAGTCTTTGTCAGTTGGGTGTGCGAGTCGCCAATGATCTAATATTTAGTAGTAGACAGAAAGGTTTTAAACATGCGTTTGTTTTTGTAGGATGAAAGTTAGTTTTGGAAATTCTATCTAAAGGTAGGTCCAAAATTATATTAAAGTTTCCTCCCACAATAATAGGTACATGTCCTATAGCTGGATTTCAGTTGAAATTGTTTGCCAAAAATGGGGATCACCTTGAGTGGGAGCATAAATATTGACTAAATGGAGAGAAGAATATCAATTTGAATTTGAGCATAAATGTAGCATTCATCTAATTCAGCTTTATGCTTTAAAATGGCAACTTGTAATTTGCAAGAGAAAAAGATAGCAACACCACTTTTGCAACAAGAAGCTTGTGAGGACACTTTAAATCCTACCCACGATTTAGCCATAGTTGCTAAGATGTTATCAGCAATAAGGGTTTTTTGTAGCTTTACATTTGTATAAATAATCTAGAACTCTGGTTGTTTGACAGGATGTTTTAAACCATTAACATTAAGTGAGACAATTTTTAACTCACACCTATTAGTCATAATAAATGTACAGAAAAGTGCAATTAAAAGTGGGATTTATATATAGGAATTAGAAAAGATATAATTGAATCGAACAAACTATGAGCCCAGAAACAAGGACAGACTCCCGAATATGACAAATAACCATGGAGAACACTTAAGTACAGCGCACATAAAATGAAGTATTGAAACTACGAAGGTACAAACCCGGAATCCAATGAATAGCGTGAAGCCTAGTAGTGGAAAAGAAATTATTATTAGTTATGCAGCAACAAATATCAAGTATCATTTGTAGAAGACTGAAATTCCATTGCCAACGGAGTGTGAATATCCAAATACGCAATTAGATCAGAAGGAGATTTGAAGGACTTGGAAATGTCATTTTTCCATTTTCGTATCACTGCAGGATCAAACAGCCCATATTTTTACCCAGCTTCTCTTAATCTAAGGTGTAGGTGAGAGAATTGCTTGTGCATGACAACAGTTTCGTTTGCTAAGTCTTGATGAATATAAACTTTATTTCCTTCAACAATTAGCATTGGGATTTCTGTGAAAGCCTTTCGAATAAGGACAATTTGATGATGTTGCAGAACTTTGAAAATCATTTGTCTTGGCTTGGATTGAGTTGAGGGAAAATGATGGGCCTTGTTGATTTCAAATTTTTCAGATAAATTTTATTTTCAAAAGTTAAGGTATGACATTCTCCAAAAAAGATCTACAGTTTTGTCCCTCAATATTTTCTGGCAGATTGAAAATATGCAGATTATATAGGCGATTTCTGTTTTCTTGGTCAAGAAGCTATTTCCTCAAAGGTACAATAAGATTAACCTGAGGAGACATTTCGTCATTCGCAGCCTTATTATCTCTTATTTTAATGCCTTTATCAAAGGTCTGCATTCTAAGCGCTGCCATATCTCTCTGCAAATGCTTAATATCAGAGCAGATGGTGTCTGTAGTTTTATGTATGGCTTGTATTTTTTCCAGAATTTTCGCCATAGATTTTGTGTTTGAATCCACCATTTTTGTTTTGGCAGGAGGTAGAGAAGATTCTTGTTTTCAATTTTGTTGAGTATTTTGTGTGCTTTTTGTATCCATTTTATGTAGTTATAAAAGACAGTTCTTTCAAAGGCTGGCAAAATTAAATAAATGTTGAAATAGGGAACGAAAACCTCTTTTTTGTGACAAAACTGCTGAAAAAGCAGGCAAGAACCCAGTTAAACAATGGTGCCCAAAAAAACAGATTTCATCATTGCCAGGTACCAATAAAAGCAGACCTTACCTGTAATACCTAAAGCAAAAGCTATAAACAGTACCTTTAAGAAACAGCAGCAGGCTGAATAAGACCACCCTCTTTCAGGAAACCTCCCTCAGGCCAACTCTGGGAATGCAGGCTTCTGACTAGAACATTGAAACAGCAGAAGCCAGGTCACCAAGGCCAGGAAAATGAGTGAAAAGCATCAGGTAGGTGCCAGGGTACATGAAATTTCAGTTTTATGCAGTAGCAAGCAAAAAGCAGCAATTTGTCTGTAAAATATCGGCAGCAAATTGCAGACAATGACGGAGCTGTCGCGAACCCGCACTGAAATAATACCCAGGAGTCGGAGCTCAAGTGCATGCGTCTTTATTCTTTCCCTGACTGCATACAACAACCTAGAAAAACTCATTTCCCGTTCCTGTGTCCCTCTTCCTGCCCCTCCTCTTCCTCCTCGCCTGCCCTGTCCCTGACAGAGGTCAGGCATAGCGATACAACACCTCCCCCTTTTGTACAAAGTCTCACCGTCTCTTATATTTCTTCAATGAGTCGCGTTGGTCTTCTTGTTTGACGTTTCGGGCGGCTCTCTTGTTCTGGCGTTCTGACGTGACGGTCTGGGTTGGTGTCAAGTCTCAAAGGGCTTGGGTGATCGTAGTCATTGATGTCACTGTGGTCCGTTGAGTCAGTGGAAGTTCGACTCGACTGGATTTCCCGGTGATGGTTGGGATTGCACCTTTTGAAGTGCGATATGTTTCTGGTAATTTGCTTGTGGTCAGCCTTCGCCGTGACCATGGTTCCTTTTCGTCGGCTCACTTGAAGGGGTTGGTCGAGATATCGGCTGTCTGCTTTTGTTCGTCGATCACTCCGAACTATCACCCAGTCTCCTTCTTGAATGTCGACGTCTCTGGCGCGTCTGCGCCGGTCAGCGTATGTTTTCATCTTGAGTTTCTTTACACGGTCAGTTCCAGCCAGGGTGTCATGATCGATGTGTACAGTCCGTGGCTGCATCATGTTGTTCATCATGGGCAGCCGGGTGCGAGGGGATCTCCCCAACATCACAGTGGCTGGGCACTGATTGGTAGTGTTGTGCGGTGTGGTGCGGTATGCCCGCAGTACTTCGTTCAAGGTTTGTTGAACCTCTCTGTGCGTTAACTCAGCTTGCTGGATTGCCTTTTTCAGTGTCCCCATAAATCGTTCCACCATGCCGTTGGCCTGTGGCCAAAGTGGTGTGATTTTCTGGTGTTTGAAATCGAGATGCTCAGCGAATTCTGAGAACTCATGGCCGTTGAATGGGGGCCCATTGTCCGATTTGACTCGCTGTGGGTTTCCCCATGCTGCGAAGATTTCGTCCAGTATTGGGATTACTGCCGCTGCTCTGGTGGATGACACCAGGTGTGCGAACGGGAACCGGGAGTATTCGTCCATGACAACGATGATATATTGTCCTGATCTCAGTGGTCCAAAGAAGTCAACGGCTACCTGCTGCCATACCCCGTCTGGTAGTTCCGACATTTGGAGCGGGGCAGGTGGCTCCTCACGGCTCACTAGTTGGCATGTCATGCAGTCTTTTAAGGTTGATTCTACCATCTGGTCTAACGTGGGAAACCAGACACGTTCCCGCAGAGTCTTCTTTGTGGCGCTTATGCCTCTATGGCCTTCATGGGTGAGGTTGATTACCCCTTGGCGTAACTTGTGAGGAATGACGATCCTCCCCCCTCTCAGAAGTAGTCCATTGTCGCTGATAGAGAGTTCATCCTGTACATGTTGGAATGCTTTGAGTTTGCGGAGAGTGGATCCGGAGTCCTGGTCCGTGTCTTTCACGTGGCGCCATGTGTTGGTACGGATGCGAGTCATGACATTTTGAAGCAGCGGATCTTGCACCGACGCCGCTTGGATGGCGTCCAGCGGGACCGTAGGTGGGCAGGCAGCATCAATGACGAAGTGAATGTAATCTTCAGCCAGAGAGTGAGCGACACCAGTGATGGGTCGGGGATGCCGGGACATATAGTCGGCTGGGTTTTCAGCTTTCCCCGGCTTGTGAACGATAGTATAGATGTAGTCCTGGAGACGCAGTCCCCACCGCTCGATGCGAGGCGGCATCTTGGCGGTGGGATTGCCGAATATAGTGATGAGGGCTTGATGGTCCGTGACGATGGTAAAATGTTTCCCATAGACGAACAGGTGGAAATGCTCGCAAGCCCCACCACTGCTAGACTTTCCTTCTCCGGCTGGGAGTACGCTCTTTCGGTGTCGGTGAGGCTGCGGCTCGCGTACACAATGATGTGGCGCTGGTCAGAATCCTCTCGGTACTGGGCTAGGATCGCGCCAAGTCCCACTGGGCTGGCGTCGACAGTGATCTCCGTTCTCCTTTTCGTGTCGAAGTAGGCGAGGTTGATCGCCGAGCCGACAGCAGTTTTGATCTCAACAAATACTCGCTCACAGGCGTTGGACCATTCGAAGGGTTGACCCTGACGTGTGAGTTCTCGTAGGGGATAGCTGATGGTGGCGTAGTCACGAATGTAACGCGCGCAGTAGCTTGCCATTCCTAGAAACGAGCGAAGGTCGCTCACATCCTGGGGTGTCGGGGTGTCGGCGAGAGCTGATACCTTCTCCGGATCGGGTTTCATTCCGTCCCTGGAAAAGATGTGGCCGTAGAATTTCAGGGTGTCCTTGTGGAATTCGCATTTGCTGGCATGAAGCGTCAAGTTAGCATTCAGTAAAGCGTGGCAGCCTCTGTCGAGCGCAGTGTCATGTTCGGTTTGGTCTTTCCCAAAGACTAACAGATCGTCACTGTAATTGAAGGCATTTGGAATGCCTTGTATGACTCGCCGGATAGCCTATTGGAAGATTTCGGCGGCCGATGAAATGCCAAAGTTCAACCGCTTGTAGCGAAAAAGGCCTTGATGCGTAGTGAATGTAGTGATATATCTGGACTTGTCATGGAGCTCTAGCTGATGATACCCCTTGTTGAGGTCGAGCTTGGAGAACACAGTAGCGCCATTGAGGCGCGTGATCATGTCACTTATGTGTGGACCCGGGTGTCGTTCTCGTTCAATAGCAGTGTTGGGCGCCCGCATGTCCACACATAGCCGTACTTTGTTGTCTTGTCCCTTTTTGGGAACCACCACGACTGGCGATACCCAGGGAGTGGGTCCTGACGTGCGCTCGATGATGTCTGTTTGTAACAGGTCTTGGAGCTCATCGTCTACAGCTTGTTGTAGATGGAAAGGTACCTTCCTATGGTGCTGAGCAATGGGTGTCACTCGTTCGTTGATGTGCAGTTTTACCTTAAAGTGGTTTAACTTTCCTAGACCTTTGAAGAGGTTCGGGAACTTTGCCACAATGTCGGGAGCATCTTCGGTCATGTAGAGGAGTTCCACTAATTTTAGTCGTTCGGCTGTCGGCAGGCTGAGCAGGCAGTCAGCCAGGTCTGGGCCTTTGACCACGGGGATGTATGCAGGGATTTTCCGGTCCTTAAATGACAGCACGGTGTGAAATCAGCCCAGGCACGGCAAAGGTTTTCTGGACATCCATGTAAATATACGGACAGCTGCTGGCTCTAGTTTGGGCTGTGGTTTCATGTTATGGTATTCCAGTGCACAGATGTAGTTTAGTGACGCTCCCGAATCAAGAACAAACTTTGCTGGGTGATCACCTATTTTAATGTCTAGTTTTGGGTATCGCTTCAGGCGATCGGGGTCTGAGACCATGCAAATGTACTCATCACTGTCCTGAGATATAAGCGTAACCATGCAAATGTACTCATCACTGTCCTGAGATATATGTGTGTGAGATGATGATGAGTCGCTGGACGCTGGCCGATGTGACCGATAGGAAGTCGTCGGTTGGTTCCGAGATCGATGAGCGCTCACGGATCTGCCTCGTGAGCGATATGGGCTTATCGATTGGTTGCTGGATCTCGACGAGCTGGAGGAACATCTTTCTCGTCCTTTCACAGCACGCGCATGGTGTTGTGTGGCGTGCCGAGGTTGCGACGGCCTGTGTTTTGACTGTCGGGCCTGGCATGCAATCTCGAAATGATTGTCTCTCCCACAGCGGTGGCATTGCTGGCCAATCGCTGGGCATTGTCCTGAGTGAGGGTAGTCTTGTCCACACCTGTAGCTTGTGGGTGCTGATTTGTCAGATCTGTTGTGTCTTTGTTCTTGTCTGGATGAGCTTTTTCGGGAGGTCATGGACCGAGACGACTTACTTGACTGGTGGGAGCTCGGTGGATGTCGGGTGGTCTTGTGTGCTTGCATCCGCAGGGCGTGTTCTTTCCTGTCGGACTTGTGGGTCTCCATCCGTTTCGCATGATCCTCCGCCTGATCGTTAATTCTCGTTAGTTCTTCAATTTCTTCCAAGGTATATTGCTTCTTCAGGAGTCGCCGACGTAGGGACTCAGATTGGCAGCCATCAATGATACGGAGTCGCAGTGCGTCTTCTGTGTTGAAATTGTCGAACTCACAGTGACGTGCTAACCTCTTGATGCGCATAATGAAGTCGCTCATGCACTCTTCTTTTTCTTGGGTGGCTAGGCCAAACGTGTATCGTTCGTAATCCACGTTACGTTTGTGAAGGAAACGTTTGTTGAGAGCTTCCTTTATCTCTTCATATTGCGCTGTGGTCGCATTTGGCAGTTCCTTGATGATTTGAGCTATTTCTTTGCCTATCAGGTTTCTTAAGGCTATGAGTTTCTGCTTGGGGTCCTGTACGAGGGACCCAGTCATATAGTCCTCGAAGTCTTCGCTCCAGCTTTTCCATGCGGGCCCCATGCTGTTGCCTGTCGTCAATGTCAGGGGTTCCGGTGGTCGCAGGTAAGGTACCCCCATGGGCAGATGGGGCATCATGACTGTGCTGGCTTGGGCGGCCGTGCTTGCCGCAGCGGTGCCTCCCGAGGTGCTGGTGGCGTCAGTATCAGACATCAGGGTTGGCACACGCTCTCCTGGAGCTTCAGTGGCTTGACCTCTGGTACTTGAGGCTTCCCGCTCTTTTCAGGACACGTTTTATGGGCTGAAGTGAGTGGCGCCTGACTCTAAAATGGCCGCCGTGCTCACAGCGTGGGTTGTCCAATGACGGGCGCCTGACCTCAAAATGGCCGCTTTCTGGGACGCCGTGTGGTTAGGCCTTGGTCCCCTTGGAACTTCCACAGTCATGCAGGTTATTTATTTCAGGAGCGCGACTCACTCCTCCTCCACGTGCTATCCCCAGAATGACGCGTCTCCCTCACGCTGTCTTCTCCGCTCACTGCGTGAGGTCGCTCCCCGCTGGTTTCTGTCTCTCTTGGCGCTCACCGCGCTGCGGGGGGGGCAGGGTGACAGGCTCCTGTCGGGCCGTGTACAGACGGCTGGTTGTCCTCACCGCTCTCTAGCGGGCGCACTTGCTCTCGGCAGCCCCGGCGTCGGTTTCTGCTTTTCGCGCCTTTCCGCGCTGCCGGGTGGCGGGCTGCAGACTCGCTGGTCGGGCCGTGTGTCGACGGCTGGGCTGCGCTCTTCATCGGGTGTGTAGGCATCCCACCCTCGTCGCCATTGTCGCGAACCCGCACTGAAATAATACCCAGGAGTCGGAGCTCAAGTGCATGCGTCTTTATTCTTTCCCTGACTGCATACAACAACCTAGAAAAACTCATTTCCCGTTCCTGTGTCCCTCCTCCTGCCCCTCCTCTTCCTCCTCGCCTGCCCTATCCCTGACAGATAATAGACCAATATATAAAACGCCACCATATGGGGTGTTTGCATCATTGCAATTTTGAAGGGTCATCTTTGAAGCCAAAATATGAAAGATGATAATACATAAAGATATCTTGCCCTTGCTGGCCGCTATTTATGGCTGATGGTGAACATGTACTTGCAATTAAAAGAATACAATAGCAGCTATAACATGGCCCACCTCCCTCTTTCCTTTTTTGAAAATTACAGACATAAATTGACATCTCTTGCCTAAACAGAAGTGGAGTGTCTTATTGGTACATGAAATATTCTGAACTTGGGAAGTCCTTTTCCTTCCCCTTTTAAAGTAAGTAGACCCCTAAATACAACTTATCACCTGCACTGCATAATAAATGAAACCTTAGTAAGGGATAGCCCTGTGTTTCTTTAAACATTAAAATGACTTTGGTTTTTATTAGGTTGTATCTCCTAACACTAGTGAGGTACCCCTCTATTGCCATATTCCAAATCTGTGACTTAACTGCTCTAGAAACCCATCATGAACTGAGAAAATTTTTTTCTCCTGTGTAAATAATTATGTGATATAAGATGAATAAGACAGCTGGTGTAAGATAGGAATATGTTGATTAAATGAGAACTGTGGTTCACGGCTCAAGATAGATGCTTATGATGTAAATAGAAATTTATGTAACAATGTTTGAATTATGAGGGAATGTGTACATATGTTTTTTTGTATAATGATAATGAGATGTTTTTAGAATGGACAGAAGGTAAATGTAAATATTTTTCTTTCTTCTTTTTCTTTAAAGATTATTACAGTATAACCTTGTGGCTCCTGAAGAAGGCGTTTGTGGAAACGCCGAAACGCGCGTCGAACAGAAATTAGTTTTCTGGCCACGTTTTATGTTTCTTGTGAATATAGGTTTTCCTTATATTTTAGGATTTAGAAGGAACCTTAGTTATTCACATTTGAAAATCTTTTTTATTTGACTATCTGTAATTTTTAATTATAAATTGATACAAGAAGGTTTTATGAATTGTAGTTCTTGTCCAATTTTTCCGGTTGATTTATTGTGTCATAATAAAAATTCTGTTGTGTTATATACATGTGTTTTTACTCCCTCTTTTTATAGTTTTTTATATTTTTGTCTGACGGAAGTCTATACAATTAATCAACAATTGATAATTTGAATCTGAAATGTCTCAAATTTAATGGTGACCACATAGAATGTTGATGAGTATATGCATTAGGTAATCTTAGTTCCTACCCAGCTGGTTTGTTTGTTAGATATTTGACTTCACAAACTATCCCTGACAGAGGTCAGGCATAGCGATACGACAGGAGCTTACATCTTGGATCGCGCACAGTCCTTTGCAAAATGGTTTTGCCACTGCTGAAATAGCTGGTGCTGCTATATCTGAAAGTAAACGCCATGTTTCAAGTAAAACATGTTCTAGGGATATTGAATAATGCAGCTAAGACTTTATCTAATTTTTGGAAGATACACACTGAAGCGGCAGACATCAACCTGGAATCTGCTTTGTTGGCAGACACTAAGCACAGTACTTACACTAGGTCCTTCGGAACATACGAGATATTTTGCACAAAAAAGGAAAGGATAATATCTTTATACTGGAATGAATAGTTGTGTTTCTTAAGAAGCTGCAGGCACAAGGGAGGTCAGTTGTTCCAGAGCTCACTTAGCAGCTTTAGGGTCCTTTGCTAAGCACTCTATGGCAGTGGACAATTTATCTTTTTACTTTTTAATGGAGATAAGGAATAGAGTTTAGTATTGACAAGGAAGAAACATGACGCTAGGTCGGCATTAGACACTAGATGAACACTAAACACTAAGGGGCAGATTTACAAGCCTCTTGCACCACTTTTGCATCACTTTTCCCATGTTAAAAATGATGCAAAAGTGGTGCAAGGGCCTTGTAAATAAGCCCCTAAGTTGGCCCCAGACACTAAGGCCCTGATTACAACTTTTGCGCAGTTGCGCCTGCTCTCCTCCGGTGCAGCTGTGCCAAAGCCACTTGAAGACCGCCTGCCCAATAATGACTTTCTAAGTCATTGGCAGGCATTTCCTTTGCCATTGCCATGGCGGTACCTATAAAATAGGCACCACCATGGGAACGGATAAGGAAGTTCAAGCATGGCATGGACTTGAACGTCCATGCTGTGCTGGAACTTTTGTGCATGCACACAGGTGGGCACATATGCCCCCCTTTGTGCATCCACATGGCGTGAGGCACAAAGGGGCCATGCAGGGCCCTATTGCCTTCAGTCTCGGCCACTGTTTTCATGGACGAAAGAACTCCATCAAATCAGTGGCGGAAGTGAAAGTCATAACATCCTTGGCGGTCCCGGCAAGCATATAGATGCCTTTAGACTGCCACGCAACCACCAGGGAATGGCGGTTCCCTGATGAAGTCTGTGATCCTAGGTCACAAAAACCGCTACCGCAGCGTCACCAAGAGTGGTCCTCAGAATGCCAGACTCATAATTGGGCCCTAAGTGGACACTCTCAATCTCACTTATTTACCCCACATTCACATCTTCCTCACAACCTATGATGGAAAGCTGTTTGCAGCAGTGTCCGTGCTCATCTTTTATGGGACATTGTTGGTAGAGGAGCTAGTCGATCAGTATAGAATGAACCGTAATGGGGTCTTCAGATAAGTCATGCATATGTTGGCACTGGTATGTAATCATTAAGCTGACACATTCTAAAAAAGCCTACTTGGAAAAGGGTGGATGATGAAAACAATTCCTGGGCCATCGGGTTGCTCCATCAGTCATCTAAACAGCATCTATCAGTGCAGCTGACTGCATTGTCTACTGCCCTTTTGATACACGAATAAGAAAAAGTTTTATCATGTCATCAATTTTCGGAAGTTTTTATTTCTGCACTGCCAGCTGTCGGTATTCATCCTAGTTATTTTTTACCCCACTCCTTCCAAAGTGGTGCAGCAACCATGTTATATGTTATACTAGATTTCTAAAGCGCACAGCTACTCAAAGTATCCTGGCGCTAATTCCAAAGAAAGCCTACCACACAGCCAGGGCCTCAGAAAAGCAAAGTTTTTAATTTCTTCTTGAAAACAACGGGGTCCGACACCCCCCTGAGGGCCAGTGGAAGCTCATTCCAGGCAAGACCTGCTTTGCGGGTGAAGGAACAACCACCCAGCCTGTGTCGATTGAAACAAGGGTTCTGTATTAAGAGTTAGTCAGAGGAACGCAATTGCCTAGAAGGTTTATAAAAGGCAAAGCGCATCTGAAGATAGAGCGGACCCAACCCATACAGGGCCCGATGAACAATGGACAGCATTTTAAATTTCAGACGAGACTCTACTGGGAGCCAGTGCAGATGACGCAGATGGGTCCGCACACTCTGTCTAGCAGAGAGTCCCATGAGGAGTCTCGCTGCCGTATTCTGGACTACCTGCAGCTTCCTGGTCAGATAGCCCGGACAGCCCACCAGGAGAGCATTGGCATAGTCCAGGCGGGAGAGGATCAGAGCCCGAACGACCGTCTCTTTGGCGCCACCTGGCGAAAGGGCAAGAAATTTCCTCAGAATTTTCAGGGTGCCAAAGCATGTCCCTGTTAGCTTCTTCACCTGTGTTAATTTTCCTCAAACCAGACCCCCAGGTTTTTGGCAAGACCCTTCTCCGTCAAAGGGGGCGGGAAGTCAGGTGGCCACAGCCTAGTTCTAAAATCCACAGGAAACGAGCCAAACAGGAGAACCTCAGATTTTTCTTCGTTGCACTTTAGCTGTGCATTAGCCAGCCAGCAAAACACAGCTGAAAGGCAACGCTGCGCCGTGCTGACCGAGTCCTCACCCCGTTTCCAGGAGAACAGAAGCTGCGTGTCATGGCAGCTGGAGTAGGCTTAAGCCATGATCAAGTGAAAAACCTGGGAAGGTGATCTTGATATTCTTATAAGCTTCATGTGTGCACCTAATTGCTATGCCTTTGATTGCAAAGTCTCACAAAATTGTCTTTGTGAGCCATGGAGTCCAAGTGGCTGTGTGTCCGGTGGGCCATTCATTAGTCCAACAGGCAGCATCCAGGTCCAGGATTGTATGGGACTTCGATGGGCGCTTGAAATCAATTTTGCAGCGCTTTGGAGATCGGCGCTTATTCACTTCTGCAGCGCTTTGGAGATCGTGTATTAGGCCTCATAGTGTGGTGGCAAGAGCGAGTTTTAAATATCCCCTGTTTTTAAATCCGGCCAATTTCAGCTTACTTGCACGTTAATTTTGTAAACACACCGCGCTTTGGCGGGTCCCTTGCATCCCTTTATTCACCGGCGGCCATCTTGGGGGAAAGACGGGACGCCCGGCGGCGCCATCTTTGTTTGCGCGCTAGTTGTCCATAGGCAGCTATTCAGGATGGCCATGCTAACGTGCAGCGTTCGAGCACAGCGTGAGCACGCCGGAGTCACGCCAGAGTCCAGCCCGTCTGCGCCCGTCCGCGCACGAACGGGCGCCGGGGCCTGGACTCCTGGTCGGCGGCGGGTCTATTCCGCGGGGGAATTACACCAGCTTGTCAGAAAGGATCAGTCTTTAGATTTGGCCACGTTAACTATACTGGACGAGATGTCCATCGTAAGATCATCCTCTGGCTCGTCTGGAATCCATCCTTGCTCCTTGAAATTGACCTGTTTAAACACAAGGTCACTGCACAAACATAATCTCGAAATATTTTCCCTGCTTCAGGATGAAGATATTGATGTTTTAACTCTTACCGAGACGTGGCTCGGAGACAATTCGCTGCCAGATATTATAGCCGCTCTTCCGAATGAGTATGATGTAGTATGGCATAACCGTGCAGAAAATGCGCGAGGGGGGGGAGTAGCAATTCTGTTTAAAAAAGCGTTAACAGTAGTTAAAATGGTGGCAGAAACAATGGACTTAGCCGACATTCTTGGAGTAAAAATTATGTTTGATAATCCATGTCTGGTGATTCTCACAGTCTATCGTCCACCCAACTCTACCTCAGCCTTTAACGATTTATTTATGTCTACTATATCTGACATTTGCTCTAGATATAAAAAGTAGTGGTAACTGGGGACTTTAATCTACATTGGGACAAGGCTCATAAGGAGCCGGCGGCCAGATTTTTGGAGACAACTATGTCCTCACTGGGCTTTAGGCAGCTGGTAGAAGCTCCAACACACATAAAGGGACACATCCTTGATCTTATCTGGAGTTCAGATCCTAAGGTGGCTCTTTTGGACATCCTACCTTGTATTTGGTCAGATCACCACCTGGTTTATTGTGATGTCCCTATTGATATGAAGCCGACACAACCACCCCCTAAAATGAAGAAAGTCCGTCAATGGAGGAAAGTTGATTCACAAACTTTAACGGATACCCTCTCGAAACTTGTCCAACCAAAGTCCCTTAATGGCAATTTAGATCAAGATTACAGGGATATAGTTTGCAGCCTGAGTAAAGCGGTTGATCAGATTGCACCGGAGAGGCTACAATTAGCCAAAGGAGCAGGAAAGGGGGCTCCCTGGTTTACACCGCCTTTGAGGGAACATAAAAAGAACCTCCGTCATATAGAAAGAAGCTGGAGGAGAACAAAAGACGAAGAGGATCGGGAACAGTATAAAAACTCGCTCAACTCATATAAAAAACTTATTCTGGCTACTAAAGCAAAATACTACGAAACTCGTATTAACCAGGCTGAGAATGTCCAGAAAGAAACTTTAAAAAAATTAGCAGAGTTGAGCAAAAAACCTGAAAATACTGAGATAACAATTAGCTGTAATATGTTTCAGGACTATTTTCTGGCGAAGGTAGACACCATCCTCTCTGATATTAGGAATGGTACTATGACTGGATCTATTATGTCACAGGATGTCAAGATCCCTCAGGAAGTCTTCATTTCAAAGTTCCCATTGATAGATCCGATGAGTCTTGAGCAACTTATGAGCAAAACTAAATCAGGCTCTCCGGCAGATCCATGCCCCCCTAGTGTCTTCCGTTTGGCACGTCCTATTTTAGAAGACCATATCACCTCCCTTCTGAACAACTCTTTGGAAACAGTGCTGTTACCAGCTAGTTTCAAGGAAGCTCAAGTGAAGCCCCTGATAAAGAAGCCAGGAGCCGACCCCACTATTTTGAAAAACTATAGGCCTATCTCCCAACTCCTGTTCCTTGGCCAAAATCCTAGAACAGCATGTGCTGAAGTCCCTGGCCCCGTTTCTGGAGTCACATCATCTTCTCCAGGAACGTCAGGCGGGGTTTCGGGCACATCACAGCACCGAGTTGGTGATGCTCTCGGTGCTGGATGAGCTTAGTGGGATGGCTGACAGTAAGAAACCGAGCGCCCTGATACTTTTAGATCTTTCAGCGGCGTTCGATACTGTCAGCCACACCTTGCTCTTGGATAGACTGGCCAAATTCGGGTTTCGGGATGCGGCCTTTCGGTGGCTTCAATCTTTCCTGTCGGGAAGGACGCAGCGGATTCAGTTGGGGGATAGTTTATCAGAGGTGGGCAACCTGAGGTGCGGAGTCCCACAGGGCTCTGCACTATCTCCAGTATTGTTTAATCTTTATTTACAACCATTGATTAACTCTCTGGCAAATATGGGTTGCCGCGTATTTAATTACGCTGACGACACCCAGCTGCTACTTAGCATAGATAATACGGTCCCCACGCAGAACTATGCTCAGAATATTCTCAGATATGTAGTCAGTTGGATGACGGCAAATCTGTTGAAAATTAATCCTGAAAAAACTGAGGTTTTAGTGGTCTCGACTATAAGCTCTCCCTGGAGTCATCTATATTGGCCCCAGGAATTAGGTCCTACCCCAATACCATGTGACAAGGTGAAAAGTCTTGGTATCAAGATTGACTGTGAACTGTCAATGGCCAGTCAGATTTCCTCTGTCGTGGGGACGTGCACGGGCCTAATTAGACAGCTGCGCAAGTTAGTTCCTCTTCTCTCCCCCTCCATGCTTCGCACCATAGTTTCTGCTGCAATCATCTCGAGGCTGGACTACGGGAACGCTCTCTATTTAGGTCTGCCGAAAATCTTGACCAATAGACTGCAGGTTGTTCTGAATGATGCCGCACGACTCATCTTCAGACTCCCGAGAAGATCCCATGCCTCTCCTTTGCTACAGAGCCTTCATTGGCTTCCTATTAGGCAAAGGGCTGGGTTCAAAAGCTTATGCACGGCCCATAAGGCAATCTATGGGCAAGCACCGGCCTATATTAAAGAACGGTTGGAGGTCTATAAACCTGAACGAAGACTGAGGTCTTCTGATGCTCAGATGTTAGTTTGTCCACGGTTCAAACTAGCAACAAAGGGTGGGAGATCCTTTTCTGTCTAGTTCCACAAATTTGGAACAGACTACCTGAGTCCCTTCGTAAAGAAAGTAACCTTCTGCGTTTTAGGAAATCGCTAAAAACACTTCTATTTAAGGAGGCTCTGGGGTCTTTTTAGCCTCCGATTTGCTAATAGCTGTTTTTGTCCTTCGGTCACAAGCGCCTTGAGACCTGCCGGTGAGTTGGCGCTATATAAACCGAAGCTAACAATAACAATAACAGTATGCTGTTGATGGAGCAAGAACTTGTGTAAAAGAGACTTGCTCGGACGCAATCCTCTCATATGACCGCGTAACAAAGTATTAATAATGTTTGTAATAATAATTATACACAACATTCCCTATATTTCTATGTAGGGGAAGCTTGCCTATGTGTTTTACTAAAAGTAACCTGAGTGTCATTAAAGATGGCTGCTAAAGCAGGAAAATGTACTTCGCATGCATCAGCTGCATGACGTCTTAACGCTTGGAGAGAAAATTCTGCTTCTGCGCAGTAGCATCTAATATGGCCGCTTGAGAACTCACACGCTAAGCATCTGCTTTGCTGAAATTAACTGTGTTATATATTAAGTACTAATGCATAAATAGTCTTTATATGTAAATGGGAGTAGAGACAGGTGGTGTACAGTAAAATAATTTTACTCGGAATTTTATAATTTGTCTTTTGACCTTTCTATTAGTTCATATTTGGGCCTCTGGATGATGCTAAAGTCTGACACCCACATAGGTTTACCCACATGCGCAGGAGGGACAACTCTGAAGCAATGAGCTCAAGTCCTGGGACTCGTCCAAGGACATTCTCCACACATGTCCTGGGAACCAGCTGAACATCCTGAAGATTCAATGGACAACTGTGAAATTGTATACATTGGTGTCGATAAAGTTTACAAATATGGGTGGTAAATAAAGCTTAGGAGAACAAATTAATGGGCGGGAACTTAAAACAATGACCTTAAAGAAAAAGTATTAAACTTAGCATGGTGTGATGATCATCTTCTCAGCTTGTCCAATCAGAAATAGGAGTTCCATAAAGTTGACACATTTAGGGGTGGCACTTGCCATTAAGAAAGTATAATTGGGGTAGTTAGTTAGAATCTAGTTGAGTAGTCGCTGTCAGAACGCTGAGCGATAGAGATGCTGTCCGAATGCTGATCGATCACCTGAAGAAGCAGACTTAGAATTTTCAAAGCAAATTAGAATTAGAAAAAGATCGCGGAAGAATCGAGGAGGTAATAGAATTAGAAGAAGATCACGGAAGAATCAAGGAAGTTAGCATCAGAGAGGGGTGAGACGCAGGTATCGAATCCAGAAGAGGTCATCTGTCCTGTCCTATCCTGTCCTGAAAACCTGTCACCTGAATTTTCGAAGGGGCCTATAACTGTTGGCCAGAGGGGTCTGATTTTCGCACCATTCTAGATAAATATATATCTGTGCATTGTGTCAATGTGCCTTTCTCTCTCTATCCTCTCTTTCCTGAGGTACTTGTGAAATCTTACTTAAGTGGATAGATTCAATCTTTCTTCCTCTGAAAGATGGAGTTAATACTGTAATTTGTTTGTTCATATGATTAATTTAGATACACATTAATCACTTTCCAGAGTCTGTGGTTATTCAATGAGAAAATCAGGTATATGAGATGTATGTCATAATCATAAAATCCTAATCAACTAAAATAGATCTATTCATCATAGAAAGGGCTTTGCATTAGTAAATAGATTTAAGAATTGATAAGCAAACGAATATACAATTTTAGCTCTATAAATCGATCCCCAGCGGTGTTCACCGGCCTATATGAGTGAGTGTGTTTATGGGCCCAGATAAGTATTTCGTGATAGATGTCCGCAGGTTGGTAGCTCGCTGGATCACTGTCAAAAGCCACAAATCTACTGGTGTGACATTCAAGTGGCTCAGTGTTGGAGGTTTGCTCATACCAGCCGGGAGAGACTGTGCCTAATGCGTAAAGTTGTAGGGGAGTGTAGCCCATGAATTTATTTTCCCCTTACCATGTGGGTCAACAATTTGGCGACCTTAGGTTGAAAACGACTACATGAACTCAACTTCCAGGAATTCCCTTGGATAGGAAAACCTTTCCTAGACACAATCATAGCCTCGTCACATATGATCCCTAGGAGAGATTGGGTAGTCATCACTCAATCTAGGGCTATGTTTTGTTTAGACGTTGGCAAAGCTGTGCACTAGGAAAGGGCACTTGTGACACATACCTCATAAATGCAGCAGAAATGTCCCATCATGATGGAGTGTTTTGACCATTAAAGAGCCCCAGAAGTTTTATTTACTTGTGGTGGACCTTTGCAGCATGTCTCCTGATAGGTGGGGAGGGTGAAAGACATGATTGACCTGATCACTGTGGTAGCTGGATATGATCTCTGTCATTAATAATTTCAGATTGCAGTGAGCATAATCCAGGAAGTGGTAAGGAGACAGACTAGTGCTATCACTTCCTCAAAACAAAAGTTGTTAAAAAAACGATTTTCCCTTTCTGTGATTACTGTCTTTGCCTGCGGATGTTACAGTTTGAAATCGTAGTTTTAACCTGCCTGTGATTGCATATTTTATCACCTGTTTTGTGTTTTAAACTTGTGATTTTCCCTGCCCATGATTGCTTCCATTTAATGTATTGTATTGTGGGATTTGCAGTCCAACCTCGGTAGTTTATCCCTCTCATTCCTGGTGACAATTCAATTTTCCCTCCAAATTTCTCCTTTGCTCTGTGCTTAGACCTGTATGTTAAAACAGTGCACCCCCAGACACAATTTTGTGTTCAAAAGCCAGTGAAACCAGTCCCCTGCCCCCCCCCCTCCAGCCAGCAACAGGGATATTTTACATCAGAGGTTGCTTCTCTGAGCTGTTTAAACTGTGTTTACTAGGACCTGTGCACTTCGTTTTTTGGCCAGGAGAGTACCCCCAGGCCAGCAGACCATTGGCGACTCAGCTACCAGGCAACCTTGAGCCCTCCTCTCACACCTGCCCAGGCCCCTTAAGGCTTTGCTAGGTGCACCCCAAATCATTCTCCTCCATCTTGTAAGTTGCAGCCTACCTTTGCCCCAGATTGCAGTGAGCAGAGTCCAGGAAGTGGTACAGAGACAGACTAGTGCTGTCTCTTCCCCAAAACAAAAGTTGTTAAAAAAACGATTTTCCCTTTCTGTGATTACTGTCTTTGCCTGTGGATGTTACAGTTTGAAATCGTAGTTTTAACCTGCCTGTGATTGCATATTTTATCACCTGTTTTGTGTTTTAAACTTGTGGTTTTTCCTGCCCATGATTGCTTCCATTTAACGTGTTGAATTGTGGGATTTGCAGTCCAACCTCTGCAGTTTATCTCTCTCATTCCTGGTGACAATTCAGTTTTCCCTCCAAATTTCTCCTTTGCTTTGTGCTTAGACCTGTATGTTAAAACAGTGCACCCCCAGCCACCATTTTGTGTTCACAAGCCAGTGAAACCAACCCCCATGCCCCCCCCCCCCAGCAACAGGGATATTCTACATCAGAGGGTGCTTCTGTGAGCTGTTTAAACTGTGTTTAGTAGGGCCTGTGCACTTTGATTTTTGGCCAGGAGAGTGAGTACATTTTTATTTAAACAGTAGTGTTAGATTTCAGGTTAGTGAGGCCTTTAGCTGCAGAAGTCCAAAGTGTGGATTGAGCCTGTCAGTCTCTTAGGAGATTCTGAACAGGAGAAGCAGCTTCCAACTCCCTGGCCAGCAAACCTTGTCTGTGGTCGCTGGGACCTTATATGGTCTGCTAGTGGTTGGTACATGTGTACACTGATTGGTGGTTGTATCTGGTGTTTCTATTGGATTAGAGTTATTGTACTCATTGGTTGTGTTTTTGAGGGTTCTAGTTGGTTTCTGGGTCTATGATTCAATCAATGTAGGGTAGTGACTAGGGCTAGGGTTAGGATTTCTATTGGAAGAAGGGACTAGGCCTTCCTATGTTATTGGTTGTTGGGAGTAGGGTGGGACTAGGGCTAGGGCTAGGGTTAGACTTTTAATTGGAAGTAGCAATTAGGGCTTCTGGTGTGATTGGTTCCTGGACTAGTTGTGGGACTAAAATTAGGGCTAGGCTTTTTATTGGAAGTAGGGACTAGGGCTTCCTGTGCCATTGGTTGCTTGGACTTTAATTGGGACTACTGGTAGGGCTAGGGCCTCTATTAGACGTAGAGGTCAGGGTTTTTGAACTGATTGGATGTTTGGACTAGGGCTAAGATTGGCTGTAAGGTCCTGGTCTCCTATTGGTTCTAGATTTTAGGGCTAGTGTTGTGATTGGATAGTGTTAGGTCTAGGGTTCCCATTGGCTGAATGGTCACCTGAATGCTAGGGCTATAAAAGGCCAGGCTTAGGGTGTCTCAGCCCGGGCGTCGAGGCTAAGGGCAGAGAGGACAAGGGCAGTTGCCAGTTTGAGCCTGTTCAAGACTGACCAGGGCCAGAGCCAGAAATGCTGCCCATTTTCCCATTTAGCAATACCTAGCCCACACCATCCACATCCACAAACAGAGCAACACACTCACACCAAATGTACACCACGCACAACACTATGCACAGATTAATGTACCAGCATGCACTACAAACCCAACCAAACCACATCTACACACCCTACTATACCAACTACCACACATATCCACCATCACCTACAAACAGTACACAATTCTATCCTATACCACTAACCAATACACGTCTCACTAACACAACGCCAATCAACACCATACATAACTACATCCCATTCAGAAACACACTTCCTGCTGTAATTACAGATCACCTTTTATAACTAATAAACATATAATCATCCTTCCATCAGTTGTCCAACAAACACCCTCCTCTCCCTTCTACCATAATAACACCAACGCACAACAAACACACTGCACACCACCACACTTTGTAACTCTTGTAACAAACCAGTCTAAGATAAACACTCTTACCTCAACTTCATTCCCTCCTACACACAAAATACACTCTACTCATAAATACATCACCACCCCCTCTACCGTCCAACCTCCTCTCACAAACAATACTATACAACTAAATCCATTTCATGAAACATATACATCAGCACCCCTTTTCACTACTCCTAAAAAAAACATATCACACACCAGCACAACAAGATCTTCAAAGTGCAACACCTCATAATACTTACCATCACAAAATAAAAACATATACCCACCTTTCAAACCACACAAAGGACAAACTCAAAGGGGGGCGTGGCCACGGCGGCGAACGAAATGGCCGCTCTGCCGTGAAGCTCCTCCGTGCGGGCTCCCAGTGGCTGCGGGCGAGATGTGATCCGCTACTCCTGCCTCCCCCAGATTCGTGGAGCCGACTGCTGATGACACCCTGGGCAGCTGGGCGAAGTTTCCATGCCGTGGGAGCAACCTAAGGCTGCGTATACGGCGGAGGGGACTCGAGGCCTTCGGACCTCGGCGCCATCTTCCCTTCTGCGCTGGTGTGCCGGGTGAGTGCGGCGCGGCTCTCGCCCGCTGCGCTTCCTTCCCCCGCCTTTTCCCCCCGCTGGGCTCACACTGCGTCTCCCTTCCTCCGCGGCTCCCGTTTTTTTTTCGGGCGCCTGGCTCCCGGTGCGCAACTGCAGCCTGCGGCCTAGGGAAGTGCCAGAGCTGAGGCCTCGATTTTGGGCCCGCGCTGGTGTTCGATTTTGGGCCCGCGCTGGTGTTCGGGTGGGGGCTGGGAGTGGTGCGGCTGGGGTAGCTGGCGGCGCTCTCCGGCGACACACGGCGGCCCCGCCTTTCGCATGCCGGCCGGGAGACCGTGTATCTCCCCTTTCCTCCGGTGTGGTCACCGAGAGAGGGTTGCTCCCCGACTCACTGCACGCAGTGTGCCGACACGTCCATGCTGGAGAAGGTCCCGCTTTTGGGCTGCGAGGCTGGCCATTCCTGACCGCTGCTTTTTTGGAACAACGCGCCTAAGGATTGGGTCCGGCCTTCTTTCCGCTACCATCGTCTGGGCTGCCCACACTCTGGTGGCGGCGTGGTGGTGACGCCAAGTGGTTCATCGGTCCCTGCTTTCTGTCTAACTGCCCGCCACCTTTGCCATATTTGCTGCTGCAACGCTTTTCCACGCGGCCTTGGGGATGGGGAAAAGAGATCCTAACCAAAGGAAGCTCAGCTTCGATAAAACTCCCCTCCTTACCACGGACCCCCTACCTGGCGCGGCTTCTGGTGCTGTCGGCACAATGGAAAGTGGCGACGCAGCGTCCATGGTAGCCACCATGATGGGTGAAATGCGCGCTGGCTTCAAGGCCTTGGACACTCGCTTCGACAGCCTAGAGAAAAAACTGTCAGATATTGGTTCCACGGTGCAAGCCCATGACCGCCGCCTCGACTTAGCGGAGTCCAGAATTTCAGATGTTGAGGACGGGGCCGCCAAAACACTGAAACGGCTGGAACGAGTCGAAAAAATTCTTAAGGATGTGGCCATTAAGAATGAGGACTTGGAAGCGCGTAGCCGGAGGAACAATATTCGAATCCTTGGAGTGGCGGAGACAACTGCCACGGGCCGGTTCGACACCTTTGTAGAACACCTCCTTATCGAACTGTTCGGAAGGGACACCTTCACGGCTGGATTTGTCGTCGAACGAGCACATAGGTCCCTAGGACCCAGGCCGCGCACTGGACAGGCACCTCGTCCCATTATTGCCAGGATTATGAACTTTCGGGACCGTGATGCGGCACTCCGCGCCGCACGTGAGATGGGAGAGGTGCAGTGGCAGGGAAGCAAGCTGTCTTTCTTTCCGGACTACACTCTCATGGTGCAAGAGGCACGTAGGAAATACACTTCTGTCAAGGCCGCCCTCCGCAATCTTGGCTTGAAATACGGCATGCTATATCCGGCACAGCTGAAGGTGGAAGTGAATGGCCGATTCCGCATCTTCGACTCTCCGGCAGAGGCCCAAGATTTCTGCCATGGCTACAAAAAGCAACCGGGCTCAGCCCCCGGATCTAGGCCTCATTCTCCTCCTCAGTCCGACACACAGGCCAGTGCTGATTTGTTTGCTGAAACTGGCCTAGGCTGATCACCCAAATGCACTCTATTCTTGATTCTTATGTATGGTGGTTGAGAGTTCCGCTCTGGGAGGTGACATTTCGTGCTGAAACCTCGTTGGACGCTCTGCTGGGCCGCCCGCATGGGGTAGCGTTGCTTCCCCCATGGCGAATGCCTGTCTGTTCCGATTCTATTGGGGTTTATTATCTTTTAGTTGGCTGATATGCTCTGTTACAATGTATATTTTGCTATTTGTGTTCTGCGCAACTGTTCAGAGCTTGTTGGGGTTCTGCCTCTCTTGGGGTGTTGGGAGGCTGGGTGGTGGGTGGGGGACGGGGTGTATGTTTTATTTGAGGAAATTTGTATTTGTGTTTGATTGCGAGATTCATGGTATCGGCCTGGTAGCTGACGGCTCACCATTTACTGTCCTTGGTTTAGCGCTATGGCCAGGTTAGGCATGCAGTCTGGTCCCTCCAGACTAAAGTTGATGTCATGGAATGTTTGTGGCTTGAACACCACTCGAAAGCGCAAACAGGTTCTGCAATATGTTGACCGTCATGGGGTGGACATCCTCTTCCTAAAGGAAACCCACTTGGTGCAGGCGGATACTGCCTCATTGGCTAGGGGATGGGGGACTCATAGAGTGTTTTCCACTTATAGTAGGAATACTCGGGGGGTTGCGATTCTTGTCCACAAACGAATACCCTTTGTAGTTACAATCAGCAAGGTGGATAGAGAGGGCAGATATGCGCTACTTTCTGGTGTGTTGTATGGCTACAGAATTGCTTTGGTTGGGGTCTATGGCCCTAATACTGACTCCCCGGCCTGTTTCCATGACCTGCATCTGACACTACTACACTCGGACATAGAGCTGCTGGCGTTGGGCGGTGATGGACCCTGGCAGAGATAGCACGGCTTCCTCCCCAGATCGCAAACCACTTGCTCACGCTGCGGTAGCTGCTATTTGCTCACACTTCTCCCTGCTGGATGTGGAGACCAGACTGCATGCTCATGCCCCAGCTTTTACTCACCACTCCAGCTTCCATAACACCAGCACAAGAATTGACTACTGGCTACTTTCTCCGGGCCTGGTGGGATGGGTGGCTGATCACACCACGCTTCCGCCCACACTTTCTGACCACTCTCCGGTGCTGTTGACCCTGGCGGTGCTGAGGCTGGGTGGGTATGAACGGCAGTGGCGTTTCCCGGGAAGAGCCCTTGCAGACCCGGTCTTTACTGAGGAGATCTGTACTGCTATTGAGGACTATTTTGACATCAACACTGGCTCTGTGGCCACATGGGCCACGTTATGGGAGGGGTTCAAGGCCACCATTAGGGGTGTCTGTATCGCCAAGCATGTTGGGGCTCTGCGTGAGGTTCGTGCTACTCTGGATCGAGTGGAGGCGGAGTTGTTGGCGGTGGAGAGTGAGATTCTCGCTAACCCCGCGCCGACCCGCGAAGCTAAGCGTCTTGAGCTACTTCTTGAGTTCAGGGAAACTGCGGACAGGGAACTGCGGTTTCTGGGCAAGTACCAAACGGCACGCCAGTATGGTGAAGGGGATAGGCTGGGCAGATTATTGGCGCAGCTGCTCCGCCCCCCACGACAAGCTGCATACATCACGGACATAGTTGACTCACAGGACACCCACCTTTTTTCCAACCCCGAAATCTGTGACGCCTTTCTGGCTTACTAGCGCCGCCTTTACACTTCCGCCCTACCAGGAGATCGCCGAGACCCAGGGTTGTATATCAATGAAATTGCCATGGTATACTTAGAGAAATACATGCAAGACTTCCTGGCCGATCCCATCACACCGGACTCTATAATTGAAGCCATTTACTCCTTGAGGGGTTCTTCGGCGCCTGGTCTTGATGGCTTCACGGCCGATTTTTACAAAGAATATAAGGAGGAACTGGTACCGAGACTGGTCGAGGTGTATGCGGAGGCTCTGGAGTCCGGCGTTCTCCCTCCAACGCTCCGTGAGGCGGTCATTGTTTTGCTGCCCAAACCGGGACGCGACCCCTCGGTCTGTAGCTCCTACCGACCGCTTTCGCTCCTCAACCTCGACTATAACATTTTGGCCAAAGTTCTGGCGATAAGACTGGCGCTGCTGGTGGATACTATTGTGTCCCCGGCCCAGTCCGGCTTTGTCCTCCACAGGTCTACCTCCCTGAATCTCCGCACACTTTTTTCAGTCTTACACAGGATCGACCCCTCAACTCCGGCGGCGGCTGTATTTCTAGACGCCGAAAAAGCGTTCGACATGCTGGAGTGGCCTTTTTTCCTGACAGTGATGCGGCGGATGGGCATGCCCGCGATGTTTGTTGCCACGGTGGAACTGCTGTATACGGTCCCCACTGCTCGGATCCGCTTGAATGGCACCATCACTGAAAGGTTTCACCTATCTAGAGGCACCCGGCAGGGATTCCCCCTATCCCCACTCCTCTTCATCATTGACATGCACCCCCTAGTGCGACACTTTCAGGAGAAACATCTCCACAGGGTGTTCCAATTCCGCACCGGCCCGCTCTTAGTCTCGCTCTATGCAGACGAAATGGTCCTGTATGTCCGCACCCCAAAGGCCAACCTGCAGCCCTTGCTGTCAGAGATCGCTCGATTTGGTGAATTAGCGCCGATTTGCCGAAAATAACTGTCAGGCTAACATTATTGTCAGGCTTCCTACTTGCTTGCCCTGGGAGCACGGTCGATTCAATGACCGGTTAAAGGCAGGTCTAGGCTAACTCGAGAGTCAGGCAGCGGCCATATTACTGTGGGCTCACGCTGCACGTCGCGCTACCGAGCGCTTAAAAGCAGGAAAGGCTCGTGGGGATCTTAGATTGCTACCATTCACTCCTAAGGCTTGAGCCGGGAGGATATCTTTTTTAAATTGTGATCCGATCTTTTTAACCTTTTTCCCGTGTGTCCGCTCCCTCCCCCCAACAATGATTTACAATTGTTCTGCTTTGCCACATTAGCGCCGATTTGCCGAAAATAACTGTCAGGCTAACATTATTGTCAGGCTTCCTACTTGCTTGCCCTGGGAGCACGGTCGATTCAATGACCGGTTAAAGGCAGGTCTAGGCTAACTCGAGAGTCAGGCAGCGGCCATATTACTGTGGGCTCACGCTGCACGTCGCGCTACCGAGCGCTTAAAAGCATACGTCCATGGCTCCGCGCAGCGGACGCGCACTGCGAGCGCGCCGGTCGCGCGCCGGAGTCAAGCCAGAGTCCTGCCCGTCTGCGCCCGTCCGCGATCGACCGGGGCGCGGGGCAGGACACTCTGGCTCCTCCATCATCGATATAGGCTCTGCTGAGATAGTGGACCAGCCGAGATTCCACTATTCTAGCGCGACTCTACGCGATTTGGGTAAGACCGCCAACAAACCTTGTGTACATTCCATCGACCCCAACTGTATCCCGCTACACTGTCATATATGTAACTACTCCTTCAGCAAGGCTCCTCTATACAAGCCCACTACACCCAAACTAAAAATGTTGCTGCTAAATTGTAGATCGATGGTAAAACACAAGACGGAATTACGAGAGATATTACAGTCACGAGAATATGATGTGCTGTTTCTCACAGAAACATGGTTAGACGAATCCTCAGCCCCTGACATTGTAGAGGCGATACCTTTGAGTTATAGCCTCTTAAGAATCGACAGACCCAAACAACGTGGAGGTGGAATCGCACTAATTTGTAAAAAAGATTTGCAATGCACACTCACTGATACAGCCAATACTCACAGTGAATGTGGGACCTTCTCAATAAAAGTGACTCCATTGATGACCATTACCGGTCTCCTCATATACCGTCCCCCTGGAAACGCAACTTCTTTCTGTAATCAGCTTATAGAATTAGCTACTCAATTAGCGATAAAACATCACAATTTCATGATTTTAGGTGATCTGAACCTTCATTTGGAAGATAACAATGCTAAAGAAGCTCAAATATTTAGAACTGCTTTACATGCGATAGGAGTTACATTGCTATCAAACTCCCCCACGCATCAACAGGGACATCTTCTTGACCCGGTCTTTTCTACCTGGGAGGACATTGAAATGCTCCCCCCAACACCCATCATATGGTCTGACCACCACCTGATTACTTTTAATATTCTCATTAACAAGAGTAAGCTAGCCTCTAACAAACCTTTGTTTACAACACGACGAAATTGGAAAAACTACACCCCTGAACGCATGGTCAACGAATTACAGAAACACACCCCGCCTATAGGATATTCCTTACAAGATACCTGGAAGAATTATGAAATATGGCTGAGCAAGGCACTAGATACTATTGCACCGTGGACTTCCAAACCCCCTGTTAGAAGAACCAAATCTGAACCCTGGTACACGGAAAAATTAAAACTTGCGAAAACACACTGTAAAGCAACAGAACGCAAGTGGAGGAAAAACTACTCTCCTGAACTTAAGGAACTATATAAACTAGAGTTAAAATCTTATCAGAAAATGGTTAGAGAGGAGAAAAGTTCCTTTTTCCAGACAAGAATAGAAGAGGCAACTAACCCCACGAAAGAACTTTTTAGCATTTATAAGGAACTTACAAACACCACCACTTTAGATATGCAGATCACATATTCTGATGACATATGCGACCAGATAGCTGACTTCTTTGTCAATAAAGTCGAGAAAATACATGCCACTTTTTCAAAACCTGTCATAGAAGGAAAAGAACCACTCCTTACCCAAAAAACCATCCTCACACACTTTATCACTCCTGACAAAGAAAATTTGGTCAGCATTATCAATAGTATCCACTCAGGATCCCCTAATGATGTGTGCCCTTTAGCTAAAATTAAAGACATCATGAACAACGGTCTCATTGATCAAATCAGACACTTGATCACTATGTCCTTCCAAGAATGCTACGTCCCAGAGGCATGGAAGACAGCACAAGTTATCCCTCTCAAAAAAAAACCAAACATTCCGGTTACTCAATATCAAAATCTTAGACCGATCTCCCTCTTGCCACAATGCGCTAAGATCATAGAAAAAATAGTCAATAAACAACTGATGGCTTTTCTAGAAGAAGGAAACATACTTCATCCGACACAATCAGGTTTTAGACCTGGATACTCCACGGAGTCCGCGGTTCTTTACTCCACGGAGTGCATTCGCAAGATGGTAGATGAGGGGGAGACAGCTGCACTTGTCATGCTTGACTTAAGTGCAGCTTTCGACACTGTGCTTCATGACACTCTGCTATCCCGACTATCAGACATTGGAGTAAGGGATCATGCCCTTGCCTGGCTCAAATCTTTTCTCTTTAAAAGATAATTCCAAATACATTGCCCACCCTTCAAGTCATCTTCTCGCGACATCAGCTATGGGGTCCCACAGGGCTCTAGTTTGAGCCCTACCTTGTTCAACATCTATATGGAACCCCTAGCTCGAGTCGTAGAGAATTTTGGGGTGGGCATTGTCAGCTATGCTGACGACACCCAGCTCATGTTCAAGCTCACTCCAGACAGCGAAAAATTTTCCATCAATTTTTCTAGCTGCATGGTGGCGGTCGCCACCTGGATGGATAATAACTGCCTCCGTTTAAATGGTGACAAAACGGAGGTGCTAGTGGTAGGGAATAAAACCTCAATATGGTCCCAGGCTTGGTGGCCTACTACACTGGGCGAATGCCCCCACCCAGTCGAAAAGGTCAAAAACCTAGGAATAATGATTGACTCAGATTTGTCGGGAAGATCACAAGTTAATAAAACAATCAGCAAATGTATGGGCACGTTAAAAATCTTGCGTAAAACTATTGATCTTATTCCCATGGAAGCGAGGAAAACGTTAGTGCATGCACTAATAACGCCCCACCTGGACTACGGAAACGTTCTCCTTTTAGGTGTGAACCAAAAACAACTGCACCAGCTCCAATGCATTCAAAATGCGGCTGCCCGCATGGTATTGGGTCTACCAAAAAGAACATCCGCTACAGCTATCTTGTCCAAGCTACACTGGCTGCCAGTCAGAGAAAGAATTAGATTTAAGAGTCTTTGCTATGGCCATAAAATTGCACACAACAAAGGACCTACCTATTTGAGAAATCTTCTAACTATCCATCGCCCTACCAGAAACCTCAGATCCTTGGGTATGTCACAATTCAAACTTCCCCGGATCAATAGAGCAAAACTGGGTGGCCGCTCCTTTCGTTTCCTTGGAGCAAAACATTGGAATGCCCTCCCAGTCCATCTGAGAATGGAACCATCAGAAATCCTTTTTAGAGCTAAACTAAAAACTCATCTCTTCCCCCATTAACATTTGTCTGTTCTCTGTCTCGGTGAGCTGTAAGGAGTTTTTGTCAGCAATTAGCGCGGGGATACACAGTTGTGCAGCCATGCGCTTTATAAAACGCTTTATTATTATTATTATTATTCTCCGGCCTCAGAGTCAACTGGCACAAATCACAGCTGTTTCCACTCACCCCTGCCACCACACGGTGGCCTTGCTCCTTCCCACTTGAATGGTGCGAGGACTCTGTTAAATATCTGGGGATCCACGTACACCTCGACACAGTGTCCATTATTCGTCTGAACTACGGCCAAGCCCTAGATTTTTTGGAAGATAATACGGACCGGTGGCTCCGTCTGCCTTTGTCTATGGCTGGCCGGATCGCTATCATCAAGATGGTGGTTCTCCCCCGGTTTTTGTACATTTTCAATAACATCCCGATACCTCTCAGCAAGATTTTTTTCACCCAACTACGCACTGCCCTGTTACGGTTGGTATGGGGCGGTAAAACCCCCCGGGTGGCCTGGCGCACATTAACGCTACCATATGAAAGGGGAGGATTTGGGGTACCAGATTTTTATCTTTATTACTTGGTCGCGCAGTGTTCGTATGCACACCCTTGGTTCCACCCGGATGCCAGAATCCCGCATCTGAGACCGGAGGCTGATACTGCGCTCCCAGTGTCACTTCACGCAATCCTCCTCAAGGGCCTCCCATGTGACCCACATGACATACACCCGCTGTCCACCACGGCCTGGGCATGGGACAAGATGAGGCGATTACTACACATAGACAAATTATATTCCTCTGCTCTCCCTTTACCCAACCCTCACTGGCTCCCCATCACCGGCGAGGCGGTGATTAGTCGTATGCTGTCCAAATTCCAAATAATCACGATCGGCGATCTATTCCCTGATGGTCATGCTTTCTCTCTGACAGAGGACTCCCGCTTCACTGACCGGACATTCATGGATACCTTCACTTTAATGAGACTCCGCTCGATGTTACGGGCTGAATTTCCCACATTCCCCCTTCCCCCTGCAGACAACCCTGCACTCACATTTATAATACAAAATGCGTCAGGGGCGCATGTGGTGTCCAAGCTCTACAAACTGTGCTTGGCCTCACTTCCAACTTCAGACGGGGTGGTGCGTGCTGCGTGGGAGCGAGATCTGGGCACACAGATTTCGGACGATCAGTGGGAGGCATGTTGTACTGTGACCCGAGATGTATCCATGAACAGTAGACACAAGCTCATACACTTAAATTCTTGCGAAGGATGTATCACACTCCGGCGCTTGCTCACAGAATTGACACCAGTAGGCCCCACTGCTACCCCAAATGCAACGCCCCGCAAGCGGACTTCGCACACCTATCCTGGACTTGCCCAAGGATACACACTTACTGGCTAGAGGTTCACTGGGTGATGGGCGACATGTTAGGACTGACATTGATTGCTACGCCTGAAATTGCGTTGCTGGGCTACGTCACAAATTTCCCCCGCCCTCTTCGCAGATTGGCATCCATTTGCTTCCTCTTGACCAAAAGGGAGGTGGCACTGCTTTGGTGTGCACGACGCGCTCCGACGCTCACTTCATGGCTCAGGAGTGTGGCCTACAGCAATGTGAATAGTGTGGAATATTTGGAACAGCTTCCGACTTCTTCCTGCCCAACTGACATTTGGGGTCCATATCGACAATACATTGCGAAACTCACTCAGGAAATGCCTTCCCAGCCACTTCATCCTATCACGCCTACAGGGGTGGGCTAGAGCCGGAGCTGTTTAGTGGCCGCTCTCGACAACCCCATGCTCCACGCGGCTGAGTGGGTGCTGTTTGATGGTACTATGTCCGCTATGAAACTTGTTGTGTCCCAACAACCATTTATTGCTCTCACGTTCCCAGTGCAGGTTAGGACACGCCGCCGATATTAGATCGCTCCGGCCGGCTCCCCGGGCGGTATACCAGGGTGCATCTACCTGTACGGTGCACGGCCCTTTCTTATTAATGCCCGCCTGTGTTTGTGAGTTCTTGATGCCCATTCCAAGGGATGCAGGGGGCCTGGTGTAATTTGTTGGTTCTGTACTGCTAACATTGCCCATGGCGGTTTTTGACACATCGCGAACTGGCTGACTATATTGGTCTTGCAATCTTGTAGATTTGATTTTGTTTGTTGTTTATATTTCTGTTTACATTTTTTGTGATTTTTATTTCTGTTTTATGGGGTTTTGTTGCTGCATTAAAAAATGTTGCCATTGTATCATTTCAAAGATAAATACACAATCCAGATGAGTACACCAGACTTCAACAGGCGATGTTCTATATGGCATCTGATAATTCCTGTACATGCTGTGTTATTGCCTTTTTTTCCACTGTGGATTGCCTATTACGCTTCAATAAAATAAAAAATAAATTAAAAAAAAGGACAAACTCCAATGACAAGCTTTCCCTCTTCCACTACACCTAACACAGATACAGCAATACAGCAACTCTCTTCTAATCGCCTCTCATCCATTGGACAATTTAGAACATTACTACATGACCCACATGCTGCACCACCTCCCTTGACTCATACACCTCCCGCCTTAAACACACACAAAAAATATAAGCAACATGCCTCACCTCACAATTTTTCTTCCCTATGTCTACTTCACAACAATGTTACACCACAAAACCAACACAGCCCTCCAATTCACTCTCAAACACCATCTCCAACACATACAAACGCAGACCCATCAAAATAACTTTTTAGCATGCTTGATGAGGAACACAATACAGAGCAGCTACATGATTGCTATCCTAATACAGCTAATACCAGCACTAAAAACACACATGCTACAAACCCACACAATACTGATCAAACTTCTACAAAATAAAGTCCCACTATCATCAAAGGCCACTCAATAAACTGTCTACTAATAAATGCTCGATCCCTCTCTAAAAACAAGCATCACATCTACGATCTTCTCACCGATGCAAAACCAGAAATACTATTCATAACCGAATTATGGTTGGGAGAGGATATGACTCCAGTCCTGCATGAAGCCATTCCTATAGGCTACCTAACAATCACCCAAAATCGTATAGCCAAAAAAGGAGGTGGTCTAGCTGTTGTATTCAGGCAAACAATACATATCACCAAAATTGACAACATCTCCATGAAGAATTGTGAGGCTCTTCTAACAAGATACAATCCTACACCGTCTTCCTCCTGTAACTTCCTGCTCCTTTACAGACCTCCACCTAGCAAGGCAACATTCCCAGATGCACTTCTAGACACAGTTTCAAACCTGATAACAATACACTCCAACCTAAACGTTCTGGATGACCTTAACATTTGGTTTGATAAACCCAATATGACCCATCCAAAAACAATAATCACTGGCCTAGATGCATTTAACCTGCATCAGATTGTCCACAATCTGACACACACCGCTGGACATATCCTAGATGTCATTTTTGCTAATACTGAACTAGTTACCTTTCAAACTATAATTCCAGTCACATGGTCAGACCACCACTTGCTTGCTTTCCAACATAAAACAACACTAAGTGACTCACCTAAAACTACCTTACATCCATTCACCTATCGGCCGTGGAACAAACTCAATTTGGAACACTTAGAAACACAACTAACATCCAGTGTTATGTATTATTTTAGTACCCTATTGTAAGTTTCCCGATTCATGCCCTTATATAGGTATAAATCAACATATCCTTATATAGGCATAGAAATCATAACCATATTTAGGCATAGCTCATGCAGTCCAAATACGGCAGGGCTACTTCCACTAGTTTCGAAAATCCACAACGATGTCTTGGAAAACTCAGCTTCAGCAGCTAGGGACTTCTTCCCCTTGCTTGAATATTGACTTGTCCAAGAACTCATGGAGTTTTCAATGAACTGAGACTCTTTGATGACGTTATTAGGTCCAACTGTAGGGGGGTGTGGCTAGCCAGCCATCATGGCGGACACACTTGTGTAGAGCTCCGCACTACGGCCCCTGATTATCCTGTAATCGTACCTGCCGGAGGTGTTCCCCGAGCCCGTTCTGGCCGGGACCGGTACGGGGAAGCGGTGAGAAGCCTCGGGAGCCTGGCAGACCTGGGGCCGGGACCGTGAGACAGCGAGTGGCCGGTGGCCGATGGTGGCGGAGTCTGAGGTGGAGTGGCCCGCGGGACGCCGGCGGCTGGCGTGCGGCGGCCGCGAGTAGCTGGACATCGAGCTGGCCTGAGGTGTGGGGGCGTCAGCGCTGTGGCCGCGGAGTCGGCCGGGCGGCAGCCTGCAACGATCAGCGGGATGCTCAGGGCGGCCGCGGCGGACCTTGCGGCCGAAGACAGAAACTGACGCCGCCATTTGCTGCCCGGACCTGGGCGGAACTTTGTTGCACACACCCGCTGCGGGAAGGCAGATCCTGGTGATAGCCCGGTGCCGAGCGAACACCGGAGGCGGAGAGGTACCCTGAGAGAAGCCCTGCTCGGGGGAATAGACGGCTGCCTGCAGGGCCCCCCGCGAGGGCCTTCGACGAGTGCAGCCCGGGCAGAGGAGGCAGCCCCGGAGGTCCGACGTGCTGCGCTGCTGCTGGGAACTGGGGGAGAACAGCCCCTGGGTACTGGCCTGACGCAGGCTGTGACGGACCCGGGGAGAGGCGGTGGAGAGAACTGTGGAGTGGGCCCTGAGGTGCCCGTGAGTGCCAAGCCGGCTGGGCTGGACACGGACATTGAGCTGGACTGCGTGCCTGACGACCAGTGTGGTGGGCCCCGGGCGCCATTTTAGAAAGGACGTTGGCGCCATCACTGAAGTCGCCACTGCCATGGCGGCCACCGCTAGATGCGCGCTGGCCTGAGGACAATGTCTGCGGACGGGGCTCCCAGAGGTGAGCCAGGAGGGCACGGCTGGGGCAGCGGGCGGCAGGCATGGGCAAGCTGGGATCGGGACTGACCCCCTAAGGACAGTGTGCTGAGACCTGCGGGGGCGGCCAGGCGACCTGTGGCTCCCCCGTGTTGCTGTCCGCTGTGGCGAGAGGGAGCGCCGCCGGAGAATACCCGGGTGGGCCTGCATCGGCGAGGGGATTTTGGCTGCTAGAGGTGCCCGGAGGGCCGGACAGGTACCCCCACTGAACTGTGGTGCGGACTGCTGCGCGCTGGACCCGCCCTGCACCGACCTGAACCAGGAGATCTCTTAGTGGGGGCGAGAGGTGGGGAGCCGGCGAGGCGCACATCCCACAGAGGCCCTTGTGGGGACGGATCACCCGGGGACGGAAGATCGTGGGCTGGAGTGAATGCCTTCCGCGCAACAGCTTGCGATGGGCAAGTTACGAGACAGGTCCCAGCTGCGGCAGCAGGTTGCGGCGGGTCTGGGCTCGCCACATGGACCCCAAGGTGGAGGACAAGGGCTGGAGACGACCCTGGAGGCCAAGATGGACCCGGTGCTGGCGGCGGTGGAGCGCATAGGCACCACGCTGGAGCAGACGAAGACCTCCCTCGAGGCCCGCATAGACAAGGTGACGTCTGACTTCACACTGCTCCACGCTGATCATCGAAAGTTGGCGGAGTCGGTAGCCGAGCAGCGCCAGTCGTTCCAGGAGCTACGGCCGGTGGTGCAGCAACACACTGCGGCACTCCAAGACGTTCTTGACAGGGTCCAGGTTTTGGAAGACCACGTGGAGGACGCGGAAGGGCGCTCTCGGCGCAACAACGTTCGCGTAGTTGGACTGCCGGAGGGGGAAGAGGGGAAAGACCCGGAGCGCTACACGGAATCCTGGCTGAGAACTCTCCTGCCTCCGGAGGTGCTGTCCCCCCATTTCGTTGTGGAACGGGCCCATAGGGTACCAGCGCAGAAGCCCCGATCGGGAGCCCGCCCTCGCCCATTCCTCTTCAAGCTGTTCAACTACCGGGACAGGGACGTGGTGCTGCGGGAAACCAGGAAATTGGACAACCTGACGGTAGGGAACAGCCGGGTGATGTTCTTCCCTGATTATACGGCCATGGTGCAGCGGCGGAGAAGCACGTACCTGGAGGTTAAGAAACACCTGCGGGAGTTGGGCCTGTCGTACTCCTTGCTGTTCCCTTCCCGGCTCCGCGTGATTACAAAGGAAGGAGCTCGCTTCTTTGATGCAGCTTCGGATGTATGGGACTGGTTGGAGGACACGGGCAGTGGAAGGGCACCCGGCCTGACGAAGCAGAGGGAGGAGGTGAATGGCACCGGCAAAGATCGAGGAAGCGCAGGAGGAGAGGAGCCAAGCGCGGCCCGAGCGCTGGCCCAGCGGCACCCAGCCTGGAGAACATGAGGCGCGAGAGGCAAGAAGCGCTCGAAGCGGTTGTCAACTTGGGGACGTCGCAGGGGTTGGGCCGACCGCACTCACAAACAGGCAGCGAACCTGACATAAGCAACCCGTCCTCACCACTGACTGTGACCTCTGACGATGTGCATCTGCCTGTTGTAACTGCACAAACTGCTGATCTCTTTGTGGAATATAAGTTGCAGTGACCGCCCTAAGGTGGGCGCCTGGGGGATGGCACCAGATGAGATGGCACTGATCGTTTTCCCTCCTACACGGGGTGTTGCGACAGATAGCGTTTCTCCCACACACACCATCCACACTGCGCGGCGCTAACCGATGGCGGTGCATCTTACAGACCGTGCCTTGCGGGTGCAATGCGATTTCCTCCATGGCAGGCTCTCCATGAGTGTCCCGCGCTGGCCCGCGCGGCAGTGGGCTCCGGTCATTGGCCTCACCTACCGCGCAGTCTGGACTAACATGCTAAGGGGGCCGGTCTATGACTATTCGTCAGCGCACACACCCAGACAGCGACCACGCTGAGTTAAGCTCACCCTTGTTAGGTGGATCTAGTTGCAGTTTGGACGTATGCCCCAGTTGGGACGCGCCCTTCATGTTCTAATGTTTGTATTAATTCACAGGTTATCAATACGGCGCACTGACCTCCTCCTTCTCGCTCGCTCGCACCTGTGAGGCCCCCCCCTGTGGCGCTCCCCTGCCCCCGCGCGACCGCATCAGGCTCATGACGCACACTGCTATAGTGACATGGAATATTAGAGGTATGCACACCCCGTCCCGCCTTTACACAGTCTTCTCCTACCTCCAGCGGCACGGGGTCGACATTGCACTACTCCGGAAGACACACATGACCTTGGCTGAGCTGAACAAACTGCGCAGGCGCTGGAGGGGACAGTTATTTGGGACCACCTTCTCTGCTCACGCGCGCGGTACACTAATCTGGGTACGGGCGGGTGTCCCTTTCCACTCCACGGAAAACGCTGGTAGATCCTGCGGGCAGGTACACTCTGGCACGGGGGCGGTTGAATGGGCAGGAACTATTGCTGGGCTCTCTCTACGCACCGAACACAGACCAGCCTGCTTCCTTGGAGAGCCTCAATCACGTGCTGCACCCATATGTTGGACTCCCCTGGCTAGTTGGTGGGGATTTCAATATGGTGCTGGGCCCCCACCTGGACCGGTCCTTCCCCCCACTCAGAGCTACAACAGTAGCATCCACTGCGCATGCGTTCAGGGATTGGCTCACGCACTGGGGGGTGTGTGACCAGTGGCGAGTGCAACATCCAGCTGACAGGATCTATTCCTTATATTCCCCGGTCCACGATTTACATGTCCGCTTAGACCGTATAAGGGACCCAGTCATTGCTCCCACTCCTGGCGCAGTCGGACTACCTTGGGCGGACACATTCCAACCACAATCCCCTGAGACTTGTGATCAGCTGGGTAGCGGACAGGCCTCCGGTGCACACGTGGAGGCTGCAGCCTGCTGCGCTAGAGGATGCCGAGTTTCGGTCCTCGCTCGGCACAGCCATCCTAGCCTATTTCGAGGCCAATGTAGGTACCGCGAGCAACACACTGGTGGAGTGGGAGGCACACAAGGCAGCTATACGGGGACACTGTATGGGGACCACGTGGAGCATACGTAAAACCTTGGAGGCTTCCTTGACAATGCTAGAATTGCAGCTTCTCCATCATGAAAAGGAGGGGGAGGGAATGGGGGAGCACGCTAACACACTACATGCCTTGAGGGATAGACATGCTGCGCTCATGGAACAATTGCGTTGCCACAAATACGCGGCGCACACGGCCAGGACGCATGCACGGGTAGATAAAGCGGGCCGACTGCTCGCCTGGCTGATACAGAGGGAAGGGCGCAGAACCCCCATTGGAGCGCTGCAGACACTGGAAGGGGTCATGGTGTATACACAGCACGAAATCCATTGCGCCCTCACAGACCATTACAGACAACTCTACTGGTCTTGCGGTACAAGCGCGAGGCAAGCGCTCGCTGCGTTCCTAGATGTAGTTACTCTGCCAGTGGTCACTGAGGAACACGCAGGTGCATTGAACGCCCCGCTCACGGTAGACGAGGTGGGGGATGCAATCAGGGACATGGCGGCTGGGAAGATGCCTGGGCCGGATGGCCTGCCCACCGAATACTATAAGGCACACCGAGGTATACTGGCTCCCTTTCTTCTCCAGCTGTAAAATGCCGCCATCGATGCCGGCTCGTTCCCCCCCTCCTTGCGAGAGGCGTTCCTTGTCTCCCTCCCCAAACCAGGCAGAGACCCTACGGCCCTGGGTTCCTACAGACTGCTAGCAATGCTCAATACAGACTATAAAATCTTTGTGAAAATCCTCGCGGAGCGTCTTGCGGCGGTGGTCCCCCATCTAGTACACTCTGACCAGAATGGGTTCGTGCCGGCAAGATCCACGTCCTTAAACCTTAGGAGGTTCTTTAGAGTGGCGGCTGGAGCAGTAGCGGAGTGGCCCAGGGCGGGATGTCTGATTATAGACCTAGAGAAGGCCTTCGATTGCCTGGAGTGGGGATACTTACTGGAGGTGCTCTCGCGATACGACCTAGGCGAGGGGTTTCTGCAAATGGTACAGCTCCTATACACATACCCCGTGGTCAGGGTACAGCTACGCCCGTACATTTCTGAGTCGGTGGCGGTGGGCCGGGGCACTCACCAGGGTAGCCCCTTGTCCCCGTTATTGTTCGCGCTGGCTGTGGAAGCGCTGGCGGCTGCCATGCGGCAGACGCTGGGGACGGGCATACCCCTGGGGGACACGACACATCAGGTCTCGCTCTACGCGGACGACCTGTTGGTGTTCGACCGGGACGTGGCGTGCATTCCGGAGCGCCTGGCACAATTGCTGGAGCAATTTGCCGTTGTTTCGGAGCTCTGGGCGAATGCAAGCAAATCCGGCCTCTATGAGTTCAACGCAGCCGTCGACGACCCAGGGTACTGCCTGGGTAACACGAGGGTCCAATGGCCTGCTAACACCTTCAAATACCTGGGCATTCAAATCTACCGACAGCCAGCAGATCTTCTGGATGGCAACTTGGGCAAGGCGGTGACGGCCCTCAGGTCCCAGATACGTTTCTGGACCTCTCTCCCATTGACCACAACAGGTCGTGTGGCCCTCGCCAAAATGATCATGCTTCCCTGACTCCTGTACTTCTTTGTTAATCTGCCTCTCTATGTGCCCCCTTCATTCTTCTCGCTGTTACACGCGATGCTACAGGACTTCTTCTGGGGTGGGTCCCGGCATAGACTGGCGCTTGCAAAGCTGTATCTGCCAACGGACGGTGGCGGACTGGCCGCCCCATGCTTTGAGCACTGTTACCTAGCAGCGCAACTGCAATGGATTGCTCGCTGGTTGGCGGACAAGGGCAGAGAAGATTCCACCACGGCGGAGCCCCCGTACTCTCTGGAAAGGGTCACTAAGCTCTTTCATCCCCTGGAAGTGCCCGCGAGGCCTGCCCCGCTGCTGCTGGGAGTAGCGTACAAATGCTATCGCAGGGCCTTGTTCCTCACCCGGCGGGTTCCCACGTATGCACCTGCGGCGCCCCTGGAGGCTTTCATGGGCGGAGACGGAGTCCTCGCGCGGCCGATGCTGGAGCGCTGGAAGGAGGCGGATGTCCAGACACTGGGGGACCTCTTCAGGGATGGGGCACTGGTGTTGTACGAGACACTGGTCACAGAGGATGGACTCCCACCCGGGGGGGTTCCTCCTACACCGCGCCATAGTGGCTAAAATGACAGCCCGATGGGGGGACGGGTTGTCAGAACCCACGCAACACTTAACCATGCAATACCTACACGTCATGGGGAAGGGCAAACACCTGGTACGCTGGTTTGCGGGGTCGTTGAGGGTGCATACAGCGATCAGCCTGGTTCCGTCTCGCGGTAAATGGGAGCACGACCTGGGCAGGCAGTTGTCTGATAAAGAATGGGACAGGGTCCTCCGGAGTCCGGTGCGAATACCCAGAAATCTGCGGTTCCAACATATACATCTTTATGTTGTTCACAAGGCATACCTCACGCCCGCACTCATCAACAGATATTTCCAGCGCGCAGATGCATCCTGTCCCAGGTGCGACGAACTGGACGCGGGGGTCCTTCACATGCTGTGGAGTTGCCCCGGGTTAGGCTCCTACTGGAGTGCGATTGGTGAACGGCTGCGCGGCTGTACCGGGCGCGTCATACCCCTGGATTGGCCGGAGTATATTCTACATTTATTTCGTAGGCCGCCTCGGGATAAAGTGACGTCTAGATTCCTGGACCTGGGGCTGGTGGTGGCCATTCGCCTGCTCACGAGGCGCTGGAAGGCGTGCGACCCACCACATATACAGGCATGGACCTCCTCCTTTCTGGCGTGGGCCCGAGCAGAGTGGACGGCCCTACGCCAGGAGGAAACAGTGGGGCTCCGTCTGACACCGATGGCCGACAGTTGGGAAGTCATGCTTAGAGCCTTGCGGCAGGCCGGCGAGGCTGGGGACACGGGTGGGGATGGCAACTAGCCAGTGCCCGAGGAAGGCGGGGTGCGCCCAGGGGCATGTTGCTACCTAGTAGTTCTACAGAATGCCGTCACACTACTCACTCGTTCTAACAAAACGGTTAGTATATTTATTTGAGTGAATAAAATCCCTTCTTTATCTATGATCAAGGTGGGTTTAAACCATGGTAACCAGGGGTTCCTTGCTTGTTCTCCATAGCTCTACTGGAAGTACATCTCAGCCGATAATACTCAAGGATATTACCTCTTAGAAAGAAGAGGATACCATCCTAAAATTAGTTGGTAAGATGCACGCCCCCACCCCCCCCCGCCGCCCGATAGGTGGTCTTGGCTATGCGTATTTGATGAGATCTAGTGCTGTAGCTAATTATTGAATTTCTGATTTCAGATACCTTATAAAGGGTTCTCTTAGCAATCTGACTTTATCCTGCAAAATGTTTGTTGCAGTTGGAAAACAAAAAATTAAGTTTAAAGAATGTCCTTCTCCTTGTAGCATGTAAGTAAAGTAATAGGGAGGTGACAAAATGATGTAGGCGATGCTAAATGTTTATACACCGTGGGGTACATAGGTTTCTGGCAGGTGCTCTGGTGTAGGTGCTTCGCATTTTTTACTTTTTAATTTGAATTATATATTGCTTTCTTCTCTTAGTTGATTTTTCCTTTTTCTACTTTGTCTTATGAATTAGAACATGAAGAATGAGCTTTTATACATGCAAGGAGGGCTGTGGTAATAAATGTGATACCTTAGTCCTCCTGGCCTTAATACGTGAATATAAAAGCAGCAATTGACTAATGTGTATATGTTCCTCAGTCACATATGACGGTCTATGTTGAGTAGCTAAATTTGGGTGTACTTAGTGCTCTTTGCTTTGTGTTAGTACATCTTTGGTGACATATATTTTATATATTTATAGGTCCCCTGGGAAGTGAAAGGCCTTATCTGGAAAGGTCCTGAGGAAGGTGGTATTTAACCACCGAAACGTGCGTCGACCTAGTGCGGAATCTCATGCTTGTCATTTGAGATTTATTTTTTGGCAGAGATATTCTTTGTCATTTAGATCTCGTCCGTGTACAGATATTGTTTGAGTGGATTTAGTGAGAGTGAGGTTGTAATGGTATGAATGTTGTTAGATTGTTGTGCATCCAGGGGTGTATCTTTAGTGGATTGTCATTTTTCTTAATATTGTGTTTTTTATTATGTATATATTGTATTGGAGCAATCATGCTTTTTTGATGATTTTTCTATGGAAACTATGAAATAATGTGAAAAAAGAAATGAAAAGAAATACTTTTTTGATACATACAAAAGATAAAATGAATCCCTTATAAAAAAAGATTGATTTAAAAAAAAGAAATATTTTGTGCAAATAAAAAGTCAAAAAAGAACTATTCGTGTTTGTCACTAATGTACTTTAAAAATGGATTATAAAGAATTGGAAGCATGTCATTATTGAAGTACTTTGGTCAATGAGGGAAAACCTATATTACGGAGCTAATTAGGCCCTTAGAGAAATCTTGGGCAGATTCTTGGTAAAAGAATACTACTTTTATGCTACACCTCACTTACTCCTTCCCTCGTACTAAGCTTAGGTTAGGTACACCGGGGTAGGCGTATTTTAGAAGCACCAGTTGAGTACTTTTAGCATTTGGTATTTATGTATGTATTTATATATGGTTTTGGAACCATATAATGCTCTTACAGTATTATTTTATTCTACTATTTATACTGTATGTATTATATTTTACAACCAGTTTTACGATTGTAGCAGTTCATTTCTTATGCTTGAGAAAAAAGACCATTCAATAAATCCTTTTATTGAAAACGCCCTTCTTTCTACTTTCTCTGCACCTCTAGTGAAACAAAGCATGCACGATTGACTGAGTGAAATATCTATCTATTGTTTCCACGACTCTGAAGATACGTTTTATTTGGGGAAACAAAGTTGTCATGTTTATGCGGTTGTCAGAGACTAATCCCTTCTAGTGAATTCGAGAAAGTTTCTAGTGACCTCTGAGCTAGCTGGCACACACAATTAAGTCTAGTATATTCGATAGAGACCTAGTCGACCCATGTCCTACGTCTAATCTATAGGATATACTATTCCAATGCGCAGAGCCTATTGGGATTATAGGAACTACACTACACCAGTACATATCTGGAAACAATAAATTCTGTTCAAAATCGATATAAGTGGCTACCGGAAGCTTTTGACATCCTACCACTCAAAACCACACAAAAGAACAAAAGAAAGAAAGCGCCTTGGAGAAACATAGAAATAAAAGACATAAAACAACAAATTAGAAAGCTGCAACGTATCTAGCTCAAAACAAATGCCAAACAAGACAAACTTCACCTACAGAAAATGAACAGAATATACAAGTCGGCTATCAAAAAAGCTAAGATAAGGTACTACTCAGACAGAATTCTAAACGTTAAATGTGCAAATAAAGAATTCTATAAAATACTCAATGAATTTCGCAAACTAAATTGCCTAGAAGGAACTCATCCTGTTACTCAAGATTTCACAGACAAACTGGCAAATCATTACACGGACAAAGCAGACACGTTGGACTCATACTTAAAACAGAAACAAAGCACCAGCACTAACCCTTGTACAAAACAACAATCCAAGAATGCTCTAATCAAGCCTCTCAGTTCCTTCCAACACATCTCGCACAATGAATTCATGGACCTGGTCAAAATAAGTAGGCCTGCCAGCAGCCCTTCTGACCCCTGTCTGCCACAAACTTTCAAGACAATTCTTTTAACAACCTCTGCTGCCACTCCAATAAGAAGAATCATAAACAATTCCTTAACTACTGGAATATTTCCAGAACTCAAAAAATCACACATACGCCCTTTACTGAAGAAAACAAACTTGGACCCGCTGAACCCTGACAACTACAGACCCATTACAAATGGACCTTTCCTGGGCAAACTGATAGAAAGAGCAGCGTTTGCCCAGAGGTCACAATTCATTGAAGAGAATGACATACTTTCAGACTTCCAAACAGTATTCCGTCCGGGAAGAAGCACTGAATCTGCCCTCCTTGCCATCTGGGATGACCTGAAGAATACAGTTGACCGCAACGGGGTTGCTGCACTACTCTGCTTGGACCTCTCAGCTGCCTTTGACACGGTTGACCATGACACTCTGAAACAAAGACTCATTGAAGCCGGCATAGAGGGAACTGCTGTAGACTGGATTGCGTCCTACCTTCGAAAAAGAATTAATGTCATCCATATCCCACCTTTCTCGTCCAAACCGTACTCCACAAAAGCAGGGGTCCCTCAAGGTTCTATCATCTTGCCCATGCTTTTCAGCATCTACATGAATTCATTACCAGTACTGATCAATAAATTTCACCTCACGTGCTAACTATGCAGATGACACGGAAATACTCCTTCAACTGGAATGCCCCAAAGACATTGGAAAATCACCAATTTTCAGCTGTCTCAGAGCTGTGGATCAGTGGATGACTTGGAGCCATCTCAAATTGAAAGCTTCAAAAACTGAAATACTCACGTGTGGCGATTGGAAACATTACAACACCCTTGCCTAATGAACTGGGATCACCTCCTAAAGTATCGAAGGAAGTAAGAAACCTCGGAATGACCATGTACTCCAAGCTATCGATGAATGCCCAAGTGGATAAACTAGCAAGATCAAGCTTTGTCACTATAAAAATGCTGCAACGAATTTTCCCTCATTTGGGATTTCCACACAAGGTCCAAGCTACCATCTCCCTTGTTCTGTCCAAATTTGATTACGCCAATAGCCTTCACCACAAATCACCTTTAACGACCATGAAAAGACTACAACGTATTCAGAACTCGGCTGCCAGACTACTCTTGCATATCAAACCGCGAGACCACATCTCCCCTGCCTTGAAAGCCCTGCATTGGTTACTGGTTACCAGAAGATCTACGTTCAAGCTGCTTTGTATCACCCACAAAGCAATACATGGAATGGGACCACTCTTCATCAAGAATAAAATCACCAAACACATTCAACAAAGGAACCTCCACTCTAAAGGACCATCTCGCCTCAAAATCCCACCATACAAGAAATAAAACATGGGTGGCACATCCTTCTCTGTTCAAGCAGCCAATCTATGGAACTCTTTACCACCCAACATAATGTCCACCAACAACCACCTTATCTTCAGAAAACTACTCAAGATTTGGCTCTTCCCCACATAAGGACCATATGCAAACAGAAATTTACAGCATATCCTTCTGTATATTGGCATTTGTTTTCACTATAGATATGTACTTCTCTTTGTGTATTAATTTGTATAAACATGTAAAATAATGATGTTGTTGAGAGAAATAATAATAATAATAATTAATAAATAACAATTATCTTTGGTCTACATGTGCATACTTCCATTGTGCATATATGTACCTTCCATGTACTAGGATCTGTGTGCCTGTTACTTTTCTCCTGAAAAAGCACATCCTGTGCACTTCTCTATTTCTCATCCAGTGCCTCTATCAATATCTTTGATCTACATATACTTACCTCCTTTATGTATCTATATACTTTCAATGTACTTATGGATCTATATATTTATCACGTTCTTCTAATTTAGCATTTCCAGTGCAATACCCTATTTCTCGGCCTATACTTCGCTCAATATATCTTCTAGCCAAATCTTCTTACTCATCTCAAACTTCTTTCTACTACTCTTTCCAATGCACTACCCTATCTCTCATCCTATACATCTATCAATAATAATCCACATTTGTATAGCGCACAATCACCCGTTAGGGTCTCTAGGCGCTGGGGGCCGTCGGGAAGATTAAGCAAGCTATTGCCCAGAGTCGCATGGTGCTGGGCTAACCTGCCGCCGGGGATCGAACCCTGATCCCCAGATTCCAGCGTCAGTCGCCCTGGCCGCGGCGCCACACCTCTCCCACTAATATATCCTCTACATCCACTCTCTCATTTATCCCAAACCCCATACCACTAGTATGATCTCCAAAATAACCCTTTCTAGATTTTCTCCAACACTACCCCTCCTTGCATCATCTGACACCCCTTTTACTATACCGATCCCCTAAAACAAACCTTTCTAAACACTTCCCTCTGAATCCTCCCCTCCAAAACTCCTTTTTACTCATCTAAAAGCCTCCTCCTACTGCTAACACCTAAAAAAAAAAAGAAAATCCTTCACTCTTTTATCCCTTCACTATCCTTTTCAATCAAAATTAACAGACTAACGTGTTCACTTCTCAAATTCCATATTCAACTATACTAATTCACCACTAATCCTTCATTGCGTTCCAGAATAGCATACTACTCGCCAGGGTTACAAGCGCTATATAAATGCAAACCTTTTCCCTTTTCTACCCCTCCCCAACCATTCTCAATCCAAATAACTGACTAACATATCCACCACTAAAATTACTCTCATGTTTTACCATACTAATTCAACACTAATCCTGATGGGTTCCAGAGCAGCGTGCTAAATGGATGGAATGGAAAGGTACTTGTAAAGCGCATGGCTACCATGAGGCCTCACAGCGCTGAGAATCTGAACTGTGAGTACTCATTTTAGCTAGATGGAAATAACAATGTTTTCAGCTGCTTGCGAAAAACCAGATGGTCATCTTCCAGCCGGATATGGGCCGGAAGAGTGTTCCATCTTCTGGAAGCAACATATGAGAATCGCTGGCCTCCGCTTCTGATTTTGCGAATTCTCAAAATATTCGCCAGGCGTTTGTTTCCAGAGTGAAGAGCTCTATTCGGATGATAAGGGACAATGATTGACTGAAGTATTGGAAGACTTTTTGCAGTCATGATCTTGTGGGTGACACAGAGGGCTTTGAACTGAATCCTCTCTGCGACGGGTAGCCAGTAAAGTGAGGCTATGGGTCCTTGAGCTGACTATCTGTGGGGGATGTTCAGGAGAAGTCTAGCTGCACAATTCTGCACTGCCTGGAGTCTCATTATTGTGGATCGTGGTGATCCGGCATAAAGAGAATTGGCGTAGTCCAGGCGGGAGAGAATTAACGCTTGGACTACTAGTTTCTTAGTCTGCCAGGATAAAATTGGAAAAACTTTCCTCATCATCCATAGTAATCCAAAACAGCATCCTGCAACTTTCTCTGCTTGGACTTTCATATTTAGTTTATTGTCCAGCCAGACTCCCAGACTTTTTATTTGATCTTTGGGGGAAGGTGCATTTCGTAAACAATTGGGCCACAAGGGAGTAGAACCCTCTGGAAGCGGTTTACCCAGAAGCTTCAATTCAGTTGTTGCTTCATTAAGTTGGAGGAAGGAGCATTCCATCCAGGCTGAGATTGTTTTAAGACAATTGGCTAGATTTTCTGTTCTGTGTCCTTGTTGGTTGAGGGATACTATCAGTTGGGTATCGTCAGCATATGTAATGATCCGTATTCCAGAGGGTTCAACTATTTCGGCCAAGGGGCTCATATAAATGTTAAAAAGGGTGGGGCTCAGGGATGAGCCCTGTGGCACCCCACATTTCAATGGCATGCTCCTGGAGGTGCAGTTTTCCTCGAATACCTGGAATGAGTGGCCCTCTAAGAAGGACTCCAGCCATCTCAGTGCAACCCCTGATACCCCTGCCTCTCTAATCCTAGAGATGAGCAGATGATGGTTGACAGTATCGTAGGCTGCACTCAGGTCCAGGAGGAAAATGGCCGCCAAACCTCCGAGTCCATAATTTTTCCGGTTTCCTCAGTGACAGCGATCAAGGCTGTCTCTGTGCCTTGCTGGGGTCTGAAGCCTGTTTGTGTAGGGTGAAAACAGCCGTTCTCTTCCAGATATGAGGAAAGTATGGCATTCACATGTTTCTCTGTGATTTTAGCAATTCCTGGCAGCAAAGAAATGGGGCGATAGTTTGAAAGGACTTCTGGGTCTGCTCCTACTTTTTTAAGCAGTGCTCTAACCATGGCTTGCTTCCAAGAGGATGGGACCTTGCCTGTGCCTAATGATAGATTTATGAGTTCTAATATGATAGGGGCGACTGTGTGAGAGTCTTTATTTAGGACGGTAGGAGGGGCCATGTCTCCTGGGGAGCCAGATTTTAATTTATTAAGATGGGATTTTAGGGTTTCCAGGTTCATGGGAGGAAAGACCTCTAAAACTGTTGCTAACCGGCTCCCCTCAGTATCCATCTGAGGGGGGTTTTGTGGGATGGTAGGCGATGGAAAAGTTAGATAGATGGACAGAATTTTAGTGTGGAAAAATTCCGCTATGCCATTACAGCGTTTAAGTGTGTTAGCTACAGGAGAACCTGGTAGTGTCGGGGTAGTGATTGTTTTAAAAATTCTAAACATTTCACACGGGGCATTGGTGACTGAGGAGATTATAGTTTCGTAGTATTTAGCTTGGGTTTTGCAAATTTCCAATTTGTATATTTTAACAGCTTCTCTGTAGATTTGCTTTTTTTTCTTTTGAGAAGTCTTTTCTCCACTGTCTCTCTGTTTGTTTACACTTAAGTTTAAGTTCTCTAAGGCTTGGGGTATACCATGCTATCTTTTTCAAGCCTGTCTTATATTTCCTAAGTTTCTTGGGGGCCACCAGGTCTAGGGAGGCTTCATGCCAGCCATTAAGTTCCAGATTTGCTGATTCTGGATCCCCTTTTAACGATGGTCGAGTGTTGTTCAGGATGTCTGCCCAGGGCTCAACAGGAATTCTAGCCCAATTCCGTCCAAGTTTTTTTACGGAAGGCTCAGATGGATTCCTAGTCGGTGTTGACCAAGTAAAGGGTATTAGATAGTGGTCACTTCAGGGTAAAGGAATTGGGCTGTCAGCTATTAAGTTGGTATTAGTAAAAATGGGGTCCAGTAAGTGACCTTTAAGAAGGTTAGGGCCATTTACTATTAGGTCAAGGGTTAGGGCCCCTAGATAATCCACCAATTCCTCTTTGCTAGATGAGGAGGAATCATCAAAATGAATGTTAAGATCCCCTAGTATCGAAAAGTTGGACAGGGAGCTTGCTAAGGTGGCTATGTTTTCGGGAAGATCAATGTTAAAATTTCCAGGGGCTCCCGGGGGTTGGTAAATTAGGACCCCGGAAAAGGTGCATGTCTGTGAAAAACCGATGGTGAAAATGAGACGTTCACAGTCACGAATCGACCCCTCATTCAAGCGGCAGCTAAAGGTGTCCCTATATATGATAGCGAGACCTCCTCCTCTAATAAGCGGGCGGTCTTGCCTTTGTATGTTGTAGCCTGGTGGAAGAGCCTGGACAACCACTGGATCCGACCAGTTGTTGAGCCATGTTTCCGTCAGGAACATCACATCAAGGCTCAGCCCAATTTCTATGGCATGTTTGGTCATTGACCGGCAGTTAAGCAGGAGCATTTTGAAATCTCGGGTGGGTGGGGAGGTCTTGTCATGTGGCTTACCCACGTCCAGGACTAGGGGGCAGTGCGGGCATTTGTTAGTTATAAAAGGAAGCCCAAGTCCGTTTTGACAAACCTGTGTACCCCTGAGGCTGGCTAACTGCAAAGCCGTGTAGAGACGGGGCACCCCCTCAGGAGAGCCAGAGGCCGTAGCCCCTAGTCCAGGCCGGACGCGGCGGGCTTGCCTTTGGCGCGCCTTCGGCGCATCCACTGCGCTCGTTTCATGCGGGTTAAGTACTGGTTTCCCTGCCATCTAGCAATGAGGCGTCTGACGTGCCAGGGGGTGTGTCAGGCCGTGCGTGTCAGCCCTCCACTCAATCAGCGTCAGCTGCGGTGGACCGGGGCCGGAGCACACGCGCCTGCGGCAAAATTAAAGAAAGTGCCTAGTGCGAATGGGACCAGTGAAACACAGTAAAGTACAATCCAATTTTAAAAAAAGAAGGTTTTGGTATTTTAAAAACAAAGCAGCGCTCGCAGCACTCACTTGCACTTCAAACCCCCATCAGGGGTAGCAAGCGCTATATAAAGACAAACCTCTTTCCCGCTTCTATCCCGCCATCTAACCTTCTCTACCCAAATAACTGAATAACATATCCACAACTCAAATTACTTCATATTTTAGTATTCTAATTTTCAACAATAATCCTTTATGGGTTCCGGAGTGGCTTGCTACTCGCCAGAAAAGCGCTTCAACACCCATCAGGGGTAACAAGTGCTCTCTGAATGCAAACCTTTCTTCCCTTTTATCCCTCCGCTATCCTTCTCACTCCAAATAACTGACTAATATCCACCACTGAAATTAATTCATATTTCACCGTATTAATTCACCACTAATCCTTTATGGGCTTCATGAATAGCGTGCGTCAAAAAGCGCTATATAAATACCAACCTTTTTCTTCCTCTATCCTTCTGCTATCATTCCAAATCTAAATAACTGACTAACCTATTCACCATTTGAAATGTACTTGCATGTTTCACTATACTAATTCAACACTTATCCCCTATGGGTCCCGGAGTAGCGTGCTGCTCGCCGGAAAAGCACTTTGACGCCTCGTCAGGGGTAGTAAGCGCTATATAAATGCAATTACAATACAATACAATACAATATTGGTTGTATATTTTCATTCTGTGTTTCTGTGGTGTCAAAGAGTCAAGACCTTGGGCAAGACAAAGGGCTTTAGCCCCAGATATCACTGTGAAGTAACCTACATAATTGGCAGATGGGGCACAGGTCTGAGACTTCTGCCTGGTTGAGTGGTTGTATGTGATGCTCTACCAAAGAAATGAGCTAGTTTCATCTATGTGGATGGATAAAATGGAAATGCAATGTTGAATTCTTAGTATTGTAAGGACAGATCTAGGGGTATATTCACAAGAATGTGTGACAACTACCACAAGAGTAGCGTAAAGCAACTTTCAACATCGCATGAAAATAACCCTGTGACAACGTGAATTCACAACACGGCGGTAGCATGCGATAGTGACCATTGCAGTTTTTGTCACGTTGGGGAATGTGTTTTTATCTCTGTCGCTGTGGTTGTGTCGCGTACAGTGACAACCAGCGTGATTGCAGCAATACTCCCACGCAATGTGGGAAAACAGTACAAGACCAGCACACGGAAAATGCCACTGAACAAAAATCATCAAGAACGATGTATGACAAATGCACTCTGGCCAACTGCAGAGGACAACATGTACATCACAACATCCAAGCACCGTGGAAGAACAGAACAGACAGGTACACCGCACGAAAGAGACCAGTGGCAGACAGAGCAGAGCCGCAGGAGGGACACACTCACTGTGCAGCATACACACACAATCAGGAGTGCACCCCGGCAGTGAAAACATCCCGGGTCAAACAGCACACCCACCACATTTGAACACAGGACACAACTGGTTCAGCAAATGTGCTCAATTTGCCAAATCACATCTGGAACGCAGGGAAACGCAATATCAAAATGTACAAGTACAAGCTGAGACCTGCAAAGAAATGATTTATTCACACATGCAGTGCGTTCGGACATTTTCTACTGTCGCTTGATTGCCATGGATGGTCACAGTGTGATGTGCTCATGAGAAGTAAGTGTCAATGATGGTATTCCTACGGGCCATTCCTACCGCTGATGCAGTGGGATGTGGGCCACCTGCCCCATCATCACCATCATCGGCGGGTATATCTGGAACTGAGATCCATGGGGCCCTGGTGCAAACACAGATGTTGTGCAACGCACAACATGCAACAGTTTGCTTGCACACAATGTTCGGGCTGTAGAGGAGCTTCCCACCTGTGCCGTCCAGGCACCTGAAACGTGACTTCAACACGCCAAATGTGCATTCAACGATGCCCCTGGTACGTATGTGGGCCTCATTGTACTGCCTCTAAGCGGGTGTGTTGAGATCTCGGAAGGGTGTCATCATCCAAGGGTAGAGTGCATATCCTTGATTACCTGTGGAAGTGCAGGGAGAATAGAGTCAATACTGAGTTCGGCAGTATGTGATGGCATGTCCACCAATCCATTTACGCCTGTGCTGGCTGTGTGTGGAGGGAGTGTTCGCCAGCCCACAGGGTGGTGCTGATGCTGGCAACTGCACCACCAGTCTGTATTGGGTGCAGGGATAGGCCATAATGACAATGGAGTGTTGTGTTTGTGTCTGGTAGGTGTACGCTTAGTTTGACATGTTGAATATGGTTTGGTCACATGTGCATCCCCACAGTTGTGCATTGTGCTGGGGAGGCATTGGGATGTGTGGTGTGTTGACTTGGTACTTACCAATGACCAGTCCTGTTCCATATGTGCCATCCTGGAAGCGCTGGTTGATGATGGATTGTCAGAAGATGAAGGAATCATGCACAATGCCTGTGTAGTTGGCGACAACATTGGTGAAGAGCCCCCGGTGGTCCACTATTGCCTGCACATTGATGGAATGCCTGTGCTTTCTGTTGCGGTAGTGGTGTGCTGTATCCACAGGGGGCACAAGTGGGACATGTGTGCAGTTGATTGCCCCCAACACGTCCGCGAAATCGGGTTATGGCGTAGAAGCCTTGCTTGGTCTCCAGCTGTTCCTGCGCAGTGTTGGGGAAGTGAAGGTACTGTGGTATGAAGCTCAGGATGGCATCCAGGACAGGTGTGATGAACTTTGATAGGGCTGGCTGTGAGACCCCCCTGACTCTAGCAGTTGTTGGTTGGAAGGTACCAGTGGCCAACAGGTGCAGCACAGCCAGCAGCTTTGTCTGCGAAGGGATGTTTGTTCTCCGCTGTCTTGGGACCTGCAGGTGTGGGCGATGTGGGTCAGGATGCGGTGAATGGTTGTTCTTTTGAGCCTGTAGTGGGCAATGACTTCCTCGGGCGTTCGTTCTGTGATAGTGGTGTGTTTTCAGAATGGCTGCTGTCTTACTCTGCGCTGCCTCTAGTGTGGTCCGGGAGTGCGGGTCTGTGTCCAGGGGGTGGTGGCGGTCCTGGGGTTGGTGGCGGTGGGTGTTGTTGCCCTGTTGGGGCTCCGAGCTGCAGGATGAGTAGCTCCATGTCGTTGTTCATTCTTCGGGTGTGGCTGTGTGCGGGGCTCCGTTGCCTAATGCAGGTAGTCGTCCGACTTTACATCTGCTTAAGGCAGGTGTTAAATACCTGCTGCTAACGCGCCTTATCACGTGTTTTGTGTTCTTATCGCTGATCTGTCTGGTCGTTGTGAATGTTGAGGTGTGGTGTTGTTGCAGCTTTTGTCACGGGAACGCCTACTCTGCATCTCATTAGCGATAGTTGCGGGTGTCCACTGTGGCGATGTTTTTTGCGGCTGCTATTGCGGGAAAAGTGGTGCTGTGGGCTGTTAACACCTGCTTGTGAATGGTGGGGTCAATTTTTCACGACTTTGGCTGCGATAAAGTGCAGTTTATTCCGCGATTGCTCCTTGTGAATATGCTCCCTAGTGTTTTTATATCACTATCGATTGTGCATAATTTGAAAAATATAAATTGTAAAATGAAATATGTCCCTTGTTAGCCCAAAAGTGGGGATGAAGATTTCGTCTTATAGACGTATTGAGTAGGCAGAGAACGCACACTTGACAGATCCACGGAACCAAAGCACTGTAGTAGTTGTATTTATATAGCACTTACTGCCCCTGACGATGCGTCAAAGCACTTTTAGGTGAGTAGCATGGGATTAATGGTGAATTAGTATAGGGAAATATGAGTATAGTATTAGTACAGGGAGGTACGAGTTAATTTGAGTGGAGTGCATGTGAGTCTTTAAGTTGGATTGAATGGAGTAATGGCGGTATAGAAGAATTCATTTTCACAATGTATGTAAGGCATTTTGGGACTATTGTGGCTGAAATATAACTTCATTTCAAAATTGAGATTTCTAATGAGAATGCTTATATTTTTTTCGTCTATGAACCCTCTCACTTTAATCAAATGCTATGAGGGTCACACCAGTGATTGCAAGGTGCAGTCTCTAAATCATTGCTTATTTGGCATTCACAAAGCATGTTGCCACAAAAAGTGAATTAAGTAACAGATTGAGAGGCATGGGTGACATTCTGTGCATCTGCAAACATGCGTGTTTATCTCATTCATACAGCGCAAAACAAATCAGCGTCATGGTATTCACAGGTTAAATACTACAAACTAAAAAGTTTCACAACACAAATCAAATAAAAATAAATTATATATTAAAGTATATATTAATTCCCCCAAACATTAAAACCAAAACCCACACGGTGATTAATAGTGCAACAGGTGTAGTGGCGCCGGGACACAGTACCGAAGGGCCCCTTCAGCCCTGATCATTACAGTATTTCAAGACATAAACAGCAACCAGATACCGTTTCCTTGCTTGCACTTGAGCCCACGGAACCCTTGCCAAGTCACTGTTCCCTTATAAATAATTCAGTTACCATTTTCTACAGTTGGTTTTTAAAAGATGAGTTTTCTGCGAATGCTTAAAACAATTAAAAGAAATAAATTGCATTGGGAATTGGTGTAAAAGCATATTTCCAGAAACTATGAGCTTCCACCCAGGCCCTGCGCTCCCCCTGCCAAGTCTAGTTCTTGCCACTTGGGAACAATCAGCTTGTGATCCTAGACTGGGAAGAGCATTTGTTGGCTTAAAGAACTGACATCATGAGAGGAGAAAATAATTCCGTGTTGATCATTAAATGTGCATAAACAGAACTCATTTTAGTGGAGTGCTTTTACCTGGGGCAGCTTTTTGTTGTGGTATACCGCTCCTCGCTCACATTATTCAGGGTCGGACTGGCCCATCGGGCAGTCAGGCAGTCCCCGGAGGGCTGGCTTGACAGGTCAGAGTGTGTGGGCCTTTTTTATGGTCTGGTGGGCCAGTTTTTACTGTTGATTTCCTTGATATTTTCACAAAATGTCCTACAGAAATCATAAGTGCATGCAGTCTCCAATACCATACCTTACAGAGTATCTTTACAAATTCAAAACTGCCCCAATATCCAACTTAGGTCACTTTTCTTAGCTATCAATGTAACAAATACGGGCCACATTTATTTTGGTACCAGGCCTATTTTCTGTCCCCGTCAGTGATCTGCAACTATTCATCTTCTTTGAAGCTCTCGAATGCTGAATCACATTAAAGGACAACCTACACCTTTCATTACTGAGTGAGTACCCTGCCCTACTGCATCTACATCCTCCTCTGCAGCTACCAACAAGCTAGTCAACTACCCATGGCCACGATCTTGCCGGTTTGGAGGGTGACAAGTCGTGTACACCTCAGCATGCACCACCTCAAACCCCGTCCTCGACCATTGTGGTTAGAGCACAAATCACCAACCCACTGGATTGGATTTTCACAGACTAGGGCACTGAAGCATCCTCAGAGTGTAATACTGCATAAAACCTTATGAATATATCAATAAACTCACATCAATAAATGTACAGTAATGTTTGCCTAAAATTGACTTTACAGCTGAACATGGGCCGACTAGCTTAGGTTCTTTGTGGTTAAACAGTACATTACATATATTAATGTCAATGTCATCACTTATGACCTAAACAACTAACTGCCTAAATAAAGCGGCTTATTCACAAACGCATTTTGGGGTGCGTAAAGTAGTACTCAAAACCTCACAGGTTTGTCACTGCTTATTTCCTTCTTGATGTGATTGGAGATGCCCAGAGATGTTACTGGTGATTATTCTGAGTTTAATATACAGCACCACAATATTGGGGTTGAGGGTAGCTCGGGTGCTTAATTTGAGCCAGTGGTTACCCTTGGGGGGCTCTGGAGCTCATTTCTTCAGGACAGCACTCATTTTATCTCATCAACATTCCTCGATAGCAAGAGAGGGAAAAACAAACAAAAGGGAAAGAAAAAGGAAGAGAAAGATGGGAAAAAAACCGCAACCGGTGGAGAAAGCAGGAACCTGCAAAAATGAGATAAAGAGGCAGGGAGTGTCTGGAAGTGGATTAAGGAGGCCTTGGGTGGCTTTACGACTACGCTGCCGTGGTATTCTGTGAGCTGACGTAATAGCGTGGGCAGCGTGCTTCTGAGCAGAGTTTCGGGCACTGGCACTAATTCTTTTATAGATTAAGCACTGACTAGCTGAGTACAGAGTCCACTAAGGTTGAATATCAAACTGGCAATCTATTGCTAATGTCGCTCAGAGGCAAAAGGCCAGAGTTTCCACCTTCCATGTTGCATAAGACTCAGCTATGTCTTCACTATTCTTTGCATGAAAGCACTGTGAATACAGCTCGGCACACCACCAAGAACCAGCGATGATTAAAAAAAACATGATCCTATTATGGTCTGCCGTATGTGAATACCCTAATTATAATGTCTCAAAAAACTAAATGTTTGATCTTTCACGTCTGGGAAAATCGAGCCCTCATATGCTATATTGTTAAAGTCATTGGTTGTAGGAGCTCTGGTGAATTCAAGATTGGGTTAGGCTACTCTTTGATCTACAGAGTACGACCATATTACTTAGGCCAAGAGAGGTCTTTGTTCGTAGATTCAAGTTCCTTCGTCTGCTGGATAAGTGTGTACTCAGTGTGGAACCTTAATAGCTGATAACTAAAATGCAGCTAATTCCTAACACAGAAGCATTGAGAGCACTGTTCCTCAAGGTTTATATGTTGTTTTGTTATTCATAGCCTTCGCCCTACAGTGACAATCAAGTTGTTCCCACTTATTGTGTCAGATCGCAACCCTTTAACAATTGGACACCCATTATATTGGCTTTATGGGTCTGGGCTTGAGAAAATGTATCCATATTAACAAGGGGACAGCCCACTCAAAAATGGTCTGGGATGCTTTAAAAGCCTATATTCGGGGGTCAGACTATTAGCTATGCCACTGCTAAAGACAAGAAGGAGTGGGTCAGGCTGTGGCAAAGACATGTTCAACTGAACCTGACATACTCATCCTGTCAAAAGAACTTGCATTGTGCAGATAATACGTTAAAGCTTTTCCAGCAACTGATTATCCTGCAGTAAAAATGGATTTGGAGAGGGCCTGTGCTAAACATAGAGCAAAATGATTATTATGTTTTGAAAATGGTGAGGTGATGGAACAGGTTTTGGCCTTCCAAATGAAGGAAAAGAGCAATATCAACCTGATTCAGGGTATTAGGGATTCAGCCAGGAAGGTGGCAAAAAAGACAATGAAAGCAGTTTTTCATTATTTGTATTCGGCCCTATATAAGGAAGAAAGTGTTGCCACTCAGGATATGATTGAATCATGCAGTATCTATGACTGTCATGAAAGAGATTGGAATAGGGTCAGACTATGTGTCGAGGAACAAGTAAATATATTCAACTCTGATGGTGAGGGTTTCACATATGGGAATGTTCTCAGATTCTAGTCAGATAGGCCGGGGAACTGGGCAAGGGTCGCTTTCCCCGCTGCTGTTCGCCTTATATCCAGACCCCTATAACCATGTATTAAAGAGGATAGCCTTAATTTCATCATTGAGGTTGCATAATTGGGGAGCCAAGATATTAACCTATGCTGATGATATTGCTGTGTTTACGTCATCTCCGACAAATCGATTTAAGTTAAGGAGAATGTGGAAACCTGTCAAGTGGGGTATATCAGATCTTTTACCCGGTTGCGACATGACAATGTGACATAACTGTATAGTTTGAGGATTTTCTGATTATTGTTCCTCTGTATTTGTGATGATTCTTTACCTTTTCTTGTTTTTTCTCTTATTTTGAAATGACATCCATCTTGTATGCGTAATTCTGTTATGCAATCATAATGATTCAATACTCCTCAATAAAAACAGAGAGCATTGAGATCTTCAGGTATAGGAGCTTCTGTAATTAGGGAATCCAGTTACTAGACTTAGTACCAACAGGATGTGACGTTTTTCTTTACTTATTATTTTTAAAAACACATCTCTTCTCAAAATTACCTTCTTCCCATTTTCTGGTTCCTTCTGGTTGTTGCAATTAGTACTGACCTATTTAGATGTGTGTCTTACAGAGAAATATATTATAAATCCATCATTAACATCAATTGCACAAATATATTGTAAAAGGAAACATAGAGCATACGTTTCTTAATAGTTGTTAATCTACAGATATGCATACATTAACAAGATAAGAGGACTGACCCAACCTTTCAGAGATCTCGTATACCACCAAGTTAGGTCCTGGCAGGGCCTCCATGGCGAGGCTATGGAGCCGACATGGTCTCTGTGGGAAGTGTATGATGGGGCACCTCCCTCAGTGGGCCAGCGTTTCTCCCATCCCAAGTATTCAGTGCCTGCCATAGGAATAGCCATGGTATCCATTTCAAAAGGGTGCCTGACCCTATATGCAACACTTCGGGGTCAGGAACCGCAGTGCAAGCACATGTGTCAAAGACGAGCACTGTAGCAATGTAGCACTGCCTGGCAATTGTGCATCTTGTTGGGTTTTCTGCAGGTTGTCCTAGGTGCACCCAGCTCCCTCTTGAGTGCATCGTTTTTTTGTTTTATTGTGTCTTCTTGAGGGTTTTCTTTCTATTTCCTCATCTTCTATGATGTGCCTTCTGGGTCCAAAATGTTTCTTCCTGCAAAACTTCCTCAAACGGTTCCACCAAAAAGATTCTGGTTAAGACGTACAATCTGGATCAGATGCCCCTTCAGCATGCAGTTGTAAGCAAGCTGTAGATAAGCTATTGTTGCACATATATACTGTCACCTCTGGAATAGTATATGATTATGTCCATGTAATGTTTGTTAATCTTACTTAGTGGTTGCCTAAGGGTTGTGGACTTTTCAGGAGTTTCTTCTAGGAACAATATTTGTCTCTTACCTACCTGTTTATCCTGGGTCAGATACTGGGACCGCAGTACAATGAACTGGCGTAGGGCAGCACAGCAAGTATTTTTGCTGCAATGCTCTACGCCAATCTGAAAGGTCAGGAATGCACTGTATTTACAAGATTCCTGTCCTTTCTGCCTACGCCAGCACACAATTTAGTGCATAGCACCAACACATGTACTTTTGCAACTTGATGCAAGGGTGTCTGTTGTTGGAACGCATGTTTTTGTGTAGGGAGGGACACCTTCTGGTACAAAAACAATCAATGGAGGCATTTTCCTCTTTCTATGTGCGCTGCGGAATGCAGAACACATCGAAAGAGGAAAATATAAGAAGAAATAAAGCTATTTCTCTTCGTTACGCCTCCCCTGGGGAGGTATTCAGCTTTGACACATTTCCAGGTTTACAGATCCTTGTAAATCTCGGAATGTGTCAAACCCCATGGGTGTTGCATGCAAAAACCCACCGCAAAGCCCATGGAACACCCCCCTGACACAGTGTAAGGCAACGCTGTGACTTGCGCTGCGTTGCCTTGCATCACATCTATGAGGCCGTGAAAAGCCACACAATGTGGCTTTGCATTGACTCATAGATATGGGTCTGCACTCTGCGTCGCCGTACTGTCAAAAAAGGTGACGCATAGGTGGTGCAAAGGGTTTGTAAATAAGCCCTTTAGTGCTTGTTGCTCCTCTAAGCATTGGCATTCTTTGCTCTAGGAGGCAGGGAACTTGTCCTCTGGCATGCAACGCAGCTACAAATGCTGACAATTTTAAACCTGATTCACCGAAATACTTGTTTCCATACCCATACGTAAGTGTATGTTTCATATTGAAGAAACTCTGCATGAACAGGTATAATTGATGGGTTATTTATGAAAATGTCTAAATATGTTTGTTAAAGCTTTTTCTTCACAAATGTTTTGTGGTCATGATTTAATTTACAATGACAACAAAATTACACCATTTCTGTTGAAAAGTTAGCGTTGGAGGTAACGTACGCGCAAGTGTACATATAGGCTGTGAAAACCTTCCAAAGACATAAGGTATAACCTGGCCTAATTGGGATATGTTTTGAATTACCTCTGTCACTCTTGATAAAAGTGTTGTTCTGTGATCTTTTTGCGCTTAGTTAATTTAGTTATTAGTTTAGAAGTGCAGAGAAAAACAAGTGCAAATGTTTGTAAATGCTTACAAAGTTATGATCCTGTCTGTGCTGACTTCATGTAAGCTGCGCAATCCCAAGAAAATGCCCACTAATCCTTAACTAGCTGACACAAATGCAGCAAAATTGTAGCCCACCTCCGAATTTAACATGTAGTCTTCAAAACAGCTTCACGTGCAACTCCAAAACCTAAATGAAACTCCTGTAACTATCATTTTTAAGACATGAAATTATATCAAATCTGGTTTCAAGCAACCAATTACACATCAGCACTTCCTGTATATTTATGAATCAAAGCTGAACAACATAGGGACAGAAGACCTGAGGAAGACCATTCTGCACCCTGCTCCTGTGGGCCGGTGCAAACTTCAGCCAAAGACTTAGATCTGCTGACATTTCCAGCTGTATCTGGATCTCTCTGGAGGTACTGACAGCTACAATACTTCACAAAAGAAAGAAGGAACAAAAATTGGAAGGGAGCAGCAAAACATAGCAGTGCTTTCTGTAGCTGGTCAGTGTTGGCAAATCCCACGGTGGAATAAAGTCTGTTTGAGGATCTCATGCTCAGGGAGTGTATGATGCAAATGTTAGTTTAGTATAAGAAAGATGGAAAGGCCAATATGTGGGCTTTATTGAACTATGCAAGAAGATATGAGAAGTTAGCCTCAATAGAGTCAGCATGCTAACCCGAATCCTGAGCATGTGATATGGTCATGAAAACACATTTTTACCAGTATAATGGCAGTGCTGCTCCCAGGTCACCCAGGAGCTGGAAACTAATGAATAGCAGTAGCTTGAAGTGCTCCAAGAGCAGATAATATAGACCAGGAGGGAGAAGCCAAAGGGTAAGGACTAAACTGAGGGAACTGAAAAAGGGACAAAAACAGCAAAAGTATGGGACATAGGGTCGGGTGGATGAAATATATGACGGTGAAGTGTCAATATAGGTACAAATTGTTGCCAGCCAAGGAGATCTGTATATAGGGCTCCATTACGATATCGGGCGGATTGCCTCCGCCAGGGTGGCGGTGGCCACCCCCACCCTGGCGGAGGCAATCCGCCCGACAACCACTCTCGTTTTCCCCTCCGCCTGATTAGGATAGCGGAGGGGACAATGGCGGACGGAAAGACCGTCCGCCGCTTTACCGCCGCGGTCGCCCTGCGACCGCGGCGGTAATAGATTAATATGGTGGCGGTGTCCAATGGACACCGCCAGCCATATTACAATGGCAATATGTAGAGGCCTTTCCGCGGCGGCAATGCCGCCACGGAAAGGCAGGCGGAGATTGGTGCGGGGGCCCCCTGCAGGGCCCCCAGGTTGCCACCACTGTCGGGGGGCACATGGGGGGTACCTATGGTACCCCCCCCACATTTGCATATGCAAAGCGGCAGGCACCGCGCGGTGCCTGCCGCTTTGCATATGCAAATGCAAATGCAAAAAAGCATTTTTCACATTGTGGCGGGCGGTGCAGAGTGCACCGCCCGCCACAATGCTAAAACTACAGGATGTGCCCGCCACTGTGGCGGGCACATCCTAATTCCCCCCACGGGACCCCCGCCCTTATGGCGGGCGGTCCCGTTCTGCGATAGGGTGGCGGGCGGACAATGTCCGCCCGTCATCCTAATGGAGCCCAAAGTGTTGTTAAACTTGCTCCACGATTAGTGACCTGGAAGTGCCTCACCCCCACACAGTAGTTGGCAGCCTAACATTCATACTCGGTAATTAGTTCTGAAGTGTGACTTGCGAGTTATGACATCATTGCATGGTTAGGTTAGGTTTGTTACTAAAGCCGCCAGGAAATTCAATGTATGATGCAAGAACCTGTTGTTCATTGGACTCAGTCTCTGCCCTTTCTGGTGACCTATGACTTTGGAATGCAAAACTCTTCAGTTCCTAGGTGTGTGATTACCTTTGGCTAGCACTTCTTTGAACAGTAGGGTGTGGAAAATGAACTGAACAGTGCCTGCCAAACTTTCACAGGATTATGGCACCTTATTCATGTGGTTCCCAGCATAATGACACGTTATGACATTAGATCCAAATTGTTTCCACTTGCCCACGAAATGTACTTATAAGCAGAGGTCTGCTTTCTTATTTAACTGCTCTAGAAGTGAATGATGTGCATCAATTTTACAAGAAGAAGGCAAGCAAGAGGACACATTTCCACCATCCACCTTTACAGGAAATTCCAACATTGGGCTTCCCTACATCATTCTATGTAGGAAGTAACATCACTGGATTTTCCATCATGCATCTGCACATGATGTGACATCGCAGGATTTCCTATCATCCATCTGCACAGGAAGTGACATCACTGGTTTTCCACTTTAAAAGAAGAACTCAAACAAGATGACTTATTTTGATAATCCATCTGTACAGAGAGTGAAATTACTGGATTTCCCATCATACATCTACACAGGAAGTAGTTACATCACTGGATTTCTCATCATCAATCTTCAGAGGTAGTCATATCACTGGTTTCCCACCAAAACTGTCTTTAAAAGAACAAGACAGGGGTGTGGTCAATATGGCGGAGCGGTAAGACGCGTTCTCCTGTCTCTCCGCAACCGCTTGGCCGGGCCCGGTAATTCACTAGCATACTGAGGTGCTTTGGATGCCGCTGATCCCCGGGAAAACTTCCTTGCGCAGTGGTGCCCCTGAGGGAGAGAATTTACAGCTACGGAGCCCTATGCGGAGCAAGATATTGGGCGCTCAGTCCGAGGTGGAGGCACGAAGAGCCAAGAGCCGCGCTGGGAGAAGGCCACTGCAGAGAGGAAGAGGGCTCAGAGCGCCGGGGGAGGTCTGGCTGAGACTCTGGAGGTCCCCTATGCAAGAGGCAGCATCACCTCATGACAGACCCCGCCCCTGGCAAGCTGTGAGGACCCGGTGGGCCCAGCTGAAGGTGACGCAGTAGCCAGCGGGAGCGACCGCAACCTGCAGCCCGTGTGCTGAACATGCCAAGAATTGTCCCAATCGGGCGCCATCTTGGAGTCAGGCAAATGTTTTGGGCCCCCACTGGCTTCCCCTCGCACTGATCTGGTATCCTCTGCCCAATTCTATGTCAGGACGGAGGCGAGGATTATGCAGTCCTTTCTTCTCTTTATTAAAATAGCACATTTAAAGTGGACCAATAAGAAAACTTTATAGAAACTTCAACTCCCATGAGCACATGGGCCACAGTGTCCATAACAACTGCCATCCAATCACGGGGCTGTCCACTGTATAACCGGTCCTGACGTCCCTTCCTCTTCTTCTTTCTTCTCTGCTCGTCAGATAAGTCATTTCACATTTTTTTCTGACGTTGTGCTTATCTTATTACTATTGTGTTTACCCTGTGCAGTATTCTGCTTCTGTGGTTTGTCATATTGCACTCTGTATTGTGCTTCGTTAGCGCTGTGTGTCAGCGTTGTGGTGGCAGTGTGACGAGCGACAGGCGCTGCTTGCGCCGTCTCTGCCGCTGACTCGCGGAGTGTGTGGAGCGCGCTTCAGCGCTTCCCTGACTCTGTTGGGCGCCCGCCTCTTGTGAACGGCTGCGCTTGCGATCGTACGCTTGGTTCACGGGCGCGCTGAGGCAGGAGTGCTCTTCGCCTCACCAACCCTCGCCAGACACCGGCTTCGGCTTAGGTGATTCTAACGCACGCTTCGGCGCAACGCCACCTAGTGGCCAGTTGGTGGTACCGCACCTGAGTTGACAGGTTTTTCCTGGCATTTTACATCCTGAGCACCGGCGAGGGGGCTACCTAATTAAAAATCAAAAGGTGTTACGTGCTCACACCCTCCAATATGCAGTCATCTACTGAACAATTGAATACCTCCATTCAGGAGGCGGAGGAGATTTGTGTCTCCCAACCCTTGCCGCCTGCGGTTGGTCGCGCGCTTTCGCAGGCGCTGGACTCTGTCCTGGCGCCGCTGAGGGAGAGAGTGGACTCACTCACCCAGAGCATCCCCGGGGTGTTCGGGGGCTCAGCGCCTGTCGACCGGGGCCCCAAAGGAGGGCAGGGTGGGGGCAAAGTCTCAGGTAAGCGTCACGCGGGGCACCTGGAAGAGTTTGACCGTCTCAGGGACTCCTTCCGTAAGAGTGCGCGTACGTTGAAGTCTATACCCTGCCGGGAGGGATTTTACCCCGGAGAGGATGGCGACGAGGTCGCCCCGGACACGGACCAGGAGGATGGTTTCCCCGTGGAGGGAGAGGGTGTCTCGGATGACGAGGCCTCTTCGGGGGATGAGGGTGATTACTCGGGTCGACCTTGGCGCCCGGCGTCTCATTCCTCATGCTCCCAGGAGGGTGACGATACATACACGGACATGTTTGATCCAACCAGAATTTACCACCCTAGATCATCAGAATGGATTCCTGACCCTAAGGTGGCGAAATATGTTGCGAGCAAGGTTCGCCAACCCCTTGAAAGTGAAGTTAGAACCCGCATGAGGGGTGAGTGCCCTCTCCCGAAATTAGAAGGCAGGGTGGCGGTCACCCCGGATATCGACGAAAAGCTCTGCGCGTTTTTTGCAAAATTCATGAGAGACCCCAATAAGGGTATAGACCGCTCCTGGCGCAACTGCCAGGATAAGCTCCTGGACGCGGTGGGACCCGTAACTCCAATCATCCAGTTGGCCGAGAGGGCCAAGGAGTCGGGGACTGCGATGTCCACGGAGATCGTGGCAGGTTGGGCCCAGCGAGCCCTATGCTTTTTGGGCAACGCGAATTGCGCATTAGCGGCGGAGCGGAGGAGGTCTCTCCTCATTAAAATTGATCCTAAACTCGGCGACCTGGCCACCTCAGAAGCGGGACCCATTGCACAGGGCAAACTGTTTGGCGAACCATTTATCAAGGAATTGAACAAGTTCGTCACTACTTTTTCTGCCTTAGATAGGGCACAAACGTCGATTAAAAAGATTTTTCCCGGACGGGTTTTTGGAGGGGCCGGAAGAGGTAGGGGTCGCTCCTCCGGCCGCCAATTACAGCAGGGCCCCAACAATAAAAACCAGCAGCGTCGTAACAATGGATGGAACGACGGCCGACAGGGAAATTTCTACCCCAGTAGAGGCGCCGGCAAAGGGCGCGGCAGAGGCTACCGTGGCGGAGCCAATGCACCTGGAGGCCCATCCGGTGAGTGTTATCCTTTTTTCCCCGTCCATTTTGGGGGGGAGGTTACAAGACCACTTTCACAACTGGTGCAAGATCACTTCCGACCCTTGGGTTCTCCAAACGGTGCGGGGTTTCCAGATAGAATTCTACGGAACTCCGGGCTTTGTGATAAACGTCCAGAAGTCCGAACTCCGACCGACGACTCGGATTACGTTTCTGGGATTCCAGATAGACTCGGTAGCGGCCTCCCTCAGCCTCCCCTCTCAGAAAGTAACCAAGATCCGCAAAGAACTCTCCCATGTCCTCCGGAAGGACAGAATTTCACTACGCCAGTTGGCTCGGATCGTGGGTCTCCTCTCCTCCTCGATCCAAGCGATCTTCCCGGGCCCTCTTCACTACAGGGCCCTGCAGCGATTGAAAGCGCTGCACCTCAGGAAAGGGCTCACGTACTCCGAACTCATCTCCCTCACGGAGGAGACGATGACGGAATTGCGGTGGTGGATAGAACACATGAGTGCATGGAACGGGAGAGCGATTTTCGGTTCCAGCCCGGATCTGGTCATCGAGTCGGATGCCAGCAGATCAGGCTGGGGTGCTCGCTGTGGCGACATCATGATGGGGGGTCGGTGGTCGGAGAAGGAGCTGCAACTCCACATCAATTGTCTGGAACTCCTAGCGGGTTCCTTCGCGGTGAAGTCCCTTACACGGCACCAGGTATCGTGCTGCATTCTGCTACGCATGGACAATGTGTCAGCAGTACAGTATATCAATCGCTTGGGCGGCCCTCGATCTCGGGCCTTGGCGAAACTGGCAAAGGATTTTTGGCATTATTGTCTGGAGAAACAAATCTCGGTGACGGCGGAGTATTTGCCGGGCAGGCAGAACTCCATTGCGGACTGGCAGTCCAGGTACTTCCAAGACTTCAGCGACTGGCGCCTGGTGCGGTCGGTTTTCCTGGCTTTGATGGTCAGGTGGGGTCCATGTTCGATGGACCTGTTTGCATCCCAGCTCAATCGACAACTCCCGAGATTCGTGAGTTGGAGACCGGATCCGGAAGCGTCGGCAGTCGACGCGTTCTTGCAGAATTGGGCTCAGGAACAGCCGTATGCGTTTCCCCCATTTCTCATGATTCCTCGAGTGGCAGCTCAGGTTCGCCGTCAACAAGCTTCCATGATCCTGGTGACGCCCTTCTGGAGGGCTCAGGCATGGTTCCCCTCTCTGTTGGAGCTGTCATGGGATTGTCCCATTCTACTGCCCTTGTTCCCTTCGTTGCTCTCGGGCCCTCAGGGGGAACCTCATCCTCTGGTGACCCAGGGGGCCTTGCGGCTCATGGCATGGAGGATTTCAGGGGACGCTGGCAGGACGGGCGCCTTTCGGCAGACGCTGAGGACCTCATCCGTAGAGCCTGGGCTCCTGGGACGGTCAAGAGGTACCGCTCGGCTTGGCAGCGGTGGCGTAGTTGGTGTTTGGGAAGACACACTGATCCCGTGGGGGCGGACGTTAGCCACATCTTGAATTTTATAGCTGAATTAGCACATTCCGGACTGGCCTATCGGTCTCTCAATTCTTTCCTATCAGCCATTTCGGCTGGGCATACCCATATCGATGGGCGACCGGCAGGAGAACACCCTTGGGTTTGTAAGTTGATGAAGGGTGCTAGATTGTCTAAACCCCCGGAGCCCAGATATGACTCCCTCTGGGACGTCAATATCGTTCTCCGTTTCCTCTGTTCTTGGAGGGACAATCAATATCTTTCTAGAAAGGAGTTATCTGCCAAGTTGGCCATCTTGCTCTGTTTGGTCTCGGGCAAGCGTGTCTCAGATGTCAGAGCCTTGGACATTACTGCACGGGCGTTCACCCCGGAAGGGGTCACCTTTACGGTGGCTAGAAGAACCAAGACTAATATCAGGTCGGTATCTTACCCTATTTTTCCAGATCAACCCAAACTCTGTGTGGTACGGTGCCTCAAGGCGTATGAGGACTTGACGTCAGAATACCGCCTCCCGGGAGAACGTCAACTCCTCATTGCTTTGCAAAAGCTGTTCAAGGCGGTTTCCTCTCCAACCATCGCCAGGTGGGTCCGTTGGATCACGACCGAGGCTGGGGTGGACGTGACCAGATTTGGAGCTCACTCCGCGAGAGGAGCAATGGCTTCTAAGGCTATTCAGGTTGGCGGCCGCTTAGAGGATATTATGGCCGCAGCGGACTGGTCCTCCGAATCCATATTCAAGAAATTTTACTTCAAACCCATCTATGGTGCAGCCGAATTGGTGGTTGTTGGACCTAGATTACCCAAGCCTACATATGGTAGCTTGGCACAGTAGTGGTCTACAGCTAACTCAAGGCGTTGGCTAAGTACTTACAAGTCTCACTCACAGTAACTCAGTGTTGAACCACTAAAATAAAGACACAACACCACTGTTTGGAAAAATACCGTTACCTTTTATAAAAATAATATGTCTCTTTAGATTCAAATCATATAGGATACAACATCAATTTCTTTCAGGAATAAACATTACACTTTTACTTTGAGAAACTCTTTTTCACTCTTCCTGCTGTGGAAAAAGGGCAGTAAACCACATTCTTTTGTCAAAGATTCAGTAATGAATAACGGTAACTCTTTGAATGATTAAGAGAATCTCATTAGCTCCTCACTATACAGGGTTACTTTACATTAATACTCAATGTCACAATGCTTCACCAATAGATTTACAGAAAGGAAGATGCAGTCTGTCAGTGCAATACGTTTTTAAAGACTCAGTAGCAGGTACATTACCCCACAGCTCCTAAGCACTGCTCAACTCAACAGAAAGACCTTGTTGTAGATCGTCACAGCATTACCCACCAGTGATGTGACTAAAAGGGGAGACACAATAATATTAGCAAGGTACCTCTCACTCTAATTTAAAGGCACACCTATCTAGTAGGGGATCTACTTCTTCAATTATCAAGAAACTGCAAGGGTTTTTACCCAGGAACCCTGTGATTCCCTACACAACTTCCTTCTCTTTCCTCCGTGCCACTTACGGGTTATTTTAGTTAGAATTAGGCAGTACACTAGCCCGCTTTCTCCAGTCAGGCTTCCCTGGACAGTTCAGTTTATGGTCCTAGACGTAGCCCCACTGTCTTGTTTCCTCACCCGGTGCTGCTGCCTCCCGTCCCCACACTACCCGGCTTACTTGCAGGATTCTGGGCGTGTTGCGAGTGTTTCCCTCACTCGCGCTGAAGCCTGGCAGCAGTCGGCTGTTGGGAAAGGTCGAGGGAGGCTTCCCTGGACAAGGCTCTTTACTAAAACGTCCGCTGTGGCGCTTCTGCCTCCTCAGGATGGGGGAACGGCTACCTGAAGCTCAGACGCGATCGGCTCACCTCAGGCGGCACTACTCCGCTGGGCATGCGCGGAAGCGCTCGCTCTTCTTCCGCCTCTGCGCGCCGGCTCCCAGGAAGGACGCTGTTCTCCACGGAGACGCTGCTCTGTTTCTCCTGGGCCTGCCCGATCCTAGGCCCCTCCTGCCTCCACAGAAGCGTTTACACGCCGGTCATGCGCGGAAGCGCCTACCTCCTCAATTGACGCGGCCGGTGCCCCCGGGGTCCCGACGCCGATCGGAGCAGCGCCGCTGCTTCTCCTCAGACACTTTTCACTCCGGCCTCACAGGAAGGATGTGCACACACGGCGCCCTCGCTCCTCAGGTCACAACAGGCTTCACGGTTCCCCGACCTCACCAGGGCACGTCAAGGGGTCCACAGCTGTTTCGTCACACTGGTAGGTGCAGCGCTGGGCAGGGGATGTGGGAATGATCTTCAGACAGAGTATCCTGTCAGCTTCCACTGGGGTGCAGGTTGAGAAGAGTCTCCCTTCACACTCAGATGGCTGTTCTTCTCAGCAATTGTTGTATTGGGAGGGATTGGTCAGAGGCTGAAGGGGGAACAACCCTCTGAAGAAACTGTCAGCCTCAGAGACAAACTAGCTGCTCTCAGTGTGTCCACCTCCTCTCACCACTGCCTCACTCCTCCACTCTTGGGTCAGCACAAAATGGCTGCTGGTCACTGGCCTTATATAGGGTGGCCTGAGACCTGCAGAAGTCTCTAGTCAATTCTAGAAAGTTCCCTAATGTTATCCTATGGACCTGTCCTCCAGTAGTGTCCGTTATGGCAGTTGGTGGACACCATCTTAGGTTTCTGGAGATCCCTAGATTTTCAAGGGGGCTGACTAGGCCTCACAGGTTATGAGGGAAAAATGGCGTCATCGCCAAGGAACACCTAGCCCCCTGACAGCATTAAAAAATTCCTGATGGACATATGTAAAAATAAAAATAGAAACTCTGGGAGGCTAAGGGGGACAAAAAATAAATAATAATGGTTAGAGTCTCTCCAGAAGCAGACAGGTCTAACACGCGTCCCCCCCAGCTGAAAGTGGGGAGAACTACCCAACCCCTTGGGAGTCCTCATCACTAAGGCGGAAATACCTGGATAGACCGTCTGCGTTGGCATGGTCCGCCCCAGGTCGGTGTTCCACCCTAAAGTCCATTCCCTGTAGGGAGATGGACCACCTTAGCAACTTGGGATTCTCCCCCTTCATTTGCATCAGCCAACGAAGGGGGCGATGGTCAGTCTGAACTAGGAAGTGCGAACCAAACAGGTATGGTCGCAGCTTCTTCAGAGCCCAAACCACCGCAAAGGCTTCTCTCTCAATTGTACTCCACCTCCTTTCCCTGGGGAGTAGTCTCCTGGACAGGAAGACCACGGGTTGATCCAAGCCCTCATCATTTAGCTGCGATAACACTGCCCCAATGCCATGTTCTGACGCATCTGTTTGGACAATGAATTCTCTAGCAAAATCAGGGGCCTTGAGAATGGGAGCGGAACACAATGCTTGTTTCAAGGTCATGAAGGCTCGCTGGCAAGCCTCCGTCCAGACTACCCGTCGGGGTTGCTTCTTGGAAGTAAGTTCAGTGAGGGGTGCCACGATAGTGCCATACCCCTTCACGAAGCGACGGTAGTATCCAGTGAGGCCCAGGAAGGCTCGGACCTCTGTTTGAGTCTTGGGGGGCTCCCAGGCGATGATGGTCTCAATCTTTGCCTGGAGGGGCTGCACCGTCCCTCTGCCCACCAAGTGACCTAGGTACACCACCGACCCCTGTCCGATCTGACACTTGCTGGCCTTGATGGTCAAGCCAGCCTGTTGCAGGGCATGAAGAACAGCTTGCAGGTGCTGCAAATGGTCCTCCCAGCTGCTACTGAAGACAGCAATGTCGTCCAGGTATGCAGCAGAAAAAGCTTCCATTCCCGAAAGGACCTTGTTCACCAGCCGCTGAAAAGTGGCAGGGGCATTCTTAAGCCCAAAGGGCATCACACGAAATTGGTAGTGTCCCTGAGGTGTAGAGAAGGCTGACCTTTCCTTCGCCTCCTCAGTAAGGGAAATCTGCCAGTACCCTGAAGTTAGGTCAAAGGTACTTAAGTATTGAGCAGCTCCCAGCCGGTCAATAAGCTCATCCGCCCGTGGAATAGGATGTGCATCAGTTTTGGTTACTGAATTCAAGCCTCGGTAGTCCACACAGAATCTCAATTCAGGTGTGGTGCCTGGTGGGGCAGCTTTTGGTACCAAAACCACCGGGCTAGACCAAGGGCTACCAGAAGGTTCAATCACCCCTAACTCCAGCATCTTGGCGACTTCACTTTTGATGTTGGCCTTCACCTTGTCCGACAGCCGGTAGATTTTAGATTTCACAGGTGGGCTGTCTCCTGTGTCCACGTCATGGGTACACAGGTGGGTCCTACCTGGGACAAGGGAGAACAGGGGAGAAAATTGCTCCAGGATCTGGCGGCAATCACTTTGCTGTTCAGAAGTCAGGGATGGCGAGAAAATCACTCCCTCCACGGACCCATCTTTTTCTTTGTACGAGAGAAGATCAGGGAGAGGTTCACTTTCTTCTTCCTCTGCTCCATCGGTTACCAGCATTAAGACAACCTCGGGCCTCTCATGATGTGGCTTGAGACGATTGGCATGCAGCACCCTGAGGGGCTGCCTCGGGGTCTTAAGATCCACCAAATAGGTGGACTTCCCCTTTTTCTCCAAAACCTCAAAGGAGCCTGTCCAACGGTCCTGGAGGGCATTTAGCTCTCCAGGTTCCATTACCCACACTTTCTGTCCAGGCTCCAGTTCCACTGGGTGAGCGTTGTGGTCATACCACTCTTTCATAACTGCTTGGCTGGCCTCCAAGTTGTCTGAAGCCTGCTTCCACAACTTAGCCATTTGGCTCCGGAAGGCCAGCATGTAGCTCACCACGTCCTGGGGAAGCTTCCTGGGAGTCTGTTCCCATCCGTCTTTCACCAGGCTGAGAGGTCCCCTTACAGGGTGCCCGTACAAAAGTTCGAAGGGGCTGAAGCCCACTCCCTTCTGTGGCACTTCCCTGTAGGAAAACAAGAGACAGGGTAGGAGGATGTCCCATTTCCTCCGTAGGCTCTCAGGTAGACTCCGTATCATACCTTTCAAGGTTTTGTTAAACCTTTCCACCAGACCATTGGTTTGTGGGTGATAGGGAGTGGTAAACCGATAGGTAACGCCGCACTCCTTCCACATAGCCCGCATGTATGCTGAAAGGAAGTTAGTCCCCCTGTCGGAAACGACCTCCTTGGGGAAACCCACTCTGGTGAAGATCCCCATCAGGGCCCTTGCCACTGCAGGTGCAGTGATGGTCCTCAGAGGTATTGCCTCTGGGTACCGGGTGGCATGATCCACCAAAACCAGTATGAACCGGTGTCCAGCTGAAGTTGGTGGATCCAATGGCCCTACAATGTCGATGCCCACCCTCTCAAAGGGGGTGCTAACGACAGGTAGTGGTTCCAGGGGAGCTTTTAGCTTCACCCCAGTTTTCCCACTGGCTTGGCAAGACACACACGTCCGACAATATGTATCCGACGCCACTTTCATTCGAGGCCAGTAGAAGTGGGGGACAAGCCGGGCAAAGGTCTTGTCCTGTCCTAGATGTCCTGCCAATGGTATCTCATGAGCCAGTTCCAGTAGAAAGGCTCTAAAGCATTGAGGGACCACCAAGGCTCTGGCTGAACCGTGGCCAGGTGCCTTGGGCTCACTGTAGAGGAGTCCATCCTCCCAGTAAATCCAGTAGCTCCCTTCAATGTTTCCCGCTGCCTGGGCGTTGGCCTGTTGCCGCAGCCCCTCGAGAGTAGGACACTCTTTCTGAGCTTTGCAGAACTCTTCCCGGGAAGGACCTCCCTCCACATGCCATTCAGTTGGGATGGGTAGGTTTTCCAGGGAAGCAACATTCTCCCCGGTGGACTCCAGATCCACCTCCGCAGGTGGTCCAGCTGTCTCACGAGGTGGAGATGTCGAGGCAGGGTCCTCCGAACTCCTGTCCTTCTCCTCTCTGGCAGCCGGCTGGGCCATTGTTCCAGGCTCCAGCGTCAGTGAACTCCCCCTTCGGGCAGTCGCGGACCTTGTGCTGACACACGTCCAGTCAGGGGGTCCCAGCATCTCAGAGTGAGTCTGGTACTCCACCCTCCTCCAAGCATTGTGCTCCATATCATTCCCTAACAGGCAGTCAACAGGCACGGCAGGGCTTACGGCAACTCGAAGTGGACCTGCAACCCCTCCCCACTCGAAGGGAACCTCAGCCACAGGGTAGTGGCCCAATCTGCCGTCAGCCATTACGGCGGGATGGAGTACATCTGGGATGACCTGCTCTGGAGACACCAGCTGACTCCTTACCATAGTCATGCTGGCTCCTGTGTCTCTCAGAGCCTCCCCTCTACGGCCATTGATGGTGACCCACTGCTCATACTTAGTAGTATTAGAGGGCAGCTGGGTCTTGGGAACCATCTCCTTATCTCCCAGGGACACTAAGGTGACACCCGCCCGCTCCCCTCCCTTAACCAAAGGCATCTCCTCCCCGAGCACTACACTAGTGATTCCCGGGGCTTTTCCTCCAGTGGGAGGGGGTGGTCTTTTTGGGCATCTCACATCTCCTTTATAGTGTCCCACACCACCACACTCAAAACAATGAACAACCCTTGGCTGCTGGCTTTGGCCAGGGGTAGGGTTGCGAGGGGGGTTACTCTTGGGGATGAATCCTCTGCCCCTTCCTTGCGAAGTATTTTGTGGCCCTTTTGAGAACTCCCTCTTAGTTTTCCCTCCCTCTTTCTTCTGGGGGGCGCCCTGTCCTTGCTTCTGGGAATTCCCTCCAGTCCCCTTAGTCGACACCCGGGTACTAACCCAGATGTCCGCCTCCTCAGCAAGCTTCCTGGGGCTGGTCAGCTTGCTGTCCACCAGATGCTGTCTTAGTTCGGGAAGACACTTCTCGAGTAGGTGTTCCTTGAGTATGAGGTCATATAGTCCCTCATAGTCTCCTACTTCGCTGCCTCTTACCCAACCCTCCAGGGCCTTCCTGGAGTAGTCCAAGAAATCTACCCAGTTTTGCGTGCCCAGCTTGTAGCTGCCCCGGAACTTTTGCCTATTTTTCTCAGGGGTCAACCCAAACTTCTTGAGCAGCGCTGATTTCATAGCCGGATAGTAGGTCTGTTCAATCTGGTCAAGGGCCAACAAAGTATCCCTGCCAGTGGGGGGCATGTATTTGTATAACCCACCTCCCCAGTGGGCTTCCAGAATCCCATGGGCCCTCAGCGAGACCTCGTAGGCGGCTAGCCATTTAGCAATGTCGTCACTGGGTACATAACAAGCCATAATATCTTTTGGTAGGTACGGTCTAGGTTCTTTGATGTTGGTCTGGGTATCGCTGCCACCATTCTCTGATTTGGGGGATCCTCGGTTTAGGGCTTGTAAATCCATCTCCTTGATGGTTCGCTCATGCGCCAACCTCCTATCCTCCCTTTCCATGTCCATCCTGGCTAGTTCTATTTTCAACCTCCTCTCCTCCCTCCTATCTTCCAGCTCGGCTTCGGTTAAGCCCCTGTCTGAAATGCTGCTGCTTGCCCTTGAAGGTATCCTGGGACCTGTCAGAAGATTCCCTCTCCCCATTTGGTTCAGCAATGCAGCCTCAGTAACAGTGTCCCCATCATCCACTTCCGTTTCTGGTTCCTCCCTTAGACGAGCTTCTAACCATGCCCTTATGCTTGTCAGCAACTCTCCTTTCTTGGCACCTTTATTAAAAAATACCCCGTTCTGCTGACACCAATCCCTGAGTTGGGCCACAGTATTGGCTTCCAGCTCTTTAAGATTTACCTCCAGCTTTGCCATGGTATAAATTTACTCACAGGAGAAAACCACGAAGTGACCTGAGGTTAACCTCCACCCACCACCAGAAGTAAATTTAGAAAAATCAAAAATGTAAATTAGGAGGGCCGCAGGGAGAAAACTCCAGGTGGGGTCCCGTGGTTGGCACTGCGTTACTACTAAGTGAGTGTAAGTACAAATCCGTGATCCCACCGCTGAAACACCAATTATGTTGGACCTAGATTACCCAAGCCTACATATGGTAGCTTGGCACAGTAGTGGTCTACAGCTAACTCAAGGCGTTGGCTAAGTACTAAGTAAAATAAAGACACAACACCACTGTTTGGAAAAATACCGTTACCTTTTATAAAAATAATATGTCTCTTTAGATTCAAATCATATAGGATACAACATCAATTTCTTTCAGGAATAAACATTACACTTTTACTTTGAGAAACTCTTTTTCACTCTTCCTGCTGTGGAAAAAGGGCAGTAAACCACATTCTTTTGTCAAAGATTCAGTAATGAATAACGGTAACTCTTTGAATGATTAAGAGAATCTCATTAGCTCCTCACTATACAGGGTTACTTTACATTAATACTCAATGTCACAATGCTTCACCAATAGATTTACAGAAAGGAAGATGCAGTCTGTCAGTGCAATACGTTTTTAAAGACTCAGTAGCAGGTACATTACCCCACAGCTCCTAAGCACTGCTCAACTCAACAGAAAGACCTTGTTGTAGATCGTCACAGCATTACCCACCAGTGATGTGACTAAAAGGGGAGACACAATAATATTAGCAAGGTACCTCTCACTCTAATTTAAAGGCACACCTATCTAGTAGGGGATCTACTTCTTCAATTATCAAGAAACTGCAAGGGTTTTTACCCAGGAACCCTGTGATTCCCTACACAACTTCCTTCTCTTTCCTCCGTGCCACTTACGGGTTATTTTAGTTAGAATTAGGCAGTACACTAGCCCGCTTTCTCCAGTCAGGCTTCCCTGGACAGTTCAGTTTATGGTCCTAGACGTAGCCCCACTGTCTTGTTTCCTCACCCGGTGCTGCTGCCTCCCGTCCCCACACTACCCGGCTTACTTGCAGGATTCTGGGCGTGTTGCGAGTGTTTCCCTCACTCGCGCTGAAGCCTGGCAGCAGTCGGCTGTTGGGAAAGGTCGAGGGAGGCTTCCCTGGACAAGGCTCTTTACTAAAACGTCCGCTGTGGCGCTTCTGCCTCCTCAGGATGGGGGAACGGCTACCTGAAGCTCCGATGCGATCGGCTCACCTCAGGCGGCACTACTCCGCTGGGCATGCGCGGAAGCGCTCGCTCTTCTTCCGCCTCTGCGCGCCGGCTCCCAGGAAGGACGCTGTTCTCCACGGAGACGCTGCTCTGTTTCTCCTGGGCCTGCCCGATCCTAGGCCCCTCCTGCCTCCACAGAAGCGTTTACACGCCGGTCATGCGCGGAAGCGCCTACCTCCTCAATTGACGCGGCCGGTGCCCCCGGGGTCCCGACGCCGATCGGAGCAGCGCCGCTGCTTCTCCTCAGACACTTTTCACTCCGGCCTCACAGGAAGGATGTGCACACACGGCGCCCTCGCTCCTCAGGTCACAACAGGCTTCACGGTTCCCCGACCTCACCAGGGCACGTCAAGGGGTCCACAGCTGTTTCGTCACACTGGTAGGTGCAGCGCTGGGCAGGGGATGTGGGAATGATCTTCAGACAGAGTATCCTGTCAGCTTCCACTGGGGTGCAGGTTGAGAAGAGTCTCCCTTCACACTCAGATGGCTGTTCTTCTCAGCAATTGTTGTATTGGGAGGGATTGGTCAGAGGCTGAAGGGGGAACAACCCTCTGAAGAAACTGTCAGCCTCAGAGACAAACTAGCTGCTCTCAGTGTGTCCACCTCCTCTCACCACTGCCTCACTCCTCCACTCTTGGGTCAGCACAAAATGGCTGCTGGTCACTGGCCTTATATAGGGTGGCCTGAGACCTGCAGAAGTCTCTAGTCAATTCTAGAAAGTTCCCTAATGTTATCCTATGGACCTGTCCTCCAGTAGTGTCCGTTATGGCAGTTGGTGGACACCATCTTAGGTTTCTGGAGATCCCTAGATTTTCAAGGGGGCTGACTAGGCCTCACAGGTTATGAGGGAAAAATGGCGTCATCGCCAAGGAACACCTAGCCCCCTGACAGCATTAAAAAATTCCTGATGGACATATGTAAAAATAAAAATAGAAACTCTGGGAGGCTAAGGGGGACAAAAAATAAATAATAATGGTTAGAGTCTCTCCAGAAGCAGACAGGTCTAACAGTGGTGGACAGGCTTTAAACCTGCATAATCCTCGCCTCCGTCCTGACATAGAATGAAAAATTTCCTAGCTATCGTAACGGAAAGTTTCAATTCTATTAAGGACAAGGAGGCGAGGATTATCCCTCCCGAGACTTGATGGTCTCCCCCACCCAGAGTCTCCGTAATCTCAGTAAGTAACCTTTCGGATGGGTTTGCCGATGTTAATGCAACAGTATTTGTTTTCAAGTTGATTGTGCGACTATTGTAATTTTCATGATCAAGATTGTGGGCATGTGTGACTATTCTAAGCTTGTTTATGACACTTTTCAATTGTTAACTGGTTATGCAGCTATGTATATCGCATTCTCTGCTTCCGTATACGACAAGGAATCAAGATAACAGTTTGTCTTATATTGGTTTAGGACAAGACCAGAAAGACTCATGTACGCCCTGGGAATCTTTCCTCGCAGAGTAGAAGAGGAAGAGGAAGGGACGTCAGGACCGGTTATACAGTGGACAGCCCCGTGATTGGATGGCAGTTGTTATGGACACTGTGGCCCATGTGCTCATGGGAGTTGAAGTTTCTATAAAGTTTTCTTATTGGTGCACTTTAAATGTGCTATTTTAATAAAGAGAAGAAAGGACTGCATAATCCTCGCCTCCTTGTCCTTAATAGAATTGAAACTTTCCGTTACGATAGCTAGGAAATTTTTCATTCAGCGCGCAACGACCCAGAATCGCCTCCACGGAATTTGTTGTGCCCTCTGCAACGCTTTCCAGGTGGGCGCCGCATGATGTGTCTCTGGCGCGCAACCCGCAGCTCGCACTCACCTCCTACCCGGAGGGCCCGCACTCTTGTCCTGCAATAATTGTGTGGGGGAGCGCTCCGGTACCACACCCGGTGCAGTGCGCTCCTGTCTCTAACGATGTAGTATCAGACTCTGCGGTCGCGGGCTTTGTCACGGACCGATGTCAGGCCACGCCTGCCCCAGTACAATCAGTTCAAATCTGGACTCCTTTAGCTGAATCTCGTAGTTTTAAGCAGCTCTTGTCAAGCACTAGACATTTACCAACATTATTTCTTCATTTTCGGTGTGTGGTGCCAACTTGCTCCCATCCTGGCGGTACTACAGTGGCGGAGCCATTGTGGATTACTTCCACACGGCCATCTTGGCTGGCCACGCCCCTGGGTACATCTTATTTCACTCTCCATCTCCCCTCTTTAATAAAACTACTCACAGAAACTAATGCTTCGAGATCGGTATATGTTTAGAGTTGAAACATATTAGTTTTCTAAAATGTTTTTTATGTATCATAATAAAGATACTCAATTTGGTTGAATTGAATTAAAGAAAGGCATGTATTGGGCTATCTTATTCAATTTGTGTGGCAATTAACTTGTGACAATTGTGCTCTGTCCTATCATCATTTGCTCCTCATTAAATCAAAACAGAATAAACGTGTAATAATAGAGATTGTTTTTGGAATGAGTTCCATGTGAACCACCTGTTGTAAGTTAATGCTAAGCCAGTAGGAGCATTGAATGTGCAAGTTAAATTTGAGGTAGTAACGTTATGAACATAAGCAGCAATGACTTTATTAAGAAAGCTTTTCCCAGTTCCTGCCTGTCTGTTCATATATTGTAGTGTAGTTACCATATTCACTTATCCCATTTCCATGATCTACTGACTGTTATATGTCTTTATATATTTGTTGCTGCTCCTTATAATTGAGATACTCATTAATGTAAACTATCCACATTCTTTTTAACTTCATCCATTGCATATTGAGCCTTGTCCATGGCAACCACAGCTTCAGTATCAATAATTGGTTCTCCAAGAGGGTCACCAGTCCTGTAAGTGGAAGTATTGGTAGTAGATGCAGTATTGCATTGAATTTGTACATTAATATTGTTCTCAACTTCAATTTCTTGATTGGGAATTTGTAAGTGCATCTGAAATAGAGGCAATATAATGTTATTTTTATATAAATTAAATACATATTCATGGCATTGAAAGGGGCCAATAATTTCTTCTTCTTTGTCCTATACTTTAAATAGTTAAAGAAGTGCTAAATAATAGAATTCTTTTTTTAATTGAGCAACTTCGTAGAGAGATAGGTTTTCTAACAATGGACTTCTGTTTGGGTAATATGTGTCCAACATATTAGATTTCAAAAGGTACTTGTTCGTGGTACCAAAATGTGCAAGTTATTCAATTTCAGGTAAGCTTTGCAGAACGCTTTGTCGTGATAATGACAAACCTAAAAAAAAGCCATATGATTGCCCTTGATTTAAGCTTGAGGAATTTAATCAGTCAAATGCTTCACAGCTACTGACCTCATGATGAGATTGCATTTGGAGGTTAATTCAATATAATCTTTCAATTAAGGATCGCTCAGCAGGTATTTCTTTCCATATATCTATCTTTCCTGCCTTTGTAATGTACTAAGTATCATAACATGTAATGGCTGTAGAGTTATCTGCAACAGATTGTATATCAATTCTAGAATCCTACTTATGTAGAATTGTTGTCATTGATGTGTTGTGATGCTGGTGGTCTTCAAATATTGTAAGTATTTTTAGATGATTTGCCAGTAACCCATGACATTTAATGGTTTACTCTTTCTTTCTGTGGAATTGGTCTTGGAAATCCAAATCGACATTTTGTGTAAGATTTACCTTTGTTCCAGTATTTTCCTAAGCAGTTATTGAAAAATAAATACATGATCAAATAGTTTTTTGTTTTGGTGTGCCGCTCGCAGCAGTGGGGACTCTGCTGCCTTCTTTTGCCCTGTGAGGACTACACACTGGGACTGCGAGGACCAGCAGCCCGACAACTACTCCCAGCTGGTTCCTCTTCCCGCCCTCCGCCTGCAGCTTATTAAAGACATGCTGATTACACGCCTCGCGGGACGCGCGCGGGCGCGCACCGGGCAAAGCCCGGGCCAAGGGCAGGCCCGTTTAAGCCCGCTGCAGCCCAGAGGAGACCTGACCGGGCCACTCCTCTTTCATCTGGCCTGTCCCATATTGTCTCCATCCCGACCCACCGTAAGTACTTGCCTGAATCACGATCTGTCCTAGTAAAATGCCAGCGCGTGGAAGTAGGAGCAAGGCAACGACTTCGAGTGGGCATTTAACAGGGACGTTGGATAATTTTATTAATAGAGCTAACTCAGTCATTGATCATGGGATAAGTTTAATGGAGCGCCGTGTCTCTCAAGGCCTTGCCCTGGTGAAAAGATCCTCTCTAGGTCTTCTCGCAAATGCTCGTACACCAGAGCCTATATTGCAACCAACCATCATTGAAGTCCCAGTGACTGTACATAGCTCAGATATCCCTCAGGAGCATGGACATACTTCCCTAGCTGATGAGTTCCAACTATCAGCAGTAATAGAGTCTATGGCAGTGTCAATCACGGACAGTTCCCCCGAAAGACCTAATACCCGGCAGCAGTAGCGGTCGGCAGTAGGTGTTTCTGTAGGGCAGTGACGTGGGCAGAGGGAGGGGCAGGGTGGGGGGGTAGTAATGTATAGATTACGGAGTTTTACAGGTAAGTAAACATTTAAAAAAATAAAACGAATTTCGTTGCACGCACTGCATCACATTTGGTGATGCAGTGCGCGCAACAAAATGTGTTTTATTTATTTAAATGTTTACTTACCTGTAAAACTCCGTAATCCATACATTACTACCCCCCACCCTGCCCCTGCCCCTGCACACGTCACCTCCCTACAGAAACACCTACTGCCGACCGCTACTGCCCGGCAGTTGCGAGGGAGACTCGAGGGGGCGATATCCAAGAGGAAGCGAGGGGATGCTGCTGCCGTGGTGGCAGGAAGCCCTAACTTGCTAAGTACACCACTAACAGCAATACAACTCTTAGGCGCCAAGGCCCCGAGGTCTTGAAACCTATGCACAAAAATGGCTCACTACCTGTGACTGTAAATACCTCAGGAGCGGCAACCTCGTGTGCAATAACTACATCGGAGGACTCTTTCCTTGCAAACTGGTGCGCCGTATTAAGGTCTTCCCTACAACCATTCAAAGACAGACTGGCGCAGATTGAGCAGCGGCTGTCCCAGATCGAAAAAGCTACACTGGAGACTGCGGACTGTATCAAGTCTAATGTGTTGTTTGGGGGGAATGCACAATTGAATACTGTACAGGGGGGGATTGTTCCACAAAAAATTGTACCATCATTAGCACCACCTCCTCCTAATGTATCCACCACTAAGCTATCTGCGCCTGTGGCCGCACCTGTTAATACATCAATAGGGGTCAATGTTGCAAAGCCAAGGGAGGACTGCCAGGACTCACTCGTTGGGGGCCCTTCTGGGGAAATTAGAATTGACTTGCCCCCAGAATCAAGCCCGTATCTGGTAATCGTAGCAGGGGTCCCGAATTAAGTAATGATAGAAGGGAATCCTTTATGTCTCTAAAAAATAAAGTTTCCGATTGGCTCAACAAAAATAGACCGCTCCCCGGCCACATTACTAGCGAAATCCTGATGGTGCGCAGGTTATCTTGGGTAGGGCAAAGGCCAAAAACCATAAAGGGTGACTGTGTGCTGGTTAATTTTAAGGACCCACGGACTGTGGTGCATATCTGTCATTGGATGCACCATATTCACGGGTCTACTATCCAACCCCTCCCATTGTCATACTTCTACCCCCACCCCATATTCCAGACACGGAACGTGATTGGACTTTAGTACAGTCTCGAGGAGTGGGCAGGGCTGACAGGGGCTGGTCTGGGCTACCATATCCATCCAGCCAAATACATACTCAAAATAGATACAGTTGCTTGGAAATGGTAGACTGACTGCAGTTTAGACGGGATGGTACTAATGGGGTCCCTCAAAGTATGAGCAACGTACAGTACGAGGGAGCTATGGAGCTAGTTAGCTGCCAACAATCCCATGACTCCTCTAATCCTTACTTGCCCAACTTAGCCTCTATTATTGGTAGCAGTGATCACCCACCCGGGAATACTGCGACGGGTCCTATATCGGATTCCCTCCCGACATGTCCGATCGAGGGTGGCCTAATGGGGAGTGGTGGTTCTAGTGCTAATGGTATGAAGCCAAGCTCTATGACTATACTATTCTGGAATGTTGCAGGCTTACCTAACAAAATGGCTTGCCCAGATTAGGGATCCTTTGTGGACAAGAACGATATTTGTCTCTTTCAAGAGACCTGGGCTCGCGATGAACAACTTCGTGTAGGCTATGCCGCATTCCATGTACCTGCCCGATGGGGGGGGGAAGGGGCGGCCATCAGGAGGCCTCACCACCTGGGTTGGCTCTCACCTGGGCTGCACCACTGAGATCCCGACCACTCACTCGGACGATGTCCAGTGTGTAGTTCTGGAGTGGCTAAATGCTTTCAAGGTTGCTCTTCTGAACGTTTACTCATGACCTGTAAGCATAGCCAGTGAGTCGAGTACCATCGATGAGTTGTCACAATTTTTGCACACACTCACTAGTGATACTCATCTCCTGGTGGGGGGTGACCTGAATTGCCATTTTGAGTCTATTATGGGGCTGAATGAGGGCGATTTTATGGCGGAGGATGATCACTGGGCTATACATCCGAGTCAATCTCCATCGCCAAAGACGTGGTCCCCCCTAGTAATTCAGATTACGGCCCTAACCTTAAATCATTCCATTAGGGCCTGTAACGGCCGTACGCCTTCGACAGGCCAGCTAGGTGTACCTTCAACAAAATGGGACAGGAGTCACGCCTCGACTATATTATGGTGGAGACACGGCTGTGGTCCAAGGTCATCGATTTTAAGGTAATTAATAGAGCTGAGAGCGACCACAACGCTCTAAGTCTGGAGATGGTCTTCCCTGGCCCAGGAGACAATGGCACGGCAAATTTGGGGCTCCCAGAAGATAGGACCATATTATCTAATGATAGACATAGGGTTAGGTGGGATAAAATAGTGGCAAACCCAGAAGAACTTTGTAATATATACAATTTAATTGTTCCCCTGTTTGTGGAGGTGGATGTTTTTAATATGCAACCCTTGATCTCTGATTTTAATGATAAAATGCAGGTTCTTCATATGGATCTAGTATCCAATCTAGCTGAGGTTTTCAATCCCCAGGTGGCAAACAGGATAAAAAGGGCTCCTGCATCCTCATGGTATACTGCGGCTTGCAGAAAGGCAAAGTCCGAGTTAGTCCAGGCCCTGAAAGTCGGTACCAACAAACTCCAAATCCGAGCCATGAGACAACACTACAAAGAAGTAATGAAACACGCAACTGAAGAGTGGGATCAAGAAAAGTGGATTAGCCTAACTGTCGCCCTCAATACAAGGGATGCATGGAGATTTTGGTCAATAGTCAAATGTGGAGAACCAAATTCAGCTATTGAACCAAACATAGACACTAAAGTCTGGGAAGATCATTTTCAGGCCCTATATTCCGCAGAACAAGGTGCGGAAAGTATACCGGCACCCCCTTGGTCCCACCGCCCAGTACGATGAGCTAGAGTTTACCATAGAGGACGTATGTAATGCAATAGGCAAACTTCCTGTGGGAAAAGCCCCGGGTCTTGATAAACTTCCGGGAGACCTCTTCAGACATCAACCTAGGATTTGGGGCCCTTACCTTCAAATACTTTTCAATGCAGTCCTGAGGGGCATGGAGGTTCCCTGTACTTGGTTGGGAGCAGAGATTGTCCCAATATTTAAGAAGGGCTCTCCTCTGCTCCCGGTCAACTACAGGCCCATCAGCCTCATTGATGTTCCGCAAAAAATCATTGCGCGGCTCATCTTAGACCGTCTACAGGACTGGATTGAGGAGCGCACAATCCTCAGTCCGTACCAAGCGGGGTTCAGGAGGAACACCTCCACCATGGACCAAATCTTTCGCCTAACACTACTATTTTGGAAAACGGTGAACATAGAGGGTGGCAGCCTTTACATGGTGTTTGTGGACCTCCGCTCTGCTTTTGATTTAGTGCCCCGGGGGAAACTGTGGACCGTGCTCCAAGAATTGGGTATTTCGCCTCAACTCCTAACCGTTCTGATGAGGCTACACGAGGAGAACTTCACGCAGGTTAGATGTGGGAAGAATGGGGCGTAGTCATCCAGGTTCCCCGTTGGCAGGGGGTAAGGTAGGGGTGCGTACTGGCACCGACCCTGTTCTGCCTCTATGTCAACGGGATAATCGCCCACCTGGACGGCGTCCTCCACAATGATGCTCCAAGGTTGGCAGGTAGCAGGGTGCCAGCGATCATGTTTGCAGACGACACCCTGCTACTCTCCAAGTCTCCCATGGGGATACAACATATACTGGACAGCTCTCAGGATTTTTGCAGAGGTCGTGGGTTGGAGATAAACGCGGATAAAACTAAATTTATGATATTTAACCCACCTGCAACTACCCGCCTGAATCCCAGTTTAGGCCTAGCAAGACTAGAAAGGGTGACGACTTTTGAATATCTGGAGGTAATCATTAATGAAAACCTGTCATGGGGCCCCCAGCAAATAAAGTCACAAATGACGCTGGCCCAGCTCGCGGGGGGTATACTCAAGCTTTCCAATTCATCTACATTTAAACCCATTAGCCCCCCCTTGGAGATTTATAAAACTCAGGCGAGGGCTGCAATTATGTATGGTGGGGAACTGTGGGGATATTACTGTAGGCCTGAAATTGCCAAAACAGAAAACAAATTTATCGGACAGTTGCTGGCCCTTCCACAAAGTACCCCGTTACTTCCTCTAAGGTTTGACCTGGGGTTGAGACCCATTGAAGACGAACTAGTGCTCAAACCCCTAAGGTTCTGACGTAGGCTCTGGATAACACCAGAGCTGATCAACTATAAGCTAGAACTTAAGGAAATATTAACTTATCCTAGAGAAGCTAAAATCCCCTGGCTCATGTTCATAAAGCGGGAATTTGCAAGATTTGGATTGCCTGCCTTATGGTATGATCCAGAGAGGAGTTGCAAAGAGGTCTCGCGTAAGTCCCTCACCAGGATTTACGTGGATAATCAACTTACTGCTGCTCTGTCTGACTCCCGTCCCGGCACCTTAACTAATTCTTTTTTAGCAATCAAAGTTCCTTATCTTTTTGAGGATTTTATGGATGAAATCTATCCCATTGTAGCTAGGAAACTTTATCTACAATGGAGATACGGTACTCTACCCTTAAGAGCCTTTACTAGCAAATGGTCAGTTTCTGTAGATAAGAACTGTCCCGGGTGTAGCTATGACATAGAAAATGAACTTCATGTTCTTTTCTTTTGTCCAGCTTATAGCAAAACCAGGAAGTACTGGCTCGTACCACTTTGTAAAAATGTGGGTTTTGTACAGTGTATGCATGCTTTTAGAGTTTTAAAAACTGACACGACTAGGCATATTGTATTTGCTGTTTCTCAGTTTTTGACAGCTATGTGGCATAAGCGTAGGCTTATGATTGATAATGAATGACATTGATTTATCTGTCATCAACGTCCGTCACATTGAAATCATGTACTATCCTAGCATGTATGATTTTAAATATCTCATCGTGTCTGCATTAATGAATTGTATTATCATCCTTGATTATTGTTTTATTTCATTGTATTCTTTTATGGCAATCAGCCGAAATAAAGATTTTATGAATGAATATTTTGGTGTTTTTTTGGGATCTTACAAGTAACATAACATTCAATAAAATGTAGAACTGATTCATTACAGCCATATCCAAACTTAAGTGCATCTTTGATCCAGAGAAGCATATGAATGTGTGTTGCTCCTCTTGCTTAATATTCTTTTCGCCAAAAGTAATCAAGGACTTCTCCAATTGTATTTTGCTTTTGTTGGTTAAGCAGGGAAGCATAGTTTGAAATTTGTGGCTAAAATATCTGCAACAATTGGCATGATTGAAAGAACATAATTATGCAGGTGTTCTGCTTTTCATGTCTGCAATATTAACATTTGCTTCCAGGAGAAATTCAAACAAATCATCCCATCAGTAGGGGGCCTTAAATGTCTGAGCATACATTCCAATTCTCTTTGTCTCAGAAACCAATATTCATCTGTCCCTCGTTGACATGCCGTAATGTTGATCAAGTTATATTCCAGATCTCCATCTCTGTTGCATGCCTTTCAAAAAAAATCCTGTACTGTGTTATTCGTAAAGCCAGTTTGCAGAACATGTGCAACACCGTAACAAGGTACTGTAAGTTCACTTTCATACAGTAGTGTGAAAATATAAGGACTCATTTTCCGAAAGTGTGGATCCTCTAAATATAATCTTGTAGCTCAGTACCCACATGCTGAAATTTGGAGTGTACGTTAATCATAGTGTGTACCTTTTCCAGTGGGGAATAATTCTGGATAACATCTTGCTTCTAGTGTTCCTTCCCCAACAATTAATGGACTCTCCTTTAGCTTCCTCCATCTGATAAAGTTTTAAAGCATCACCCTGCATGTCTCTGAATGTACTGGGTGTATACTATAATGTTTATTTATTTGTTCAAATTGTCCAAATGATAAGTACGTCCAAAATATAAGTATGCAGATGCAATGTAGTTTGCAATGCCAAAAGTTTTATTGTGTTTGATGTTTTTCTAAAGGTGGTGTAGTGCTTTCTGAACTTTGTCAATGCTAATTAATTCTTTCCAAACTTTTTTGTATTTATTAGGCACTCCATTTAATAAAACCTCTAAAGATTCCTCAATTGTGCATTCTATTCCTAGAGTGGTTAAGGTTTTCTTGTAATCTAATGGTAGAAAAACAGCTGCTTCTTTCAGTGTGTGTACTAATGCATGTGGCTGAAATATTAACACATTTGGGCTGAATTCTAACTATGGCTTGAAAAGAAAGGACTGTATGAATTAAAATCCTTTCATATAAATTGAGTTGATGTAGTTCCAAATTAATTACAGATTTCATGGTATTCAATAATATTGATCTTTCCTCTGCAAATAGGAAAAGTGTTAGATTTTTCCATTACATTTTATCCTAACTTTTGATTTTTCCAAGATCAATCATTTTTACTTTTTTTTTTAATAAATATTTTTATTGGAAGTTCTGACAATTCTACACAGTAGTGATCACAGCTATGCCGTTCCCTTGGGTTACATTACAGTGAGGGAATTCATTTAACATAGTATCCAATAACACATAGTGGAACAATCCACACAGTATGGGCGAAATCATGCGAAAGCGAATTCGCGATCCGCATAATTGGCGATTCGTGCGAAATTGTGAATTTTGTTTTTTTTGCATGTTCGCGGTGCTTTTTGCGTGTTCGCGGGGCTTTGTGCGTGTTCGCGAGCCGCTTGCACGCAAAGTTACCCATGCAGTCGTGTATGGGCACAGCACCCTCTGGTTCACCACTTCCACCCTCTGGTTCAGCACTGTCACCCTCTGGTTCACCACTGCCACTCTCTGGTTCACTACTGCCACCCTCTGGTTCATCACCGCTACCCTCTGGTTCATCACAGCACCCTCTGGTTCACCACTGCCACCCTCTGGTTCACCCCTGCCACCCTCTGGTTCACCCCTGCCACCCTCTGGTTCAGCACTGTCACCCTCTGGTTCACCACTGCCACTCTCTGGTTCACCACTGCCACACTCTGGTTCATCACTGCCACGATCTGGTTCATCACAGCACCCTCTGGTTCACCACTGCCACCCTCTGGTTCATCTCTGCCACCCTCTGATTCATCACTGCCACCCTCTGGTTCACCAGTGCCACCCTCTGGTTCATCACTGCCACCCTCTGGTTCACCACTGCCACCCTCTGGTTCATCACTGCCACCTTTTGGTTCATCACTGCCACCCTCTGGTTCATTACTGCCACCCTCTGCTTCATTACTGCCACTCTCTGGCTCGCCACTGCCACCCTCAGGATCATCACTGCCACCCTCTGGCTCATCACTGCCACCCTCTGGTTTGCCACTGCCACCCTCTGGATCATCACTGTCCCTCTCTGGTTCATCACTGCCACCCTCTGGTTCATCACAGCACCCTCTGGTTCACTAGTGCCATTCTCTGGTTCATCACTGCCACCCTCTGGTTCACCACTGCCACCCTCTGGTTCATCACTGCCACCCTTTGGTTCATCACTGCCACCCTCTGGTTCATTACTGCCACCCTCTGGTTCGCCACGGCCACCCTCAGGATCATCACTGCCACCCTCTGGTTCATCACTGCCACCCTCTGGTTTGCCACTGCCACCCTCTGGATCATCACTGTCCCCCTCTGGTTCATCACTGCCACCCTCTGGTTCATCACAGCACCCTCTGGTTTACCAGTGCCATTCTCTGGTTCATCACTGCCACCCTCTGGTTCACCACTGCCACCCTCTGGTTCATCACTGCCACCCTTTGGTTCATCACTGCCACCCTCTGGTTCATCTCTGCCACCCTCCGGTTCATCACAGCACCCTCTGGTTCACCAGTGCCACCCTTTGGTTCATCACTGCCACCCTCTGGTTCACCACTGCCACCCTCTGGTTCATCACTGCCGCCCTTTGGTTCATCACTGCCACCCTCTGGTTCATCACAGCACCCTCTGGTTCACCAGTGCCACCCTCTGGTTCATCACTGCCCTCCTCTGGTTCACCACTGCCACCCTCTGGTTCATCACTGCTACCCTTTGGTTCATCACAGCCACCCTCTGGTTCATTACTGCCACCCTCTGGTTTGCCGCTGCCACCCTCAGGATCATCACTGCCACCCTCTGGCTCATCACTGCCACCCTCTGGTTTGCCACTGCCACCCTGTGGATCATCACTGTCCCCCTCTGGTTCATCACTGCTACCCTTTGGTTCATCACAGCCACCCTCTGGTTCATTACTGCCACCCTCTGGTTCACCACTGCCACCCTCTGGTTCATCACTGCCACCCTTTGGTTCATCACTGCCACCCTCTGGTTCACCACTGCCACCCTCTGGTTCACCACTGCCACCCTCAGGATCATCACTGCCACCCTCTGGTTCATCACTGCCACCCTCTGGTTTGCAACTGCCACCCTCTGGATCATCACTGTCCCCCTCTGGTTCATCACTGCCACCCTCTGGTTCATCACAGCACCCTCTGGTTTACCAGTGCCATTCTCTGGTTCATCACTGCCACCCTCTGGTTCACCACTGCCACCCTCTGGATCATCACTGTCCCCCTCTGGTTCATCACTGCCACCCTCTGGTTCATCACTGCCACCCTTTGGTTCATCACTGCCACCCTCTGGTTTATCACTGTCACCCTCTGGTTTGCCACTGACACCCTCTGGATCATCACTGTCCCCCTCTGGTTTATCACTGCCACCCTCTGGTTTGCCACTGACACCCTCTGGATCATCACTGTCCCCCTCTGGTTCATCACTGCCACCCTCTGGTTCATCACAGCACCCTCTGGTTCACCAGTGCCATTCTCTGGTTCATCACTGCCACCCTCTGGTTCACCACTGCCACCCTCTGGTTCATCACTGCCACCCTTTGGTTCATCACAGCCACCCTCTGGTTCATTACTGCCACCCTCTGGTTCGCCACTGCCACCCTCAGGATCATCACTGCCACTCTCTGGTTCATCACTGCCACCCTCTGGTTTGCCACTGCCACACTCTGGATCATCACTGTCCCCCTCTGGTTCATCACTGCCACCCTCTGGTTTGCCACTGCCACCCTCCGGATCATCACTGTCCCCCTCTGGTTCATCACAACACCCTCTGGTTCACCAGTGCCACTCTCTGGTTCATCACTGCCACCCTTTGGTTCATCACTGCCACCCTCTGGTTCATCACTGCCACCCTCTGGTTCATTACTGCCACCCTCTGGTTTGCCACTGCCACCCTCTGGATCATCATTGTCCCCCTCTGGTTCATCACTGCCACCCTCTGGTTTGCCACTGCCACCCTCTGGTTCATCACTGCCACCCTTTGGTTCATCACTGCCACCCTCTGGTTCATCACAGCACCCTCTGGTTCACCAGTGCCACCCTCTGGTTCATCACTGCCATCCTCTGGTTCACCACTGCCACCCTCTGGTTCATCACTGCTACCCTTTGGTTCATCACAGCCACCCTCTGGTTCATTACTGCCACCCTCTGGTTTGCCGCTGCCACCCTCAGGATCATCACTGCCACCCTCTGGCTCATCACTGCCACCCTCTGGTTTGCCACTGCCACCCTGTGGATCATCACTGTCCCCCTCTGGTTCATCACTGCTACCCTTTGGTTCATCACAGCCACCCTCTGGTTCATTACTGCCACCCTCTGGTTCACCACTGCCACCCTCTGGTTCATCACTGCCACCCTTTGGTTCATCACTGCCACCCTCTGGTTCACCACTGCCACCCTCTGGTTCACCACTGCCACCCTCAGGATCATCACTGCCACCCTCTGGATCATCACTGTCCCCCTCTGGTTCATCACTGCCACCCTCTGGTTCATCACTGCCACCCTTTGGTTCATCACTGCCACCCTCTGGTTTATCACTGTCACCCTCTGGTTTGCCACTGACACCCTCTGGATCATCACTGTCCCCCTCTGGTTTATCACTGCCACCCTCTGGTTTGCAACTGCCACCCTCTGGATCATCACTGTCCCCCTCTGGTTCATCACTGCCACCCTCTGGTTCATCACAGCACCCTCTGGTTCACCAGTGCCATTCTCTGGTTCATCACTGCCACCCTCTGGTTCACCACTGCCACCCTCTGGATCATCACTGTCCCCCTCTGGTTCATCACTGCCACCCTCTGGTTCATCACTGCCACCCTTTGGTTCATCACTGCCACCCTCTGGTTTATCACTGTCACCCTCTGGTTTGCCACTGACACCCTCTGGATCATCACTGTCCCCCTCTGGTTTATCACTGCCACCCTCTGGTTTGCCACTGACACCCTCTGGATCATCACTGTCCCCCTCTGGTTCATCACTGCCACCCTCTGGTTCATCACAGCACCCTCTGGTTCACCAGTGCCATTCTCTGGTTCATCACTGCCACCCTCTGGTTCACCACTGCCACCCTCTGGTTCATCACTGCCACCCTTTGGTTCATCACAGCCACCCTCTGGTTCATTACTGCCACCCTCTGGTTCGCCACTGCCACCCTCAGGATCATCACTGCCACTCTCTGGTTCATCACTGCCACCCTCTGGTTTGCCACTGCCACACTCTGGATCATCACTGTCCCCCTCTGGTTCATCACTGCCACCCTCTGGTTTGCCACTGCCACCCTCCGGATCATCACTGTCCCCCTCTGGTTCATCACAACACCCTCTGGTTCACCAGTGCCACTCTCTGGTTCATCACTGCCACCCTCTGGTTCATCACTGCCACCCTCTGGTTCATCACTGCCACCCTCTGGTTCATTACTGCCACCCTCTGGTTTGCCACTGCCACCCTCTGGATCATCATTGTCCCCCTCTGGTTCATCACTGCCACCCTCTGGTTTGCCACTGCCACCCTCTGGATCATCACTGTCCCCCTCTGGTTCATCACAGCACCCTCTGGTTCACCAGTGCCACCCTCTGGTTTGCCACTGCCACCCTCTGGATCATCACTGTCCCCCTCTGGTTCATCACAGCACCCTCTGGTTCACCACTGCCACCCTCTGGTTCACCACTGACACCCTCTGGTTTACCCCTGCCACCCTCAGGTTCAGCACTCACCACTGCCACCCTATGGTTCACCACTGTCACCCTCTGGTTCACCACTACCACCCTCTTGTTCACCACTGTAGATTATGGGTGAAAGCACACCTGCCCAGCCTCAACTGAGATGAATTAATTTGGGGCTGGTTAATGTGTCACTGAATTTGTGCTTCAAATCTGGCACCTGCTTCCTTAGCTGTAAGTGCTTCCTGTTGTAGTTATTTTTTTTACAGGAGCATTGTGCCATACTTGTAACTATTCTCTGACCCTGCTTTGAGGGTCAGAGCAGGGTCAGAGAATAGTTGCAAGTAGGCAACTGAACTCTGGAGGGGCCCCTCAGGAAGCACTGCAGGGAATGGTTACAAATTAGCTTGAAATTTTGCACCTACTAAGTGCTTTCTGTTGTGCAAAATTTGTTTTTCTGCAATTTCGCGAGATTCGCGGGGCGTGAAATCTAACTCGCAATCCGCAAATTCGTGCAAATTTGCGGATTGTTTTTTTTGCGTGTTCGCGGGGTTTTTTGCGCCTTCGCAGTCCGCTTGTAGCGCAACGACCGTGAAGTTACCCATGCGGTCGTACATGGGCACGGCCATCTTGTGCGTGTTGCGTATTTGCGGTTCCGGGTGCTAGCTGCGTGCTCGCATTGTGTGCGTGGCGCGTTTACGAGTTCGCGGGCGTTTTTGCGTGCTCGCGGGGGAAATATCGCGCAAACTTACCCACGCGGTCCTCTACGGGCGCGGCCGTCTTGTTTTTCATTCATTGCTATGGTTTTGGGCATGCTACCTTTCTATCCATCTAACATCTTTGTAATCCTAAGTTTATCTGAACTTTTTTTTGCTTTTTTTTTGCTAATTATCTATGTCTACAATTTCCTACATCTATATTTTGTGTTTTTTTTTTTACTTTTTGTTACTTTATTACCTACTTTATTTCTTTCGCTCTCTCTCTTATTTTTTTTCTCACCTATTCTTCTTTCCTTCTTCTTGTGCCCAGGACCATGGCTAGGGAGCTGGCAAGGGGAAGGGCCCAGCACCCCGTCCCCGGCTCCCTTGCGGGCGTTTGAGGGGGGAGGAAGTCCAGGCCAGGGGGATCTTCTCGGCGGTGGAGTTGCCGCCATGATGGTTTTTGTCCAAGTCCAGCTCCCTAAGACCGTGGCAGCAGGTGGGCAGATTGCTTCCGGTTATGGCCTCTGGGAGCGTCGCCAGCTGTGGGCGAAGGTGTACCGGCGCATGTATAAGGAGTCTGGGGTCCGGCGCACCTACCAGCAAGTGACGCACCGGTGGAGTGACATCCGGGACCGGGAGCATGACATGCTCGACCTGCTAGGATTGGAGATCCCTGGCCTTGGTAAGTAGCTATTTAATAACTACTTTTTTTCCTTCTGCTCTGTTATATTGCTAATCTATTTTTTTCCTGAAGAGTACGAATGCTGCTGATTCGATTACATTGCAGGTAAATTAATGTTTAAATAGCTTCTGTCATTGCAGGTGCTCACCTGGTTATTGGCGTTGCTACTATGCTTACTTGTTTGCAACTTTTTAGTCATTTGAGAGCATTACTGCGTAATGCTAGAGACAGAACACTCAAGTCTAGTCCTTTTTTGTACTCCTGCTGCTGCCACTTTGAAGAGATAGTGGTGGATTGATACGTTGAGTATATTATTTATTACTTGTTATAGGACATTTGTTAGTGGTCTGCAATCATGATGACGGACTGTGTCTGTCACGCGACGTCTCGTGCTGCTGAGTGAAGGCAGTCGTAGTAGAACCTTTTTGTTGTTCATGTAGTTAGTGAATTACATACCTTTCCTATTAGACGGTCTGCGAATCCTGCAATACTGTAATACTATCCTCCTAGTTGACTAGATCAGATGCAATTGTTGTTAATTTGTTTCCCCAACATCATTTTAGATTGTGTTCAAAGAAATCAAATATTTCCAAAAAAACAATCATCCAAGTTGTGTTTCTTTATTTCATGATCACCAGCAACTCCCAGGGGCAAGGCTCCAGCGGCGACTGAGACTCCGGTGGCAGAAGGTGGACAGGATCAGTCCCTTGCAGGCTCTTCTGCTGGCCCCAGTAAGTTGTTATATTCTTATATTAGAACCTATACTTCCCTAACTTTTGCAGCTCCTATTCATTACAAACTGTTTCCTAATAATTCTATGTTTTACAAAATAGTTGTTGATCTTCTTCTAATGTAGACTACTTTCTACATTCTTATCCTGCCTCTACCATCACTCTCTGTGCTACTACTATTTACGATTATGAGTCTGTCTGTGTAGGTAGCTAAGCTTGCCCATTCGGCAAACGGTGTGAAACAAAACTCTGATACAGCAATAGCTCTAGGCACTGAGTGCAGTCCTCTGGGTTGCCCTTGCTGTCTATTCCAGTCTTCTTAATGTAAGTGCTTTGACAATTTCCAACAACAAAATGTCATTGTTTACACCAAGTAAAAGGTAGCAGTTCCCTTTTTGATTTGAGAGGAGCACATCCCATACTGCTAGTGTTTCAGGGACTATTCTGCACACAAAGAAGTATGGACAAGATAAATAGGACATTTTTGATGATAGTGCTGTTCGACTTTCGACATACCTCAGTCCGAACAGAAGTTGAACCCCCAATCCCGTGACCGACTATCTAGTGTGTCTGACCAATGATTTTACGACCCAGAAGAACAGAAGAAGACTACCGCAGAGTCCCGGCCTATCTAAGTCACTGAAAGAAACATGACTGCCAAGTGCAGTAGTTCAAACCTTTGCGCTCACTCACTCGTGAACAAAAACCACACAGTGTTTGTTAGTTTTAAAGTTTTATTTTCAATTAAGAAATAAAAACGTTATTTCTTTATTTTTAATAGCGTAGTATTCTGAGCGAGCAATGGTGATGGATGAAGATGACGTTAAAGTTCAAACAACATTCCCATCAATGAAATTAGTATGACTCAAACTTAATATTGGTTAACAGACACATGAAATTATTAGAATAACTGTGCGGGAGCCCCCACCTTCTTTAAAGTACTTAAAGTACTGCTGGTGATGACTTACTAGTAGTTGGTGAATCGTCTGGCAGAAGGGCAATGGAATCTTCTTTCTGTAATGAGAAAAATGGTGCACGTTAAGCCAGCATTCATCAGTTGTCATAAGAAGAAGTGTAGCATTTAATGGAATAAGCATATAAAAGTTTAACACCCTCCCCAAAACCGATACTTTTTTTCAATCCCAGTAATAAAAAATGTGTTATGTAACATTTTCTTCCATTACGAGACAAAATAGGGGGTTGTGTATGGCATCTGAAAATATGACATGTTTTTCCTAGACGTCACAACATCTGATGCGGCACAGATGACCACCAGTGCCGGGTCCAGCAGTGCGGAGGGGTCCACTCTGGATGCGGCGACGCCAACAGGAGGAGCTGGGGGGAAGACTCAGCGGCGGCGGACGGTGGTAAGTTATTATACTCCTTACATATTGAAATTTTTTTGAGTAGGCTCGCAAAGGAGTGTATGATGCACTGTACAGTAGTACACAGTACACCAGTATAAGTACACTGTACTGTGAAGAACATTTACTAATTTAGAACTACTTTTTGGGCTATCACGGAGAAGACAGTCAACCTTGACTTTTAATAGCATTAGCGGCGGTACTTCTCTGGTAACGAATGCCCCCCTCTATTTCCCTTCAACTCAGCTGGCAAATTTTTATTGTGAAGCCAAGTCATATCAGATGTAGTTTAGGGATGTGAAGAACAAAAAGTTAAAGAATGTGTAGTGTAGTTCCTATATTCCCAATAGGCTCTGCGCATTGGAATAATATAAGCAGCAGTGTAGACGTAGGACTGAGGTCGACTAGGTCTCTACTGACTATATTAGACTTAAGGTTTGCCAGCTAGCTCAGAGGTCACTAGAAACTTTCTCGAATAAACAAGGAGGAGTTTAACTTCCCTGGATAGACAAGAAGGGATTAGCTTCTGACAACCATATAACATGACAACTTTGTTCCCTCAGAATAAGAGTGTATCTCTAGAGTCGTGTGAAAACAATAGACAGCTATTTCACTCAGTCAAGTGTGCATACTTAGTTTCACCAGAGTGCAGAGAAAAGAGAGACGGGCATTTTCAATAAAAGGTGTTATTTATTGAGCAGTCTTCTTTTTCATGCAAGAGAAATGAATTGCCACAATTGCAATACTTAGCATAAAGTAAAGTGCATACAGTAAAAGGAGTATTTATAAAATAATACTGTAAAAGCATTGATATGGTTTCTTAGCCATATGATACTTTAAAATAGATAAAATATATACATACATATATACATTGACTAACGTACTCAACTGGTGCTTCTAAATACGCCTACCCCGGTGTACCTGACCTAAGCCTAATACGTGGGAAGGAGTAAATAAGTAGCAGTTTAAGTTAAGTTGGTTTTGCCAAGGAATCTGAATCAAGAATTCTCTTTAAGGATTTAGTCAGCTCCGTACCTGGGTAATAGAAAGCAGGAGGTCTGGTATCTCTCTCTCAGGACTCGATATCCCAGTAACCCGCGAGGGTATCTGGAAACACCGGAGCTGGATTTCTCGGCAGGAGAAAAGACAGCGTCTCTCTCAGTGCGTCAAAGGGGAGGGGCGGCGTCCGTGGGCTCTCGCATCAGCTGGGCTCTCGGGCAAGTAGATAGCCGCTCTGCTCCAAAACCACCATGTCTTTGCTTAACCCCTTCCACGCTCATGACGAGCTGGGCTCGTCATGAGGTAGCCTCCTCGCAAGCTCATGACGAGCCCAGCTCGTCATGAAACATGGGAATGAGCAAATCCCAGCACAGGAGGGGAAAATGCATAGCATCGATCTGGTTAAGGCAACGTTTGTATAATTATACCTGAAAGGTGCCGGGTTTGACGTAAGGTTGGACATAAGACGTCAATAAAGATGTCACTAAGAACTGCCCGTTCTTACAGTGCTCACAGGAGTTCTAGGACGAAATCAAAACAAAAGCAATGGGGAATTCCCAGGTTGCTGGAGGTTTGGTTTGTTTACAGAACTCGTTGTACTTTCTAGGAGCCTGGGGAAGTAGCCTTGCTTAATTTGGACAGCATGGGCTATGACTAAATATGGATATGATTCTTATGCCTTTATAGGGATATTATTTATTATAACCACATAAGGGCATGAATCAGGACTATTGAATTAGGGTCCTAGATAGAATTACAACACCCACTCCACAATCTAATGTCCCTCCTTACTTAAAACTAAGCAATAGTAAACATATAATGGTGCATGTGTTTTCCAACCCACCCCAAAATACATAAATTTGCATTTCAAATGGTATATGGTAAATACACGAAAATGAGTATTGGTACTGTACGCTTTTCAAGCAGTGTTATCATTCAGAAAAAAGGATTGCATATAATTATCAGCTGAATGATTTGCGAAAATTACACATGAAATGGCTCTTAATACAGAAGAGAAGGTCGAGACCATTCCATCACATAATAATACAAATTCTGTACATATGCTAGAGGCTGAGGTAATATATTGTCTCTAGAGTTCCTAAAAGAGAAGCTCTGTTCTCTGAGAATAGTTCTACTTTAAGCAGAGTACATGTGCCAGAAAAAGGTAAATATTTTTGAAGGGAAAAGAAAAAAAAATAATTTCGCTTTCAGGGGGGGAAAAAAAAATAGTTCCAAATGTTTTCAGTAGCTTTTGTTTATCAAAGCTGAAGGCCGAATTCAGAGTTCAGGGAACGCTGTGTGCTCGTTGCTTAAAAAAGTTATTCTTTCTGTTCAGGGGAGAACATCATTTCAGACACACTCTCAAAAAATTGGTCTACGGCTTCAGGTGAAAGTTCGACCAAGTTTGAAAATGCCGCAACAGTACAGTCGTGAGAATGATTGCTATCATCGATGTCAGGATCAGCAATGCTCACAAAAGGTCGTACCTGGGTGATGCTGCTCTCACCTCGTACTTCACTGCCACCTAATCGTAGTGGTGAAGTCTCAGCGAATGCCGTCATCAGAATCGGTAGCCGCTGGGGACAACACGATGCATGAGCCGTTACAGGACTTAGCAAAGTATCTGTATCCAATGGTACTGCTGATGGTAGTGTAAGACAGACGTCCAACACGCATTCTTCTCCGCATAGCATACATCGAAGCACAGGTAAGATGCAATTCTGCCAGATGGGTCTGAATGAAAGAAACCAGGTCATATTCAGATCTCTTAGCCAGGCTAATCCAAGGACTTTAGTTATGCGGTCCCGATAGCGTATAGCTAGGATCGTTTCTTCCATCGTTGCTGGAGTCTTGTCTGTGACTTGGCTTGCCATATCGGAACAGAAGGATCAAAATAAAAATTCCTGCTACGAGTCCCAAAAGAAGTGGTAGGCCGCCAAAGACAGAATGGACAAAATTAGGAAAAATGCCCAGAACGGTTTCGAAGGGTGTTAACAGTCCCGAAAAAATTGTCTTAAATACATGTGGGATACCACTGGTATCTGACATATTTCGGATTTGGCTTAGCATTTCTACGAAATGCACGGGGCAATTTGTTGATAAAAGGGTATGTATCTCTGCCGTTGTCCTTGCGACTTGCAGATCATACGTTTCTTTTGATGACGTTAAGGGCACAGTTGTCTGTAAAAGAACAGACTTCATTCTGCTTAAAGTATCAATTCGAATAGAAGAGATATTCAAAGAAGGCCAAATTGTTGCCTCCGTATCTGGAGTGCTGTTTGGATACAATACTTGCATACAGCAAGTGACCATGGAACTCACGCTGACGAGATAGGCTTTTCCTGGCACCATGCCACAACAGCTGTGGTCCGTTATTAGAATATAACTCCCGTTAGAAAGTTGTCTAAAGAATGGCTCTATTTGTGTTGCAGGAGTGCCGTGCAGGTGACATGAATGGTTATTTGAATACCCATCGCAGGCTCCGTGCAAATTAATGCCTTCACAAAGGAGTGTACCGCTCAGTGATCTTTTACATTTGTTACCACTAAGAAATACATTCTTTTTCTTTTCACTGTAGCATGTGTGTGTATAAGCTAATTTCCATGTTGACTTGATGTACCCTTTACCCAACCTTTCATACTGGTACATGGTATATACTCTTGGCAGTATTTAAATTGGAAAGTTGTTATCGGAATTGTAATTATTCCGTGTATTATCCATTCAATGACAGGTCTTTCTGACATTGTCAATGGTAATCTCTCAAGTTTTTCAATGCTCAGAATCGTATAGTCTGCTCCTATTTGTGCCAAACTAATTTGTTTATCAGTAAGGTTAAAGATAGAGAATAAGGACGTTGTGTTGATTAAACGCCATGGTACGTAGCCTGAACGCAGATTTTGCAACGTCCAGCCAAGCTGTACAATAGAACGCAATTGGGACTGACCGTATTGTAACATTAGTAAGTCCTGCTCTATTATATCAATAGCAGATGATACAATACTGCCAAGTGAATATATTCTGGAGGACAGAGTCATTAACCCATTGTCCACAACAGAAAGTGATTGTTCCAAATTAATACGATCAATTTCTCGTATTTTTTCTGCTGTTTCAATTTGCATTACTTTCCAAGATTCGTTGTACGCAGCGTATATACCGGCCACTATGAAACGTTTTTGACGCTGTTTGCGTGGTCCCATTATGAAATCACGCAAGTCAGCACCGTCTTTAAGTAAAGTCAAGTGTTGCTTAATTTCAGCCAGTGTGGATTTTTGTAGCCATTCGAGGCAGAGTTTCCCTACACTGTATGATGTAACTATCCCTGGATGTTGTCTCTGGGAGTATCTTGGGTCTGGCCTGGTCATTTTTAACCCCTGTATTTTGTTCAGGAATCTATCTTGACAGTTATTTGTGTCTGTGGGCCAGATCAACCATTTTTTCCAATCAGGATTTTTTCTGTTTTGGTTTAAAATTTTAGGTACGTCTATTTCCATGTCTGTAGTGCTATTATCATTAGGTATGGGCTTTGGAATAGACGGTTTGTTTAAGTCTTTAATTTTGGCTAGGCCAAGACAGGTAGTCTGTTGAATGGTGTCATTCAAGAATATGAATTGTTCTGGGATCATGCAGGCTCTAAATAATGCTTCTAGGCATTGTACCTGCCAATCTTTTGTACCCCGGATGGTTTTTGTTTCAATGTTGTTCTTCCAGAAATCAAAACGAATGTATTCATTTTTTCATAAAATGTTTCAGAATAAATCAATTTAGTATTTGTCAACATTGTTTTCATTCCTGTCTTATTTAACATTTTAAAATAAAACGTTCCTGCATCACTTGTGTTAAACCCTGAGAAGTATGGGAATTTCTCATAAAATGTTTTCGAACTGCTTTTAGGTGGAGTTGCACAATGTTCCCATTGATTATAATTAAAAACATTTCTAGGTTGAGCAGATTTATGCAAATAATGATGTGCAAAGTGATTATAACGATACATTTCTTCATAATTTTTTTTAATTTTTTTTAATTTTTTAAAAAAAACCTTTATTGTACAGAGAAGGCTCACAAATACGGGCCTACAACCCAGCGGGCCGGCCACCACAAATAAGAAACAGAGTCAACAGCACCGAAACGCATACAGAATATCACAACAAAGCATACAGGAAATAAGGGCTAAAAGCCATATAGCAACCAGCAGGGGCAGGATACGTGAAGGTTGATTTTCTAATATAGAAACGGGAATGACAGAATAATAACAGGTAGGAAGTCTCGGAGGGCCGGGGTGGGCCGCGAACAAGCTGCGTTGGAAGATACAGGATAACGCAATAATGACAAACACATATCGATAAAGGCAGAGTAGGAGTCTCGCCAGAAAAACAGTGGCAACCGCCGTTCAGCGCCCACCCACCACAACAAGAACATATCATAACAAACAGAATCGAAAAAAGCTTATCCAATAAAGCCCTCCGTCACACAACCCAAAGAAGAAGGAAAAAACCCCCCCACGAGAGGGGGGAGGAAGGAAAGAAAAAGAGGGAAAAGGGGACAAAAGGGGAAAGGAAGAACGCCACCTCAAGCACGCGCCCCATGGCAAACGAGATCGGGAACCACAAATCGGTATACAGAACCAGTAGTAATCGGAGCAAAATTACGTAGTGAGCCCAAGTCACAGTAAGACCAAACGGTTAGTGCAACAAAAATAACCCACCCAGGGGGACATATGCTGAGACCGCGCCCCGAAAAAGAGGACACACAAGAGCCATAGAACCAAAGAATAAGAAAATGAGGGGAGAAAAACCCCAAAGAAATGACAGACCCCCCCCCCACCCCACAAGCCCACCCTGCACCCCTGCAGAAGGCTATGGCCTACCCCCCAGCAGCGTGCCTGTCGCCCTAATCAGAACCCGAAATATAGAAGAACTAAAGCAAGATTGAACCAGAAAGACAAAAAAGGGGAAAAGAAGGAATAAGGGAGGAAAGAACACGGGAGAGGGCCATAAAACAGAATCATAGGCTCCCACCCTCCCGTCCGAAACAGCAGTGCCCACGGGAAGACAAAGATTCTAAGGACACATTACAGGAATACGACAAGAATCCGACAAGGTCATACCGTTACCAGCCATTCATCCAACCATTACAAAACACCAGTCCACAAAGGCAAGATCGTCTCATCCCTGTCCTTGTTTTTCCAAATCTGTGGCAGTCCGCCTCACGAAGAACCAGACCATGAGGAACAGGAGGCAGAGAACAGGGAGGTCAAACTTCAATCCGCAGAAGACGTTTCGTGTACCACTTGGATGATCCGGAACAGTCAGAAACCATTGTAAACAATGCAGGCACAGTTCCGAAGATGATCTGAAGAAAGCCGACCCAGCGGAGTCAGCACAGGATCTACGGTCGGCCATTCGAGGAGATGAAGCACAGGAAGAACCACCGAGTCCGGTCCGGACAGGACCCGGCCTACCGACCCACAGCCCAGGAGAGGACACATCACGATGGAGGGCAGCGGAACTCCGCATATCCGCAGAAACGGCAGCCACCGGGTCCATAATTTCCAGGATAGTTCCAGCCGCACCCAGTAGCGACGTAGCCGCACACGCCAGGGGGGGCTCAAACGGCCCAGCGAAACGAGCCTCCTCCAGGTTATCAGCGGGTGCGGCCACCGGAGCACCCCAGGAGCGCAGGGCGGCGAGGACGTCGGCAAGTGTAGGAACACCTTTACAGTATCCGGCTTCTGTGCCACATCGTGAACCACCGCCGCCCATCTCGGCCCGGCTGAGATATACAGGGTCGGCCGCCATTTTGGAAGCCCGGCGGGGTCGCGGCGATCCTCGACCCCGGGCCGCAGCAGGGCAAACAGAATTCAGCCAACCACCAGCAGAGGTACGTCCAGAGCAAGAAGGGGGGCCACCAGAAGAAGGAGGATCGCAGGCCCCCCAATGCCACCGGCCCCGGTCTCCGAGTCCTGGCGGAGGCACTCAAAATGGCCGGACCGGAGAACAAACGGGGGGGACAAGCCACATCTACGGTCAGCCCCGTCAACGGAAGGCAGCGCCTCCACTCCAGGCCGCGGGACCGCCTGATCAGGCCAGAAAGCCGCAACCGGCCTATCTGCACAACCGCCTCGTCGGCCGAGCCCACTGCGCCATCAAAGGCCGGCCATAGCGTAGCGCCCCGTCCGGGTGCCGCAGAGGAGACTCAGGCCAGTCCGCTCCAAAGGCCCCGAAGCGAGCGAAGGCACAGCTCCGGAACCACGGCACCCAGAGACAACCGGAACAGACGGTAAGTGTCTAGAGATCGTCGCAGATCTACAGCGTAGCAGAAATTGTCTTCCCGGGGCAGGATAAAGGCAGGATTTATGTTTCGAACAGGAAAGTAGACGGAGCCGAGCTAAAGCGCGGCCATCTCGGACGCGAGCTTGGCTCCTCCCCCCATTTCTTCATAATTTGATGAACCCTGTAAGTAATCATGTTCTGTACATTTTGCTGACATTACTAAATCTGACATCATATCATTAATACTTTCAAAGTCCCAATCATCAGAGAATGTACTCTGTTTTACAAAGTCACTTAATGAAACCTTGAACTGATGTGGATATTTCAAGAGCTCAACCGGGCCATAGATTTCATAATCCGTTCTGTCCCATGCTGCCCCACCGGGTATTGGATTGGCTGTGACATTCACTGATGATAGTTCTCTTTTCTCGATGAGAGATGACTTGTGAGGCTTTAGGACCAAGTTGATGTTCTGACTTGCTGTGTCCATTGTACTGTATTTTCCTTCAATGATTTTTCCTAAACAAAGAACCATGATGAGCCAAAGCAGGAGGAAAAGTACACCTAACACAATCCAAAATTCAATCCATGGAGAAATCAGGTAGGTTTCTTTGAGTTGATGAAAGAGTTCAGTTACTTTATCTTTGAAAGTTTTTGTTGCTGGCGTTTCTTCTGGTTCGCTTTGATCTTCAGAAAAGTTATCGACATTGCTGAAGTAGCCAGATGCAGTTCTGTCAATTGTGGGAATTGCTTCCGAATTTTCAGTTGCTTTTGGATTTTTCTTTGTTTTATTAGCATAGTCTGAGGCTACATCGTTGTAGACTGGTGTTACTTGACAAACTGTTGCAATTTGGGTTTCAAGAGGCACAAGTTCCATGGCATTGTTGCATAGTCCTTTTTTATTCACTGCAGGTTTATCGAATTTGATTAGTCTCTCAGTTTGAACCTCTTGTATTGTAGCAAATTCTGGTACTCTGCTATTTCTTGGGAGTCCACTGGGCCTACTACTTATTATTGGCCACATGATTGTGGTTTTACCAGGTCGATGGATACAACTCGGTTCTCCTTTTTACCAGCAAGGGGCGGTAGTACAACGGATCTTGTTCCGCTGACAGCTAAGACAGGTACTGCTTTTCTGTAAGAAGGCCCAAATTCCTTCTTCACCGCGATCTTCTCTCTGACCAGATCCCCAATCTTTGGAATCCAGACAGGCCTTGCTGGGACAGATGGTTTTTCTTCAGTGGCTGTTGGCTGTTGTTTTAACTTTACGTTGCTCAGGCCTTTTCTTGTTTCATTTAAGTCCTGTAAAATAGCCAAACGATCTTTGATATCAAAGCATTTTTCTTCTACCACTGAAGTCTGACTATCAAGGTCCTGAATATGCATTCTAGTCCCGAACAATAGTTCGTACGGACTGAAACCTTTTAGAGAATTTCTTGGCAGATTATTAAGACTACGTTGGACACTTGTTAAATGTTGGACCCACCCATCACCCGAACCTAATACCCTCGCCGTTATAGATTGCTTTATGTCCCGGTTTTTTCTTTCCACTACCGCATTTCCCTCAGGATGGAAGGGACAAGAGTACCGCAATGCAATGCCCATGCTGGTCATGGCCTCCTTATAAGCCCGAGAGCTAAAAGCAGGACCCTGGTCAGAATGTAGCATGCCAATTGCATATGTGCCGATATGGACTCGCAAATCTTTGTATAACAGTTCTAGCGTCAGCCGAGTGCTGGTGTCTGCATTTTAAGTGAATCTAGTCTTAAACTTTAATGGGACACATTTCTCCTATTGGATTTCTGCGTATAGATAGCCTTATGCTTTCTAAAAGAAGGGTCCTGGCAATACTCCGGTCGGTTCACCACTGCGATCTCTGTTGCAGTTTGGACAGCTCATTGCAAATTTGTAATGTTGCAGGCTCATCCCCGGCCACCAGTATTCTGATTGTAATTCTTTCAGAGATTCCTTGATCTCTTGGTGCCTTAGACCCAATCCCATGTGTGCGTCTGCTATTAAAAAGACTCTCCTGTTCGTGTTTGGAATTACTCTATCCCCCACTCCAGGGATTCGAGCAAAAGGAACGGAGTTTGCATCAATTATGTATGTATAATTGAGTGGATAGTTCACGGGTAGTGCTGCACAGTCGCCTTTTGAAGACGTTTTTACCGCCAGCATGGTTTCCCCGACTATGTATTTTTCTGAACGCTTTTTTGTGGCTACGGAAGCCGGATTAGCTGCTTCCGCTGAGGCTGTGTCAGCCAATGAATTCCCTGCAACGTGAACGCCATCACGTTGATGACTCAGTGTATGGATCACGTGAGTCTTTTGTAGTTCTTTCTGTAAAAGAACTACCTGTTCCCAAAGCTTCATATGCTTTATTGTGGCACTTGTGTCATCTTTGTAATCGTTTTGAACCCAGTTCTGCAAGTCATTGTTGTAAGATTTGACGCAGTAATGTGAATCGCACACTATTAGTGTGGGGAATTCGCGATCGGCATTATCAAGCGCCATCTTTAAAGATCTTATTTCAGCTTGCTGAGTTGAACAGTTTCTGAGTGATTCAGTTTTGGTAATTAACGGTCTGAATGTACCCAAGCGCCAGCGACCTTTAACAATCACGCACGCTGCGTTGTAGTATTTTTTCTCTACATCGTAGTGTTGTGCAAATCTGTCCATGTAGATTAGGCATGTGTATTGTTCGAGAGGCAGAATTTCGATTGACAGAGGATATTCTTTTTCATATGTTAGATCTTTCAGTTTTTTCATTTTCGGGTCAAAATAGTATTTCACGTCTCCTGCAGCAAGAGAATTTTCCCATTGTATCCATTTTGGATCTAATGCCACGGTAGTCAAATTGCGTGGGCTTGTTAATGCCTCAAAGGCTGATTCTGCTGCTTAAACAGTTATCCTTTTGCCTTGTGCTTGGGCTCTTTCTTTTGCTACAGCAGTTTGAAACGCATTTACAATATTTTCTGTAAGACTGAATGTCTTTTCAGCTTGTGTGTACAAGTGTGATTTGTATGCTATTGGTACAGTTTCTCCCTCATTAGAGGTCAGGTACGTGAATCCGCATCTTCCTGGGATGACTCGGATTACAAGGTTGCGTATGTTTTCGCGAGTTTGCAATTTTGTTTTAGCTAACATGTCTGTTTGCAATGATCTTAAAATGTCTGTGTGTTTCTGAGTCCAATTGATTGGTTTGAAATCAGGTTTTATTAAATCATAGAGAGGTTTAACCCTCTCTGCATAATTTAGAATGTACGTTCTTCCGAAATTCAGGAAACCTAGTATTGATTGTAAGTTCTTCAGCGTTTTAGGTGCTTGGAGTACAGCGCACTTCTCTAAGAAGTTGTCTGCTAGGCTTTTGCCTTCACTTGATAATTCATATCCTAAAAACAGGACAGTTAGATGGGCAATTTGTGACTTTTTAAAGTTGAATTTGTAACCCTCAGCTGCGAACCTAAGTATTATGGTGTTCACTCTTTTCAAGTGAGTATCCAGGTCATCGTCTGTTAGGTAGATGTCATCGACATAAGATAATGCTTCATCATCATATATTTGTAGTAACTCTGTTACTCTTGGCTGCGTGTTGGCACCTCATCTTTTCAATTATTCATGGCCAACTTAACATCAAATTTAGACCAGACCAACGCTCATCCACCACGGTTTGGTCACCTGCGTGTTACACACCTATCCTATGCAGATGACGTGGTTTTACTGAGCCAGACGAAAATCGGCCTGCAATGCCTACTACAAGCACTGACCAGATACACAAAATCAAACTTACTCGAAATAAACAGTAAGAAGACCAAGATCATGGTCATAACTCGTCGCCATAAAGTGTCATCAGCATTTGCAATAGAGAACAGCAAATTGGAAGTGGTCGACAGTTATAAGTATCTGGGAATACAAGTAGACAAACGCCTTAACTTTGCAACACATGTCAAAGCCATTGAAAAGAAGGGGACTGCCTTGTTACAAGCCTTCAATAACTTAGCAACCAAGCTTAGAGGTCCCATGTTCAACCCGCTCCTAAACGTGATGAAAGCCAAATTACTGCTAACAATATCTTACGGGAGCGTACTACATCACGGGAAGAGTGCGCAGCTAATAGAGAAAATACAAACAAGAATCTATAAACGTGTATTTGGTTTGCTAATTGATGCATCACCTGCGCAAGTACGACTAGAATTTGGCCTGCAATCCCAAGTTCTGCTAAAACAATTCGAGTTTGTCAAATTTTGGTACGACGTCTGGATGAACCAGAAAGTAGAAATTTATCGCGCCATGTGGGAGGTAATCAACAACAACTCGAATTCCCAGTACGCTAAATTTTTAAAACTCTCTCTAGAAACAACAGAATTGGCCCCACTCTGGGAAACCAGGCTTCCAGTACCGTTGTTCACACAAACAGTAAAAAAAGCGGCCAGCAGGCATTCGTTACTCAACGATAAGTCATCCCTGAGTCATCGCGAACACGCCTGGATGACAATACAATCATATAAAAACCCGGCTCCGGCAGCATATCTACAACTTGCCTTCTCAGCGTATATCAAACATAGATACCTAAAATTAAGGCTGGGTAACCTCCCGACAAATTTTGATCAACCGAAATGGAGGATGCAAGAAAACAAAGGGTGCGAATTATGTGGAGCAAGAAAACAAGACCTAATTCATCTGATCTGTATCTGTCCCGCCATGAACTCGGAACGCCGGAGTAGACTAAAGGCGAAGTTTAATGAAATTGGAGCATGCACCTGTCGGTCTGCAATCATACAAACACTGTGTTCTGTGGATCCTCAACTTATTTGCGGTGCAGTCCAATTCATAATCAATTTTGAGAAAAAGAGAGGAATTATGGTAAAGTCTTAATCGAAAACACAAACTAGTATACATAGCACGAAGTATTCCATATTTCAGTAACGGCATTCTTTAAAAGAATAACTTTTTACAAATCTTAAGACTTATCACCAGCATATTGTGGTTTATAGTTCATTTATTAGATTTTTATTTTTTTATTTTATTTTATTTTGATCTTTTTTTTTTCTTTCTCTCTTTCTCTTTCGTTTCTTCCTTTTTAATCCCCCCCCCCCAAAAAAAACATTCAGGTATTGCATATTTTTGTAATGGTTTTTATTAACTGTACAATAAAGTGTATTATTATTGCCTGTGGGAGTCGACAGAAGTGTTTTTGCGACCCCATTATTGAGAACGCGGTCAAATACCTGCTTTCAGGTGCAACGTTTTGACAAAAGAATCCATTAGAGATGTCTAATGTCGTTTTGTATTTTTTGCGCACGATGTTATTCATTAGTGCTGCACTGTGTGAGTTTTGTACTGCAAATGTTTTGCAACGTGAGTTAAGGTGTCTGTAGTCCAAAACTAGACGATATGAATCGTCTGGCTTGGAGACAGGAAACAAAGGATTGTTCATTTGTGAGGTGCATGTTTCAATCACCCCTTGGTATTCAAGTTGATCTAAGATCTCCCCGACTTGCTTTTTAGCCTCTTGCTTAATTGGGTACTGCCTTTGTGCAGTTGGTTGACATTTTAACTGGATTTTATGAGGAGGTGAGTCCTCATCCCATCCTACATGATTTTTGTATAATGCAGGATCTTGGGCTACTGCCCATTTTCTTGCATATGTATATTTTCTATGAATTGGAATATGATTTGAGAAGGCAGGCATAATCATTTCTTCGCCATGAGGGCATTCCCTGACAAACTCTGGTGACCAGTCTTTCTCAGCTAAAAGGATGTCATAGCCTTTCGAAAGGTTATCCCAAAAGAGACCTCTTACTTTCCTGGTCTTATCTCCCTCTATACGTAAAGTTATCCCGTATATTTTATGAGGTTCTCTAACCCTTGTATCTGCAGTTTCCACCTGAATGTATTCATTGTGTCCACTGTCTCCAGAAGATTCATCAAGATCTTGCGAGCTATGGTCACTTCTGCTGCGCTGTCTAGCATTGTCTGGGCCCACTCTCCGTTTTTCAGTTGTGTCCTCAGTATCCTCGGCATGTTTCATTATTTTAATACTGGCTACCTTCTTTCTTGGAAATTGTAACTTTTTACTTTGATGAGCAGGTTCTTTGTCTTTGGACTTGACGTGCTCTTCCCTGTGTTCTGACCGTCCTCTTCTTTCCGATTTCTACGAGGAAGTCTGAAAAGATCGAGAGGGACGTGTATCAATATCTTGATATCTATCAGGTTTTTTCAAATTATCCCTATTTCTAAGGTTGTATCTTTTCTCAGAGGGCTCCCTCTGGGGAGACTAGTTTCCTCGGTCAGGAGATCTTTCTCTTCGTTGAGGAGACCTTCCTCTGGACTGGAATCTTTTTTCTTTGGAAGTGGATTGTTTATTTCCATCCCAACTCTTTTTTGGAGTATTTAGATTATTTTTAATAAAGGTTTTTTCAGGATTTTCAGTTAGTTGGGGTTTTACTGGTTTCCCACCCAAACTATCTCTACCTAGTTCTTCATAGGATTTTTCTATGATTCTGGCAAGTTCAAAAGGTTGTTCTGCTATATCTGTTCCTTTCAATTTCTGGCGGATCGCCACAGATGCTGCTTCTCCTTTTATGTTGGCTAATAATATAGCCGAGACCTGCTTGAAGTCTTTCAGTAATTTCATACCCAGAGTTAAAGCAGGTTCTGGACCGTATTCATTTTGAATCTGTCTTAGCACATCTGGTATTACCGCCATGGACGGAACACCATATGTTTTTGTGTAAATGGAAGCAAAGACTGTGCCCCAAGTGTCACAGTCCTCCACATGTGGTGCGATCCCCATTGGAAGACAGATAGTCAGAATTCTGTGTTTCTCAGTAGGTGTAGTATCAGGAAATACTGCCTCTATTTGAGTGATTTTTTGTGCTAACCAGAATGGAATTTGCTCCCGTTTTGCGGGTATTTTACCAAGACAGGATTGTATGTTCTGTGGTGTTATTTTGTTTGTGTTCTCCTGATGAGGGGACAGATGTGGAATCTTAATTGCTGGTTGGACTGTTGACGTCCGCATTACATATTGGACTAACTGTCTATGTATTTTAATTAGCTGTTTTAGCTCAGCTAAAAGATCCCGAACGGTCATTGTATCAATGTCAGGGTGTGGTGTGTAGCTGGCTAGAACCGGCCACGTTGCTCCTGGTCTACCTAGTGGACCGAGCCTGGTGATGTGATTGTGATGTTTTAGGGTGCCTTTAAACCAGAGCAGGTGCTCTTGGTAATTTAATGGGATTTCAACATCCTCGAAAGGAGTGTATACATCCGGAGGTTCCTCTATTTTGTAATAGTGGAATTTGTGTGTTACAGCGTTTGCTGCTGGAAAGTTTATCCATGAATAGAATACCTCTGTCTGCCGATATTCATGGGCCTCTACCACGAATATGACTGTACCACCTCTTGATGTCAGTCCATTTTCTATAAGTTTGATAGTTATAGTTTTTCTTACATTTACTGGAATGATTATAACATTCGGGTCGTTTTCTCGGAGACTTGTGTCATCCGCTAGGAGTTGAGCTGCTATTCTAGCTGTCTCCCTTTCGTCTTCACTTTCTACCATTTTTACTGACAGAAAGTTTTTTTGTTGTAGATCAAGTTTCAAGGGAAACAAAGATTAGGTGCACAATATTTTGGAACACTGTTCCTTCAACGTTGACTAAACCAAAAACTATACACAGGAATCTCTTCCTACTAAGTTCCGGCGGATTTTAACCTTTTACCCACTCCAGACGTCTTTTGGAGTATTTACGGGAAAAAAGGGGTCTGTTTGAAAAAGCACGACTGAGTTACTCTAACGTCTTGCGTTAGATTTATCGCCTTACCAAACGTTGGGCGCCATGTAGTGTAGTTCCTATATTCCCAATAGGCTCTGCACATTGGAATAATATAAACAGCAGTGTAGACGTAGGACTGAGGTCGACTAGGTCTCTACTGACTATATTAGACTTAAGGTTTGCCAGTTAGCTCAGAGGTCACTAGAAACTTTCTCGAATAAACAAGGAGGAGTTTAACTTCCCTGGATAGACAAGAAGGGATTAGCTTCTGACAACCATATAACATGACAACTTTGCTCCCTCAGAATAAGAGTGTATGTCTAGAGTCGTGTGAAAACAATAGACAGCTATTTCACTCAGTCAAGTGTGCATACTTAGTTTCACCAGAGTGCAGAGAAAAGAGAGACGGGCGTTTTCAATAAAAGGTGTTATTTATTGAGCAGTCTTCTTTCTCATGCAAGATAAATGAATTGCCACAATTGCAATACTTAGCATAAAGTAAAGTGCGTACAGTAAAAGGAGTATTTATAAAATAATATTGTAAAAGCATTGATATGGTTTCTTAGCCATATGATACTTTAAAATAGATAAAATATATACATACATATATACATTGACTAACGTACTCAACAAGTGCTTCTAAATACGCCTACCCCGGTGTACCTGACCTAAGCCTAATACGTGGGAAGGAGTAAATAAGTAGCAGTTTAAGTTAAGTTGGTTTTGCCAAGGAATCTGAATCAAGAATTCTCTTTAAGGGTTTAGTCAGCTCCGTACCTGGGTAATAGAAAGCAGGAGGTCTGGTATCTCTCTCTCAGGACTCGATATCCCAGTAACCCGCGAGGGTATCTGGAAACACCAGAGCTGGATTTCTCGGCAGGAGAAAAGACAGCGTCTCTCTCAGTGCGTCAAAGGGGAGGTGCGGCGTCCGTGGGCTCTCGCATCAGCTGGGCTCTCGGGCAAGTAGATAGCCGCTCTGCTCCAAAACCACCGTGTCTTTGCTTAAGGCAACGTTGGGATATTTATACCTGAAAGGTGCCTGGTTTGACGTAAGGTTGGACATAAGACGTCAATAAAGATGTCACTAAGAACTGCCCGTTCTTACAGTGCTCACAGGAGTTCTAGGACGAAATCAAAACAAAAGCAATGGGGAATTCCCAGGTTGCTGGAGGTTTGGTTTGTTTACAGAACTCGTTGTACTTTCTAGGAGCCTGGGGAAGTAGCCTTGCTTAATTTGAACAGCATGGGCTATGACTAATTATGGATATGATTCTTATGCCTTTATAAGGATATTATTTATTATAACCACATAAGGGCATGAATCAGGAATATTGAATTAGGGTCCTAGATAGAATTACAACAAAGGGTGAAACGAAGGACGAGCGAGTCTTAATATTTATGACTGTAAAGAATGGTTTTGTTGAATGCAATTCAACATAAGAAGACGGCGGTTTCCAAAATATAATTAAAAGGGTGTTAGTTGGTTGTTGACAAAAAGAAATTTTGGTACATTTGAGACATTAAGAATAATCATAGACGTACTTTGGAAGCCTGGATGTTATCTTCTTTATCCTCCTCGTCGATAGCAGAGGTGTATGATGTAGTAGAGCAGACGCTGAGTGGATGAAGTATGGCCAGTGGCAGTGCCACCCCTATAGAAAAGTAAGACATTCCTATCCCCACCTGCATGTACTGCTTAAAGTACTGCAAGTCTGCATCATCATGGCCTTTGTCTGTATTTCTTGGGTGAAATCTAAGTGAGCTGCCATTATAGCGGCTACCACAAGTTCACGTACCAGTAATTTATTTTTAGTACTATCTAACTATGTATGTAGTAGTGAGTCCACCCATAGTACTGCTAGTGGAATTCCTGAAACTCACAGTATCACAGGCTTACAAAGACGGCGGAAAGTAACATGCCAAAATGTTATACTGCGTTTGCTACTTGCTGGTGTTACTGAGTGTCAACCTTCCGTTGAATTATTTTGACTTTATGTTAAAGACTATTGGCTACAGTATTTTCCTTTCTTTCTTCATAGATGTTACTCCCAAAAAGCTTACCCGTAAGGAGATGGCTGTCCGGGCCAGGGCCCGTAAGCTGGAGGCTCTTTGTGCCGAGTATCGGCGGTTGTGGGCCTGTGAGCATGAGGAGACATCAACCTCTACATCCTCCTCCACTGCCCCCGGGTCCACCAGCCAGAAGCCTCCAGCCAAACGGAGCCGTGGCCCGACAGCCTCCCGCCGCCGACGCCGCACAGCAGCAACAAAATCAGCGCCCCCCCCCCCAGATCCTGGATGGTTCGTGTGCGCCGGCTATGTAGAAGAGTGGACTACCTGGAGCGGTTGGCCGAAAAACATCAGCGCCAGCTCCGGGACCTCCGCAAAGAGCAGCAGGACATGCAGCAACAGCTTGCCAAACTACGCCACGGGAGGAAGTGACTGTCCCTTGCCCCTTTTTGAAAGACTGTTGGGGGGGGGGGGAATTGGGTGTTTGGGAAAGGGGACGTTTGGACTTTTTGACATTGGTTGGGTTAGGGAGGGGGTGAGTTCGGGTAATTTATTTTATTGTTGTGCTGAAAACAACACGAATATATATGTCTTAATAATTATTTTTCTTACAAAAACATAGTATACGCGTTCATATATTATTTTGTGTGGGGGGTTGGCAGTGGTTACTGGACATTTGTTTTCTTCAAACTTACCAGCATGAATGAAACATCTAGTCCTGAAATGTACCAAAATGCAAGTAACCGAGTTAGTAAATTTAGTAGCCCTACTACTGTACTTTACTAGTAGTACTGTCAGTCTCTGCTCTCCTCCCAACTTAGTCCTCCTAGCCCATTATTCTACTACCTCTCAAATATGCTTATCCTACCTGTGATTTGTGTTTGAGAATCAGGGTAGCCCCAGGGCTGGCTGCATTGCAAATGGTGATTAAGGTTGGTTGTTGACTTGAATCCTCGACGGATGCAATATCATTGTTGTGCTGGTAGCAGTAGTGGTACACACTGGCAGTATCACCATATGAAAAAAAGAGGAAATTAAACATTGAGTGGCCTGAGCGTAGCATTAGAAACAGTACAATAGATAGTACGGTACAGAACAGTGCCCTAAATTGTAGCCTAAGCAGTGCCAACGTAAGGTAAGCATTAAGCATTTGATTGTTCACTTCGTGTAGGAGGAGGATGCTCTTATCAATCCACGATGGCGCACATGAACTTCTGGTTGCTTTGACCTTATACTCCCCAGCAAGTGTGTGGAATTTATTGTTGTTGTCAGTCACACCTCAAATACCACACAGCCCGGGGGAAGAGGGTTAGGGTTTGAAAATTGGATGGGAATGGGGGTTTTTGGGAAAGTTTGGTAGAGAGGAAAAAAAACACAGCATGGACAGTCAAACAACAAATGAAGAGAAACAAATCTTTGGTTTTGAAGATATTGATAAATCTTTAAAGGGACATAAAGGAAGTGCACTACTGCATGCCAGAAGTTGTTTACTAAATGGATGGTTAGGTTACTGAAAAGTAGTACTACTACTTACTGCAACTTACTAGTAACTACGAAGAAACAAGTTGACAGTACAGGGCTGCAGTCATTACGCAATTTCACTTGCCTCTCTGCCCTCAGAGAAAATAAACACTTAGAACATTAAATTAGTGTTAAACATAGCAAAGACGTATCAAATAGAAGTAAGTTCAAGTTCACAAGAATATCATTTAAAAGATAAGGAGAATTTTGGATACTGTTACTGTTTTTTGTAGTTGTCCCGTTGAATTTGTGAAGTTGATGCATCCAGCCATTCCTCTTATTCGCGGTACTCCTTCATTCCACCGGATGCTCCGTCGATCAATCTTGGCACCAGACACACTGTCCACTGCCTGCCTGATGCGGATTTGCGGATCGCTAAATGTAAGCCTGAGTAGTACATCGATGGCACAGGGTAAAAGCCTGCCTGTAATTGATGATGGAAAAACACAACAGTAAGTGATAAATACACCTCGGAAAAAAAAATATATAAGGCACGCTGTGTAGTGCAAAAATTATACTTTCACTTTCAGAGATGACAATCCCCAAAATCTAGAACACCCCACATTACCCTCCCAAAAACGTGCAGAATACTGCTGCTACCTCGCAGAGGCCTAATTTCAAATCATGCCAAACGCACTCAGAAAGTATGCCCAAAACCCCCCTTTCCCACCATGGATTTTCTTCAAACCACTTGCAATCAAAATTAGACATTCCAACAAGTGTTCCAAGACCCCACCCAGTTGTAAAAATCTAGAACACCCCCAAACACATGCAATACAATACTGCTAACCCTAACGAGCCCTAAGTTAAGAATAGTGCCAAACGCTTTCTTTAACTAGGCCAAATCCCCCCTTTCCCACCATGGATTTTCTTCAAACCACTTGCAACCAAAATTACACATTCCCACGAGTGCTCTAAGACCCCAGAACCCAGTTGCAAAAATCTAGAACACCCCCAAACACATGCAATACTGCTGCTAACCCTAACGAGCCCTAAGGTAAAAAAAAGTGCCAAAACGCTTTTCAGCATGGATTTTCTCCAAACCGCTTTTATCCGGTATTAGACCTTCCCAGTAATGCCCTAAGACCCGCCAACCCACCCGCAAAAAAGCAGAACACCCCCAAACAGGCAAAAAGCAAAAATGGAAAATCTCATACTTAGAATATTTTCGGCCTTCTTAAAATTCTGTCCAAACGCGCTGTGCAGCTAGGTCTTAACTCCACGTTTCCACCATGGATTTCCTGAAAAACAAATGCAATCAAAATTAGACTGTGCCAGCAGTGCTCCCAGACCCCAAAATCCACCCCCAAACACCATGAACCCCCCAGACAGCCCCCCAGAAAACAGGCAAGTGAGCAAAAACGGAAAAAAAATGTCACCATGTATTTTGTCCAAACCACTTGATTCCGATATTAGACCTTCCCAGCAATGCCCCAAGACCCGCCAACCCACCCGCAAAAAAGTAGAAGACCCCCAAACAGGCAAAAAGCACAAATACAAAAACGGGCACTTAGAAATATTTTGGCCTCATTCCAAAATCACTCCGTGCGCACTCTGCAGCTAGGCCCTAACTCCCCTTTGGATGCAGCCATTCATTGACCATCCTGTTAAACTCCTCCAAAAGGTTAGGTGCAGTGTGAGATTTCTCCATGGCAAACATGCCTACTGTTGCATGTTTGCGAGTAGCTTGAAAAACTTCCTCCGTGTCAACATCTTTGTGTTTTAACTGTTTTTCGACCCCTGCAAAAGAGACCCAGTGTGCAGTGATGCACATGTAATCAAGGGCATGGTAACTGGTCCACATGTCTGTTGTCATGTGGGTAGTGTGAACAGCACTCTTCAGAATAGTTGCGCCAATCACCTCCAGCACATCTTGATGTAGTGCTGGAACAGCAACCCTTGCAAAATAGGACCGGCTAGGAACCTTCCATTTAGGGCAGACTGTTGCCACCAATACACGGAAACCCACCCCTTCCACGAAAGAGAAAGGGAGAAGGTCCAGCACTAGCATTTTAGCCAGCTTTGCGTTATACAGACGTACCATTGGGCGGTTGCGTTCAAATGGCGCATCCGACCAAAACATGCTGCTAATGGTGGGCTAGACCGTTTTACGTGATGATGATGATGATGATGCAGACTTCAAACCAGTTAGGCTCATTGATTTAGTTTTTTGCATTGGTGTCTGTCCCAGACTCTTAGTGTGCCTCATACATGTTGCAGGGGTAGAGGGTGTGGGCGCTACCACTGCAGTGCTGCTGCCAGGGGTACTGGGTGTACCAGAAAAAATGTCGGTCAGTTCTTGACTTCCCTCCTGCACAATCAGCCCCTCATCAGAGATGCAAGTTCTACTTTGGACTTCCTGGATCTTACTTAGGTGCTCATACCACTGGATAGGGTGGTGTTTTTTGAGATGACCTCCCTGGCCTCCGGTACCATAGTTGGTACCAAGCTTACCCCGACTAACTGATACTTTACAAATCGAACAAACGACCATGTTTTCTGCCTTTTTGCTAACAGTAAAGAAGTCCCAAACTGGGGACTGGAGATGTCTGCTGGTGGTGGAGGTGCTACTTTGACTTTCAATGCCAGATGAAGAGGAGGATGGGCGTGGCTGAATTTGTTTCTGTTGTTCACTTACAGCACCACTACTTGTGGTAATGGAGGTCGAGCTGGATGGAGGTCCCTGCCGGCCCTTCTGATGAGAAAATATGGAAGCTCTAGGTCGTTTTGGTGTTGTAGTTAACTGCGTTGGTGGTGGCACCAGTGCCACACCGCCCACATCCCGCTCAGCAGCCATTCGGGATAGGGTCAAAATGTGTGTCTGCTGCATGCCCGCTGTGGGCGGAGTGACGTCTGTGATGACTGGGTCATCGTCAGACTGTTCATCAGCAGCAGAAGACACCACTTCTTGTTCATCCTCATCAACCATAAGTCGAAGCCTTGCGGGAACATTCCTTTTAGGCTTAGCTACCTTTGTCGGCTCATGGCGTGCCTCACTGTCAGACTGCATTGCTGGGTTCCAATCATGATCAACGTCATCAGAATGAAGGGGGCTTGAAGAAGAACTTGTAGTAGTAGAAGTAGCACCCCTCCTTGACCTTTTTCTTGCTGGGGATCTGGAAGACAATGGATCATCCTCAGGAGGAGTGGCTTCCTCGGATGATACCTCCACTTGAATATCAATTTCCTGTTGTGCCCCTACTTCTGGAGGAACAAGCGTTGTAGGCAGTTGTGCCGCTCCATGAACCTCTAGTTGCACCTCTCCATGCACCTCTACTTGCACCTCTCCTTGTGCCTGTACTTGCGCCTCTCCTTGCCCATGTACTTGCGCCTCTCCTTGCCCATGTACTTGCGCCTCTCCTTGCCCATGTACTTGCGCCTCTCCTTGCCCATGTACTTGCGCATCTCCTTGCCCATGTACTTGCGCTTGTACTAGTTGCACTTGTGGTTGTCGTTGCGGCTGTGGTTGTTGAACACTCGTCAGCTGAGTTACACCCGGCGTTGATTGGATGCTACTTTCTTGTGATGAGCCAACATCACTGGTCGATGGTGATTGAACAACCAAAGTGGCTGCCTTTGCGGCACTCATGGGCTTGGGCCTAACTTGGCGTGGTGGCACTGAGCCCAATGAAGCGGAGGTGCTGCTTCCAGCTTGGTCCCCTGCGGACACCACTGCTGCTGCAGGCGCAGTTATTTTTTTCCCAAAAAAGGTGTCGGTGGGCACACCAGTCTCCTTGGTAGGTGGTGCCACTTGCTTCTTCTGCTCCTTCTTACTGGCAGTGGCACTGGAAACTTTCTTCGCTGAGGCGCTACGGCCACCTTTCTTTGGGCTTATCTTCTTCAGATGTCAGAACAGCAGGCCACAGTTGCACGAGTTGCAGAGTTGTCTTGTCTGTGGCCACACGTGACGTCGCGTGACGTTGTGCTGCACACACCGCTGCAGGACTTCTTCCTGGCACTGGTGGTTCTCTTGTACACCTAAAAGCAATGGAAGCCAATGGAACATCAGTTAAACACCCCAAAAAGTCAAAAAATACTCATAAATCACCACAATCCCACGCCATCCATGCCCTCAATGATGTTTAAATTCAAGACAGCCCACAGAAAGACTAGGCCCATGCACCACTGAGTACCCCTGGGCATAATGGTTGAAAGCAAGGCAAACTGGGTGCAGGCCTGAGCACACTGCCTGGCTTCAAAATGGCCCCTTGACCCCCACCACATGGCCAGGCCCTGCCTGGACCAGCCCTCAAAATGGCCCCCACCCACATGGCCAGGCCCCAACAGCACCCAAAAAGTCGAAAAACACACAAAAATCACCACAATCCCATGCCATCCATGCCCTCAATGATGTTCAAATTCAAGACGCCCCACAGAAAGACTAGGCCCATGCACACTGAGTACCCCTGGCCATAATGGATGAAAGCAAGGCACACTGGGTGCAGGCCTGAGCACACTGCCTGGCTTCAAAATGGCCACTTGACCCCCACCACATGGCTAGGCCCTGCCTGGACCAGCTCTCAAAATGGCCCCCACCCACATGGCCAGGCCCCAACAGCACCCAAAAAGTCGAAAAACACACAAAAATCACCACAATCCCATGCCATCCATGCCCTCAATGATGTTTAAATTGAAGACATCCCACAGAAAGACTAGGCCCATGCACCACTGAGTACCCCTGGGCATAATGGATGAAAGCAAGGCAAACTGGGTGCAGGCCTGAGCACACTGCCTGGCTTCAAAATGGCCCCTTGACCCCCACCACATGGCCAGGCCCTGCCTGGACCAGCCCTCAAAATGCCCCCCACCCACATGGCCAGGCCCCAACAGCACCCAAAAATTCGAAAAACACATATAAATCACCACAATCCAATGCCATCCATGCCCTCAATGATGTTTAAATTCAAGACACCCCACAGAAAGACTAGGCCCATGCACCACTCAGTACCCCTGGGCATAATGGTTGAAAGCAATGCAAACTGGGTGCAGGCCTGAGCACACTGCCTGGCTTCAAAATGGCCCATTGACCCCCACCACATGGCCAGGCCCTGCCTGGACCAGCCCTCAAAATGGCCCCCACCCACATGGCCAGGCCCCAACAGCACCCGAAAAGACACCCCACAGAAAGACTAGGCCCATGCACCACTCAGTACCCCTGGGCGTACTGGCTAGTGTGGCTTTATAGGCACCCCAAAATTAAAAAAAAATCCACATATAATAGCCAGCTAAAATTCCATGACATAAATGAGATTTAAGGTCAACCAAACTCACAGAAACAGTTGTATCATGCAGCCATGACTAACCCTGGGCCTACTGAATACGGTGGCAACCCACATTATATATTTTTTTTAAGTTGTGAAAAAGTTTTAAAATTGTAGTTGCAGCAACTGCAATGCCCCAAAGAAACAACACCAACTTACTTGTAAAATCTCAAATCTAAAAGTGATCCAAATTCCAAAGTCCAAAAAGTCCTCAAATACAAATATCCAGCAGCCAAAAAAAGTAATCCTTCTAGGTCCACAGTCAAATGAAAAGTGACCAGGACATGGACAAAGCACTGGGAGGAGCCTGCTGGACAGGAACAGGAAGTTGGAGACTCTGGGGCACTTCCTTCCTCCCACCCCAAAACCCCAAAAAATGGACTCCTGCACCAAAATGTGCAGCCAAATGTTATTCTGATCAAAATCATCATTTTCACAAGGTTTATGCTTCCTGCGGTGGATTTCTTGTGCAGAATTGCAATTTTTGCAAATTCGGGAACGCGAGCTGTTCAAATATCCCGCCGGAAGTCAGCTGCGCGCCGCATCTATGTGTTCCGATGATTCAGAAAAGGGGGTGGTGATGAACAGAGTGCCTGAATTAAGCAGACCACTCTTACCCAGTCCAAAGATCAGGGCTTGATCCATCACCGTTTTTTAGCTCACTGCACCATCCCAGTTCAGAACCTGGCTACATGCAAATTAGTCTGTCCCTGGCCCAGTGCATCATGGGAACAGGGCAGACCAAACTACCAAGCCAATTCTTTACTGGAAAGGAAACAAGCTTCCGGGGACCGCAGAAACCGGTCCCCGGAAGCTTGTCTCCTTTCTGGTGAAGATCTTGATCTGATCTTTGGACTGGGTAAGAGTGGTCTGCCTAATTCAGACACTCTGTTCATCACCACCCCCTTTTCTGAAGCATCTACGTGTTCGGCATTGTTTACTCCCCCAATGCGTGATCGCGGGCATTTATGACGTACTCGAATTGTCAAACTCTCGCTGTGCAAGATGGCAAGCCGTGATAACGTAATTGCCTTCGAAAAACTCTTGCGCGATCACGCAGCAAGATCGAAAATGGCGCAGCACACTCAAAACCGGGAGAAAAACAACTCGGCGGACTCAGAGTCAACGCCGCGCGCGCGATATTGTATTTTTCAAGAGCGACCAAGCAAAATAATTCGTAGCTTGCGAATTTGCGGATTATTGGGCAAATTCGTGCAATTCGCGGATCGCAAAATTGTCAAAAATCCGCAAATTCGCCCGGGAAACGGATTTTACGCCCACGCTTAATCAATATCGTTATCAACAATTAAGCATTTGGTTTAGCGGTTTGGTTTAAGTAAGTCCGGATGCTCACGGAGATAACTTGTCAGAGGTTCCCAAATGTCCGATGGCTTAGAGGTAGTTGGTAGTTCTTCTGCATACAACAAAAAATTATCTCTACAATAGACAGCATCTAGAATCCAGCTAGTAATGGTAGGGGACATCTTGCTGTCCCAGTGCATCGCAACTCTGCGTTTTGCAAGCAATAACATTATGGCTATCAACTTCTTTTTCATTGATCTCGCTGGTATGTCAAGGCCCAATAAACAGAGCTTGGGCGTGCATGACAATGTACCCGACACAAGCATCCCCAAATGGTAAGTCATATCCTCCCAGAATTTCTGTACCTTATTACAACTCCATGCAAGGTGTATAAAGTCTGCCTGGTCAGTTCCGCATCTTTTACAGTGTGCGTTATCACGTAGCTCATATTTACACAATTTTGTTGGGGTGTGATATGTTTGATGTAGGCATTTGAAATGGATGATGCGGAGATTACCGTTAGGTGTGAGCAACGTAATAAGTGTGCAACAGCAGACCCAGTCTTTGTCCGTCAATGGGTTGTCTAATAATTTATTCCAATTGTCGCGCGCTTTGTAGATGTCAGTTCCTATCGCTGTTTGTACCATTTTATACAGTTGTGAAACCATGTCGGAGTGTGTGGTTGCGGCTATTAATATCTGTAGTGGTTGAAGGCTAGGGGGTTCCATGGGAAAGGAGGGGTACAATTGCCTGACAGCCGCTCTTAGCCTATGATAAATACATCTAAATAGCAGCGATTGGTTTCTTACATATGATAGGTCTTCAGAAGTAATAAAGCTTCCGTTAGGATATAGATCGCCCATCTGTTGTCTACCCACCTGTTCTAGCAACATCATACTATTTTGTTCTTGTGTGACAGATATAGCAGGGAGTTTGCTTGGGGCAGGTTCGGAGGAGTTTTGTTCGCTAATTGACTAATGCACTGCCATGCTTGCAATGTTGTACGTATCGTGTTCATTTCCTGCGTTGTGAGGTGGGGTCACGTGTGAGGAAGTATATGGGGTAGCGGTATCGGATCCGCATCACTATCTTCCACTGCAAGGTGTGGTAGGTATTGAACTGGGTGATACCAGTAATAGGCATATTGTGCCTTGGCGCATAAATAATACAAATAGATATTAGGGACTGTGAAGCCGCCTGCAGCGTACTGGAGTGTCATGGTTTTTAGAGCGATTCGAGCCTGCTTACCAGCCCATATTAATTTGACGAAGGCTGTTCGTATTCTATTAAAGATTGGGGCGGGTGGAGGTATTGGTATATTAATAAATAAATATAGCAGCTTGGGTAATAGCACCATTTTGATTAACGATATTCGATTTGCTAATGAAAGAGGAAGCGTGATCCACCTGTTTATTTGCGCCTCCATATAATCCACCACAACCCTGTAATTGGATCAGAGTACTAATTCCGCCTCTCGATGTATCCAGATTCCGAGATATTTGATTGGATTCTCCTGCCATATGAAGGGGAATTCCAGTTTTGGTGCTTTTGTATTTACTATTAATGGTATTACTGCTGATTTGTCCTAGTTAATTTGCAATCCCGAGTGTCGCCCGAATTGTATATATTCTCGCAGCAGTGGTGACAGATTATCTTCTGGGTTTCATAGGTATAACACCATATCATCCACATATAGTGATATGCTAATTGGCCTGATTTAAACCGTAGTGCTGGGTGTGTATAGTTCTGTCGTATTTTGCAAGCTAATGGCTCCAATGCTGTAGAGAAAAGCAGTGGGGATAATGGACAGCCCTGTCTGGTGCCACGTTGTATGGATATTGTGCCTGATATGTGCCTGTTTACGTTGACGCGGGCAGTGGGCTTAGTGCAGAGGAGGGCAATCCAGTTAATAAGCATTGGTGGTAAGCCTATTCTTTTTAAGATCGCAAACATATAGGGTCACTCAACTGAATCAAAAGCCTTAGCTGCGTCCAGTAGGACCGCTACTGCTTGTAAATCTGGATTCAATTGATGTAGTAAAGCAAATATGGTGCGCAAGTTATGTGTGATTAATCTTTCCGGTTCAAATCCTGATTGATCATCTAGGACTATAGTGGATATAAGTGGTTGCAACCTTGTAGCAATTATTTTTGTCAATATCTTGACGCCGGTATTTATAAGCGAAAGAGGTCTGTAGGATTCAGCTTTGTCCGGGTTTTTGTCTGGCTTCAACAGAGCTACTATAAGCACCTCCTATTCTCTTGATTGAACACCTTTTTGGTGTCTAAGCTCACTAGCACTGCGGGGATTTGTTTTTGGAGGCTTTTTCTATAAGATGAATCACTCTACGGACATTGTCGTGTGTTTGCTTATTTTTAATAAAGCCTGATTGATCCGGATGAATAAGATCCGGCATCATATTCTCCAGTCTGGCGGCCAATATCTTAGAATATAGTTTGGCGTTGAGGTTCAACAATGCTATGGGGAAATAGGAACAGCAGTGTTGGGGATCTTTCCCTGCTTTGTGCATCACCGTAATATGGGCCTTGCTCATGGACTGAGTTGTCTGTTTAGTGCTCGCTTTATGGTTAAAAAGAGAAGTCAACTGTTGGATTAATTCTGCACTAAATGTTTTGTAGAATTTAGCGGTTAGACTGTCTGGTTCCGGTGCCTTATTTATTTTCAGACCCCCTAAAGTCTGTCATCATTCATCCTCAGTTTTGGGTTCGTTTAAGCATTTTTTTTCGTTGTAGTTACTTGTGGGAGTTCTACTGTATCAAGATATTTCGATTGTGCTTGCGGGTTAGATGGGTCAGCAGTGTATAAAGACTTATAGAAGTCTCTAAAGATTTTCGCCTTTCCTACTTGTGTCTGTACCTCTCTGGCATCCTATATGGTCCCAATATAATCCTTTTCTCTTTTCACCCGAAGTTGTCGTGCTAGGTGTGCCCTCACTTTATTTCCCTGTGCATATAAAAATCTGTCTGTGTCGCAAAAGGTTCAGTTCCGCCCTATTAGAGTAGATTGCGTGTAGTTTCCCCTTCAAAGCTGTCACTTGTCTTTAAATACTGAGGGAGGGATTATTCTTATGTGTTCATTCTAGTGCTTTAGGTTCCCCCTCCAGTTTTAACCTTTCCGCAGTCCTTTCTTTATTTAGGGCTGCCATGAGGTACACGCATTGGCCTCTTATCACTGGTTTAAACGCGTCCCAGTTATTTGCTGGTGTTGTGTCTAGGGGGTCGTTTATGTGGAAGAAAACCCTAATTGCAGTGCGCAAAGCATCTTGCATTGTAGTGTCTCTAGTTATGGCATTGGGAAAAAACATCTCTTAAATTTCGGGTGAGATATTTCCAGATATTCTGGCGTTTGGCTGGGGCATTCATCCCTTTTACATTTCACGATACTGTGGTGATTACAATTTTTTCTGTGTAGGCCTGAACCCTCGTTCTGGTCCATCCCCCGCCTCCTGTCCATCCATCCTCTCTCCCACTCCCCTGCCCTTTTGTGGTTGTACCCTCCTTTTTGTTCGTACCCCCGCCTCCTGTGTGTAAAGCCTCTTTGTGTATCACACCTGTTACCCTTGTCACCCAGGTCCCTGCTAGTAACATATAAAGGAAAAGAGAGAAAGATAGAAAATGACAATAGAGGATAGGAAACATATTTCAGCTCCATTGATATTGGGGCAACTGGCCCCTGAATTTGACAACTATTGTGACTTAGAACACAAATTCCAGACGAATCGGACCATTATCCGCCACTGTAGTCTATCTTATGTAATGTTTGGTGATATGGGATCATGTCTTTGCAGAAGAGTTCGATGGCACTGGTTTTGGAAAATTTGTCGAAGGATCATCCTCAAGCATTTCAAGGCCGCCTTTAACCTATCTCCTATTAGAATTTACTTTTAATCTTCGATGGAGATAACAAGCTGTGATGGCACTCCCATCTCTTGGAATCATCATGCGAGTCCAGCAGATTTCAATTTTTTATAGTGTGAGGGGTCTCAGATCTCTTGTACTTCAGAGGTTCCCTGCTTCTTCTGTCCTCTCGGTGGGTGACGACTTTGCCATTGTTTTCTGGTCCTGCTCCAGATGAGTATTCTTCGTGGGGTTCACTGTAATTTCACTCATGATAGGTCTCTGGCATGGGAAGGCCCAGCAGGGAGAAGGCTTCTTTAACCTCAGTGGTATGATGCTCCTTGTTGCAATATTCAAACACAAGGCAGAAGGGGTAGGCCCACCGACACCTAATATTGTCTTTCCTGAGCTGCTCCGTGACAGGGCCTGAGAAGTTGTCGGCGTGCTAGTGTAGCAGGAGCTATATCTTGGTAGAGATCGCATGAGAATCCCTGAAAATGCACTAAGTCCATTTTCCTGGCCGCTTGCAATTGTATTTCATAAGCATTGTTTGCAATTGAGTTTGAAGTTCCCTCGTGGTCCGTGCTAGGTGTTCTGTCTGTCGTTCCAGTGTGTCTGTTTTGGATTCTAGGTCTATCACCCTGCTGCCCACTGAATCTACATCTTGCTGCAGGGTAAAAAATCTACTGCTGAGATCAGATCTTAATGACTCTAATGACTGAGTCATGTCGGCCTTTAGTTCCTCTTGGAGTTCCTGCTTAAACTCTCTTAGTGTAGTGAGCAAGTCCTCTTTAGCTATGGCCATGGTGGGCTCCCCTCCTGTGGGTGTCGAGGGCTCTTTGGTGGATGTGGTATTAAAATATGAGGAGACTCTATTGTTTTCCTGTTTTTTGGGAGGCATAAGGGACCCCCTCAGCGTCTTCTGGGATAATTTCGCTGATTCTCTTATCCTTATCCTTTTGCGATGTCGGGAACTCCTCCCCTCTTTTCTCGTCACTTGGTGCTGAGAAGTGTTCTTTGTCTGGAGAGGTCTGGCAAATCAGTCTCTCAGTGTCCCCAGAGCCCAATTGGGGGTCGCACTCCTGCTAAGCTTGTCTCCTCTTTATAACCCTACTTGTCAATATTTGTATCTTCTTGGTGCTTCCTTTTGCGTGGCGTGTCTAAAGGGACCTGAAATGATTTTAAGAGGGAGTGCTCCACGTCTGCTCTGATCCTAAGGCTCAGTAGGCCCAGCTGGGCGTCCCTCTTGTGTTTTTAATGAATATCCGGGGGTTATTCAATTTCAGGTGCTAGATTCTACCCTAACTAGGCCATTTTTATTGTATTTTGCTTTACTCCACGCTTTCTACAATCTTCCCAGTGTTGGGCTTATATGCCTCTTGACTATATCAGGTAGCGCTGCTGACCTTGCGAGAGAGCAGTTTGTGGGTGCAGGTTTATTGCTCCTTCTCCTCCTTACTTCAGATGTAGCCCGTGTGCTGAACATGCCCAGAATTGTCCCAATCGGGTCCCATCTTGGAGTCAGGCAAATGGCTCCTCCGCGTCGGAGCTCCGTGTTTTGGGCCCCGCTGGATTCCCTTCGCACTGATCAGGTATCCTCTGCCCGTTTCAGCGCGCAATGACCCAGAATCGCCTCCGTGGAATTTTTTGTGCCCTCTGCAACGCTTTCCAGGCGGGCGCCGCATGATGTGTCTCTGGCGCGCCACCAGCAGCTCGCACTCACCTCCTACCCGGAGGGCCCGCACTCTTGTCCTGCAATAATTGTGTGGGGGGAATGCTCCGGTACCACACCCGGTGCAGTGCGCTCCTGTCTCTAACGATGTAGTATCAGACTCCGCGGTCACAGGCTTTGTCACGGACCGATGGCAGGCCACGCCTGCCCCAGTACAATCAGTTCAAATCTGGACTCCTTTTGCCGAATCTCATAGTTTTAAGCAGCTCTCATCAAGCGCTAGACATTCACAGACATTATTTCTTCATTTTCGGTGTGCGGTGCTGACTTGCTCCCGTCCTGGCGGTACTACAGTGGCGGAGCCGTCGTGGATTACTTCCACACGGCCATCTTGGCTGGCCACGCCCCTGGGTACATCTTATTTAACTCTCCATCTCCCCTCTTTAAATAAAACTACTCACAGAAACGAATGCTTCGAGATCGGTTTATGTTTAGAGTTGAAACATAATCCTTTTCTAAAATGTGTTTTATGTATCATAATAAAGATACTCAATTTGGCTGAATTGAATTAAAGAAAGGCAATTACTGGGCTATCTTATTCAATTTGTGTGGCAAGTAACTTGTGACAAATGTGCTCTGTCCCATCATCATTTGCTCCTCCTTAAATCAAAACAGAATAAACGTGTGATAATAGAGATTGTTTTTGTAATGAGTTCCATGTGAACCACTTGTTGTAAGTTAATGCTAAGCCAGTACGAGCATTGACTAAGCAAGTTAAATTTGAGGTAGTAAGTTATGAACATAAGCAGCAATGACTTTATTAAGAAAGCTTTTCCCAGTTCCTGCTTGTCTGTTCATATATTGTAGTGTAGGTACCATATTCACTTATCCCATTTCCATGTTAAAGTCCATGATCTACTGACTGTTATATGTCTTTATATATGTGTTGCTGCTCCTTATTTAATTGAGATACTCATTAATGTAAACTATCCACATTCTTTTTAACTTCATCCATTGCATTTTGAACCTTGTCCATGGCAACCACAGCTTCAGTATCAATAATTGGTTCTCTAAGAGGGTCACCAGTCCTGTAAGCGGAAGTATTGCTAGTAGATGCAGTATTGCATTGAATTTGTACATTAATATTGTTCTCAACTTCAATTTCTTGATTGGGAATTTGTAAGTGCATCTCAAATAGAGGCAATATAATGTTATTTTTATATAAATTAAGTACATATTCATGGCATTGAAAGGGGCCAATAATTTCTTCTTCTTTGTCCTATACTTTAAATAGTTAAAGAAGTGCTAAATAATAGAATTCTTTTTTGAATTGAGCAACTTCGTAGAGAGATAGGTTTTCTAACAATGGACCTCTGTTTGGGTAATATGTGTCCAACATACTAGATTTCAAAAGGTCCTTGTTAGTGGTACCAAAATGTGCAAGTTATTCAATATCAGGCAAGCTTTGCAGAACGCTTTGTCGTGATAATGACAAACCTAAAAAAAAGCCATATGATTGCCCTTGATTTAAGCTTGAGGAATTTAATCAGTCAAATGCTTCATAGCTACTGACCTCATGATGAGATTGCATTTGGAGGCTAAATCGATATAATCTTTCAATTAAGGATTGCTCAGCAGGTATTTCTTTCCATATCTATCTTTCCTGCCTTTGTAATGTACTAAGTATCATAACATGTAATGGCTGTAGAGTTATCTGCATCAAATTGTATATCAATGTTAGAATCCTACTTATGTAGAATTAAAGAGTTGTTGTCATTGATGTGTTGTGATGCCTGTGGTCTTCAAAGATTGTAAGTATTTTTAGGTGATTTGCCAGTAACCCATGACATTTAATGGTTTACTCTTTCTTTCTGTAGAATTGGTCTTGGAAATCCAAATCAACATGTTGTGTAAGATTCACCTGTGTTCCAGTATTTTCCTAAGCAGTTATTGAAAAATAAAAACATGATCAAATAGTTTTTTGTTTTGGTGTTTTTTTGAGATCTTATAAGTGACATAACATTCAATAAAATGTAGAACTGATTCATTACAGCCATATCCAAACCTAAGTGTATCTTTGATCCAGAGAAGCATATGAATGTGATGTGTGTTGCTCCTCTTGCTTAATATACTTTTCGCCAAAAGTAATCAAGGACTTCTCCAATGGTATTTTTCCTTTTGTTGGTTAAGCAGGGAAGCATAGTTTTAAATTTGTGGCTAAAATATCTGCAACAATTGGCATGATTGAAAGAACATAATTATGCAGGTGTTTTGCTTTTAATGTCTGCAATATTAACATTTGCTTCCAGGAGAAATTCAAACAAATCATCGCATCAGTAGGTGGCCTTAAATGTCTGAGCATACATGCCAATTCTCTGTGTCTCAGAAACCAATATTAATTTGTCCCTCGTTGACATGCCGTAATGTTGATCAGTTTATATTCCAGATCTCCATCTCTGCTGCGTGCCTTTCAAAAAAATCCTGTACTGTGTTATTAGTAAAGCCTTTTTGCAGAACATGTGCAACACCATAACAAGGTACTGTAAGTTCACTTTCATACAGTAGTGTGAAAATATAAGGACTCATTTTCCGAGAGTGTGGATCCTCTAAATATAATCTTGTAGCTCAGTACCCACATGCTGAAATTTGGAGTGTACGATAATCATAGTGTGTACCTTTTCCAGTCGGGATTAATTCTGGATAACATCTTGCTGCTAGTGTTTCTTCCCCAACAATTAATGGACTCTCCTTTAGCTTCCTTCATCTGATAAAGTTTTAAAGCTTCACCCTGCATGTCTCTGAATGTAGTGGGTGTATACTATAATGTTTATTTATTTGTTGAAATTGTCCAAATGATAAGTACGTCCAAAATATAAGCATGCAGATGCAATGTAGTTTGCAATGCCAAAGGTTTTATTGTGTTTGACGTTTTTCTAAAGGTGGTGTAGTGCTTTCTGAACTTTGTCAATGCTAATTAATTCTTGCCAACCTTTTTCGTATTTATTAGGTACACCATTAATTAAAACCACTAAGGGTTCCTCAATTTTGCATTCTAGTCCTAGAGTGGTTAAGGTTTTCTTGAAATCCAATGGTAGAAAAACAGCTGCTTCTTTCAGTGTGTGTACTAATGCATGTGGCTGAAATATTAACACATTTGGGCTGAATTCTTTCTATGGCTTGAAAAGCAAGGACTGTATGAATTAAAATGCTTTCATATAAATTGAGTTGCTGTAGTTCCAAAATAATTACAGATTACATGGTATTCAATAATATTGATCTTTGCTCTGCAAATAGGAAAAGTGTTAGATTTGTCCATTACATTTCATCCTAACTTTTGTTTTTTCCAACAAGATCAATCATTTTTACTTTAAAAAAAATAAAATATTTTTATTGGAAGTTCTGACAATTCTACACAGTAGTGATCACAGCTATGTTGTTCCCTTGGGTTACATTACAGTGAGGGAATTCATTTAACACAGTATCCAATAACACATAGTGGAACAATCCACACAGTACATCAATATCGTTCTCAACAATTAAGCATTTGGTTTAGCGGTTTGGTTTAAGTAAGTCCGGATGCTCACGCAGATAACTTGTCAGAGGTTCCCAAATGTCCGATGGCTTAGAGGTAATTGGTAGTTCTCCTGCATACAACAAAAAATTATCTCTACAATAGACAGCATCTAGAATCCAGCTCGTAATGGTAGGAGACACCTTGCTGTCGTAGTGCATCGCAAAACTGCGTTTTGCAAGCAATAACATTATGGCTATCAACTTTTTCATTGATCTCGCTGGTATGTCACGGCCCAATAAACAAAGCTGGGGCGTATATGACAATGTACCCAACACAAGCATTCCCAAATGGTAAGTCACATCCTCCCAGAATATCTGTACCTTATTACAACTCCATGCAAGGTGTATAAAGTCTGCCTGGTCAGTTCCGCATCTTTTACAGTGTGTGTTATCACATAGCTCATATTTACACAACTTTTCTGGGGTGTGATATGTTTGATGTAGGCATTTGAAATGGATGATGCGGAGATTACCGTTAGGTGTGAGCAACGTAATAAGTGTGCAACAGGAGACCCAGTCTTAGTCCGTCAATGGGTTGTCTAATAATTTATTCCAATTGTCGCGCGTTTTATAGGTGTCAGTTCCTATCTCCGTCTGTATCATTTTATACAGTCGTGAAACCATGTTGGAGTGTGTGGTTGCGGCTATTAATATCTGTAGTGAAAAAGCAATAGATAGAATGTTGTATGCTTGCGCTCTATTATCAATAGTAATCCATGAAACTTATTAGGGCTGCTACTAGGGATAGGGATGACGTCTATCTAACCGTCACCAAATAATGCAGAAAACCACATCAACAAGGATAAACACAGTATATCCCGAGCAAAATTGAACATTATATAGGTCATCAATCAAAATAAAGCATCATATTCCAAGATAAGTGTCAATCTTCTTCTTTAATATTCACAACAGCTACCTTATGATTGCTAGCCAACACGTGTTTCGCCAATTAGCAGTTTATGCATTTAGACTTCATCAGGGCAGCACATATATTTACGAAGCTGGTGACCCCACTACCAATTCCAAGTGGCGTAATGAAGAAATAAATTCAAAGTTCAGAATAGATTCAACGAAGAAGTAACACTCAATTTATAGAATTATCGATACCCTGGTCAGGGCAAAGTCCGGTCACAAGATGCCGTACTCGTGCTGCCACCGGTACTTGAAATAAGAAATCTACTCGATTTTGTGACCGGACTTGCTGCCACCGGTACTTGAAATAAGAAATCTACTCGATTTTGTGACCGGACTTTGCCCTGACGAGGGTATCGATAATTCTATAATTCTATAAATTGAGTGTTACTTCTTCGTAATCTTGGAATATGATGCTTTATTTTGATTGATGACCTATACAATGTTCAATTTTTCTCGGGATATACTGTGTTTATCCTAATACCTGTAGTGGTTGAAGGCTAGGGGATTCCATGGGAAAGGAGGGGTACAATTGCCTGACAGCCACTCTTAGCCTATGATAAATACATCTAAATAGCAGCGATTGGTTTCTTACATATGATAGGTCTTCAGGGGTAATAAAGGTTCCATTAGGATATAGATCGCCCATCTGTTGTTTACCCACCTGTTCTAGCAACATCGTACTATTTTGTTCTTGTGTGACAGATATAGCAGGGTGGTTTGCTAGGGGCAGGTTTCGGAGGAGTATTTTTCGCTAATTGACTAATGCACTGCTATGCTTGCGATGTTGTACGTATCGTGTTGATTTCCTGCGTTGTGAGGTGGGGTCACGTGTGAGGAAATATATGGGTTAGTGGTATCGAATCCGCATCACCATCTTCCACTGCAAGGTGTGGTAGGTATTGAACTGGGTGATACCAATAATAGGCATATTGTGCGTGGGCCCATAAATAATACAAATAGATATTAGGGACTGGGAAGCCACCTGCAGCGTACTGGAGTGTCATGGTTTTTAGAGTGATTTGAGCCTGCTTACCAGCCCATAGTAATTTGACGAAGGCTGTTCGTATTCTATTAAAGTTGAGGCGGGTGGAGGTATTGGTATATTAATAAATAAATGTAGCAGCTTGGGTAATAGCACCATTTTGATTAATGATATTCGATCTGCAAATGAAAGAGGAAGAGTGATCGACCTGTTTATTTGCGCCTCCGTACGATTCACCACAACCCCGTAGTTGAATCAGAGTACTAATTCCGCCTCTCGATGTATCCAGATTCCGAGATATTTGATTGGATTCTCCTGCCTTTTGAGGGGGAATTCCAGATTTGGTGTTTTTGTATTTACTGTTAATGGTATTACTACTGATTTGTCCCAGTAAATTTGCAATCCCGAGTGTCGCCCGAATTTTATATATTCTCGCAGCAGTGGTGACAGATTATCTTCTGGGTTTCGTAGGTATAACACCATATCATCCGCATACAGTGATATGCTAATTGGCCTGAATTAAACTGTAGTGCTGGGTGTGCATAATTCTGTCGTATTTTGCAAGCTAATGGCTCCAATGTTGTAGAGAAAAGCAGTGGGGATAGTGGGCAGCCCTGTCTGGTGCCACGTTGTATGGATATTGCGCCTGATATGTGCCTGTTTACGTTGACGCGGGCAGTGGGCTTAGTGTAGAGGAGGGCAATCCAGTTAATAAGCATTGGTGTAAGCCTATTCTTTTTTAAGAACGCAAACATATAGGGCCACTCGACTGAATCAAAAGCCTTAGGTGCGTCCAGTAGGACCGCTACTGCTTGTTAATCTGGATTCAATTGATGTAGTAAGGCAAATATGGTGCCCAGGTTATGTGTGGTTGAACTTTCCGGGATAAATCCTGATTGATCAGGTAGGACTATAGTGGACATAAGTGGTTGCAACCTTGTAGCAATTATTTTTGCCAATATCCTGACGTTGGTATTTATAAGCGAAAGAGGTCTGTAGTATTCAGCTTTGTCCGGGTTTTTGTCTGGCTTCAACAGAGCTACTATAAGCACCTCTCGTAGTGTTGGTGGGAGAATTGTATTATGATAAGCCTCATCGTACATTTCAAGCATGTGTGGGACCAATAGATCCGAATATGTTTTAGAAAATTCTGCAGTTTAGCCATCAGGTCCAGGGAATTTGCCATTGGGTAATGATTTTATAGCTAGCTGTACGTCCTCCTCTGTTATAGGTTGGGCTAGGTATTCGCAGTGTAAATCTGACAACCAAACCAGCGCAATGTCTTCGATATATTGTAGTATTTCAGACTCTGGCACTGTATGTGTGCTTTAAAAGTCTCTATAGGTGTCCACAAAGGTTGACAATATACCTTGGGTGTCAGAGTGTGTCTGTCCCCTACCGTCCACCACTCGTGTAATAGTGTGCTGCTTATGTTCAATACGTATTTTGTGTACCAGTATTCGGCTTGGTTTACCACTTTCACCCAGACTACGCACCGTATAGAGGCGGTTAATGTATTTTATTTTATCTTCTGCAAGTTCATTGTATCTGCTGATCTCATCTCATAAGTTGCCTAGTCTGAGTACATTGTGGGTGATCTCATAATCTGCCTCCAATATCTTTATTCTATCCCCGCAATTCTTCAATTGGGTTCTTATATCCTTTAATATCCCAGCATTTGTGCTAATGCAGATGCCTCGCAGCGTCGCCTTGAATGCCTCCCATAGCACCCCGGCGCTATCCACTGAATGGCTATTATTTACATAGTAGTCTTCTATTGCCTGATGTATTGCCTCTCTGTAAATAGGATATAGCAGTGCTGCCGCATTGAAACACCATATAAATGGTGGAGGTGTGTATGTTGGAATCAGTAGTGCTAAGAGGGCCGGTTTATGATCCAAGAGGGTCTTGGGGAGATGTTTGACGTCCTTCGTCCATGTAGAAGCATGCTCGATGAGAAGCCAGTAGTCCAGTCTGGACCAGCTGTTATGAACTGTTGATGAGTGTGTGCTCTCTAATGTGGTGGGATGATGCATACAACAATATCGCGCAAGTTGAACTCCGTCATGCCATTCGTTAGGACTGAAACTGAGCGTTTGTGGTATTCTGTGGTGTTTTGAGATCTGTCTTTCCCAATATCCAATGTAATGTTTAAGTCACCCCCCATATCAGCTCCAGTGGCGGTAAGGTCCGTATGGTAGGTAAGAGTCTCTGAAAAAAGTCAGGGTCGTCCATATTAGGACCATAAACGTTAATGATTCTGACTTTGGTGCCCCGTAGTGTGCTCGTAATAATGACAAACCGTCCCTGTGGGTCAGTAAGTGTTTGATCAAATAGAAATTGGACGCCCCTGCCTATATGAGTTGACTCACCCCGTGCATATGAGGAGTGAGTTGCTGATGCCGTGAGCTCTGCCCATCTGAAGCCCAACCTTTCAGCCTTACGTGCTAGCAAATGTGTTTCTTGGAGTAGGGCTATATCAACATGTTGTCTATCAAGGTATGCCATGACTTGTCTGATCTTCTTGGGACTGTTCAGGCCTCTAACATTCCAGGTGTGAGTTCAGACGCACTATGTGATACTTGTATCCACAATTATGTATAATCGGTCTGGTGCAGCATAGTTTTGAGATGTTTTTGCTCCACTCGTGTACCTTTTACAGAACAGTGGTGCACACTCACATGTATAGATATCAGTACTCAACAAGCATTTACTCTTCAATGTTTCAAAAACCCTGTCTCTCCCACCCCCCATCCACTTCGCCAACCCAACTATGGCAAAGACAATTCCCATTAACCAGTAACAAACTTAAAGATCCCTCCCGAAACCCTACCCTTTGATTAATAACCACTGAACAAGTGCAATAGTTGTAGTGTACACAGGGAGGCGATAACTACCAGCTAACAACGCCAGCAATTACATAGCTGAGGGACCGATCCAACATAACATACTTATATTTAAACAGAATAGGTACGTGTCACATCTTACTCATGACATTCCAGTTACCTGCATCTTTTTTTTTTTGATAATCAATTTTATTGAGTTTATACCAACAAAGAAGTTCATTGGTTGCAGATCAATATACATCAGGAAAGGCATGACAGCACACACAGGTGACATGGAGAAAAGCTGTCCCTCAGGGTAGGGCATGACAGGTCATACATTTGGGATAAGTGTACATGGAGATAGATGAAGTAAAACTAAAGTAAAGATAAAGGATATAGGCAGCGCATCAGGGGGGAAGCATGTTAAACCATTTACCCCACACCTTACTAAATAAGTCGGGGCACCCCGAGCTTCGAACATGGCTTCCTCTTGAATCCCGCACCAATCCACTCCATTCCTTCAACCATTTATCGTAGGCGCCTAAGCCTGGGACCAATGTGTCGCTATGTCTCTTTTAGCCACCGCCACAGCTGTCCCCAGTAGCCGCTTGTCCGCCTTTGACCCATCCAGGCCGTCAAACAATCTGAGCAACATGGGGGACCTCCCAGCCCAGGGCGAGCGTGAGCTCCAGCTCCACCCCCCTCCAAAACGGCACCAAAGCCGGACAGCACCATACCATGTGATAGAAATTGGCTGAGGCTGCCGCACATCGTGTGGATGCCAGAGAGGGTTTCAGCCAGGCCTGGAATAACCGTGTCGGGGCGAGATATGCCGTTTATAGGTAATACGGTTGGACCCGGCGCAGCTTGGAGGATCTGGTCAGGGTTTTAGGCACCATAAGGGCGTCCAGAGAAGCGGGACCATTGTTCACTAAGGATCAGTAGATGCCGGACACTCCTCCCCTCCCTAGATTTCCCATCATCACTTGAGCTTCTAACGGGCTGAACTCTGGGAGGAACACAGGAGGCGAGACATGTGTATGAAGGGCGTGTCTGAGTTGCAGGTATTTATAATGTTGGGAGTGTGGAGGGGCGTGGCACTGCTGAAGGTCCACAAAGGAGCGAATATGGTCTCCCACCCAAACATCACCGAGCACTGAAACTTCGATGAGACCCCATCGCCGGAACCCCTGAAAGGACGAGACCTCCTGCATCCAGAACCCGTGCCCAAGTGGGGTCTGCCGCGTGAGTTTCCGGTCCCACGGCACGTGGCAGAGGGCTGTGCGCCAGGCCAGAAACACCGTCCTGGTGACCGAGGGCAGGGCCTGTGGGGTTGGGCTACCGTATAGGAAGGCCTGGATCTGTGTAAAGTCCGACGCATTGAGTTCTACGCGGTATGCAGGGTCGGACCAGCCACCCCCATACCAGTCATGGACAATGGTGAGCTTCGTGGCCAGGTAGTAGAGGTGGAGATTGGTAACCCCCATACCTCTATCAAAGGGGGGAATACGACAGTGTGCCAGGGATAAGCGTGGGCTCCCCCACACCCCAGAGAAACCGGGTGAGGACACTGTCGAGCTCGTGGAACCAACTACCCGGGAGGTGGATAGTGATGTTTTGCATTATGTAAAGAAAACGGGGGAGGACCATCATTTTGAAAAGCGCACTCCTGCCCAAGAGGTTAAGGGGGAGAACCTGCCACCTCTTGAGATCCGCCTTCATCCGGAAGGACCAGAGGCGTGATGTTCAAGGCCCATTCGAGTTCTGGTAGAAGAGCTACCCACAGGCCAAGATATTTGACTGAGTGTCTCCTAAGGGAGATATCCGACTGCCAGTCATAGCAGTCTCTGGAGGGATGCAGGGGGACCAAGGTTGACTTCGCCGGATTGAGACGGAGTCCGGAGACCCGCTCAAACGCGACAAGAGCCACAAGGCACCTGGGGCCAGAACTATCAGGGTCTGCCAAATAAAGCAGAGCATCATCCGCATATAGGGCTATCTTGTCTACTTGGCTCGAGTCCCAGGCCCAGCCTCGAATAAGTGGGTCCTGCCGGATGAGGACTGCCAGGGGCTCCATCACCAGCGCAAATAAGAGGGGCAACAGTGGACACCCCTGGCGCGTACCCCTTCAAATCGGGAAGTCCCCGGATCGCACTCCATTGATGAGTACACGGGCTCTGGGATTGGTGTATAACATTCTGATCAGATGGCGAAACGCGGGACCGAAACCCATCCTGTCAAGCACATCCTGCAGATACTCCCAGTTCACCGTATCGAAGGCCTTCTCAAAGTCTAAGAAAAGCAGTGCCAAGTACGGGGTGAGGCGACCGCGTTGAGCCAGAGCCAAGTGGAGACGACGAATACAGTGATGAGTGCCCCTGGTCGGCATGAACCCGTATTGGTCGGGGTGGACAAGGTCTTGCAGGAGGGGTCGGAATCTCTGAGCCAAGACAGAGGCAAAGATCTTGATCTCTGTATTGATCAGTGAGATCGGGCGGTAGTCCGCACAGTTCAGGGAGGGCAGCTGCGTCTTTGAAATGACCACTATCGTGGCAACATCCGATTCGGGCGGGAATGTCCCTGTCTCAGCCACATGGCGGAAGAGATCCACCAAGTGAGGGGCCAAAACATCCCGAAAGGTTGCGTAGCACTCTTGAGGGTACCCGTCTGGACCAGGCCTTTTCCCGGGTTGTAAGAGAGAGATAGCATCCTGGATTTCCTCTAGGGTGAAAGGACGGTCCAGAGCTTTCGCAGTCTCCGGAGAAAGACACGGGAGTCGGGTACCTGTCTCGTCCAGCAAGTCAGTCAGGGAAGCGCCCGGGGGACGGGCGGTGTAAAGGGTCGCGTAATAAGCAGCAAAGGTCTGTGCAATAGCTGAAGATGTCACCTGGAGGGCCCCAGTGTTTGAGGAATAATACGGGTGATTTTGGGATAAGACACAAGGTTATGGAGGAGCTTACCATTCTTATCCCCCCACCCATAAGTGCGGGCAACCGACGAATGCCAAAGTGCCTTGGCAATTCCATCGAAACCCGATGGATCTCCTCACGCACCACGGTTAGTTGACGGGAGGAGTTCCCCGCGTTGCCCCTGAGTTGGGCCGCTTCGAGCCGCACTGCCTGAGATTCTAGCTGAGCAAGGTAGGCCGTCTGTTCCGACCGTTTGGTGTGGACCAGTCCTCTGGCCACCCCCAGGATAACAGCCTTGCTCGCCTCCCACAGCTTCCTTGGTAAGGGGGCCGAGCCCATATTGGCAGAGAAAAAATTACGTAATTCCTGGCTAAGTGACTCCACCATCGCCGAATCCTGCAAGAACCAGGCATTAAGCCGCCAAATCGCTCGTGGATCCTTCAGAGGGGTCCCGAGATGGAGGGAGATGGGAGAGTGATCTGAGATCCCCCTGGGCAGTATCGCAGCTCCAGACACTAGCTGGCAGTCCGTGGCCGACATCAAGAAAAGGTCTATTCGGGAGTGAATGTGATGGGCTGCTGACATGTGGGTGTACTGTTCCGTACGTGGGTTCCATACCCGCCATACATCACAGAGACCTAGGGCCGAGGACCAGCCGGAGAGGATCTTCACGGTGTCCGGATGGCACCCCCGTCGTGTCCCGCAGGGGCTGCAGAACGGCATTGAAGTCCCCCCCTACCACCATAAGCCCCTGTGGGAGGGAGGAGTTCACTTGCATAAGATGACGGAGTGTTGGGGTAGAAGCGGGGGGAATGTAAAGGCATAGAAGGCTCAAGGGGTGCCCCTCAATGATTCCCGAGACCGCCACATAGCGACCCTGTGCATCAGATTCAGCTTTAACCAGGGTAAAGGGAAGCCCTCTCCTCAGCAAGATGGCCACCCCCCCGGGAGCCCCGTGCAAACCCAGAGTGCCAGATCCTATCAAAGCCATAGCGAGCTAGGAAGTTACATTGTGTACCCAGGAGGTGCGTTACTTGGAGGAAGAGAATGTCCGGCGCGTGGAGATGGGCCGCGCGGAGGACAGCCGTGAGCTTGATTCGATCCAAGAGGTCATTAACATTCCAGGAAAGGATGTGGAGAGGTCTAGGGAGGGTAGAGGTTATCTGAGGGAAGGACCTGTGTAGAGCCCGATAACCACGTGGAGCTCCACCCACCCGGAGAAGAGCACCCCCCTAAACCCAAGCCCAAAACCGTAGCCATGGAGGTTGGAGGTCTGCCCATCAATCATGGAAATCAGGGAATGGGGGTAGTCAGCTGCCAATAGGTACCCCCGATGGTGGCCCGTAGGCGACCTGGTGGAAGATGTGATCTGCATGCCAACCGGGAATCAATCAGAGAAGCATAGGCGTCAAGAAGAACTGCAACCAGCGGCCCATAGGCGGCTAAACAAAACAAACTGTTGAGGTACAATGATCCCCGTCCCACCCAACCCCCCAACTCCCCCCACCCTACACTTCTGAAATGAAAGCATCTGTCGCCCAAAACCCCAACTATTAACTACCCCACAAAGGGTGATTTGCTACTCTAAAACGGTTAGTTACAATCAGTCAGGAGCATGGCTGAGTCGGACCCCCCTCCATATAGACGGATACATGCCCACAATTGAGAAGCATGGAGTGGATATAAAATACCACAAGATGGTTTGAGTCCAGGATGGCAGTGTGAAGGTAAACCCGGGCCAAGTCGCCCAGCAGAGCCAAGGGAGATCCCCGTTCACGGGGTCGGAGATAGGTTCGTCAGTGCCGGTCCAGAAGGGTAGAACGAAGGCATACAAGTGGAATCACTGATCACACCCCTTCCTCCCCTCCAGAACCACGGATCACAGGGCTCCCAGAGAGGTCCGAGTCCGACATGGCCCTTCGTTGGGTAACTTCCAATCTAGGGGCACCACCCATGTCGATAAGGGAAGACACCATCGCAGGGGAGGAGGCCCTCTAGCTCAAGGCCTGACTCGGAGAACACCGGGGCCGTGCCTTCGGCGACCGAGAGTTCCTCCCCCGGCGGGCGCCCCGTCGTCTGGATCCAGTTCGGTGCCGCTGCGCCTTGAGCGCCTCCCATCCAGGTTGGGCCGTCGTTTTCGGGATAGGCGCTGGGGCCACTCCAGGTAGGAGTGGCCGTTCCTCCGTAAACCAGGTCCATGCTGCCTGTGGGGTGTCAAAGAAGAAGGTTTTGTCCTGGAAAAACACCTTCAGGCGAGCCAGGAAGAGGAGTCCATAACGAAGACCCATGGCCCTGAGTTTCTGCGTGACCTCATCTTGACTGCACCTCCTTAGAGTAATCCGGGAAGACCAGGATCCTGGAATTTTGGAAATGCACTGGACCTTGCACCCTGGCGGCTTCCAGGATCGCATCCCTGTCTTGGAAGTAGAAGACCCGGAGGATAATGGGGTGAGCGGGAGCTCCAAGAGGGGGTTTAGGAGCCAGGGAGCGGTGAGCTCTCTCCATCGCAAACAAGGGGGAGAGTTTCTCCTTAGGGATCCAGGACCAGACCCATGCCTCAATGAAGGTGTCCGTGCGTCCCTTCTCCACTCCCTCCGGAAAGCCCAGGAGGCGCAGGTTGTTTCTCTGGGCCATGTTTTCTGCGTCCTCTGCCCTGCGATGCAACTCCGCGGTCTGTGCCTGCAAGCGGGTCACCTGGGATATAAGAGCGCCCACGTCGTCCTCCACCGTGGAAAGACGGGATTTCGCTTCTGTAATCCGGGCCGTGGCATTACGGAAGTCTTGCCGTATCAGTGCCACATCAACCCGCACTTCCCCAATCTTGGTCTCCACCGACGCCTGCGATGCACTGACCGCCTGTAGGATAGTGGAGAGGTCTCCTCCTGCCGCCCCATGCACCGCCACAGACCCAGCCGCCGGGTCACGATCAGGCCTGGTGAATTGGTCCATTTTAGTTTGAGTGTGCCTGAGAAGCGCGGTTCTTGCCTATGTCCCCGGAGAGTCAGGTTTAGGCGTGCAGCCGAGGGGGGCAGGCAGCAGTGCCCCAGCCGCGGCCCGCCACCCGGTATGGCAGCCGGTCCCTCCCCAACTCCTCGTATAGAGGAAGGTGGTCGGCCAAAGGGCAGCACCCCTTGTCCAGGTGACGTCGGCCCTCGAAGCAACCCCAGCAGGCCCAGGAACTCAGGGCCCCCCACCGGCCGCAATCCCAAGACTCCGGTCCTCCAGGCAAGAGGGGGGGACAGGCACCCACGTGCATCACTCGACTCAGTGGCCGATTGGCCCCCCTCCAAATCTCAGCGTGCCTCTCGACATGCAGCCAGTAGGGGGGGAAAGGGGGACACTCCAGTCCTCAGTGCAGGGCAGGCCAGGATACCCAGTGGGCCCTCAGAGTTGGGTACTCCCCCACCCCGGCACCCGGAGGAAGAAAGAAGGCAGCTCACCTCCTGGTAGGGCCCATTATCCGCAGCTCTCCACCCCCAGCACCAGAGGAGCAGAATCCCAAGATGTCACAGGCAGCTCCTCCACCGCCGCTGACGGTCTTCCCGCGCCTCTCCACCTCCCACACCTAAGATGGCGGAGGGCGCGAGCATTTGGGCAGGCCAAAGGCAGAGGAGGGGCGCCCCAGCGGGGGACCCCTACAGAGGCGCACTGGGGCCCATACAAGCAGCGGAGCAAGTCTGGGCATCGGCAGCGACTCAGCCGGCCCATCAGCACCTCCACAGACAGCTCCTCCGCCCCCGCAAACACAGTCTCAGGGGCCCCGGCCCGTGCGGCCCGACACAGCCGCTGAAGGGTACGGGGGGAGAGGAGGCCTAGAAAGCTGTTCCCCGCATTCACACCTTCTCCAGGGCTCAATGCAGGTTGTCCCTGGGCTCCAGGCGCCGCCCCGATGGGCCCCCCACCGAGGGCCAGGCCTCGATGTATTCCACAGGCGGCGACATCCGGACTCACTCTCTCGGCCACCGGCGGGTGCAGAGGCGGTGCGGCAAGCACCGCAATCAGCAGCAGCCTCTCCAAATACCTCCACCGCCGGGGCCTCAGGCTCCGCAAGGTCGCCGATGCCCCCAGTGCCAATCCGCAAACTCCACGGGCACGGGGTGGGAGGGCACCCCTCGTATCCAGGGCAACGCTCGGCCCTTCGCCTCCAGTAAATGTCGCTGCCTGCCGAGGAGCACAGGCAAGTCGGGCGGGAAGGGGGCAACCGGGTGTCCAGCCGGGAAGTCAGGCCATGGGATCGGGAAGCGTGGGGGCCGCCATCTTACATCATCAAGGCCGCCACAAGCAGAGGGCCAGTTAGGACAACGCGGGCACCAGGCGGGCCCCGCAAGGGGTCAGGATGATGGGGACCGGATATGGAAGCCGTCCCTGGGACTCTAAGATGCTGATGGCCAGTGCTAGTGGGCTGATGCGAGGCAGATGATGGATGGGATCCGGAGCACTCTTAGAGTGCGACCGCCATCTTGACGCCTCAAGTCACACCCCCCAACCTGCATCTTAAGAGTTCTAAATCTTGATAGCGCCTGTAGTATAACATTCTGCAACATTTATACAGTTATCTCTACTTACATATCCGCAGTGTTTCTAGGCAGCTCTAGACAATTTAGTAAGGAGAGAGAGTTATTATTAGAAGTCCTGCCAATGAGTGCTGCTTTCGTACCTGCTTCTTCTTTCGCCTTGTTAAATAGTCGTGTCATTATTCAACATTTGAGGTGCAGTCTTGTTCAATATTTAGGCCTCGTGGAGACTTGCGACGTAGAATATGCGGATGGTGTAATTGTAAGAATTTGACTGCTTCTTTAGGATCATTGCATATGGTGCTCTTTTCGTCTTCAGTGATTTTCAAATGGGCAAGATAGATCATGGCGTAGGAGATATTGTTCTCCCTCAGCTTCTTTTTTACATCCATGAACGTCTTCCGTGCCTCTTGAACTTGCGATGTGAAGCCCGGGTACAGAGACATTGTCATTCCTTCATGTGTTAAGTTCCCAAGCTCCCGGGCTTTGTGAAGTGCCGCGTCTCTGTCCCTATAGTTCAAACTTTTGGCGATTATGCGGCAAGTTCGCGCTCCAGTGGCAGGCAGGGATGCAAGGGATCTGTCGGCCCTTTACACTATGAAGATTTCGGAAAAGGTGTCTCTGCCTAGCATCGTGGTTAGTAGTGTCTCGATGTATCGCTCCATGTTTCCTGTGCGTGTCGATTCCGCCACTCCCATAATGCGTAGGTTGTTACGTCGCGATCTGGCTTCCAAATCTTCAGTTTTTGGCTAGCAAAGTCTGTAGAGTCTTGTCCGCTTTAGTCTGTTTCATATCCAGTTGCTGTTGTGAGTCTTCCACGTCTGATATACGACGCTCAGCCATGTCTATACGTTCTGTGTGTTTATCCAGTTGTCCGCTCCCGCCATGGCTGTAGTGTTGATTTGACTTCGCTCAGGTGCTTCAGTGTTCATTTCTGGCACCTTCCGCTGTTGCTCAAAGTGCAGTTTGGGTTGTTTTTTGTCTGGCTTCCCCATTACCCAATGGCTTATGGGGGGTAGTTGGAGCAGCAATGGTGATGCCACACAAGTAGGTGGGTACTACTCCTTAGTGGTTATCTCCTCTGCTAATATGGTAATTAGACTTGTTACTGGAGCAATCAGAGTCGGGGCAGTGCTATGAACTGCGCACCAATGTCTCAGTAGCTGCAGGGTTAGTAGGGAGGCTGATCACGAAATATGCGTAAAGAGGCTGCAGAGGGTGGTGGCAAAGCAGCTCCACCGCTGTCACGTAGGGTACCACCACAATCCGGCTGTGCAGTCACCAGAGCATAGTGGAATCACAGCTCCTCACCTGCTGTTGTGTAGGCTAGGTATTCAATGTGTTGTTGTTACACCGTGAATTATCGTTGTTGCGGGCTTTAGGGTGTAGCCAATGTTAGGTGGAGCAGCTATTCTCGTGGCCACGCACAACCCAGGTCCCAATCTATGGTCCCTATTGCCCAGCAATGGTTATTGCGCAGCTGTTACTTGGGGGCCAGTGTAGTTCCCCTGAGTGTTTGTGGTATTCTGTGGTGTTTTGAGATCTGTCTTTCCCAGTGTCCAATGTAATGTTTAAGTTACCATGGACAATTTCCGCCTCTTGCGCCGCCATGCCACAATACCTGGCGCGTTACATGGGCGCTTGCCCACTGCCTGTGTCTTTAACAATGGAACTGGCAGTGGGATGGCATAGCTGCTGGCGCCACCTCAAGTCTCCTTACCTTACACGCAGCGCCGGTCTAGTCTTCTCAGCAGGCTGCTCCCCAGAGGAGACGGCTGCCGAGGCCTGCACGGTGCCACCGCCACGCTCAGGCGTTAACAGATCAAGGGGTTGCGGCTGCTGTGGGCGAAGGATCTTGGGCTGTGTGCCGGTAGGAAGGGGCTGCCTCATTGTTTATTTTGTAAGCAGAATCTGCTTGAGTTATGCTGAAAATACCATCTTTTGCAACCTCCCTCCTACCACCAAAAACAGTGTCTATTTAGCTGTCCTTCCACCCCCGCTGTGTACACGACATGCCTATTTTCTTTTGCAGGGCGTTTAAATAACTTTGAACACATCAGCGCGGCGGACATTTCACGAGATCCGAGCATTCAGCTCCAAAGCTCCATCTCCCCGTAGGGTGCCCTCCCTCCTACCACCAAAAACAGTCTATTTAACTCTCCTTTGTTAGGCCATCGATCTCACTTTTGGGAATGTTTTTTTAACGGTTGTCTTTAAATGGTTATCCTGGGTGCACATAAAGTGTATGTTACAGCACACTTCACCCGTAATTTAAAACATAACCCCCATAATCATTGCGTTTCCGAAAATAAATTTGCTTCTAGTAGTTCATCCCCTCTACTCCATCCATCCATCCCCCCACTCCATCCCCCATCCATCCATCCCCCACTCCATCCATCCATCCATTCACCCCCCCCACTCCATCCATCCCCCCACTCCATCCATCCCCCCACTCCATCCATCCACCTCACTCCATCCATCCATCCCCTCCACTCCATCCATCCCACTCCATTCATCCATCCATCCCCACTCCATCCCCCCCACTCCATCCATCCATCCCCACCACTCCATCCATCCATCCACCTCCCACTCCATCCATCCATCCATCCCCCCACTCCATCCATCCATCCATCCATCCATCCCCCCACTCCATCCATCCATCCATCCCCCAACTCCATCCATCCATCCATCCATCCCCCACTCCATCCATCCATCCCCCCACTCCATCCATCCATCCATCCCCCACTCCATCCATCCATCCCCCCACTCCATCCATCTATTCCCCCCACTCCATCCATTCCCCCACTCCATCCATCCATCCCCCCACTCCATCCATCCATCCATCCATCCATCCCCCCACTCCATCCATCCATCCATCCATCCCCCAACTCCATCCATTCATCCATCCCCCCACTTCATCCATCCATCCATCCCCCCACTCCATCCATCCATCCATCCCCCCAATCCATCCATCCATCCCCCCCACTCCATCCATCCCCCCACTCCATCCATCCATCCCCCCCACTCCCTCCCCCGCCCCACACTCCATCCCTCGCCCCACACTCCATCCCTCGCCCCACACTCCATCCCTCGCCCCACACTCTATCCCTCGCCCCACACTCCATCCCTCCCCCCCACTCCATCCCTCGCCCACACTCCATCCCTCGCCCACACTCCATCCCTCGCCCACACTCCATCCCTCGCCCTCCCTCTATCCCTCGCCCTCCCTCTATCTCTCGCCCTCCCTCCCTCTATCTCTTGCCCTCCCTCCCTCTATCTCTCGCCCTCCCTCTATCTCTCTTTCACCCTCCCTCTATCTATCTTTCACCCTCCCTGTATCTATCGCATCACCACAGCATCACTCAGCACCACCACAGTATCACTCAGGGGTACCACAGTATCACTCAGGGGCACCACAACATCACTATGCGCTACCACAGCATCACTGAACGCTACAGCATCACTGAACGCCACAGCATCACTCAGCACCACAACAGCATCAATCTGTGCAACCATTCAACAACAACTGGTTCAAATATGTTCTCTCAATGTTTCAAGCTTTATTACAAATGTCACAAAAAGATGTTAATATTTCACTTCTGTTATTGGATTTTCGTCACAATAAAATACACTGAACATAATCTTCACAAAAGTTATTTACAAAAGTTTAAGCTATTGCCATTTAAAAATTACAATAACTTTTATTTAAGTATTAATTATTTAAAAAAACTAAAAGCAATTGTTATTTCTAATATCGATACATCTAAGTCACGCAAATACAACACATATTGCATTACAAATGCTATAGGTGTCACATTTGCGAAAGTTAAAAGTATTGGCATTGTAAATGACAAAGCTATTAATTTCGCTATTTTCAAAACCAACACATAAATTAAAAAAATTGTCATTTACAATACCAATAGCTCAAAGTTTCCTAATGCGAGACCTATTGCACTGCAAATGCTTGTACTTACTTGTTTTAATGTGTTCTTCAGCAACAAATACAACTCTGATTAGATATTTCAGAAATTGTTAATTGAAATTCAGGAATATCCTTTTGGTAGTTGTCTAAGTCTATTAATGGATTTTCAGAATGATGGGAAGTAATGGCAACATGGGTAAAAGTATTGTTCTCATACAGTGCATCAAAGTATTTTGATTGGATGTTCTCTGTAATATTGTTGATTTGTACTGGATTAGAGTGAAAAACAGCATAATGTATTTGTTCCAATTGTAATGATGGTGTTTTGGCCAAATATAATATACACACAAGTTTTCTTACAATTGAACATTGAACAGTGAACATGTTATTATGATGGAATGTGGTGTCACAGGTCCGATTTCTCAAACAACCCAAAGAATTTCCTTCGAGGTTAGTAATGTAGCAGAATAGGTAGACATCTATGTCTTGTAGAATTTAGATTTCTTTTAGCTACTAATGACATTTTATCTGTCATTGGAAATTTCCTCAGCTTCATAATGGATGTGTCTTTGATATTACAAATAGAAGTGTAGTTCAAATTAATATATGGGCTTCTGTGTTTTTTTCCGAGAAATCTTTACTTGATATTGATTTCTCCTTGTTTTTGTATTCTTGCTCTACAACATTTCCATGTAACACTTCATAACACCAGCCTTCATGTGTGACTGAAAACATGCTATTAATCTGTTGATGGTAACTCAATTTCATGAAATTCACTGCTTGACATATGTCGCCAAGTCCCCTGAAAAATGTTACAGAAGTGTTGTAAATTGAATCTTGAGTAGTTACCTAACATAATGTATGGGTTGTAATTAAACAGTCAAGTGTGTTCACTTGATTCACTACGAAAATAAAGAGTTTTCTTGTGATATGAAATGCTTTCTCAACATTATGCTGAACATATTGTCTCAGTAAGAGTTTTTCCTTATAAAAGGAAATGTTTGCAGCAGATTTTTCAGACAACTGTTTTATAAAGCTTTAAAAAGTGCCTATTTTTCTGTAATAGGAAATATTTTGTTTGTTGGAGTGGCTAACAGTTAATGGTCCTTTTTTATCAATTGCTTCCGATTAACCTTTTAACTACTAAGTCTGGGGTATGTATAAACAGTCTTAAAAATGTTTATATTCTTGCCAGTACTATTGTTTTTCTGTAGATGTCCTACTTCTCTCTCTTCCTTTTGTTTTTGTTTTGTCTCTGCTGTACAATTTTATTATTTGCTTCTCCCGATAATGTTTTGTATTCATTGTGTTGAATGTTGGCAAATCTATTGTTTAAAATGCATAAAAAGTAATAGAGTATTAATTATCCTAATACAAGAGTACATTTTTGAACATTGTTAACCTGTATTTTATTGTATGTAACAGTATTCTCTAATGAAATGTACCTGTTTTATGTTGAAACATGAAGATATTGATTTATAATGGCTTTTTCTGCAATCTGTTTAATAAACAAATACAGCTATATTGCTTTTCAACAGTCACCAGAGTGACTATAGTTGTAGGTGCTATTTAGTAGTTTTGTGCTGTGTTTATAGTCCAGATTCTGTTATGAATCAATTATGTTTTACTTTGCATCTTAAATTAAAGTTGTATCTATTTTTCTGTTAGTTCTTATTGTCATGTGAACATAAATATGTGTTTTACATGCCTAGCAGGATTGGGCTATGTTTATAGTTCAGCTTCTGTCAATAACCAAAATGTTACTTCTGAATTTGTTCCTTATCTAATTTTCTCTTCATTTTCATTGTCATGTAAACTCCAATGTGTGTTTGACATCACTTTCTAATACTTGTTAATAGTAATTGCTGCAGACTAACGTATTTTTTTACATTTGTTTTTAGGCACACTCTGAATTTGTGTGCTACAGAGCATGTAACGATAGGAGATCTGATAAATATTAACTTTGCTTCACAATCATTTATAAGTATGTTTACTTAAAAATAGAACAACGGCTATTTTAAGAGCCATCCTATTATTAGTGTAATTAGATTTTGTGATCTATATTTTTTGTTTTCCATTTCCATAGGTAACGTGGTTATACCTAGATACATTTGCGAAAGTAGCAATGAAGGTGATGTCGTACTGAGGATCCTACTCCAATTATGAGGATTTAGTCGCAACCAACACCAACCTTCCAGCGACAAAAGTATCAGATGTGAGGGTAGGCCAATACCTGAATCATGGGATTGTTCGAAAAGATGGGGTCAAGCAGATGCCCCTTTTAGGGCCACGCACTCTTTGCACCAGATCCAGTGCATCAGGGTCAGCCAGAAGAGCAGATGCCAATGTATCATCTCGCTTGTCAAAGTGTAGATTTAGTTCACTCAGAACCATAAAGTGGGCTTTCCTTGTGGTGAGACTGGCTAAAGCCTCTGGAAGAGCCTGAATGAACTAGCCTTGTGAGCCCGGGGAGCGATAGATTAGCACACCCGGGAACATAGATGTCTGGGACAGAGAAATTGCAAATATGCGACGTTCACAGTGGGGGAATAAGAGGGGATTGATAAGGCGGGTAAGAGAGAACTTCAAAATAATTGCAAGCCCACTGCCTTTCCAGTCTACTCTATCTTTAAGAACTATATAGTAGTCGGGAGACAGCGTGGAGCCAGTATTCCGTTATGAAAGAAGAGTCAGGATTGTTGTCTTTTAAGAGGGAAAACATTTCTGACTTGTGGCAAGGGAGGGATCTATAATTTAAAAGAAAGATTTCATGTTTGGTCTTAAACGGGGGACATTCAAGACTTCCAAATCAGGTGACAGAGAATATGAGCATTACTTACAGGAGGTAAGGTTCTTGGATAGGTCCATTATGTGTTAACAGTTATCGTTGGGCACCCTTAGCTGGAACAGATGGTCCCTTGTATAATTTCCTGCATTGGGATGATAAGCCACACAGTTCCTAGCCTCTGGACCCATTTGGGTGTGGACTGACTCAGAAGGGCTTGCCATTGGCGTACCAGTAGCACGTCAGCTGCTGGCATCTGCTGCATACCCGTGCCTTACCTCCATTTATAATGTCTAAAGTCCCACTACTAGAGCACAGACCGGTTTATCACACCAGTTAGTGATCCCCCTGGATATGGCCCGGCAAGGAGTTCCAGAGATTGGCAGCTCTGTTCTGAAAGGCGCGACCTCCATCACGAACCCTTCTCACGCCGGGGATCACTACGAGGCATTGTCCCATAGATCGAAGCAATCATGTTGGAGTGTAGGGTAAGAGAAGGTCGGTCAATATTTGCATGATGCCAATCTCAGGATTTTGAAGGCTATACTCAGTGCCTTAAACCCGGTTCGCCTGGCCACAGGCAACCAGTGGAGACGGCGGATGGCACTTGTCCCTAAGCAGGTTCTGTGTAGACCAAAGAGGGATCTAGCAGCCGCATTCTGGACTCTCTGTAGCCTTTGTATTTCTGACTTGTTGACTCCCAGATACAATGAGCTGGCATAGTCGAGTCTAGACATAATCAGAGCCTGGATAATGATCTGCCTCGTTGGGGCATCAAAGTAGCCCAGAATGGGTTTAAGTCTGCGCACCAGACCAAAGCAGGTTCCCACCACCTTTTTGGTTTGAGTCTGAAAGTTGAGTGAAGTATCCATCCAGACCCCTAGGGTCTTCACTACAAGCTTGCCTCTTTCCAGATTATCTGACCTGGCTGCTTCGTGGAAGTCAGCTCTGTCAAGGGGACAACCATGGTGCCATACCCCTTGACGAATCTCCTGTAATATCCAGTAGGCCTAAGAAGGCTCTGACTAGAGTCTGGATCTTAGGAGTCTCCCAAGCCAGAATGGTGTCACGTTTGGGCTAATTGGACTACACCTTGCCGCTCCCTACTTGGTGCCCCAACTAGACCACAGAACCCTGCTTTATCTGGCACTTAATGGCCTTGGTAGTGGGCCTGCGCTCTGCAGAACCAGAAACACTTCCTGGAGGTGGTTCAAGTGGTCGTCCCAACTAGATTTACAGTCCACAATGTCATCTAGGTAGGCATCCTGAAGTTCTCAACTCTGCCAGAACGGGTTGACCATCCTCTGGAAGGTGGCAAGGGTGTTCTTGAAACAAAAAGGTACAACACAGAACTGGAAGTGCCCTTCCAGTGTTAAGAACGTTGACATCTATTTAGCCCTCTCAGCCAAGGCAATCTCCCCATACCCAGATATTAAATTAAATGTGCTGAGGAACTTAGCAGCTCCAAGTTGATCAATGCGCTCATCAGCTCTGGGGATGGGGTGTGTGTCAGTCCTGGTGACTGCAGTGAGCCCATGGTAGTCTACATAGAACCTAAGTTCAGTTAAGACACCTGGAGGGGCAGCCTTGGGAACCAACACTACTAGGTTAGATCATGGGATGTTTGTGAGCTCAATAACCCCTAACACCAGCTTCTTGGAGACCTCCTCCTTGATGTTAGCTCTCACCTTATCAGACAACCTATAAATGTTGTTCTTTACAGGTGTGCTATCTCGAGTATCAATTTCAAGGGTACATCATGTAGTGAGTCCTGGGGTAAGGGAGAACAAAGAGGCAAACTGTCCTAGCTACTGGCAGTAGTTTCTCTATTGATCTAGGGCCAATGTAGGGGCGAGGCTGATACCCTCCACTGACCCATCCTTCTACTTGGAGGATCGCAGGTCAGGTAGAGGTACACTCTCCTCTTCAACCCCACCATCAGTAACCACAAGCATAGTAATCTCAGACCTCTAAAAGTAGGAATTCAGGTGGTTCACGTGCAGGACCCTCATAGGGTTCCTATGAGTCCTGAGGTCCACCGTGCAGATGAAATCACTCTTGCACGCCTTCACCTCTGGAGGTCCAGGCCAATGGTCTTGCAGGGCCCGGGACTCCACTAGCTCAATTGTCCACACCATTTGATCAGGCTGAAACTCAACCTGGGTAGTATTCTGGTCATACCATTGTTTCAAGTCCTCCTGGCTAGCTTTCAGGTTTTCCTGTGCGAGCTTCCAGAAGTGGGCTGACTGGTTGTGATACTCCAACATGTAGCTACCTACATCCTGGGGTTGCTTCTTGGGAGCTTGCTCCGACCCTTACTTAACCAAACTAAGGGCCACTCATAGGGTGTCCATATAGACGTTTAAAAGGACTGAAGCCAAGCCCCTTCTGTGGAACCTCCCGGTAGGTGAACAGAAGGTATGGCAGGAGGACGTCCCACTTATGCCTCATAGATTTAGGTAAACCAATATTCATGCATTTGAGGGTATGGTTGAACCTTTCAACCAACACATTGGTCTGGAGGTATGATGAGGAGTGGGGAACTTATAGGCCACCACACTCCTTCTACATGGCCTTCATGTAGTTGGACATGAAGTTGGAACCACGGTCATATACCACCTCCTTGGGAAACCCACGTGGGTAAAGATCCCCATCAGTGACTTGGCTACAACTGGTGTAGTCAGTGCCCTCAGTGGGATAGGTGCCGGGTGGTATTGTCCACCAAGACCAGAATTAATCTGTAGTGCCCATGGCTGTCTTTGGATCCAGAGGCCCCACAACGTCAACGCCATCCTAGTCAAAAGGGATAATAACAACAAGGAAAGGTTTCAGGGGGGCCTTGCACCTCCCCCTGACTTGCCACTCGCCTCGCAGGTAAGCCACAACCTGCACAATACATTTGAGGCCTTCCTTATTTAAGGCTAATAATAGTGGGTGCCAAGTCTGTCAAAGGTCTTGTCTTGGCCCAAATGTCCTGCCAGTGGCACATCATGAGCCAGACCCAGTAGGAAGGTCCTAAAGCACAGGGATTCCACTAACACACATGCTATCCTAGGCTCAGGAAGTTTATGCTCACTATACACAAGATCATTCTCCTAGTAGATCAGGTGCTGCCCAGAGGTGTCACCAGCTGCCTTGGCTTCAGCCTGCGGCAGAAGACTCACTAGAGGAGGTCACTCTTTCTGCTCCTTGCAGAACCCTTCCCTGGAGGGACCCCCCTTCCTAATGCCAATTGGTCAGCTCACGCAGGTTCCCCAGTTCAGCCACTTCTTCCCCTGTAGGTACCGAGGTGTCTCCCTCAGGTTCTCTCCCTCCTTCCGGACAGTGGGAATTTCAGGAGCAGGTTTCCTGTGCTCCTTGTCCTTCCTCTTTTTGACAGGCACCTGGGTCATTTTTCCAGGCTCCAGGTCCTCTGACCACCCTAACAAGTTGTCATGGACTTTGTGGTCAGACACACACGCTCAGGCAACCCCACCCTCTTCAGGCGTGACCTGAGCGTCAAATGCTTACAGATGGGGTGCTCCAGGTCATTGCCCAAAAGGCAATCCAGAGGTATGGACAGGACTCACAGCTACCTTCAGCAGACCTGAGACTCCCCGCCCCCCTCTCAAAGGGAACAAGAGCCATAGGGTAGTGGCTCTCACAGTTGTTAGCAGCAAAAACGTGGTCGAGCGCGTTAGGTTAATACCTGCTGTGAAGACACCAGATGACACCTGACATTTGTCTCTCAGAGCTTCCACCCTCTCTCCATTGATGGATGCCCACTGACTGTATGTCTTAGTATTGTCAGGCATGTGGGTTTTCTGCACCATGTCTCAATCACTAGAGTTAACTGTACACTCTCCTCAGCATTATCTGAGGCCATCTCCTCCCTAAGCACTGCACAAGCTAACCCCAGTGACTGCCCACTGCTGGCAGGTTGTGCCTACTTTGGAGACTTAGCGATACCAAAGAGGATGATGGACGAGCGTTGGAGCAAATCAAACACTCACCCCCAGTCAACTGATCTGGGTTTATTCCATCATTATTCTTTAGCTCACTCCACCACCCCAGTTCAGACATGTCCATATGCAAATCAGTCTGACCCTGTACCTCATGGGAACAGTACAGCCTGAACTGCCAAGTCATGTCTTCCCTGGACCGGAAAAAAGCATCCTGGGACCGGTTTCTGGCTAATCAGCCGTCATAAGCGAGGCTAGCTTGAATCCAGTGGCAAAGTGAGCAAGGGACCCACGTCTGGGCATACCCTGCCAACTTAGGGCCAACAAAGGGATACCAAAGGGGATGATGAACGGAGCGTTGGAACAAATCAAACACTCACCTCCAGTCAACTGATCTGGGTTTAATCCATCATCATATCATCATTCTTTAGCTCACTCCACCACCCCAGTTCAGACATGGCCATATGCAAATCAGTCTGACCCTGTGCCTCATGGGAACAGTCCAGCCTGAACTGCCAAGTCATGTTTTCCCTGGACCGGAAACAAGTATCCTGGGACCGGTTTCTGGCTAATCAGCCTTCATCAGCCAGGCTAGCTTGAATCCAGTGGCTAAGTGAGCAAGGGACCCAAGTCTGGGCATACCCTGCCAATTTTGGGCGAACAAAACGATACCGAAGGGGATGATGGACGGAGCATTGGAGCAAATCAAACACTCACCCCCAGTCAACTGATCTGGGTTTAATCCATCATCATATCATCATTCTTTAGCTCACTCCACCACCCCAGTTCAGACATGGCCATATGTAAATCAGTCTGACCCTGTGTCTCATGGGAACAGTCCAGCCCGAACTGCCAAGTCATGTCTTCCCTGGACTGGAAACAAACATCCTGGGACCGGTTTCTGGCTAATCATCAGCCAGGCTAGCTCGAATCCAGTGGCAAAGTGAGCAAGGGACCCACGTCTGGGCATACCCTCCCAACTTAGGGTGAACAAAGCGACACAAAAGGGGGTGATGGATGGAGCATTGGAGCAAATCAAACACTCGCCCCCAGTCAACTGATCTGGGTTTAATCCATCATCATTCTTTAGCTCACTCCACCACCGCAGTTCACACATGGCTATATGCAAATCAGTCTGACCCTGTGCCTCATGGGAACAGTCCAGCCCAAACTGCCAAGCCATTTCTTTCATGGACCGGAAACAAGCATCCTGGGACCGGTTTCTGGCTAATCAGCCATCATCAGCCAGGCTAGCTTGAATCCAGTGGCAAAGTGAGCAAGGGACCCACGACTGGGCATACCCTCCCAACTTAGGGCGAACAAAGCGATACCAAAGGGGATGATGGACGGAGCGTTGGAGCAAATCAAACACTCACCCCAATTCAACTGATTTGGGATTAATCCATCATCAGACTTGGCATCACCTTTTAGTGAATAATACCATGAAAGATTACTCCAACTGACCAGACGATGGTCACTCAGAAAGCACTAAAGTGGGAGGACGTGAAGAATGAAGTGTACGGGAGATCGTGTAACTTCACCAGTAGGTGAGCTAGGGAGCAATTCCTTTTTGTTTAGTTACCCTCACACACCCTAGTGGTGTCATGCTTCATCATCGGGTCACCCCTACGCCTACAAGTCGGGGTGGGCTCAACCACAGTGTTGGGAGCTCTTTGAAGTTATAGAAAACCAAGGGGACTATACAGATAAAAAACTTCCGACAGATCCCCGGGTTCCCTTTATTATTGGGTTTGTCAGGGTTACTATATTTACATAAAAATAGGGTCAATGTAGGAGTGTTATGGTCCTACGACCCTAGTGCCAACATGTTTCAGTCCATATGTGGCCATAAAGGTTCCAGAATTTCTTCAGGGCTGAGGTTGGTCTCCCTAGGTAGCATTCAAGGGCATTCCCTATCCTGTCAGTGAAGAAAGGGCAGAGTAGCTGTTCCTTATGTGTGTGATAAATAATTTATCTTTTACGTGTGGTTCTCCATTTGTAAGGAAAAATCAGAAAAAAGGAAGAAAACATACAGCCTTGTATGAATTTAAATGTGGAATTCCATGTTATTGTTTCCCAATTACGTGCTTTATTAAAAGTGAATGAGCCCACCAGTGCCCAAGATCTGTGCAACTTAGTAGTATTCAATCTCTTCCAATCTTGTGCCACTCGCATCAAAAACTGTACATGACATTGCTAGGTGACAGAATATAGTGTGGTGGCGATATTGCTCGCAAACTGACATTAACTGCATGCCAGATAGTGCGTATTTCACAAGGAATCAAACACCAGGTAAACGTCTCACTCATCACTCGTTCCGTGTCCTTAGTAAAAACCTATGTTGTGTTGCAATAGTCATACTGATCATATTTACAGAAATCAATATCCATACACAAACAACCATACTGTCTTACCCAAATTTTGCGGAGTCTCCGTTTCTCAGGTGACTGTGTGGCCATACAGGGGTGGCTCATTAGTCAAACCCTAAGATGTGCCCCCAGTGGGGAAAATGGTAGTATCAGGGTTTAACATTGCAGAGAATATGTTTGTAGTGGTAAAACTTACTCAGCTGTTTCTGGGGGGAGGAGACCGTAATGATCCTTCTGCTCCCTGCAAACATAGTCACTTACTTCATCAAGAGTCCTGCCCCGCCTTCTAACCTGTTCGGTCTCGGTCCCCGGCTTGTGCGAGCCTGTGAGGGGACGGGCGTATTTGTAAGTCAATGTAGAGTGGGAAACGGCAATGGTTACTGGTACCACCCATCGTGTGACGTCATTGCTTGTGCGTGGCGTAGCGGAACGCGGTCGTAGGACCATGGGAATTGTAGTTTTTGATCGGGCCTCACCAAATTGGGACCTGTAACTGAAAGGAACCTGCGCACACTGAAGGGAGATAAAGCGTGTGCAAGATGTAGCGGATATATGAAAGTGTTGTCAAAGGCTAGCCATCTGTCCTTATGGTCAACAATACACCATTAATACTTGTCATGACTAGTTGGTGCATTAATGCGGTCGTGCATATTAACACGCTCAAATGATAAAAATAGAGGGAAACTTAAATACGTAGTAACGATTATGCCAAGATGTATGTGGTAGTATGACCCCTGTGTATAGGTGGTATATATGTGACTGCCCTCTATGTGGTGAACGGGGGGCATCTTTTTACATTTGGTCAATTAAAGTGCATGTTTGTACATGGATGTCACAAGCTTGTCTCGGGATAATGTAAGGGTTATACATTACTCAGTTAGGAAGACATTTCCCAGGTAGGAGGTACTTATTCATCCATTGAGTTGGCTCCAAGGATTACAATCAATCAGACCCAATTTGTGGGCCTTCAGATGGTATACCCACTGTTGTTCTCGCTCCAGGAGTTTTAGTGCCCTTCCTGCTGGCGAGGGTAGCAAGTCATGGGAGCCTTCCCTGCCGGCTTGCTGGTAGGGAATCATTCTCTCTTTTTATCAGAGGGGTGAGAACCCTTACCCAACTATTTTGGGGCCCTTTAGAGAACTCGTTGCTCTCCCCCCCTTCTGTTGAGAACCCTGCTCACCCTTGTGGTGATCCTCCCAGATACATTCCTGTGGACCCTGGTGCTAACCAGGGTCCGCTTCCTTAGCAAGCTCTCTGGGGTCAGCGAGCTTACTAACAGAAGGTGTTTGTTGCATATCTGCAAAGCAAAGCAAAGACTGAACATATGCTCTCTTGCAAACAATGTATACTGCCCGATAAGCTTTTGCCTCACTGTCCTTCATACAAACCATCCTATTGCCTGGCAAAAAAGAATCCACACAATCCACCCAGCTCTGTTGGTAAATCTTCTGTCACAGAAACATTCTGATTGAGGCTTCCTTCATGAGGGGATACCTTATCCTGTTACTCCCTTCTATGGCCAGGAGAGTGCCCCTTCCCTCACTAGGGATATGTCTCCAAAAGCTAGCCCACATTCTGCCTCAGGGAACTTGTACATTTGGAGGGCAATTTCATAGGCCTCAATCCATCTTTATATGTCGTCTCCCACTAAAAATTCAGACACTGGAGCCTTGGATATGTGGATGGAATTGATGCTACCGTCACTGCTGGCCTTAATATACAGCTTTCTCAGGCTCAACTCCTGAACTAACATCATCTTATTTTCCTCTATGTCCAATTCTCTCTCATCCTAGGCGTGATCTTTTCCTCTAAGGCCATGTCTAATTTGAGCTTAGCCAGCCCCAATTGTAATTTCTTCTTCTTCCTCCTGTCTGCCAGCTCCTCTGGAGACAGGTCTTTAGAGGACATGCTGCTCTCTGGCCCAGGAGAAACCACTGCTCCTTGCAAGATATTATCCCCCTGGCCCACAGGCAGTCCCATATTCTCCTCTGAATTCTGGTTCTCCTCCTCCTCATCCTCTATCTCCTCATCATCCTCCTCAGGGATCTCACGTCCTGTATCCCTAGCTTCTATCCAGGCCATCAGTGCCTTTTGTAGCTCCACCTTCTTGGTGAAGCCTTTGGTAGAAACTTCAAACTCCTTGCCAAAATCCTCGAGTTTCTGTACAGTGTAGTTCTCCAACTTAGACTACTCAAAATCAATGCTTTCATGTGTAGTCATGGCACCTCCAATCGGAGACATGATTTATAGAAAAGCAAAAATGCCAATCAGGGAAAATGGCAATTGAAAAGAGTAGGAAATAAAATTGCCAATGAGGATCAGAAACAATTTATTCAAATTGGTCTTGATGTGGATAGTAGTGTACACCAAACAACTGTAAGGTAGTGCAAAAAATACAAGTCCTATCCTCACCTCTGATCACCGGTGTTAGTAATTGGGTCTCTAGTTGGCAGAGGTATGCACCCTGTCCAAGGAGGGACTGCAAGCCCAATCAGTGTAAGTCTGAGACATAACCTAAACTAACCTGTGCTCACTTTCTGGTAGCTTGGCATAAAGCACTTAACTTAAGAGGCAATGTATAAAGTATTTGAGCAACACTTCAATTATAGTAACACAGTGAAAATGATACAGAAAGAATCCACATTAGGTTAGAACAATAAAGAATAGTTATCTGAGTAAAATAAGACCAGAACATCAAAAATCTAATAAAGTAGAACTTGAGATTTATTTTTTAAATGTTAAATTCAAAAACACTGCTTAGAAGGTACTAGCGGTCAAAAGGTTACGTGAGGTTGCGAGGAATCAGTGCAAATCCAGTGTTCGGGCCAAACGCAACTGAGGACAGGCCAGCTACAGAACCCATGCAGAGTCCACTGAAAAAGTATGTTATATGGAAAGCATTGACACCAGGAGCACGATGTGTCGGTTTTTTTCACGCAGTTGGGTCGATGCATCGGAGTCGAGCCTCGCAGACAGTGTCCAAGGATCAGTGATGCGTCGTCGTGAAACCTCTCAGTCAGGACCAGTGTCACTGTCGAATCAGCATTGTCTCGGTGTCAGAGGTCACTGCATTGGTTCCGATCAGCGCAAAGAGTCATTGCATCAATTTTTGAAGAAAACAGCTGCAGAAGTCACCTCTGAGGCCAAGGACTGGAGGGGGCACCTCAGGCAAGGGTAGGGCTCACAGATGGCACAGTCTAACAGTATTAGCAGAGTTGCAAAAAGTCTTTGTTGTCCATGAGACTCCAGAAAACTGGAGCCAAGCCAGCAAGCCCTGGATAATCTTGGGTTCAAGGATGTACAGAGCAGGTCCAGTCCCTCTCACTCATAGACAAGATGCAGCAGGCAGAAACCCAACACAGCAGAGCAGGAGGCAAAGTGGCAGTCCCTCCTACAGCACAGCAGCTCTTCTTCAGGCAAATGTCCTTTGTTCCAGTAGAGTTCTGATTTGGTGGTATTAGGGGTCTAGTGCTTATAAACAAATGTGCATTTGAAATGGAGGGAAGATCAAAGAGGACTTTGAAGATCATGATGTCCCTGTCTCTCCTGCCCTGCCTCCAGACACACTACGGGGGTAGGGGATGTATGCAGCTCATTGTGTGGGTACAGGTACAGACATCCGTGTTCAGCTGCAAGTGCCAGCTCCTTCCTCCCAATCCACCTCAGGAAGACACATCAGCCGGGTGATGGGCCATTGTGATGCAAATACAACACCACAGCCCCCTTTGTGTGCGACTGTCCAGAGGATTACACAAAGCCCAGCTGTCACCCAACCCAGACTTGTATTCAGAGACAGGCAGAGGCACAGTAAGTAAGAAATCACCAACTTTCTAAAAGTGGCATTTTCAGGCTTACAATTTAAAATCCGACTTCACCATAAGGTGTGATTTTAAATTGTAAGACCAGAGACACCAAACTCCAAGATTATATCTGCATCTAAATTGAATTTACACTTAAAAGGTGTTTAAGGCATTCTCAATATTAACCTATGGGAGAGGTAGGTCTTGCAATAGTGAAAAACGTATTTAAGAGTATTTCACTACCAGGTCATTTAAACCTTAAAGGTACATGTCCTACTTTCAAAATTCACTGCATCCTGCCCATGGGGCTAACTAGGGTTTAACTTTTAGGGGTGACTTACATGTAATAAAAAGGGAGGTTTGGGCCTGGCAATAGGTCAGCCGCGGTGCGTCCATTGGGGCGTAGGGGCGTAGCCCCACCAGCCACATGGACCCACCATCTGCGTCATTGCATTGCGCATTAAGCATTAGTTTAGCAGCAATCCCCCCTAATAATATAAACTGCAATCATCCGCCGGCGATTTCGGAGTGGCAGGGGGGTGGCCTCAGCCTGCTGCAGTTTGAGTGACAGTCACTAAGTCCATGACCACACCCTCAGGCTGCAGCAGACCAGTCCAGACCGTAGTGCGCAAGTGCAAGTTGGTGTAAAACTTGCCCGAGCAAGCGCACAGTTTAACGTTCCCTTACACAGCGTGACCAGAGGGTGCTGGTTTACCCGGCCACAGCCCCCGGGGTTTACAGAGGGCGATGGGGTGAGCAGCAAATATGCCCCCCTAGCCAATCCTGGCGCTGCATGCAGCGCCCGGATTGGCTGGTCCACCGCGCAGCATCGATCATTGGATGCCGCGCGTGGGGGTGACACACACTGCCTCAGCCGCACTGTTATGGCCAATCACTGTATGACTTCATGTGAAGCCATGCAGTGATTGGCCATTATCGCCGGGATGCGTGCGCTGGCTGCTGTGAGTAGAGACCGTGTCCCGTCTGTGTCACCGAACGTGACTGACTCCCCTGGCCCTGCGGCGCCTCACCGACTGAAGGTTTGTGATTGTGACTGTCTTGTGCTGTAAATTATTTGCTGGAAGATGAGAGGTGTGTGGGGCTGATTTTAAGAGACAATTGTAAAAAGAATGGGTATTTTTTCTTCGTCTCAGATGTATGGGTTGACTTCTGTAGGGGATATTATTGAGTGTCGGTTCCGGTTAGGAAGAGATGAGTGAAAAGAGGATGTGACAGGGAAGCCAGAGGTACTATTTATTCTGTTTAGCACCCTGTGCACTTTATTTGCATATTTACCGTGCACGTGTGTACACCACATCATTCGTTCGGTATTAGCACATGCAGGATGCAAGCCCCTTACGTAGATAGTCCGCTGCCAGGGAAATGCTGTTCCAAATTAATTTGAGATTGAAAATTGTGCGCATCATAAATGTTTCCGATTGCTAAACTGTATTATTGACCAGTTGTCACAATCTCCACTTTAATCGCCTGAGCGATGCATTTGTCATCTGAAGAGTTGGTGTGCGAGGAAAAACGTCCAGCGCGCATGACCTGGGCTCGACACGAGATTCACAAGTCAGTGCAAAAGTGAGACATGGCGTTAAAACAATGTAGCATGTGGGCTTAAATATCGGACAGCCTTCTGCTGTTGTGGCTGAGGGCACAGTACCGAAACACTCCGCCATTCAAAGTTTCACGTCGGTTTTCCGAGATTAAAATTCTGCTGCTAAAATTTTTAATTGAAAAATGAAACCCCAGTCGCTAATAATTTGGAGGGTCGCTGCAGGATTATAACGTGCGAGCAACGTGCTTAATGGGCCCTGAACAGTGACTGGAGAGCTGCAGTTAATTTTTTTTTTAAAAAGAGCCGCATGTATGCACTTGTAAATAGCGATTTTCTGTTATCGTGTTCAGATCTCTGTGGGGTAGTTTTCCAGTTTAGTAGTTGATACCGAGTTCTACCGGTTGATCATGAATCACAATTCTTGTCTGTCTGTCATCCGTATTTCAATCCCCCACTCTCCAGACTGCCTCGTTTCATTAAACACCGTTGCTGATATACTGGCGTCATGCCATTCTAAAATGGTCGACTCATTCCCTGCACCTGAGGCCATTGCGTCAAACTGTACCCGGCCTATGGATGTCTTTGTTCGTAATGTGTGTATTTGTTCTATGTTCCTGGAGTCTAGTGAGAGCCAGTGTTTCTCTTCCTCTACTGTGTCTTTGATGGCAGGGCTTCTTTGGTGTACTGGTTGTTGCCATCCTATAATGCTGATGTCAGGAGTTGCTCCGTGTTTTTGGAGCATCTCTGACTAATTGAAGGCTTGCATGTGCCTCCTGCAGTGCAACTTCTTTCATCGAGGGTCCAATATGGCCAGAAGGCAGAACTTGATCTAGAATGGACTGTAATGTACTAGGCTGCTGACTGTACATCGTTAACTTTGCGCCACGGTCTATGTTATGGGATTCTTTGCTGCAAGGGTTTTTTAACCTGATATATTTTTTAAACGTATTTGCAAAAATTGTGATTTTATCTGTTGTTACCCCTGCCTTTCCTCGCGCTGACTCCCCGGTCCACCGCAGCAAATTCATGCTGTTTGTGTGGAGGGAGGAAGAGCGCCTGTACTTCCTGGTTGCTCCTTTGCGGGCGGCCATCTTTCGAGGGTGACGGTCTAGTCTCCCCTCACCTCCCAATCTACATAATCCCTGTTTACTCGCGCAGCGGTTACGCGCAGCGGGAGCGCCATAGACGCGCCGAAGAGGCGCCAAAGAGAAGCCAGTCTGCGCCAGTCCGCGTCCTGACGCTCCTGGCTTCTGGCCCTGGCAATATGGTAGGACGTCGGATCTGTTACAGCGCTTCTTCTTTGTGTGCATTGCGACCCACTTTCAGCCCGCTCTGTCTACACTCGGTCCTTCCTAATACTACAAATGCCGGCTGCAAAACATGCGACTGGTGTTTATCCCCTTTGAGTCCAGCCATACACTCTTCTACACACAAAAAGAATATGTTTCTTCTTAACTGTCGGTCCTTGCCTAAACACCACACTGAACTAGCGTTATTGATTGAGGAGCTTAACCCTGAGGCCCTTTTTCTAACTGAGACATGGCTCCAGTTACGAAATGATCCAGCATCAGTATGGGCCACTCCGCAGGGTTACACCCTCAAACGACTGGATCGCCAGTCAGGTAGAGGCGGAGGACTGGCCATCATCTATAGAGATATCTATAGATGTCGTGTCACCCCCTCTACCACACTAGCCTGTGAGAGCCTATATTTTGCTCTTGAATTTTCCCCCACCTTCACCTTCTCCGGTATTTTAGTCTATCGACCACCTGGTTCCCTTGGCAACTTCATCACTGACATGACGGATACAGCTGCTAACTTAGTGCTCACCGGAGCAAATCTTACTTTGCTAGGTGACCTAAATTTGCACTTGGATGATCCGCTCGATGTCGCCGCTAATAGCCTCCGTTTAAACCTCCAGGCTATTGGCCTGTCTCAAAAGGGTTTTCATGCGACACATAATAAGGGACATCTCTTAGATCATATTTACAGTAACCTAGAGACATTATCGGTTGAAGTACCGATACCATTACCCTGGACCGACCACTTTTTAATCCCCCTCACTTGGCCAATAAGTACTCCCCCTACTTTACAAATCCATGATAAACATTGGGGTAGGAAATGGAGCTCTCTACCGCTTCTTAAATGGGAACAAGCCCTCTCTGAACATCCACCCCGGAAAACGAGCAATTCCAACATGGCAGCTCTTAATTTTGATAATTGGATTTCTAATACTCTTGATCAAGTTCTTCCGAAGGGCTCTCTGCAAGCAATAAAAAGATCTAAAGTCGCTCCTTGGTATTCTCCTGCCCTTAGAACTTTGAAACAAGGCTGCCGCAAAGCGGAGAGAGCTTGGAGGAAAGATCCCTCTCAGCTGAAGGAAGCATTATATAGAACTGCAATTAGGCACTATAAAAATGAAATAAAACTTGCCCAAGCTGAGTTCTATGGAACCAAAATTAACTTGGCAGCGAAATTTTTAAAATTGTTAATCTTTAATTTCTCCCCCCTCTGAGCTCCTGGCATCGGATGGTGCACAGGCCCGTTGTGATAATCTTGCTACTTTTTTCTCTCAGAAGATTCAGGCCATTTATTCCCTATTCTCGACAGGTAGGGAGGACATGGGTTTTATCCTTACCTCAGATTCTGGTCTACCCGTGTCCTGCTCACTGGATACGTTTCCACTCTTGGATCCCGGTACATTGGATAAAATGGTCCACAAAGTCACCTCGGGATCTCCTAATGATCCGGCTCCCCCGCAGACTTTAGTTAAGGTGATTGACACTATCCGCCCGTTTATCCTGGATGCCCTTAACACCTCCATCACCTCTAACTCCATTCCAGCCCCATGGAAGTGCGCGATGGTTAGGGCTCTGCTGAAAAAGCCGAACTTGGATCAGAATAATCTGTCCAACTTCCAGCCCATCTCGTTGCTTCCATGGATGAGTAAACTGCTGGAGAGACATGTCAATAAGATCTTAGTGGATTATTTAGAGTCCAATAATTTACTACGTGTCTCCCAGACGGGGTTCCGCCCTCAGCATGGCACTGAAACTGCCCTCCTGGCGGTGACGGAGGCAGCTAGAACCATAATGGACCAGGGAGGAAAAACAGCCATCATACTTCTCGATCTCAGTGCCGCGTTCGTCACAGTTAACCATGCCACATTATTACATCGACTGAAGGGCATGGGTGTGTCGGGCGCGGCCCTTGCTTGGATGCCTTCCTTCCTGGATGAGCGATTCTTTCAGGTGTTTGAGGGCGAGGCGGTATCATCTAAGCATCCGCTCAGCTGTGGGGTTCCTCAGGGCTCCTCCCTGAGCCCCACCCTCTTTAACGTTTATGTGCAGCCTCTAGAGGAGATAGTCCACCCTTTTGGTGTGCGGATTGTCACCTACGCAGACGACACCCAACTGGTGGTCTCTCTGGACCACGCTGAGGGTTCGTCTAACACCTTGGGCCCTTGTCTAGAGGCTGCTGCTGAGTGGATGCAATCCTCCCACCTCAAACTCAATGGGGAGAAGACCGATATCATGCTATTGGGCAACCCTTCCTTGACCACCTTGGCTTCCATCTGGCCCTCATGTCTCTGTGCCCCAACCCCCTAAACCCCAGATAAAGAGCCTGGGAATTTGGCTTGACAAAGCACTGGATTTTTCAGTTCAAGCCAGCAAAACCGCTTCCACATGCGTCGGGTTAATGAAAATGCTCCGCAAAGTGCTCCCTCTAATCCATTCCAGGCCAGAAGGGTCATGGTGCAGGCCCTGATACTTTCTCGCCTGGATTATGGAAATGTTTTATATCTAGGAGCCCCGGCGGCAGTGATCAACAGGCTTCAAGTCACCCAAAACTGCGCCGCCCGATTATTATTCAACATCCCTCGCTGGCAATCAGCCAGGAAGGCCTTAAAAGAACTCCACTGGCTCCCTATGGCTGCCAGAACGCAGTTTAAGGCCATGTGCATTTTGCACAAATCTTTCCATCGTACAGGCCCGGCCATTCTGCACCCCTTAGTGTTACCCTACACTCCATCCAGAGCTCTTCGCTCTGGTACACTGCATCTGGCAACCTCGTCCAAAATCAATAAAGCCCGATGGGGCGGTCGCTCTTTTACTCATACAGCGGCGAGGCTTTGGAACTCTCTGCCTCTAACCCTGTGAGAAAACAACAACCGACTGTCATTCAGGAAGGCTCTGAAGACTCACTTGTTTGCAAAAGCGTGCTAAGTACCCGTTGGCCCGACACAGTAATCAGTCTTAAGCGGTGCGAGGCCTCCGGGTAGTTATGCGCTATACAAGTGTAATTTTTCATTTCATTTCATTTCATGTGCTGCCTTGAAATGGGCATCCCTGTGTTATCTACTGTGGTTGATCTTTTTGACTATGGTGCTGACTATACTGCAATGCCTAAGTTTAGGTAAAGGAAAATCCAAGAACAGAAGTGAAATATTAACAGCTTTTGGTGACATGTGTAATATAGCTTGAAACATTGAGAGAACATATTTGAACCAGTTGTTGAATGGTTGCACAGATTGATGCTGTGGTGGCACTTGAGTCTTGGTTACCTGGTAGCGCCTTAGTTTGCAGTTCTGCAGCATTACCCAGGCCAGGAGTAAACGCCTCAGCACCCAGGCCAGGAGTAAACGCCCCAGCTCATCTGCTGCAGCTTTGGCAGACTTGTCAGACCGCATGAAATTTATATGTAAATATTTAAGGGAGAGGTGCTTTGGTGGAGCCCCTTCACTCGTTTTTTGGTCCAGTCTACAATTACAATACATAAATACAGATTTCTAAGTATGCTTTCACCAAATTAGCTTGTTGTTTTCACAAGGTTTAAAACACCTGAGCCCTGTAAATGGTTTGAAATAAAGGAGATGAAAGAAGTTAATTTGTTTGTTGTGTTTTGCTCGGCCCATCACTAAATATGTTTTCCATGCGCTCTGCTCCCTTAATTATCACACTGAACGAGTTGCTATTTTCATCATGTGGCTGAACCTGTAATCTGTGTGTAGCAAAGGGGTGGGTGCTATGCTGTTGGAAACCTTGCTGAAGCTGATAAGCTGGAGAGTACTTTTAATGCCAATATCGGAGTCTGTAATAGGACAGAATGTATGAAGCTCTGTGGTTATACTGAGTAAGCAGCTACCTATGTTATGCCATCTATTACTGTAATAACCTTCCTGCTTTCTCAAATTTGCTTGAAAATGCACGATTTTTCTTCTTTTTTTAAACATTTTCTTGGGGGGGTAACCCCCCCCAAAGCCCCCTTTTGGGGTTCGGGCTCGCACGCTGCGCGCGCTCGCTACGGTGCTGTATGCAAATAACTTTGCACCGCACCACTTTCAAATGTCACCCACCGCCCCTGCAATAGGTTAATTTGTCAGGTCGAAATGGCAGTTTAAAACTGCACACACAGACTCTGCAATGGGAGACTGAGCCATGTTTAATGGGCTGCTGAGTGGGTGGCACAATCAGGACTGCAGGCCCAGTAGTAGCATTTGATTTACAGTCCCTGTGCGCATATAGTGCACTTTTCTAGGGAGTTATAAGTAAATGTAATATGCCAATTGTGGATAAGCCAATGTTGCCAGGGCCGGCTCTAGGGCGGTGCGATCGGTGCCACCGCACTGGGCGCTAACTTGGGGTGGGGGCGCCTTTTTGCAAGTATATTTTCCTTTTAAAAGCACCTGTTGCCGCATTCCGTGCTGCCAGCAATTTTCAGGCATCAATTAAAACGTCAAGATCACTCCAGTGATTAATGTTCCTGCTGGAGAGAGATCGTAGGTTTGTCTAGTGGAAGTTTTAACCCATCCTAAGCTAGTGCAGTCTTCATTATCCTAAACTGAAAAAAAGGGTTCATTTGGGTAAAAGAAATACATTTTTATGAAAGAAAACCCCTAACGATGCTGTTACGTTTTAAATTATGTATTTGTGCTTTTCCAGACCAAGGAATCGTAAAGTATACTGCCTACCAGTATGGATGACATGTGACTCCTACTACACCTTGTAGTCCTCTGTCTTATGTAACATTTCCCATACACTGATTTACACACATATGATTGTCTCTGTGCCAATGTGAGTATGATTTAAAGTGCTCTGACACCCTACACCGGTATGAGTGGCGCTATAAAACTAAATCAGTCTGAGAGAGAGTGGTTATAAAGACTTGAGGAGCACTGTTAAATGGTGGTAGAGAGGGAATCTGTGGTAGATGTGGTCAATGGGGTCCGGGGGTGTCAACCAACATTGTCGCACAGGGCACCACCAGTGCTAAAGCCGGCCCTGAATGTTGCCATTTTTATCGTGCAGAGCATATGCACTTTAGCATGGCAGTGGTAAAGTGCCCAGAATCCTAAAGCCAGCAAAAATTAAGTCAGCAAGACAAGAGGTCAGAAGGGAAAACGCCAGGGGAAACCATGCCAATGATGCCAGGTCTAACAAAGCTCCTATAAAGTTCAGACATAAGGGAGTATAAAATAATAGGCTGTTAGCCTAGATTCAAATAACTATGCTTTAGTGACCCAAAAGGGAATTACACATTTTGCTGCATCCCATGCCTGGTATGATGCCCGGTGGTATTTACCTGCCAATCCATCTTTAAACCAGAATTTCCCCTATGAACAAAGAGAAAAAGGTAACTGAATTCCACAAGCAGTAAACGTAGTAATTTGTTAATTATATTGCTTGCTAATTTTGACTGAAAATACACAAATTGTTTAAGTTTTGAAATTCAACACTGCTTTTCTGTGTATTATCTTTTTCTTCAGTGAGGCTGCCTTAAACCATCATTTTGTCTATTATTAGCTAATCATGAAGCCTGAGTAAATATTTTCTCCATGCAATCTGCCAAATCTACTATGGGATTTTAGGGATTAGAAAAGTCTTATGAGATGCCTGCCACGACAAAAATGTATTAAGCCTACATTGGATGAGAGGACCGCACAACATAGTGTATCTTTTCTGAAGCTGAAGACTGCAAGGAATGGCAGGACTCTAAAGGGCAACAGTCCATTGCAGTTTTCATTCTTGAAGCCCAGGGGGTAGCGTGGGGGCAGGCCCCGCAGGTGAGGACCACAATTTTAAAGAAATACAAGATGCTGTGGCACACTCACTTCATCTACATCTCTGTAATCTGTTTAGTATAGTCGATAGACATGGAAAATAGACTGTGAAGGACCTGATACCAGGAGGTTTGTGGCTTTGGCAGAACTGAGGTAAGTGAAGTTTTTGGGTAAAATAAAAAAGAAAAAGTGGTACTCCTCTATGAAAACAATCCCTTCTCTGAACAGCTTAAACACATAATAAAACAATAATTTTCTTTAACTGCAACCCACTCAATTCTTCTAAATAAATTGAACAAATAAGAGGATGCATTCCATGCAAACCCCTACCTTTAAGGGTGGAGAGTTCCCTCCCACCCCCCACTGTGTTGCAGACCATGAACAGTTGCTGTTAGGCTAATCAAAGGTCAGCCTCACAAACACTCTTCTTGGTCGGAGCAGTCAGGTGCTGTACATGTGCTAAATGTGCGAGTGTCTGGTAGCCCAAGCCAAATGTTGCCTGGCTGAACATTTCACAGACCTGAGGGAGTGACCTTGACTTCCTCCTCCTCATGACGAGGGGGAATGTCATCATACAATCTGACCTGGGTGCTTCAGTTTTAAGCCCTGAAGTACACAGGACTGAGTATCATAGAGTGGGGTGGGGTCAGCAACTCTCACTGGCCCCATTCCACTCTGTGATGAGGTAGGGAAGATTCGCCTCTCATTGGCTGACCGGTGCAAATAGCAGCTAATGAGAGAAGGCGGAGGTATCTTCTGGCAATCCCTTCCTTCGCCAAAGCCAACAGGAGACACCAATGCTTCTGCTTCTCCGTCCACTCGATGTCACCGCCAACATTATTGAATGTTGGATACATGTGTATGTTCGCGTGCGTGCTGTGAATGGGTGTGTATGTGCTTGTGAGTGGTGGTTGTATGTGTGCGCACTTGTGAATGGCTGGGTGTGAGTGAGTGTGCGTGTGGATGGATGTGAGTGTGTGCTTTTGTGTAAAACAGTGTACATGTTTGTGCTCGGCCCGCCTCCCACCCCCCCATTGCACATTATGGGCCGCCACTGCTTGGAAGGTCTCCTGTTTCCCTCTTACCCCAGTCGGAGATTTATTTTAAATGATCTTTTCCCCAAATTAACAGATTGCGTGCAGGAGTAAATTCTATTTGTGGCCAGGAATTCCAATGAATGAGGAGCTGTGAACTCTCCCCTCCATAACAGATTTTTAGAGCATGTAAATTCCACTTACGTGCCCAAAACATTTTGTGAATTTGATGCTTTGCGTTCTAATACTGTATGTAAATATACTATGAAAATCTGCTGGATACGGGTTTGTTAATGTAATATGTAACAGTAGTTAATTGCTTGTAATCCCGTTTCATTTTACTATAATAGATTGCAAAAAATACTCTTGAAATATAAAACATATACAATTCTGTGATCACTTCTGTCCACGTCGTTACTGTAAAAATACTCACGAAATTGGGACTTTCAACACTTTAGTCAGACATGACAGAATCTTTTCTTTCACCAACCCTAAGGATCGCTTTTAAAGCGTCTTGTGATTCGCAGAATGATTACTTTTCTAAAGCCGTAATGCGCAGGCGATGATATGTGAATAATGTGCAGATGACATTTATGGTGCGACCAACAGTAACATGTCAGCTTTTACCAATAAAGGCATAATGCGGGCTTACCTGTCGTTTTCTGCTAAAACACAGTTGTAACTGGCACCGAACCAGGGCCTCTGATTTTGCAGACTGTTTAATCTGTCGCAGACCCACTGGGTTCTGAGCAGTCACCCTCTGATTTCTTGCTTGTAGTGGGTCGGTGAAAGCCCGACCACCAGTCTGGCGCTCACACGTGTCTCATATATCATATTCTTGATGCTCGTCCACGGTATCCCTGGGTTTCCAAACGCTTGGAGCTCCTAGGAGCCAATAACTCTTTCTACCGCTGATCAAAGTGCCAGAGAGCAGAAGAAATTTAAACACCACTAAGATCAACATTGTGAGTTTATTTGGCCTGTACATCCAGCAACACTGCCATAAATTTCCTACACTTTTTATTTGGGAATTTAAAAGGCCCCATGGACCTGGCACGGTTTTTACAACAATGTTTCTTCTGTATGGATTATAAATTCTGAAAATTTGAGTTGTGATTTTTTTTATCAGCTTTGGTCACCGGGTCATTTCAGCAGGCCTCCATGCAAAGCACTTTTTTTTTTTAAATCCTGCCTTTGTTTTACCTTATTTGGCTATTAGTATTGAGTGAACTACACATTAAAGAATAACAAGCGACCTCATGTTTTAAAGACTACTTTCTAGCCAAAGAGATACATATAGTTTGGTCTTTTTTTGGTTTGCTAGTAATTTTGACGCGGTTTGACTAATATTCATAAAACGTTCCAAAAAAGTGCTTTTTTTTGCCTTGTTTCCTCATGACAAGTTTCGGAGAAATCAGTTAAGCAGAAACCGAGAACAAGGAGGGCCTCAAAATTCAAAATCTCCATGCATTTTCCATAGACTTTTTTGAACAGCACTAATGCAAAACTACTGATGGGAATTACACCAAATTTGGCAGGAAGCTAGATTTTGTTCTAGAAAGTGTGCTTTTTGCAATGTGGTTTAAATCTGTTCAGTCGTTTTTGAAAAATTAAGGTAGAAATATTTTGCAAATCTGGATGGTTGGCTTCGAGGGTTGAAGCATCCCACAAGCTCAAGTTAAAAAAATAGAGCATTCTGATTAGCCTGGGGTTTTTTTTTCCCCTCGGACCACCTCGATCTTCTGGGAGTGAGGTTCCTCCTGGAGTGGGTGTTTGGCTGGTCGCAACATTTTTTATTTGCAGCAGCCACTACAGAACAGCAGGAGCTTAGTACCCTGTCCTAAAATGAAGTTAAAAAAAGAAACAAGGTGGCAAGGTAGAGATATCATGCACCTCTAGACCTTGTTTGGGGGTCCTACAGGGAGGTACCCTACCCCCCGGGACAAAATAAATATTTTGTGGAACTCCCATGGGATTGCAGGGAAAAAAAACAATAATATTATTATCCCTGGGTTGGGCTAGACCCCGAGGATCAATGTATATAAACATTTGGGGAGGGGGCATGCGTGAGGGCCCCCATCTCGGAGCCAATTTTGGCTCCCTTCATCCCATGCCCTGGTGCTATATATAAATTAGGGGAGGGGCTTCACATTCCTTCTCCTTGAGCCTTACTGAGGCCCTTGGGACCCCACCTTACTGGGCCTTCATATGTATTGAAAGGGGAGGAGGAATGTGCCTCACCTCCCGAAACTCACTGAGGCCCCGGGCCCCTATCCACTGGGGCTGATTTAAAATTAACGGGGAGTGGGGCATGCAGCCCCCCTCTCCGACCTTTTACAGACCCCATACAGGGCTGTATTATTTGTAGAGGGGCATGCAGCACCCTCCCAGAGTCTTGAAAGGCCTTGAGAATCTCATCACCAGGGCCAGTTCCACTGGTGTGTCCCGGGAAGCCCACTCCTGGGACACTGTTTCTTGCCCACAAGAGTGGAGGCAGGGGAACTTGTCTGCTCCCACCTGGTGGGAGCTTTTATAATGCTCCCTCCGGGAGGGAGCAATCATTTGTTTCCCTGCCCATTCTCTTGCAGGCAGGAAAACTCAGATTGCTCCTGCTCAGTAGGAGCAGGCAAAAACAGATGCTCCCACCAGGATGGGTGCATGAGGGGAACTGGCAAGGCCACTGGGGCCCAGAGTCTCCCTCTGCTGTCCCCAACATATAATTTTGTGGGTTAGGCACTGGGGCACCTAGCTAAGACCCCGGGGCATTGGGTCCCCGAGCCCTAAAGGCGGGGGCGGGGTGCACCCTTCCGTTAATTTCTGTATTTCTTTCTTTCGAGTTTAATATAGCTCGAACTAGACCTGAGACATCAGTATCAGAGCGCTTTACATGAGCACCTTTTTCGTTACAGAAGAACACATTCATTTTTGTTAGGCACGGAGAGATTAAGTGATTTGCCACAGGATGTTGAGCGTCGTTGCCGAGACTCGAACCCAGTTCCCCAGCTTCGAGGTCGACTGCTCTAGCCGTAAGGCTACATCCTCTCTAAAGATAACCCTGGGGGACGGGGTCCCTAGGGCCCATAAAGGGTAATTGTGGGGGGCAGCACACCTCCTCCCCTTAATTAACCCCTTGGACTTGGCCGGAATTTTGCCGCAGTGCGGCAAAATTCCACGCAGTGCGCAGTTCAGACGGCTATTGGCTGTCTGATGCACACGCCCACCGCGGCGTTGGATGGCTGGGGGCCGTCTGACGCATGCAAGGGGTTAAAGAAAAGGGGGGAAGGGGATAGGGTCCCCAAGCCCTGTAAAGACTCTGGGAGGTGGTTTGTGCCCCCAGAAATTGGATCCCCGCAGCCCTGGAGAGTCAAAGAGGGGCGGTTGTGCACCACCTCCCCAATATATATATATATATTTTTTTTTAAAGAATTGCTGGCTCCAGTCTGCACCCATGATGGATTCTGGCAGGGGAGTTTTCGAGGTAGCAGGGGCCCAAGGGCTCCCCTGTAGGCCCTTCCCTAAAAATAGAATCTAGGTGTCCCGGTTGAGCACCGGGACAACTAAAATAGGTTAAATCTAACGAAGATAATTTTCCTTAATTTAAATGATAAAGAGCATATACAGAATTTCATCCAAAGAGCAACTGCACATGCAAATGGTCTTTGAATCTTTATTATTCACCAGAATGTCTCACTGTATGCAAAGGAATTCAAATTGTGTTAGAAATGTTGGTCTCTAGTTGGCAATGGTTTACACCTTTGTCCAAGTAGTGACCTTTCTTCCTAGTCAGGGTAAGGGGAAAACACTTCTAAAATAACCCCTGCTCACCACCTTGGTATCTTGGCACGAGCAGACAGGCTTATCTCAGAGGAAGTGTGTAAAGGACAATGGACACCACACAAGTTTAGAAAAATAAGTAAAACTTTATCTAAATCAAACAAGACCAAAAACGACAAAAGTCCAACATACAATACTGTAAAAATAGTTATTGTGCAAAATAACCTTTAAATTGCAGGATTAACGTGAAAAACACAGTTCCCCCGACTCAGTAGCTCCTTTCGGGGCTATCTTGACACTGAACACAACAGAGTCTAACAATTCCAGCCAACCGCGTCTGTAGGGGTCAGCGAAAGCGTCGACAGACTCGGAGACAGTACCTTTCTTGTTGCGGCCAATGCGCCGATGTGAGTCGCTCGGGGCAACCGTTGCGGTTGCGTTGCGAGATGGAAGCATTGCAACGTGCGGTGTCCTCACGGCCCGGTGCAGGCAACGGCTCGTTGACGGAGTCGGTGAGACCAAGGCTTGTGTTGCAGGGTGAGACGCTGCCCGATACAGTGCTGGCTGGTCATGGTGCGGCAACGGAGCATGTTGATGTTCGAGTTGGGCACCGATGCAGTCTGTGACGTCTATGCAGCATGTAGCGAAGCAGTGCGGAGCTCACAGGATGCGGTGCAAGCAGCCGCTCATTGACAGAGTCGGTGAGATCAGGGTTGCATTGCGAAGCAAGGCGGTACTCTCTGCAGTGCCTTCAGGACACGGAATACTGCGACGGACTCAGTGACAGAGAAGGTTGCTCTACTCTTCTGCGGCGACTGAAACCAGCAGGTTCCAGAGATGGTGCCAAGAAGGACGGTGAGGTCTTTGCTGTTCCTGAGACCTCTTGAACATGGGGCAAGCTCCACTTCAAGCCCTTGGAGATACTTTCTCAAGCAGAATGCACACACAGTTGCTGTCCTTGGCAGAAACAGTTAATGCAGCCCAACCCCAGAGAGCACACAGCAAAGGGGCAGCACTCCTCCTCCAGTTTCTCCAGCACCTCTTGTAATGACCTGGCGGTCCCGGGATCGGGGACAGACACCCACAGAACACAAGACAACCAGATAAAGGCAGTGTATTTAATGATGAGGTGTAGGCAAAACAAAGAAAATAGCAAAAGTATGATTACTGGAACCTCCAGTCTAAATACGATACCCAATCACAGCACCGGAGGATCTCACCGTCCTCCGCATGTACACCGGTCCCGATGTACTCCAACGGAGGGCACTGTGCTAATTAGCGGCCGACAATGCCGCTCGACAGCTGTGATGGGTTGTATAGGGTTGGTGGCAGAGTATGGGTCTTGAGGGGCGTGGGAGTCACCCAGCCAGGCTCTCTACCACTAGTTCCGATGGGAGGACAGGGAGCAGCCGCTCCACCTGTTCCTCCAGAAGCTGGCCCCTCTGCAAAGCCCCACTGCACGGGGACGCCGCAAACACCTCCGTGGTGTGCTTCTCCTGTGCCCTGATAACGAACACCAAAGCCAAAAATGCTGAAGAGTGGGGCCGAGAGCAGCCGCTCGATCGCGCCTCCCACCTCTTCTGTCTTCTTCGCTGAGACGCGGCAAACACCTCCCGGTGTGCGTCTCAGCGTAATGTCAAGTGCAAACACAGTACGGGGGCTGGGAGCTTCGGCTCGCACCAACCTCGGTTAGACCAAGCTTGTGGTTACAGACCCACAGACGGGGCTGAGAGCTTCCGCTTCCACCAGCCTCCGCCTGGACCTTGCTAAGAACCGCGCTGACTCGTCAGAGTCAGTAGCGCAAACCCGAAGAGTTTCCGGCAGTTAGGATGGGTTGGGAGACACGGGGAGAAAGCGTGAGCTCCAAGCTTACCTCCGTTCTCCGAGAGTTCCTCAAAAGCCGCAAGGTTCCTGATGACAAGTACTCAGCTGCAGGGTACGTCCGTGTGGAATCTGAATATCCGACGCCGTGTCCTTTCAGTCTCCTCCTTATGTAGGCGTTCCTACCGCGTTATGCAAGCGTGAGATCCTGTGTTACATAATCGCGTGTCCCGCTAAGCCTTCTGGGATCTGTAGTCCGCGCCGCTTGCGGCGCGCTGGATACGGCGGTTTTCCCCCAGGGGCGAGGGAATTCTTGACACCTCTCCTTGGTAGAGGTTCCTCTTGAAGTCCAAAAGTAATCACAAGTTCTGGGGTCTGGGCCCCAATATTTATACAGCAAAATCCTTTGTTCTCTGGTGGCAGAGAAGCCCTGTGCTCAGTCAAAACCAGTTCTGTCCTCACTGGTGCAGCTTCCTGGCAGGAGGTGGCGACAGCATTGTGGAAGGCAGATCAGGCTCATTCAGGTGAAAGGAAATCTCCTCCCCCTACTCTAAATGCAGCCCGGATCTATTCAGCATCCAGACTCTGGAGCCACTGCACATTCCCTGCCACTGTCATTCCAAAGCCAGACAGTCAATAAACATCCTAGCAGAGGCACACTGGATGGCAAAGCAAGAAAATACCTACTTTCTCAAATTGGCATTTTCAAACACAGAATGTAAAAATCACCCTCACTAAAAGATGCATTTTAACATTCTGAGTTCAGGCATACTAAACTTTATTTTCCTACCTTGTTCCCAGGGGCAGTTATGTTTATAAGATGTTATTAGCAAACTCCCTATTCTATCCTATGGGAACAGGTAGCCTTGCTAAAACTAAATTGCCAGTATTTGATTATCAGGACATGCTACACACATCAGGGCATGTCCCACCTTTCACATACACTGCACCCTGCCCACAGGGGTATCTTGGGCCTACCTTAGGGGTGACTCACATGTAAGAAAAGGGAAGGTTAGGGCCTGGCAATTGGGTTCACTTGCCAAGTCAACATGGCAGTACCAGACTGCACACAGGCTCTGCAATGGCAGGCCTGAGTTACATTTACAGGCTGCTTATGTGGGTTGCACAATTAGTGCTGCAGGCTCACTAGCAGCATTTGATTTACAGGCCATGGGTACACACAGTGCTCTGTACTAGGGACTGACTAGTAAATTAAATATGCCAATCATGGAATCACCAATTCATAACAACAATTGACAAAGGGAGCACTTGCACTTTGGCACTGAATAGCAGTGGCAAAGTTCCCAAAGCATCTAGACCAGCAAAACGAAGTCCAATACACAGCAAAATAACAGAGGCAAAGGCAACAATATAGGACACACCCACACCAATGATGTCAGGTCTAACAAATGATAATAGGGAATGACAGAATATTATCAGATAACTACTTTGATAGTGGTGCAAGCTGCCCTGCTAGATATTTTCAACAATTATTATTAAACGCTAGTAGGTCCAGAGTGAACAGTCGCTTTCGGATTTCCTTCAGAGAAAAGGTCTAGAATGGACACCACTTATGCAAACTTCCTTGTGATACATAAAATATACAGCTTAGACAGCACCAGTACTACCATCACTCATACACTAACCACCGGTTTCAGTACAAGCTTCTCCAAGTCACTCAACAGATACAGCATGGGTGACAAATGTCGAGATTCTCTTTAACACAAACAGCTATAACCAAAGTAGCAGCATTACCTGCATCACCCCAAGAACAGGTATGGTACAAGTAGTCAAGGTAACTGGAGGCTCCCTCTCCCCATCCCACCCCAGTTGCAGAGGTGCATGGACGTCATTTTGGGGTCACCAGGGGTCGCAGTTGTGACTCCTAGCTTCCTCTTTGCTACCCATAGTACTGCTTTTGCAACCCCTGGCGTCAGAGGTGGAAAAATCAGTGCCAAAAACACAGGTGTGTCTCGCATTATCAGAGGCAGGCTCTCACCTGTATTTCTGCTCATTTGTATTACATTAATAATTAAAAAATAGTTTATTATTCACTATTTGTGTAATAGACAGTGGACCAGCAAGATCTGAACCTTCACTGCCATCTTAGATAAGAAACATAAAATGGTTATAATGTATATTGTGTGTGTGTGCATGTGCATGTGGGTGCAAGTGGGTTTGGGTGAGAGAGAGTGTATATGTGTGAGCACATATGTTTGTGTATGAGATCGTGAATGTGTGTTTGTCAAAATTAGTAAGTATAAGTGAGTCAGAGTAAGAGTGAGTGAGAGAGTGCTAATGAGTGATTCAGGGTGAGAGCGAGTGCATGAGAGTAGGTGAAAATTAATGAGTGCAAGTTAGTGCTATTGATAGAATGAGTTTGAATATCTGAATATGAGTATGTGTTGTTATGCTGTTGGACCTGGCATGCATCTTGGCTTATAGAAGCACCCATGACACTGGAATACTGGAGGCAATACTTACATATGGGATACTGTCTGCAAAATGTTATTGCTGGCACTCTGTAGGTAAATGTTGGCATGGAGCACCAATGAAAAAATGCCAGTGTGGCCTCCTGGAGGAAATTCTTGACATAGTTGGCACCTGTGGCAAATTGCTGGTGATTGCACATTGGAGTGAATTCTTGGCATATGGAAAGATAACAGTGGCATGGTCCTGAGGCCCTTCATGACAAAATGTGGTCCATGATATATTAGCCATAACCTTTGACATAATGGACCTCCAGAGTGCAAGATAAGCAGTATGAGGGAAGTTCTTGCACTAGCATATTGTATGTAATGTTTGGGCAAAAGGGACCACCATGGCAAAATGCTAGTAATGGTGGTCATTTTTGACATAACGGGGTCCTCAGAGAACATTTAAAAAATATAATTTGGTGAACTCAAGGGGACTGTCTAATTCAGTAACTTGGCACACCACGAAAGAACTTGAATATTTAGTGAGTGTTTTAGAGCATATGGCTTTTTAGCAAGTTTATGCAAAAATTGTGCATAAAAATACCTAGTAAAACCTTTTTGTTATCAAAATTTTCTCAGGGAAGAGAAACCCCACCCTTTGTTCTCCTCTAGAAGAATATATAATGTTAATATGCAATTATGTTACGTCAGCAATGTTAATTATTGTGATGTTATCATGATTAAGGTTATGTGACATCACTTCTTGAGATGATGCAGGTTCAAAGGTCATTTGATGTCACTTCCTGTGACATCATTAAGAAAGTCAAAGGGTATATGATGTCACTTCCGCTACCCCAGGCATTTTGGTGAATCGACGTTCATGCAGAGGTGGAGACTGAAGAGGTATGAGGGAAGATTGCTGAGCAGGCCCTATGCTGCTCAAAGCTGGCTCCTTCAAGAACAGTCTGGAGCCTCAATTTAATTTTGGCTTCGTCCTCCCGTGGGATCAAAGGTGGAAAGGGAATAGGGTAGTCCCCAAACATAGATATATCAAGAGCAGTCTAGAGCCACAGTTTCTTCCTCTAATTTGGTCAGATGTGGATGGGAAGGACTAATGCTATCCATTCATGGCACAACATAATACATAAAGGTTCAGGCTAGCAGGATAATATGGCACTCATCTTGGTGCCTTTAAGTGAAGTGTCCTACCTCTTCACTTAATCCAATCACAGGAGACGAGCATCGTTCCCCAAACAGTGCACAATAAGAGTATTGATACCAGCTGTGGCATGGCTTAACTGTAGTGGAGCAAGAAACTGGCAATCGTAATGCTGTCTGTGCCTCATGCTATACTATAGCATTACCACTGCCGTGGTTCATCTAGAAATCAAATGCAATCAGTGGTGCTAAAATGCTACAGCATCAAAACTAAAAATGTATGTTACTTTTGGCTTTTATAGGGTTCTCTGTGTCCACTAGAAAGGCTTTATTCCCTACAATCAGAGGACCGTGTTTTGAAACTAGGATGCTGCTAAGAAGATAGAGCAGATTTACTAACATTTGGTAGATGCAACGCAGCAAGACAACTTGCGCGCTGCGTCAAATGTAGAGGACCAGAATTCTCCATATTTTCTAAGATATACTGTATTCCTACACTCTCTGCGCTGAGTACTTAAACGTACGCTGTCAAAAAGTTAGTTCTGGCTCCGCATAGCAACGTTTACTGCCTCGGGTCCAGGGAGTTAGGAGATCAGGGACAAAAAACCAATGGGCATGCACCGGTAGTAAGATTGGTCACAGCGTCTTCTGTGACTGCCTTTAAATTTTAGTTCATCATGGAAAAAACAGGATTTAGATCAAATTAGAGTGATGTCATAATGGCATTAGACATGCCTAATCCAATTCTATAATGTAAACTTCTTATAATTAGTTAGTGTATAAAATGAAGACAGTAAGTTGTTCCAGGCCATAGCCTGACAGTGTAATCAGAAGTGCGTGAAATCACCCAAATCCTAACAGATGAAAAAATGCAGCCTTGCGTCAGATCACAAGACTGACAAAGATGAGAGCTGAGGCAATTTTCTTTACATCTACCTAGAAGGGTCAGTGCCCAAATACTTTGAAGACACATCTAGTACTTGTTTGACATGGAAAAAAAGGAAATGAGTTGTTTGGAAAGACAGTATGGAGTGATCAATACATCATATTCACAAGAAGTATCCTGCTGATTTCACACTCCAAGGTCATGATGCCCTTTGCAATTCTGAAACCTCTGTTCTGAGTTTAATAATCAGATCAGCAAGGTAAGAAAGAAAGAATCAAGCAATGACAACGCGGATGACTTGCTGGTATTTAAAATAACCTCATCTTCTTTTAGGCCCACATGTGTTTGTTCTGCATCTTCGGTGAATAGATCTGTATTCAACCGAACGATCTTTCACTCATAAAATACTAAGCACATGTCTACCGCATGGTGTGGCTGCTGATCTGCACGGTCAAGTTTCGAATGCCAGCAATGTTTCACTGATTTGCCTATTTGAGCATATTCCCCACTCTCTCCTGGTCTGTCACTAATGACACAAAAATGGGCCACTTTAAAAGTATCAATTTATACTCCCTAAATCAATATGTTTGATTCCGATGCGACACTCTTGTAAGGGTTTACATGTAACAAAGCCGCAAACTTTGAGAAGCAGCTGTTATTTTTAGGTACCAGTGGCGGCTCGCAGAGGGAGTGCTGCGGGCGGTGAGGCGGGGCAGGGGCAGGGTCTGGGGAGTAGTTGACTCGGACATTCGACGGACAGGAGTACCGTAAGTAATTAAATAAATAAAACTATTTACCTTGAGCTCGCTGCATCACCAAGTTGGCGATGAAGCAAGCGCAAGCTAATGGTTTTATTTATTTAATTACTTACTGTACTCCTGTCCGTCGAATGTCCGAGTCCAATACCACCCTCCATACCCCTCTCCCGCCCCGCCCCTGAAGGCTGCAGTAGGGCCCATATAAGAAAGTCCTCTCAGCTTCTCCATGCTACCAGTCACTACCAGCTACTGCCAGCTAGAGCCACCAGACAGCAGACTCCTCTTCAGGCTTTCAGTGCCGCAGGCTGCCTCGCTGTTTTCCCCATGCTGGTTTTTTTCCCATGCTGCTCATTTCCCGTCTTCCCATTGCCCCTCCCTAAGACCTATTTAATGAAGGCTGCAGTATGGCCATGCAGGTGATGTACTCAGCGGGTGTGCCGAAGGCACACCAAAGGCAAGCCAATCTTTGCCCGTCTGCGTCCATCTGTGACTGGACTGCGCCCAGCACCAGGAACCCGGTCCACTGGACTCCCACTCCAAACTCTATGCCCTGGAGCCCAGATGCAACAACTGCTCCCTTGCATCTCCTCGCTCAAAAACCGGAACATTCACCTGCCTCCATTGATGGTTCACCTTCATTCCGGCACCAATTGCCTCTGCAAAAACCTGTGTCACACCCTCCCACCAGTCGCCACTTCCACTGAACCACTCTTGTGCCTCCCGATCAATGCCAGATTGCCCTACACAACATCCCACCAAAGTCTGGGACACCATCTCCACCCTCACCCCGACGTGACCTTCTTCACAGAGACTTGGCACACCCCTGACATCGCCATCGCCTCACCAACCACCTACAAGATGAAATAGCGGGACAGCACCAACAGACACCGAGGTGGCATCACCATCATACACAAGGAATCAATCATTGGCACCACCACAAAAGATGAAACCCGAGCATGGAACACCTCAACTTCCAACTCCACACTTATGATAATACCACCATCAAAGGCAGCCTCGGTTACAGCCCCTAGGACCTCAAACCAACCTCAGCGACGCCATCACAAAATTTGTCAGCCTGCTCGCCATCGAATCCCAACACTATGTTTCCCTAGGAGACCTCAATTTCCACCTGGACAACCCCACAGAAAGTAACACCTAGAAAAAAGACGGCGCACAAGCAATAATGACCCAGATCGAGCCACCTTCAAGACGACCCTTAACATCTACCACCACCAACTCTGAGATGCAAAAATGGAGGCCCTGGCAAACCTCACTAGACCAAATAATTCTTCACCATCATCAGAGAGTTTACTTGCCCATCTGCTGCCAGAAACTCTAGCCCCGCCTCACAGGAATTCTGCAATACTCCAGCAGAACACTTCCACAAAAAGATAGCCACCATATACAGAAAGTTCAAACCCAAACACACCCACCTCCTCAGCCTCTCCACCGCCACGAGGACCGCCAGCAAACACCTACTCAACACATGGGAGCAGCTCAGCACACCAAACACTACGACACTAATGCACTCCATCCACTTGGGAGCACCCTCTGATCTGCCCTCAGGAGATCACCACCATTCTCAACAACTCCATCCCCACAGTCACCTTTCCCGATGCCTCAAAACACTCAGAGGTCAGATCCCTTCTAAAAAAACTCTCAGCAGACCGCAGGAATCTCCCGAACTACCGCCTCATCTCACTGCTCCCGTTTCCTGCCAAAGTCCGGGAGAAAACCATAAAACTCCAACCCATGCAACACCTGGAGAGAAACAACCTGCTAGACCCCTACCAATCAGGATTCAGAGCCAACCACAGCACCGAGATGGCCCTGATCGCTACGACAGATAGCATCCGCATCCCACTTTGCAGATGAGAATCTGCCGCCCAGATCCTCCTAAACCTCTGCGCAGCCTTCAACACTGTCTCCCACCTCACACTCATCAAACAACTACACCAAATTGGAATTGAAGGCAACACCCTTACATTGGATGGCATCATTCCTCATGGGGCACACCCAAAGAATCTGTCTTCCCCCTTCACCTCACAACTCAAATGCACCATCTGCGGCAATCTTCAAGGTTCGTCCCTCATTCCTACCCTCTTCAACATCAACAAGAAGCCGCTAGCAGACATCGCCAGAGCCCACAACATCAACATCACTTCCTATGCTGACAAAACCCAGCTCATCCTCTCACTCTCAGAAGACCCCACCATTGCAAAATCCAACTTCCACAACTATATAAAAAATGTAAAGGATAAAGGACAACTGCCTGCAGCTCAAAATGGACAAAACCGAAGTGCTGATCTTCAGCATCCACACCTCCCCATGAAACGAAACCTGGTGGCCATCAGAATTCGATTCCACCCCCACACCGATAGACCGCCTGGAACCTCAGCATCATCCTAGACACCAAACTCTCCATGAAACAAGTCAACACCATCTTCTCAGCCTGCTTCCACATTTTCCACATGCTCCTAAGAATCTTCAAAAGGCTCCCCATAAGCACCAGAAACAGTGACACGGGTCCTCATCACCAGCTGTCTTGTCTATGGCAACACACTCTATACAGGCACCACCAGCAAACTCAGGAGAAGACTCCAAATGATACAGAATGCAGCAGATAGACTGACCCTCAACTTGCCAAAAAGGACCCCCATCACCCAGTACCTGTCACTCTTGTTTCCTTACTTCTTACTGGTCATGCCTCCTGCTCCCTGCTCACCTGCATTCTTCTAGAGGCTTCTGTACCTGTCGTGGTGCATGGACCGAGCAATGCTTCCTGTTTGCACCCAGTGTCCTTCCAATGGCTATGTGCTGCTCTATATACTTTTGGGTTCACTTTTGACAATGCACTCTATAAGAGTGCATGGCAGTGCACAGGCTCTCCACCCCCTGACCTTTTCCCTCCCCATCTCCTGCAGCACACTTGTGTTGCTCCCCTTGCCTTCCTCACTGTCCATTGTTTGTTTAACCACCCACACTCTTCCCCCCACTATCCAATGCTAGTTTCCCCCTACCACTACACTACTTCCGCTGTCCGTGGTCCCTTCCTCAACCCTCCCAGCTGTCTGTTGTTTCCCCACTTACCCACCCTCCTCCCTCCTTTTGCTTGAATCCCCCACCCCCTGTTTTTACACATGTTGTACAGCAGCACTGACTACTGTGCAACATGGCTTAAAGGAAAACAAAGGGCTAATACGGGGTCAACACTGGCCGCATTATAGCATATTTCTTTTTTCTTTAAGCCTTGTTGGACAGCAGCCTGCGCTACTGTATTTTCTCCTAACTGTGTTTTTCTCCTACTGTTGTTCCGTTGTTCTGTTTCTTTTTGGAATTTGTGCTTCTGCCCGGTTTTTTGTCATTTATCACATTTTGTGCTCCCTGCTGTGCCTTTTCCCTCCCCGTGCCCTCTCGCCGGTCCCACTTCCTGCCGCTGCACCCCCTGTGGCCCTGCCCCCCCACCTCCATTCGTCCGTCGCCCCCCCACCCAGCTCCTCCTCCCTCCCACCTCCCCTTCTTATGGCGGCCACGCGCAGCGGGTGTGCCGCTGGTGCGCCGAAGCTGCGCTTAAGGCAAGCCCGTCTGCGCCCGTCCGCACCTGGACCGCGCCCAGCACCAGAAACCCTGGCCCCCGCGGATGCAACAACTCCCGATTGAAATATGACGCCAGCACCCTCCATGCACTCAACACAGGCTGAGAACACGCCTGCTACCGGGCCACCCCGAAGCGCACCCAAGGACCCTTCACATGCCGGAGCTGCAGCTTCACCAGCATCCGGCCAGCCAAACCGCCAACCAAGGAACCCAACTACCTCAATTGCATCCTCCTCAGCACCCGCTCCGCCCGCAAACATGCCATCGAATTCTGGGACCTTCTCGACTCCACCACCCCGGACTTCGCCTTCCTGACAGAGACCTGGTTGAACCCCTCCACAGCACCCGACCTCGCCATATCCATCCCGGAAGGCTACAAGATCATACGCAAGAACCGTATCAACGGGGTAGGAGGAGGAATTGCCATCGCCCACAGGAACACTCTTAGAGTCTCGACCAACACCGACGACACCCTCAGCACCGCTGAACACATGCACTTCCAGATCCACACCAACCCCAACACCACCCTCAGAGGAACCCTCATCTATAGACCCCCGGACCAGGACCGCAGTTCAGCGACTCCATCGCTGACTTCATCAGCATGAACGCCCTCACCTCCGCAGACTACATCCTCCTAGGAGACCTGAACTTCCACCGCCAAATCCACCACCCTGATCGACAACCTCGCCAACTTCGGACTCAGACAGCTCGTGACAACACCCACCCACGCTGCCGGCCACATGCTTGACCCCATCTTTACCGCAAGCCCCCACATCTCCTTCAACCACACCACCAAACCCCACTGGATAGACCACCACTGCATCCACTTCACCTTCAGGATGCCCACCACGCACAACTAAAAAACGGTGATGGATCAAGCCCTGATCTGTTGACTGGGTAGGAGTGTTCTGATTAACTCAGATACCCTGTCCATCACCACCCCCTTTTTGAATCGTTTTGGCCACTACACGTGTGGAAGGGTATGCTCAGACATGAGTCCCTTGCTCACTGCAACATCAGGATTCAAGCGAGCCGGGCCGAAGACGGCTGTAATGCCAGAAACCGGTCCCCGGAAGCTTGTTTCCTTTCCAGTAAAGAATTGGCTTGGTAGTTTGGTCTGCCCTGTTCCCATGATGCACTGGGCCAGGGACAGACTAATTTGCATATAGCCAGGTTCTGAACTGGGATGGTGCAGTGAGCTAAAAAACGGTGATGGATCAAGCCCTGATCTGTTGACTGGGTAGGAGTGTTCTGATTAACTCAGATACTCTGTCCATCACCACCCCCTTTTTGAAACGTTTTGGCCACTACAAGTGTGGAAGGGTATGCTCAGACATGAGTCCCTTGCTCACTGCACCATCAGGATTCAAGCAAGCCGGGCCGAAGACGGCTGTAATGTCAGAAACCGGTTCCCGGAAGCTTGTTTCCTTTCCAGTAAAGAATTGGCTTGGTAGTTTGGTCTGCCCTGTTCCCATGATGCACTGGGCCAGGGACAGACTAATTTGCATATAGCCAGTTCTGAACTGGGATGGTGCAGTGAGCTAAAAAACGGTGATGGATCAAGCCCTGATCTGTTGACTGGGTAGGAGTGTTCCGATTAACTCAGATACTCTGTCCATCACCACCCCCTTTTTGAATCGTTTTGGCCACTACAAGTGTGGAAGGGTATGCTCAGACATGAGTCCCTTGCTCACTGCACCATCAGGATTCAAGCAAGCCGGGCCGAAGACGGCTGTAATGCCAGAAACCGGTCCCCGGAAGCTTGTTTCCTTTCCAGTAAAGAATTGGCTTGGTAGTTTGGTCTGCCCTGTTCCCATGATGCACTGGGCCAGGGACAGACTAATTTGCATATAGCCAGGTTCTGAACTGGGATGGTGCAGTGAGCTAAAAAACGGTGATGGATCAAGCCCTGATCTGTTGACTGGGTAGGAGTGTTCTGATTAACTCAGATACTCTGTCCATCACCACCCCCTTTTTGAATCGTTTTGGCCACTACAAGTGTGGAAGGGTATGCTCAGACATGAGTCCCTTGCTCACTGCACCATCAGGATTCAAGCAAGCCGGGCCGAAGACGGCTGTAATGCCAGAAACCGGTCCCCGGAAGCTTGTTTCCTTTCCAGTAAAGAATTGGCTTGGTAGTTTGGTCTGCCCTGTTCCCATGATGCACTGGGCCAGGGACAGACTAATTTGCATATAGCCAGGTTCTGAACTGGGATGGTGCAGTGAGCTAAAAAACGGTGATGGATCAAGCCCTGATCTGTTGACTGGGTAGGAGTGTTCTGATTAACTCAGATACTCTGTCCATCACCACCCCCTTTTTGAATCGTTTTGGCCACTACAAGTGTGGAAGGGTATGCTCAGACATGAGTCCCTTGCTCACTGCACCATCAGGATTCAAGCAAGCCGGGCCGAAGACGGCTGTAATGCCAGAAACCGGTCCCCGGAAGCTTGTTTCCTTTCCAGTACAGAATTGGCTTGGTAGTTTGGTCTGCCCTGTTCCCATGATGCACTGGGCCAGGGACAGACTAATTTGCATATAGCCAGGTTCTGAACTGGGATGGTGCAGTGAGCTAAAAAACGGTGATGGATCAAGCCCTGATCTGTTGACTGGGTAGGAGTGTTCTGATTAACTCAGATACTCTGTCCATCACCACCCCCTTTTTGAATCGTTTTGGCCACTACAAGTGTGGAAGGGTATGCTCAGACATGAGTCCCTTGCTCACTGCACCATCAGGATTCAAGCAAGCCGGGCCGAAGACGGCTGTAATGCCAGAAACCGGTCCCCGGAAGCTTGTTTCCTTTCCAGTAAAGAATTGGCTTGGTAGTTTGGTCTGCCCTGTTCCCATGATGCACTGGGCCAGGGACAGACTAATTTGCATATAGCCAGGTTCTGAACTGGGATGGTGCAGTGAGCTAAAAAACGGTGATGGATCAAGCCCTGATCTGTTGACTGGGTAGGAGTGTTCTGATTAACTCAGATACTCTGTCCATCACCACCCCCTTTTTGAATCGTTTTGGCCACTACAGGTGTGGAAGGGTATGCTCAGACATGAGTCCCTTGCTCACTGCACCATCAGGATTCAAGCAAGCCGGGCCGAAGACGGCTGTAATGCCAGAAACCGGTCCCCGGAAGCTTGTTTCCTTTCCAGTAAAGAATTGGCTTGGTAGTTTGGCCTGCCCTGTTCCCATGATGCACTGGGCCAGGGACAGACTAATTTGCATATAGCCAGGTTCTGAACTGGGATGGTGCAGTGAGCTAAAAAACGGTGATGGATCAAGCCCTGATCTGTTGACTGGGTAGGAGTGTTCTGGTTAACTCAGATACTCTGTCCATCACCACCCCCTTTTTGAATCGTTTTGGCCACTACAAGTGTGGAAGGGTATGCTCAGACATGAGTCCCTTGCTCACTGCACCATCAGGATTCAAGCAAGCCGGGCCGAAGACGGCTGTAATGCCAGAAACCGGTCCCCGGAAGCTTGTTTCCTTTCCAGTAAAGAATTGGCTTGGTAGTTTGGTCTGCCCTGTTCCCATGATGCACTGGGCCAGGGACAGACTCATTTTCATATAGCCAGGTTCTGAACTGGGATGGTGCAGTGAGCTAAAAAACGGTGATGGATCAAGCCCTGATCTGTTGACTGGGTAGGAGTGTTCTGATTAACTCAGATACTCTGTCCATCACCACCCCCTTTTTGAATCGTTTTGGCCACTACAAGTGTGGAAGGGTATGCTCAGACATGAGTCCCTTGCTCACTGCACCATCAGGATTCAAGCAAGCCGGGCCGAAGACGGCTGTAATGCCAGAAACCGGTCCCCGGAAGCTTGTTTCCTTTCCAGTAAAGAATTGGCTTGGTAGTTTGGTCTTCCCTGTTCCCATGATGCACTGGGCCAGGGACAGACTAATTTGCATATAGCCAGGTTCTGAACTGGGATGGTGCAGTGAGCTAAAAAACGGTGATGGATCAAGCCCTGATCTGTTGACTGGGTAGGAGTGTTCTGATTAACTCAGATACTCTGTCCATCACCACCCCCTTTTTGAATCACCACGCACCACTGCACCCAACTGCTGCCTCGACGATGCTGGAGCAAAGTCATCAATGACCAGCTAACCACCACCCTCACCCAGAACCCACCCACCGGCTCCTCCGACCCCGACACCGCCGCCCGCTACCTCAGACAATGGATTGACGACTGCACCAACACCCTCGCCCCGCTCAAGACACCCTCCAACAGCCACACCAACAAGAAAGCCACCTGGTTCACCGAAGACCTCCAGGTCTCCAAACAAACATGCTGGAAATTGGAGAAGAACTGGCTCAGCGAATGATCACCGGGCAGCCACACAGCCCACAAGAACGCCACTTGCAGACACCATCAACTCATCAGAGCCACCAAGAGGGCCTCCTTCAAGGACTGCCTAGATAACAATGCACACAGCAGCAAAGAGCTCTTCAACATCGTGAAGGAACTCTCCAACCCCAGCTCTAACACCAACGACATCCCGCCTTCACAAGACCTGTGCGACTCACTGGCCACCTTCTTCCACCGCAAGATCGCCAACATCTACGACAGCTTCAGCTCCACAACTGCCCAAACAACCACCAACCCCATGACCACCAGCAGCATCAACTCCCTTCTATCCTGGACCAGCGTCAACGACAAGGACACCTGCAAAATCATGAAGAACATTCCTTCCGGATCACCATTAGGCACATGCCCACACATCTTCAACAAAGCCAGCACAGCCATCGCGCCCCATCTCCAGAGAGTAATCAACATCTCCTTTGAGACAGCAACCTTCCTGGAGAGCTGGAAGCACGCCGAGATCAACGCCCTACTCAAGAAACCCAAGGCGGACCCCAAAGACCTCAAGAACTTCAGACCCATCTCCCTGCTTCCATTCCCAGCGAAGGTCACCAAAGAAATCTTCAACAAACAACTGACCCACTAGCTCGAGGAGAACAATGTCTTGGACCCATCCTAGTCCGGCTTCGGCAGCAACCACAGCACCGAGACAGCCCTCATCGCCGCCACCAATGACATCAGGAGCCTGTTTGACAACGGAGAAACAACGCCCCTCATCCTCCTGGACCTGTCGACCGCCTTCGACGCGGTCTGCCACCGCACACTACGAACACGCTTACACGATGCCGGAATCCAAGGGAAGGCCCTGGAATGGACCACATCGTTCCTCTCCGGCAAAACCCAGAGTGTCCTCCTCCCCCCCTTCCCCCCAAAGCCACCGAGATCATCTTTGGCGTACCCCAGGGCTTTTCACTCAGCCCGACGCTGTTCAACATCTACATGGCACCCCTCGCCCACGTCGCCCGACAGCACAACCTCAACATCATCTCCTATGCCTACGACACCCAGCTGATCAACTCCCTCACCAAAGACCCCCACACTGCCAAAATCAACCTCCACAAAGGAATGAAGGATGTCGCCGAATGGATGAAGAATAGCCGACTGAAGCTGAACTCAGACAAGACAGAGTTCCTCATCCTTGGCCCCACCCCCTCAGCCTGGGAAGACTCTTGGTGGCCGACATCACTAGGAACACCACCAACACCCACCGACCATGCACGCAACCTAGGGGTCATCCTCAACGCCACCCTCTCTATGACTAAACAGGTCAACGCCCTCTCCTCATCCTGCTTCAACACCCTCTGAATGCTCCGCAGGATCTTCAAGTGGATCCCCACCGAAACGAGAAAAACAGTCACCCAGGCCCTCGTCACCAGCAGGCTGGACTACGGAAACGTCCTCTATGCAGGATTGTCGGCCAAGCTCCTGAGACAGCTCCAACGCATCTAGAACGCCTCGGCACGCGTGATCCTCGACATCCCCCACCGCAGCCAGATCACCCCCCACCTGAGAGACCTGCACTGGCTCCCCGTCTTCAAGCTCCTCCTCCATGCACACAAAGCCCTCCACAACACCGGCCCAGCATACCTCAACAGATGACTCAACTTCTACACCCCCACCAGCCAGCTCCGCTCAACAGGCCTCGCCCTCGCCACAGTCCCTCGCATCCGAAGATCGACCGCCGGCGACAGATCCTTCTCCCATCTCACCGCCAAGACCTGGAACACCCTCCCCACTAAACTACGGCAGACCCAAGACCTACCGGCCTTCAGAAGACTCCTCAGGACCTGGCTCTTCGATCAGTGCCTGCACCATACACCCCACCCCCCCCCCCAGCGCCATGAGACCCTCACGGGTATGTAGTGCGCACTGTAAATGTCTTGATTGATTGATTAATTGATTAACTGTGCAACATAGCTAAAAAGCATTAGTAACACCAATAGATCTCACAAAGGCGAACCTATTGGCTTTGCCAATGTTTGTTTAAAAGAAGGGATTGTCTTTAATGTGATGGGGGTCTGGGAGTGTGACTAGAAGCTATATTTTTTACCTAATGCTAAACTGCCTGCGCCAGAGTGCATTTGTTAAGAAACAACCCTACTACAGCACTTTACATTGCCACCTCTGTTGTACACAACAGGTATTTCACTAACAGGGTTGCACTGGCCTATGGTGCAATCAGGCACTGCCCAAAGCGCTGCTCTGATAGGTGAGTGTTAGACCTGGCACCTTGGCGTGAGTTTCCCTTCCACTTTTTGCTGTTGTGCCTCAGATGTTTTTGCTGGTGTCCGCGACTCAGGGCACTGCGCCACGGCCAATCCGTGCCGCAGTGCAAGTGCTCCCTACTGTAAAGTGTACATGTGATTGATATACCTGATTGGTTCATTGGATTTACTGTCAGTCCCCAGTAAAGTGCACCAGGAGTGCCAGGGCTTGTGAATGCCAATACTGCTAGTGGGCCTGCAGCGCTGGTTGCGCCACCCACAGAAGCAGCCTTAAAATGTGTCTAGGGTCTGCCATTGCAGAACCTGCGTGCAGTCTGGTACTGTCACCCTGGCTGGGCAAGTGCACACACTTGCCAGCCCCTAAACCTTCCCTTAACTTCATATTAGTCACCCCTATGGTAGGCCTGAGGGCAGGGTGCATTGTAAGTGTAAGGTAGAACATGCCCTGATGTGTGTGGCATGTTCTAATAGTGAATTTCTGCCAAATTCGTTTTTCACTATTGTAAGGCTACCAGTTCCCTTCTAGGCCAGATGGGCTGCTGGAATTATTACACTCTATAATCCCAGCAGGCTCAGGGAACATGGTAGAAATTCATGTTTAGTATGCCTGAACTCAGAATAATAAAATACTTCTTTTAGTAAAGTTTATTTTAATATCCTGTGTTTGCAAATGCTACTTTTAGAAAGTTAGCATTTGCTTGCCTAACCATTTCAGCCCGCCTCTGCTTGGATGTGGATCTGACTGTCTGGTGTGTGTGAGTGACAGGGCTGGGAGTTGACAGGTAGTGATTAGCAGGAGGACCCCTTAATGGGTGGTGGGAGTTTCCCCTGAATGATGCATCAGGCTGTGCTCTGCCTCCACAATGCTGGCTCCGCCCTCCTGGGGAGCGACTGATGACTCAGCCTGCACCTGGCCCAGGAAGGACCGAAGCTTGTCAACAAAGTACTCAGGCCACTCCTGCCCTCTCAATGCCGGCTCCGCCTCCCTGGGGAGCGGCTGATGTGCCTGCCCTCACACTGAATACAGAAGTCATAAGTACCCACAACAAGTACTCAGAGACTGAAGCAGTTATGCAGAGGCCCCCCTGGCCAGTGAGAACAAAAGAAACTGTGTATAAAAGTAGGAGCCCTGCTCCTTGTAAATCAGAATCCTGTTTCACCACGAAGGACCTCTGCCCGACTAGAAGGAGAAGAGACGCTGGGAGAACTGGCCTGCTGCTTGCCTTGCTGAGAAAGGAGAGGAAAAGACTTGATGAGAAAAGACTTTGCTGCTTTGTGCTTAAACATTCTCCAAGGGCTTGACTGAGCTTGCCCCCTGACCTGAGCCACAGGACCATCTGGCTCAACCTGCCTCTGCTCGTCTGCCGGTAATTAACCGGGATATCTACTACTGCCGGAGCTGTGACTTTGGTGCCCCCCAGCCCCTCTCTGAGGCCGTGACCGACTGTGTCTCCTCGTCCCCGCCGAGGAAGAGCTCCGCTCCGTTGAGCCGCTCTCCCCCCGCTGAGGAGATCGCTGTGTTGACCGCCTGGAAGGCTCACTGCTGTGGTGCCCCCCAGCCCCTCCCTGAGGCCGTGACCGACTGTGTCTCCTCGTCCCCGCCGAGGAAGAGCTCCGCTCCGTTGAGCCGCTCTCCCCCCGCTGAGGAGATCGCTGTGTTGACCGCCTAAGAGGGCCCGCTGCTGTGCCTCACCCTCCCGCCAGAAATCCCCACCGGACGCAAACAGACCCAGGGGACAGACCTCCGACCCGGACGGACGCCTCGGGTGCCAGCCCCGCTCTGCCTGAGCCGCTGGGCACCTCGCCTTTGTCCCCGGAGGAAAGCCGCCACCGAGACCGTCAACGGGCTCGGGGCCCGCAACGTTTGTTTCTACCCTTGATTTTAGGGTTGCCAGCCTGCCTGCAAGGGCCCAGGAATTGTGAATATCACCCGCGGTGCGAGCCGCCCCTGTTCCGCTGACTCGAGCCGCTCTGTGTGCCTGCCTGCAGCTCCGCGCTGAGAAGAGCGCTCCAGCCCCTCCCGCTGGAATCCTTTAGCTGTCGGGGAGACGAGGCTGCACCCAGAGCCCCTGACCGAGTGACTGGGGCTGCGCTGGGTCCGTGGGCCTCCCCTCCACCTGGACAGCTCTGAGGTCGGTGTTTCCCCCCCGAGGGGGTCCCGCAGACCAGGAGGGCCATCAGCTGTCAGAGACCCGGCCGGGCCGATCGCGTCTCACGCGGGAAGCGTGAGACTTGGCAGGGCGTCGGGATTTCACCCGTCTAAAGCGCACCCGAGTGCAGAAACAAACAAAGAATCGAGAGAACATTGTGGAATACAACTTAAGAGAAGAACAGTGCATTTTTGAACTATAACTAAAAGAGAGCTTGCCTATTTACAACCTGTGGGCATACAGAACCGTTATTTGATCTTGTGATAAGTCTGACCTAAGAGATATATATATTTTACATAAAGAAGCGTATTTTTATATACTCACAGCCTGGTGTCCATTTGTGGGGGGATTGGTATATTTTACTGTGTGTGTGTCTACAAATGCTTAACTGACTAACGCCTGGAGAATCGCCTTGGCTGCTCACGCCACGCACCTAGAGGGTGAGCAAGGGTAATTCTAAGGGGTCATCCTTCGCCCTGACTTAGAGGAGAGGGTCCCTGCTTGTCACAAGTGCATACTTGCGCCAACCAGAGACCCCCAATTCTAACATTGGACGCAGCGGTGAGGATTTGCGAATTTGCATTTGTAGTTTACATACAGTGAATTACTGATCACCACATAGGGAGAGCAGATCTATAACGCAGCCACAGGTTTCCAGTTCCTTTTTGCTAATTTTGTTGAGACCTCTGCCATTACTGAAGCCATGCCTGGCTCACTTCCTGCCGGAAGAGCGCTCTCTACCTTCTCTGGAGCAGATGACATAGATTGGAGAGAGGGAGCCTTGAGGAGCTTAACCAATGACCAGCTGAAAGATCTCTGCACAAAATGCAGAATTGCCAAAAGTGGATTGAGCAACAAGACCCAACTCGTGACGGCGCTGAGAGCCTGGAGGGAGTCAAGAGATCCACAGACCCCGGTGGATATCATTCCACCAGATGGCGCTGTAGAGCCCCCCAGAGGCCTGTCACCAGAGGAGCTGGCAGACAGAGCCGCAGACAGGGCACATGCAATGGAGATGGCAAGATTAGCTGGGCAAATGGAAATGGAAAAACAAAAACTGGAAATGGACAAGCAAAGATTGGCCATGGAGGCACAGCAACGCCAGCTGGACCATGACCTGAGAATGAAGGAGTTGGATCAAAGAGGTTTGGGAACAGCTCCTTCTGGTGGCAGCACAACGCCGGTGCAGGTAGAGTCCAAGGTGTACATCCCCAAAGATATAGTTAAAGAATTCTTTAGGGGGGATGACATAGGACAGTGGTTTAGGGCATATGAGGTAGCCATGTCCTCCCACCGGGTCCCTGAGAAAGATTGGGGAGCGGGGTTGTGGGGAAGGTTCCTTAGCGAAGGGCGGGACACCCTGCTAGATTTGCCCACTGCAGAACAGATTTCCTATCCCCACATGAAAGAGGCCTTAATGACCAGGTATGGGCTTACCCCTGAATTATATAGACAGAGGTTCAGGGGGTGTGCAAAGCGTCCTGGGACTACGTATGTGGAGTATGTGAATTTTTTTTGCAGAGCCCTGGATGGTTGGGTGAAGGGTAACAAGGTGAATGATTTTCAAAGTCTCTTTGATTTAATTGCATGGGAGCACTTGTCTGATAACTGTTTTCCTGAGTTACGCCAGCACCTGATTGATAGCAAGCTGTCCAACCCGAGGAAGCTTGCTGAGGAGGCGGACCGCTGGCTCAGCACCAGGGTCCACAAGGGTCCAGTGGGAGACTCCGCCAAGGGTGGGCAGGGTCCCCAGCAGAAGAGTGGGGGGGACAGGGGTAAACAGAAAGGGTTCCCTAAAGGCCCCCAAAGTAATCCCCAAGGGAACCAGCAGAAGGGTTCTCAGCCTCCCCCACCCCCAAAGCAGAATGGGGCCCCGACAGGTAGACCTGTTCCAAAGGGGCCCTTCAATTGTTACAAATGTGGTGACCCGGGGCACATAGCCAGTGACCCCAAGTGTCGCCTGTTTGGAAAACCAGCACCCACTGGTGCTCCGCCCCGACAAGTGACCAGTGTTCACTTAGGAGAAGAAGTGATGGTCCCGGGGGATGGAGATCCTGTTCAGATGACCCTAGTCTCACTAGGAGACAGTGAGATGGTCCCTACAAACTACCTGCCCTCTAACACTAAAAAATATGGGCAGGTGGTTACCATCAATGGTAAGAAAGCTGAGGCTCTTAGAGATACAGGAGCCAGTGTGACTGCAGTGAGGCAGCACCTGGTGTCTCAAGAGCAGGTTGTACCCCATGCCTACTGTAGGGTTGTCAACGCTGACAATTCAGAGAGTCAGTGTCCGATGGCTCAAGTTCCCTTCGAGTGGGGGGGGGTCTCTGGTACTCTGCAGGTCTGTGTGAGGAAAACCATGCCTGTTGACTGTTTGCTAGGGAATGACTTGGAGGACTCCCCTTGGGAAAAGGTGGAGAAAACGACTCACCTGAAGATGGTGGGTCTACCTGACTGGGCGTGCGTGACCACCCGGTCAATGGCAGCCAGTAGGGGTGATCAAGAAGTCCTGGGACCTGAAGGAGAGGCCCAGGAACCGGCCTTAGGGAGAAGGCGCAGGGGGCGCGGGAAACCGGCCCCTCCTGTTCCCACGGTCCAGGAGGAAGCAGACCTTGAGGGGGATGCCCTGGAGCCTACAGGGGAACAGATTGCTGAACTGGGGGACCTGCCTGAGCTGACCCATTGGCAGCAAGAAGGAGGCCCCTCCAGGGAGGAATTCTGCAAGGAGCAGAAAGAATGCCCTTCTCTCGTGGGTATGCGGCAGCAGGCTGCAGACCAGGCCAATGGTGTTCAGGCCAAAACACATTATGTGTACTGGGAGAATGACCTCCTGTATTCAGAGCCTAAGACTGCTGAACCTGGGTCAGCCCGTGTGCTGGTGGTACCCCAGAAGTTCAGAGCCTTCCTACTGGGACTGGCTCATGATGTGCCGTTAGCAGGACATTTGGGGATGGACAAGACCTATGACAGGCTTGTCACCCACTTTTACTGGCCCCAAATGCACAAGAGCTCAGATGCTCATTGTAGGACCTGTCCAACTTGCCAGGCAAGTGGGAAGAGTGGAGGGAAGAACAAGGCTCCACTCCAACCATTCCCTGTGGTCAGTACTCCATTCCAACGAGTGGGTATTGACATTGTTGGGCCTCTGGACCCCAAGACAGCCATGGGCAACAGGTTCATCCTGGTCTTGGTGGATCATGCCACCCGGTACCCTGAAGCCATCCCTCTGAGGACAGTGACGGCCCCCGTGGTGGGGCGTGCACTAATGGGAATTTTCTCCAGAGTGGGGTTCCCTCTAGAGGTGGTGAGCGACAGAGGGACCAACTTCATATCCAAGTATATGAAGTCCCTTTGGCAAGAGTGTGGTGTGACCTACAAGTTCACCACACCTTACCATCCCCAAGGAAATGGGTTGGTTGAAAGATTCAACCGAACCCTAAAGGGCATGATCATGGGCCTGGAAGGTCCAATGAGGCGTAAGTGGGACGTCCTCTTACCATGCCTGCTCTTTGCATACCGCGAGGTGCCACAGAAGTCTCTAGGGTTCAGCCCCTTTGAGCTGCTGTATGGTCACCCCGTGAGAGGACCACTGAGTTTGGTAAAGGAAGGCTGGGAGCAATCTCCCAGGAAACCTCCCCAGAATGTATATAGCTACATGCTGGCCTTCAGAAACCAAACCAGGCGCTTCAGACAACTTGCTGAGGCAAATCTGGAAGCTAGCCAGGAGGAGATGAAGCGGTGGTACGACCAGAATGCCACTCTGGTAGAGCTTCAGCCTGGACAAGAGGTGTATGTCTTGGCCCCAGTGGAACCCTGTGCACTTCAGGATAAGTGGACAGGCCCATTTGAGGTTGTGGAGCGCAAGAGCTCAGTAACATACTTGGTGGACATGAAGCAGCCCAGGAATGTGATTTGGACTGACACCTGTCAGAAGGCTTTTGACACCCTGAAGACTGCCATGTGCACGGCGCCCGTGCTCCTGGCTCCTGATTTCTCCAAGGAATTCATAGTGCAAACAGACGCTTCAGAGCATGGTGTAGGGGCTGTTCTCTCACAGATGACTGAGGAGGGCTGGGACCACCCTGTAGCCTTCATCAGTAGGAGGTTACTTCCACGGGAAAGTAGGTGGAGTGCAATAGAGCGTGAAGCATTTGCTGTGGTCTGGGCACTGAAGAAGCTAAGGCCCTACTTGTTTGGGTCTCACTTCCGGGTTCAGACAGACCACAGGCCCCTCAGATGGTTGATGCAGATGAGGGGTGAGAACCCAAAACTGTTGAGGTGGTCCATCTCCCTACAGGGTATGGACTTTACGGTGGAACACCGCCCTGGCACAGATCACGCCAACGCTGACGGTCTGTCCAGGTTTTTCCGCCTTAGTGATGTGGAACTCCCTGGGGAAGGGTAGTTCCCCCCACATTTCAGCTGGAGGGGACACGTGTTAGACCTGGCACCTTGGCGTGAGTTTCCCTTCCACTTTTTGCTGTTGTGCCTCAGATGTTTTTGCTGGTGTCCGCGACTCAGGGCACTGCGCCACGGCCAATCCGTGCCGCAGTGCAAGTGCTCCCTACTGTAAAGTGTACATGTGATTGATATACCTGATTGGTTCATTGGATTTACTGTCAGTCCCCAGTAAAGTGCACCAGGAGTGCCAGGGCTTGTGAATGCCAATACTGCTAGTGGGCCTGCAGCGCTGGTTGCGCCACCCACAGAAGCAGCCTTAAAATGTGTCTAGGGTCTGCCATTGCAGAACCTGCGTGCAGTCTGGTACTGTCACCCTGGCTGGGCAAGTGCACACACTTGCCAGCCCCTAAACCTTCCCTTAACTTCATATTAGTCACCCCTATGGTAGGCCTGAGGGCAGGGTGCATTGTAAGTGTAAGGTAGAACATGCCCTGATGTGTGTGGCATGTTCTAATAGTGAATTTCTGCCAAATTCGTTTTTCACTATTGTAAGGCTACCAGTTCCCTTCTAGGCCAGATGGGCTGCTGGAATTATTACACTCTATAATCCCAGCAGGCTCAGGGAACATGGTAGAAATTCATGTTTAGTATGCCTGAACTCAGAATAATAAAATACTTCTTTTAGTAAAGTTTATTTTAATATCCTGTGTTTGCAAATGCTACTTTTAGAAAGTTAGCATTTGCTTGCCTAACCATTTCAGCCCGCCTCTGCTTGGATGTGGATCTGACTGTCTGGTGTGTGTGAGTGACAGGGCTGGGAGTTGACAGGTAGTGATTAGCAGGAGGACCCCTTAATGGGTGGTGGGAGTTTCCCCTGAATGATGCATCAGGCTGTGCTCTGCCTCCACAATGCTGGCTCCGCCCTCCTGGGGAGCGACTGATGACTCAGCCTGCACCTGGCCCAGGAAGGACCGAAGCTTGTCAACAAAGTACTCAGGCCACTCCTGCCCTCTCAATGCCGGCTCCGCCTCCCTGGGGAGCGGCTGATGTGCCTGCCCTCACACTGAATACAGAAGTCATAAGTACCCACAACAAGTACTCAGAGACTGAAGCAGTTATGCAGAGGCCCCCCTGGCCAGTGAGAACAAAAGAAACTGTGTATAAAAGTAGGAGCCCTGCTCCTTGTAAATCAGAATCCTGTTTCACCACGAAGGACCTCTGCCCGACTAGAAGGAGAAGAGACGCTGGGAGAACTGGCCTGCTGCTTGCCTTGCTGAGAAAGGAGAGGAAAAGACTTGATGAGAAAAGACTTTGCTGCTTTGTGCTTAAACATTCTCCAAGGGCTTGACTGAGCTTGCCCCCTGACCTGAGCCACAGGACCATCTGGCTCAACCTGCCTCTGCTCGTCTGCCGGTAATTAACCGGGATATCTACTACTGCCGGAGCTGTGACTTTGGTGCCCCCCAGCCCCTCTCTGAGGCCGTGACCGACTGTGTCTCCTCGTCCCCGCCGAGGAAGAGCTCCGCTCCGTTGAGCCGCTCTCCCCCCGCTGAGGAGATCGCTGTGTTGACCGCCTGGAAGGCTCACTGCTGTGGTGCCCCCCAGCCCCTCCCTGAGGCCGTGACCGACTGTGTCTCCTCGTCCCCGCCGAGGAAGAGCTCCGCTCCGTTGAGCCGCTCTCCCCCCGCTGAGGAGATCGCTGTGTTGACCGCCTAAGAGGGCCCGCTGCTGTGCCTCACCCTCCCGCCAGAAATCCCCACCGGACGCAAACAGACCCAGGGGACAGACCTCCGACCCGGACGGACGCCTCGGGTGCCAGCCCCGCTCTGCCTGAGCCGCTGGGCACCTCGCCTTTGTCCCCGGAGGAAAGCCGCCACCGAGACCGTCAACGGGCTCGGGGCCCGCAACGTTTGTTTCTACCCTTGATTTTAGGGTTGCCAGCCTGCCTGCAAGGGCCCAGGAATTGTGAATATCACCCGCGGTGCGAGCCGCCCCTGTTCCGCTGACTCGAGCCGCTCTGTGTGCCTGCCTGCAGCTCCGCGCTGAGAAGAGCGCTCCAGCCCTTCCCGCTGGAATCCTTTAGCTGTCGGGGAGACGAGGCTGCACCCAGAGCCCCTGACCGAGTGACTGGGGCTGCGCTGGGTCCGTGGGCCTCCCCTCCACCTGGACAGCTCTGAGGTCGGTGTTTCCCCCCCGAGGGGGTCCCGCAGACCAGGAGGGCCATCAGCTGTCAGAGACCCAGCCGGGCCGATCGCGTCTCACGCGGGAAGCGTGAGACTTGGCAGGGTGTCGGGATTTCACCCGTCTAAAGCGCACCCGAGTGCAGAAACAAACAAAGAATCGAGAGAACATTGTGGAATACAACTTAAGAGAAGAACAGTGCATTTTTGAACTATAACTAAAAGAGAGCTTGCCTATTTACAACCTGTGGGCATACAGAACCGTTATTTGATCTTGTGATAAGTCTGACCTAAGAGATATATATATTTTACATAAAGAAGCGTATTTTTATATACTCACAGCCTGGTGTCCATTTGTGGGGGGATTGGTATATTTTACTGTGTGTGTGTCTACAAATGCTTAACTGACTAACGCCTGGAGAATCGCCTTGGCTGCTCACGCCACGCACCTAGAGGGTGAGCAAGGGTAATTCTAAGGGGTCATCCTTCGCCCTGACTTAGAGGAGAGGGTCCCTGCTTGTCACAAGTGCATACTTGCGCCAACCAGAGACCCCCAATTCTAACAGTGAGTATTTGGACCATTTATGTTGGCTGTTTGTGGGCCTGGTTTATGGTCTACTGGGCCAGCTTTTACTGTTTGTTGACCTGAAATTAAAAGAAACATAGGCGGCAGCAGGTTCAAATTCATGCAGTCTTCTACATCTTGAAAAACATTTATACAAGATATATTTACAAGTTAAAAACAGCCCCAATTTGCAAACATGGGCCACTTTTTTTAGATACCTAATTCACAAATGATGGTCACTTTTATTTTGGTGCCTGAGCCCATTTTGCCTATATTCTGTACCAGTCCGACCCTCTCTACAACAGACAGCTAAAACTCGTCTGTAGGCAAAACGTCATTGGTTTCCTGGAAAGCGCTCTCCAGTCTGTTCAGTGACGTCTTGCTGATCCTATATATCCAAAGGTCTAGAAAGCAGAAAACTTTGGCACATTGTTTCCTTGAATACGCCCCCAAAATACAGAAAAGCCAGGGATTGACCACAAAATGTACTCACTTAAGAAAACATTAATGTACTTATTTAGTCAGTCAGTAAGAAAACTTTATTTGGTTAATTACAACCATAAAAGTGTAAACTATACATAAAATTACTATTAAAACATAGGCAAGAACGTATTAAAAACATGGTATGAGTACATATCATAAGATACACATAACCTTCATACAAAATACAGATAACCATCGACGACTAGATAGGTCGGGTAAATCCATCATCTACATCAGGATCCTTCCAAGGAATTCCATGCCGTACCGTTGTCGTTTGCATGTACAGCATTATTCTACCCCAACTGCACAGTAAAAGCTATTCAGTCTGTACACTTGAGGAACACCCTGACCTTACTCATAAATTTCCCCATAGCGCATACAATGTCTAGGTTTGTCATTTCAATTAGAAGGTTAGCAGCTTGCGACCTATTTCTGATCATATATTTTAAAAAAAATCGGACATAAAATCTCTTTACGAAAATCCAAAAACTTCGTACAATCTAATAAAATATGCACAATATCGCAATGATTACCTAACGCGCAAGTACAGGTACCATTACTATTCAGCATAGAATTTTTAAACTCAATATTCCCATAGCAGGGGTTTATTCACATTCGCACTTTTAGTACCTCCCGTCCTATGTGGAAGCTCGGCAATCTGTCTACATAGGGATACTGTTGGTTAGATTCCCATGCCAGGGTCATATGCGACACCGATACTTTCCGCGAGAGGTACTCTCTGTCATGTGTGCTGGAAGTCTCCGCACCCAGTGTTCTTAATTCTTTCTTTGCTACACTTGGATGATCCAGTTGCGGACGTAGTTTTAAACCCAACTCACCATAAGCTTCCCTTAGTGCGGCTCTTGTCTGTTTCGCCCAGTCCAGTTCACTAGTGACGATTTCACTTTTACACCACTGGGAAATTTTTAGGTGCTCATCAGACACTAGGCGCTGCCAAAATCAAACTAGTGCCATACAGGCAGTTACCGCCCAAGAGGTCATTCCCAACTCGAGTCTTGCAGCTTGTACCATAGAGGATTTTGGCAGTGAGAATAAGCTTTTTAGGATATTTCCCTCTTCTTTATCCCAGCCTTTTTCCCACTTAGATAAAGCACTTCTGCCCCATACAGGAATTGGGGGGGAACCATTGCTAAATAGGCTTTTATGACCGGCCTATCTGATTTTTCTCCATACACACTGTTGAATCTTTTTAGTCCCTTCACAGAGGCAGATGCCCTCATTTTAAGTGCCTCCAGATGGGTATACCAATTAAGGTTACTCATAAACCAGATTCCTAGGTATCTATATTCATTGACTCTCTCAAGTAAATTTGTACCTAGGCGCCAAGGGAACCGGGATTTACTCCTACCGAAGCATACAATTTTGGTCTTTTCCATGTTCACAGTTAGCTTTTTATTTAGACAATATTCATTAAACATGTTTAGTTTTCTCTGGAGACCTATCTGCATCAGGTCCATGATCACTAGATCGTCGGCGTATAGTAAACACGAAACATGATTACCACCCACTTTTGGGCTAGCCCCTTTTACCTCTTTTAATTTTTTTGGTAGGTCGGCTAAACACAGGGAAAAAAGCAGAGGGGCAAGTACGCACCCCTGCCTCAAGCCATTTCCAATCTGGATCCTCCCAGAGAGTCCACCCTCCTCATCCAGGATTATGTACTTATTTAGTATGGAACTAGACAGAGGGAAACGGATTGCTTCACGTTAAATAAACTTATAAGAAACATTTTATGTGAGATGTATAAACATATTCTAAGGCCAGCAGGCAGACAGAATGATAAACAGGACACCCTCCCCTGCTAAAGTAAGGGCTGTGCACTTCCCATGATGGCATTTACTCTGACAGCGCTAATGAGTACTGTGGTAGCTTTTAATATATTTGTCTGAAATGTGCATTATGAACAATGTGCAAAAATAGTAATCTGCATTAATATTCACATGTGTACACTTATATGAGGCTGGTGCTAGGCCTCCACCCCATTTTTTTCTAAATTAATGTCTCATCATGGTTGCGCCCATGTTATTATTTCTGCTGCATGTAGTTAAGCAACTCATGTTTGTGTGTTTACTTATGACACACTTCTCAAAGAAGATTCTCTAACATGGGCACAGTAATGTATTTTTTAAAGGTTCTTCCACCTGCACTCGGTAGCGCATTCATTCAATATAGTTAATTGTTGTTTTATAAATAGTTTATTCTGACATTTCCGGATGAAATCATCTCATAAGGGGCCAAATCAATATTCAGGTAGAGTGATAGTGCTTAGATGTACGGCCATATAACGGGCTTTAATACAATGTTCTGATTTGTTGAAAACGTATTTATTTTCCTTACACTATGATGATTCTGCATGTTTCATGACTGTCTATGAGAAAATTTCGTATTTAAATCCTCAAATTTGGGGGTTCCCATAAGACCTTTTCTATGCTAATGGGGATGCTGCCCAATATCTTACTGATTTTGCTGCTCCTTTGGGCCTTACGACTATTTCTAATTTTGCCTACTATTCCGCATTATCCTATTGCTGAGAGCCTTAATTGCAATGGCTCTTTGCTTCTGCACTTTACAAATTCTGTATTGTACCTTTTACATTTTTGTAATTAATCTTAATAAATGATCTAATTCCACCCTAGACCTCACTTGTTGAGTAAGTCCTTTCTTACTCACTGTATTTTTAATTTGCTGATTGTCATCTTATTTTAGGATACATTGCCTCATGAAATTGAGATGTACAGCGTCCCCATTCTACCCACCCATGGGCTTCCTATTGAGATGCCTTTTGAGGTAGTAAGATTTTAGAGGTACACTGCTCCCACAGTACCCTACTTTGAGTTTTTAGAACTGTATGTATTTTAGACTACAATAAGCACAGGGGTGGTGTAGATAGAGTAGATCGGAGGTTGGAACCTTACACTGCTGTTCATAATGCTTACACTTGGTATAAGAAGTTGGCTATCCATTTATTCCAATTAGCAACCTTCAATGCTTTTCTTGTACTCAAGGATTGCTCTCCAGAGCCAAAGATGACATTTGTTCAGTTTCAGCAGTCTGTGATAGGCAGCCTTGTTGTAGTGGAACAGGCGAGAGTTCCTAGAGCTATAGCGGTGGATGATGTGGCTAGATTGTAAGATTGCCACTTTCCTGATCCCATTCCTCCAATACCCAAGAAAGACTTTCCCAGTAAAAAATGTACAGTCTCAGCCCAAAGAGGTATGCAGAAGGAGAGTGGTATGTACTGCCTCAATTCGCCTTCTAATCCTGGGCTGAGTGTGTCTCCACATGTTTTAAATTGTACAATCTGCAACTGAAGTTTTGGGAGCAACCATGAGCATAAAAGTAAACTGATTGGTCTGTATTGTTTTACATTTTGTGCTCAGATTTCATTGTTGGCATTAGTATGCTGTAGTTAGTTAGAGCTGTTGTATTTGTAGTTATAATTTTGCATCTACTGCCAATTCGTTTGTGTTTTCTTTTTTGTTAAGAAAATGTGATGGCAGTGTGCATGGACTGGCATTTGGCTGGTGTTACGTGTGGACTGGCACTTGTTTGGCAGTGTGTGTGGACTGGCGCTTGGTTGGCGGTGTGCGTGGACTGGTGTTTGGCTGGTGATATGCGTGGACTGTCACTTGACTGGCGGTGTGCGTGGACTGTTATTTGGCTGGTGGTGTGCATGGACTGGTGCTTGACTGGCAGTGTGTGTGAGCTGGTGCTTGGCAGGCGGTGTGTGTGTTCTGGTGCTTGGCAGGCAGAGTTTGAGCTGGCATTTGGCTGGTGGAGTGTGAGTAGTGACGTGTTGCTGGTCACTACTCAAACTGCTAGCCAAACACCAGTGCACACACTCCATCAGGCACCAGCCCGTGTGATTGCTGTGTCAGTCATGTGGGCATACGAAAGTGATGGGACGTTGAATGGCACTGTCTGTTGATGTGAGTGTTGTAATGTGCTGGGCCTGCAGCTGACGGTGTAAATGGTCTTGTATGTGTCATGTATGAAAGTGTGTGAATGGACTGTAAACGGTTGGTGTCATGTCATGGCTTTACAGCACACAAGTTGTGAGTCATTGATTCAGTGTGTTGACCTTTTAATTACTAACAGTGTTTTTCATTTTTGTCAAATCCCTTGTTAAAAAATATATACATTTTGAACCTTTCACTCACCCTTGTGCCAAATCCAACCAGTATGTGTGGCAAATTTCTCGTTCCACTCCAGAGAAATCCGCAAACCATGGATATCTTTAGAACCCACAGGATGTTGGAAAAAAGGACGAACTCCTCCAATTAGCCAAAAAAAAGGCTAGCACGGGGCAGGGGAAGGCCTATCAGTGAAGGGGTAAAATCTTTGCAGTAGACTCTTGTGCTTGTTACCTATATGCCTCGCCACTCCTTACAAGTTTTTCTTTCAGAGTTTAATATAGCGCAAACTTGAACCGAAGGTATCGGGTATCAGTGCACTTTACAAGTACACCAGTTGCATTACACAAGGGGGCATATGTATGAAAATCCCTGTTTGCGATTCTCAAATAGCAATTTTTTGAGAATCGCTATTTGAGAATGGCAAAAAGGGGTGTATGTAAAAAATCAAACATTTTTTGCAATTTCTTAGTATTCCATAATTGCGATTAGCAAATTGCGAAATCGCAATTAAGGAATACTTTCCCATTAATTTCAATGGGCCAGGAGGCCCATAGGAATGAATAGGAAGTCATTCTCAATTTGCGATTCGCAATTTGACAATCGCAAATTGAGAATAATTTCAAGGGTGCAAGTGTGTGATAAGGACACCCTGATGCACCCCTGAAATGAACATGTGTGCGCATATGGCGCACATACATGCCCTAAGGGCATGTATGTTCGCCACATGGCACCATCACAAATGCCAAAAAGTGCTTTTGTGAAAGGAATCGCAAATTACCACCAACTTGAAGTTGGTGGTAATTTGCGATTTCTTAAGGTGAAATCACAAAACTTAAGTGCTTCTTGCATAGCATTTAAGGAATCGCATTTTGCGATTCCTTAAATGCGTACGCAAAGTTAAGGAATTGCAAATGTTGTGATTCCTTAATTTTGCGATGCGACTTTTCCTCATACATACCATTTTCCGAATTTTTTGTCGCAAACGCTGCTTTTTTGCGATTCGCAGAGTTTGCGACTAAAAATTCCATTGATACATATGCCCCAAGGACACATTCTTTTTTTTTGTTTGGCACAGGGTGATTACGTGCATCTCTGGCGAGACTCGAACCTGGTTCCCCAGATTTGAGATCGACCACGCTAACCATTAGACCACATCCTCTTCCCAAGTTAAGCACCACGGTCAGCAAAGACAACATATCTTGGTGCTGAGTCTGTGTGAGAATTCTGTTATAGTGGCATTAGCCTTTAATCACCATCCCCTTTTTTGTATATCCAGTGGCTGCCTCAGTATCACTTTTTATTACGTTTCACCGCTGGTGATGTCACATCTTGTGGAGTAATAGGGGCCACAAGGTATGAATAATTGCTGAGTATGCTACCTTCATGAGACCTTCAGAAGGATGCATCTTTGATTACTGCAAACCTATTTGTTTCATTGCAGAATACAATCTATTTTTGAGGCTAAATTGAGGATAAAGTACAATTTCTTTTAGCAGCCATTTTTTCAACTTGTTTTCTGAATTTACCAATGTATTGTGCATACATGTTCATCTCCAGCATTTAACTGAATGACAGCCAGCTTGGAAAGTGCCACAAGGATAATACATTTCTACCATAAAACAATGTTGTAAAATGTGTTTACTTTACTATTTTGTATATTTCAAAAAACCACTATTGTAGCATCCAGCTACAATAACTACAGACACGTGGGGTTACATTAACTGGAGCTTTATTACACACACGTCTTGCTCCTACCCTGTCCCTACTCTAACCGCCCCTTCCTATCCTGTCCCCTCCTCTTCCCCTCTGCCCACCTAGCTCCGCCCACCCCAGCTACTGGACTGCTAACTTCATTACATCTCCCCCTTTCTTAATAAAGTAACAAATGAAAGAAATAGAGATTAGTCCATCTCTGTAATCAGTCTCTTGGGAGGCCGCACTTGACGGCGGGATCTCGCCGGTATGGACACGACATCTTCAGGTGAGGGCTCTTCGGTAGGTGAGGGTCCGATGTCGGGTGCAACAGTCTCAGGGCTGTCCCTGCACACAGGTGTGGGGACCATGGGTGCACTTGCATGGACTTCAGGAGAGCACTTCTTAAAGTGAGAGGCGTTGCGGGTGACCCTTCGTGTCTCTGATTCTGCTGTCACCATGGTGCCCTTTTGTTGAGTGATCGTCAGGGGCTCATCTTTGAAACGACAATCAGTCTTTTGGCGTTGTTCCTGCTTAACAACGACTCTGTCGCCTTCTTTCAGGGAAGGGGACCGGGCCCTTCGCTTGCGGTCCGCATACTCTTTCATCTTGTCCTTGCGGTGCCGATCTGTGATGGCCATGTCTCTGTGTTGTTGATCCGACGGAGATCTTTTCAGGGCTCCGTCCCATGTGGGGATCCGATTCCTCATTGTCCTCCCAAGCATGAGAGTCGCAGGGCATTGGCCCGTCGTAGAGTGAGGAGTGGTCCTGTAGGCACTAAGGACCTCGTTCAGTGCTGACTGAAGATCTTTCTTTTCGGCCGTGGCTTGCTGGAATGTTCTCTTAATGGTGGACATGAATCTTTCCACAGTGCCGTTGGCCTGAGGCCAGAGTGGCGTGACTTTGCGATGTTGGAAGTCCATGTGTCTCGCGAAGTCGCTGAACTCATGACTATTGAATGGGGGCCCATTGTCCGTCTTGATGACTCTGGGGACGCCCCACGTAGCGAAAGCTTCCTCAAGCACCTTGAGGGTGCAGGCGGCACTGGTGGATGATATGAACTGGGCCACGGGGAACCTGGAATATTCGTCCAGGATGACGACTACATACTTCCCGGACTGCAAGGGGCCATAAAAGTCCATGGCAACTTCTTGCCATACCCCATCAGGCAACGGGGTCATCTGTAGAGGAGCAGGTGGATTGCTGTGGCTGGTCAGTTGACATGGGTGGCAGTCTTTCAATGTGTCTTCGACCATCTGGTCAAGGGCTGGGAACCAGACACGTTCTCTCAGTGCTCTTTTGGTGGAGACGACTCCTCGATGACCTTCGTGGGCCAAATCGATCACTCCTTGTCTCAGTGTCGCTGGTATAACTAGTCTGTGATCTCTGAGGAGGAGGTTGTCACTGGTTACAGAGAGTTCGTCAGAGACATGCCGGAAGGCTTGTAGTTCTTTCCTGACAGCAGGGATTTCCTCTTCCTCCTGCGGGTGGTATCTCCATCTGTTGGTTCGGGTGCGCTTTATCACTTCTTGTAGGATGCTGTCTTGGTTGGTCGCTTCCCGAATGGCATGCATGGGGATGGCTGGTGGACGAGCATGATTGGTCACAAAGTGAATGTATTCCTCCGCAATGGAGGGTGCAGTCTCTGATGAGTCTCGGGGGTGGCGAGACATATAATCAGCTGGATTCTCATCCTTCCCCGGTTTGTGAATAATCGAGAACGTGTACTCTTGCAGCCGCAAGCCCCATCTCTCAATCCTGGGGGGCATCTTGCACTTGGGATTCCCATAGATCGTGACAAGTGCCTGATGGTCAGTTATGAGCGTGAAGTGTTTCCCGAATATGAAGATGTGGAAGTGTTCGCACGCCCACACGACAGCCAGGCTCTCCTTCTCCGGTTGGGAATATCGTTTCTCAGGGTCCGTTAGGCTCCGACTGGCATAAGCGATGATCCTCCTTTGATCCGACTCGTGGTCGTACTGTGCCAGGATGGCCCCTAAGCCCACGGGGCTTGCGTCCACGGTGATTTCCGTTTTCCTCTTGGGATTGAAGTAGGAGAGGCACTTGGCTGATTCCACGGCGTGTTTAATGTCTTTGAAGGCACGCTCACACTCCGGAGTCCATACAAATTGCGCGCCAGCTTTCGTGAGGAGCCTCAGAGGGTGACTTACGGTGGCGTAGTCACGAATGTAGCGGGCGCAGTAGCTTGCCATCCCAAGAAAGGAACGCAGGTCGTTGACATCAGCCGGGCTCTTGGTGTTGTTGAGCGTGGCGATTTTGTCCGGGTCTGGTTTCATGCCACTCGCCGAGAAGATGTGCCCGAAAAATTTCAGGGTCGACTGATGAAATTCACATTTTTCCTTGTTGAGGGTCAACCCAGCCTCCATCAGAGCGAGGCAGACACGATCGAGGGCGGTGTCGTGCTCTTGCGTGTCCGAACCGTAGACCAAGATATCATCGCTGTAATTAAGGGCGTTAGGGATGTGGTGGATGACGAGACGTATGGCCTCCTGGAAGATCTCGGCGGCCGATGAAACGCCAAAACTGAGCCGTTTGTAGCGGAATAGGCCAAGATGGGTGGCAAACGTCGTGATGGAGCGAGAACTGTCATCCAGCTCGAGCTGATGGTAGCCCTTGTTCAGGTCCAGTTTAGAGAACACGGTTGCCCCATTGAGCGCCGTGATCATGTCACTCAGGAGGGGGCCTGGGTGTCTCTCCCTCTCGATGGCCGTGTTCGGTAGACGCATGTCCACACAGAGACGGACTTTGTTTTGAGACCCTTTCTTGGGGACGATGACCACCGGGGACACCCAGGGAGTGGGGCCCGCAGTGCGCTCAATGATGTCGGCGTCCAGAAGTTCTTGCAGTTCACATTCAACCGCGGATTGCAGGTGAAACGGCACTCTACGCGGGTGTTGAGCCACCGGTTGGATTTGCTCGTTGATATGCAGGTGGATTTGGCGGCCTTTCAGTTTTCCCAAACCTCGGAAGAGGGAAGGGAATTTTCCGGCGCAGTCCGAAATGTCATGGACGTTGAAGAGGATGTGTACCAGCTGAAGACGCTCAGCCGTGGGGAGACTCAGCAGACAGTCGGCCTCAGGTCCTTTAATGACGTGGATAACTGCTGGGATGGAGAGTTTGCCATGTGTGAGGGTGGTGTCAAACTTGCCCAAGCATTGGAGAGGTATCTTCGCCATCCAGGTGTAGACACGGACGGGCGCGAAATGCAAACGTGGTTTGGGGTCCATTCGGTCATGTTCGGCAACCGATATGTAATTGAGTGATGCTCCGCTGTCCATCATGAACTTGGCGGCGTGGTTGCCCACTTTGATGTTGAGACGTGGATAGCGTTTGAACTGATCATGGTCAGCAAAGTTGACATATTCGGTGGTGAATGACGACCGCCTGGAGGAGGACGATCTTGAGTCTCTTGACGGAGAACGACGGTCCCACCTGGAGCGTCGAGAGTCGTGGCTGGAGTGTGAGGACGTGGGAGATCGAGGAGGCTCTTCTTGAACCGCTCTGATGTGATGACGCTTGGCCTCCGATCGTGAGGGTCGCTGCGACCCATCGTGTCTGTCACTGTCGTTGCGTTTTTCTTTGTGGTAGTCCCCACACATGGCCTCAAAGTGGTTGGACCGTCCACATTTTCTGCATCGTTGGCCCATGGCAGGGCAGGAGTCGATGTGAGGGTAGTCGTATCCACACCTGAAACATCGTCTCGTGCGTTCAGGACGGCGATCTCTCCTTTCAGATACTTTCCTCCTGTAGTCCGGGCGTCGCCTGGGCGAGTACTTGGAGCGCCGTGATCTGTCTCGCGGGTGACGTCTTCCGCTGTCACGCCGATCCTGTCGCCCTTGCCGTCGTTCAGTGACACGGTTGGCGTGTTCACGGCTGGTACCGGGTCCGGTTTCAATTTCCGCGGCGTTTTCTTCAGCCTGGTCGTACAGTCGGGAGTTCTCTTCGATTTCTGCTAGTTCCTGTGGTTTTCTTAGTAACCGCCGTCTCAGCGATTCCGAGTGACACCCAGTGATTATTTGAGATTTGATGGCGGCATCCGGCGAGAAGTTAGTGAAGTCACAATGGTGGGACTGTCGTCGCAGTCGATGTATGAAGGAGCTCAGTGGTTCTTCCTTACCCTGGCGCTGCTGGTGAAATTTGTGTCTCTCATAGTCGACGTTTCTCTTGTGCAGAAAACGGTTATTTAGAACGTCTCTCACTTTGGTATAGGTGTCGCCATCTGCGGCCGGGATCTCTCGTACGATCTTGCCTAGCTCGCGCCCTCCTAGATTGCGAAGGGCTATTATCTTGTCTTTGTCTGGTTCTATTTTGGACCCCTCAATGTAGTCCTCAAAGTCCTCTAGCCATTCTTGCCATTTCAGGCCCATGCTGCTTCCCGTTGTGATTGACAGTGGCTCCGGGGCTCGCAGGTGGGTGCCTCCCTTGACTTCTGTTTGCGCGGGAGGGTTAGACATCCTGGCGATGAGTCTTAGGGCCGGTGTCTGCTCCTGGCTTCAGTGACTGGCGCGCGTTTTCCAGAGGGTCGTCCCTTCGTAATTACCAATGCTTGGTTGTTTCTTGCTGATGCTTGTCCTTGCCGGCACCAATGCTTGTTAGTTTCCTGTTAACAATGTTCGTTTGCTTTGTTCTTGCCAAGGCTTGTTCACTTTCTGGCTGTTGCCTGACTCCAAAATGGCCGCCTATGAATTACACAGGGTATGTCCTTGAAATTTGCCTGACTCAAAGATGGCCGCCGTCACTGCAGTCATACACGAGGCTCTCTCCTGATTCATGCACTGCTATCTCACTCTGGACTCACCGGCCGGCGTCCTCGGGGGCAGCACGCATCAGGGCTCACTTTCCAGCAACCACCACTGCTACCAGGTGAGGTTGGGGTGGGCTCCCGCCTTACTTTCTACGTTCCCGCTCTTCCTCTCCGCTGGCATGCCAAACCTCACGCATCGGGCGTGAGGTTTTCCGACGTCCGGGGCTCCGTTTTCAGCGCCTTCAGCTGCGCTCGTTACTGGGCTCTCGGGGACGGCGTCCACGACGTCGGGGGATCCTGGGCTCACTCCAAGGTGCCAGACAGGGTCGGAGTGGGCTCCCGACTCCTGTATGTCTGGGGCTCTAAGTTGCACGCATCCAGCGTGACGCGCGTTTCCAGCGCGAAACAGTTCACTTCCCGAGCGTTTCAGCGCTCGATCGACTGGTTCCCTCTGGGCTCCCACAGACGCTGGGGAAAGCAGGGTCACCTGCTGCTGACCTTTTCTTCCGGCAGCAGCACCACCAGGCAGCAGATTCTTGGCTCACTGCTGCAGGGGACAGGGCACTTCGAGTGGGTTCTGATTATGCCAATCCCACCCTCGTCGCCAGCTGTAGCATCCAGCTACAATAACTACAGACACGTGGGGTTACATTAACTGGAGCTTTATTACACACACGTCTTGCTCCTACCCTGTCCCTACTCTAACCGCCCCTTCCTATCCTGTCCCCTCCTCTTCCCCTCTGCCCACCTAGCTCCGCCCACCCCAGCTACTGGACTGCTAACTTCATTACAACTATCTTTGTTGGGAACTCTGTAGGTCAACTTAGATTTAAAATCTCTTTCTGTTCAATTATCTGCTGGAAAATGTCCCAAAATGTAGACACATATTTATTACTTTTTACCGAATCTGTTATAAAATATATATGAAGATAGATGAGAAGATTTGTTTTTGGAACCATAACATGGGGTGTTCGCTTGGAAGGGGGAGCTGAAGGCTGTAATGAGCTATGGGCGAGCACTTTTTTCGATATGTGTAACTTCATGTGACTCCATTCTAAATCAATATGAATAATTAGCACTTATGAATCAAGTTACCTCATCCATCCTTTTGATACAGCAGAGGTCCCAGCGGTGAGGCAATGAGCAGAAATGCAGAACATTAACCTGATTTTAATATTAAAAGTAAATTGCTACATTATCGCTGCTGGTTATCATTGCTCTCCTGGTGACGTAATTATGTGTGTGCATTTACAGTTTCTGTTTATAATCAGAAAACAAATATAAAGCTTCTAATTGGCTCAAAAATGGTAAAAAACACATTTACATGCAATTTGGGGCAAAAAAGATATGCACAGTCAACAGTTTGAAAACGTGTTATTGAAACTAACAGCTGGATAGATTTGTTCTGAAAAATCTTGATATTGATCACACCGAAAAGAGTTTGGTTGCCCTCGCTCTGTTGGTTATTTCTTTTACTCATATACATTGACTCAACATGTAACAGGGAGAGTGACGCAGATATGCGTAGGAGTGGGACCGAGTCACAAAGTGACAGAAGCAGACCCATAAATAATGCAGAGTATGTTACGCTCAGAGGTGGTCACGCGTTTTTCTTGTTGTTTTTGTTTTTACTGCGATGTTCATTCACTTCTATAAGCATAGCCCCTGGAAAAATGATTGACTGCAACCTTTTCCGCGTAAATATAAATTTGCCGCAGCTGCTTCGTAAGCCAACATCTGCCGCATGAGTTGCAGATTTTAATAAAAATGTTTCTTGCTCAAACTCATCAAAAGTTATTACACTTACTGCACACTGATGGAATGCCGTCCAAGATACTTTGTGATAATGTACTTGTCTCCTTCAATCAATCAATCAATCATTTGTAAAGCGCACTGCATACCCGCGAGGGTCTCAAGGCGCTGTGGAGGGGGGTGGTGGGGCGCTACTGATCGAACAGCCAGGTCTTGAGTATCCTCCTGAAGGTCAGCAGGTCTTGGGTCTGTCGCAGGCTCAGTGGGAGGGTGTTCCATGTCTTGGTGGCGCGGTGGGAGAAGGATCTCCCGCTGATGGTGGTTCTTCGGATGCGAGGACGGTGGCGAGTGAGAGGTAGGCGGAGCTTAGCTGGCAGTTGGGGATGTAGATGGAGAGCCGTCTATTGAGGTAGGCTGGGCCAGTCTTGTGGAGTGCTTTGTGTGCGTGGATGATGAGCTTGAAGGATATCCTCTTGTTGACCGGGAGCCAGTGCAGGTTTCTCAAGTGGGGGGTGATGTGGCCGTGTCGTGGTTCGTCGAGGATCAGTCGTGCCGAGGCGTTTTGGATGCATTGTAGTCGTTTGATGAGCTTGGTCGGGACTCCTGCGTAGAGGGCGTTTCCGTAGTCGAGTCTGCTGTGACGGGGGCCTGGGTTACTGTCTTTCTTGTATCTGTCGGGATCCATCTGTAGATCTTGCCGAACATGCAGAGGGTGTTGAAGCAAGAGGAGGACACAGCGTTGACTTGCTTGGTCATGGAGAGCGTTGAGTCGAGGATGATTCCCAGGTTGCGTGCGTGGTCGGTGGGTGTCGGGGCTGCCCCCAGTGCCGTCGGTCACCAGGAGTCATCCCAGGCTGAAGGGTTGGAGCCGAGGATGAAGACCTCCGTCTTGTCCGAGTTCAGCTTCAGACGGCTGATCTTCATCCAGTCAGTGAAGGCCTTCATTCCTTCATGGAGGTTGGCTTTGGTGGTGATGGGGTCCTTGGTGAGGGAGAGGATCAGTTGAGTGTCGTCGGCGTAGGAGATTATGTTGAGGTCGTGCTGTCGGGCGACGTGTGCGAGCGGGGCCATGTCAATGTTGAACAGTGTCGGGCTGAGGGAGGATCCCTGGGGTACACCGCAGATGATCTCGGAGGCTATGGGATGGACTCGGGGGAGGCGGACGCTCTGGGTTCTGCCAGAGAGGAAGGAGGTGGTCCATTCCAGACCCTTGTCTCGGATGCCTACGGGGTGGAGGCGTGCGCGTAGAGTGTGGTGGCAGACGGTGTCGAAGGCGGCGGAGAGGTATAGGAGGATGAGTGCTGCGGTCTCACCGTTGTCCAGCAGGGTCCTGATGTTGTCAGTGGCAGCGATGAGGGCAGTCTCGGTGCTGTGGTTGCTGCGGAACCCTGACTGGGAAGGGTCCAGGATTCTGTGTTCTTTGAGGTATCGGGTTAGCTGTCTGTTGACGATTTTCTCGATGACCCCAGCCGGGAAAGGGAGCAGAGTGATGGCCCAGAAGTTCTTGAGATCTCTTGGGTCTGCCTTAGGTTTTTTGAGTAGGGTGTTGATCTCGGCGTGTTTTCAGCTCTCTGGGAAGGTCACGGTCTCGAGGGAAAGATTGATGACATTGTGCAGGTGGGGTGCGATAGAGCTGCTTGCTTTGTTGAAGACGTGGTGCGGGATTGGGTCTGACAGAGAGCCGGACTGGATTGTGCTCATGGTCTTGATGGTATCATTGACGCTCACGCTGGTCCAGTCTAGCAGGGGGACATGGTTGATGGTGTGCGGAAGGTCTGTTGTGTACTTGTCTGTTGGGGCTGTCTGGGTGTTGAAGCTGTCGTGCCAACTTAGGGCGAATAAAGCAAAAGCAAAGGGGATGATTGACGGAGTGTTGAATAATGCAAGCACTCACCCCCAGTCAACTGATCTGGATTTAATCCATCATCATTCTTTAGCTCACTCCGCCACCTCAGTGCAGACATGGCCATATGCAAATCAGTCTGATCCTGTGCCTCATGGGAACAGTCCAGCACGAACTGCCATTCCATGTCTTCCCTGGACCGGAAACAAGCATCCTGGGACCGGTTTCTGGCTAACAGCCCTCATCAGCCAGGCTAGCTTGAATCCAGTGGCAAAGTGAGCAAGGGACCCATGTCTGGGTATACCCTGCCAACTTAGGGCGAACAAAAAAACACAAGTAGATGATTGATGGAGTGCTGAAACTTTCCAGACACTCACCTCCAGTCACAGATCTTGGTTGAATCTATCATCATTCTTTAGCTCACTTTGAATCCCCAGTTCCGACACAGCTATATGCAAACCATTCTTTACCCTGTGCCTCATGGGAACAGTCCTGACTGAACTGCCAAGCTATGTCTGCCCTGGACCGGAAACAAGCATCCTGGGACCGGTTTCGGGCCAACAGCCCTCATCAGCCAGGCTAGCTTGAATCCAAAGGTAAAGTGAGCAAGAGACCAACATCTGGGCATACCCTGCCAACTTAGGATGAACAAAGCAAACACAAGGAGATGATGGATGGAGCTTTGAAACTTTTCAGACACTCACCCCCAGTCACAAATCTGGGTTGAATCCATCATCATTCCTTTAGCTCACTTTGCCACCCCAGTTCAGACAAACCTATATGCAAATCAGTCTTGACCCTGTGCCTCATGGGAAGAGTCCAGCCCGAACTGCGAGTTTGCGGATGCTCTGGGGGCAGCGCATTCATGATAATAAGGCGCATTTTCACTGATTGCACCCAGCGCATCTTTTCAAAGGTGCACCCGGCCCAAACAATGAAAATGCACAATTACTCTAAAACGGCCCCTTGTGTGGCTTGAACATTTTCTGCAGCGCACAGCTAGTTTAACTAGTGTTGTTTTGGGTATATTCGACCCACTTAATGTTTATTTTCATGAATTCTTAAGTCTTTTCTGAAGGTGTAAATCATTTCCAGGTCGTAGTTGGTTTTAATCGCTTAAAAGCTTTTGTTGTTTTCCCAATTCGACTTTCTCCATGTCTTTGGAGTTCTTTTTCCATGTCAGCAGTAAATGATGCCACCATTGTTTTATCACCATATTTGTGTGCTTCTTCTTCCAGTTCTTTTATTTACTGTTCATTTTTTTCAAATCTGTTGTTGCATATTCAATAACAATTTCCTTGAGTTTCTTTAAGCGTGCCATATATGTCAATTAATAACAAAAATGAAAGGCTTTATCATAATTTTAATCAAGCTTGGGCTCCCAGTACAAGCCCACTGCAGGGCAAGACATATCAGTTCACATCCAACAATGGAACCTTTTAATTAAATAAGTAAGAGGTACACTCAGCCATTTTAATATGTGTTGCCATGTTTACAAATTCGGGGGCATATCTACATGTCCCTATCGTCACTTTTTGTGACGTCCCCGTGGCGATAGGGGCCTTACCTTATGTACAAGGCAGCGTTAAGCCACTTAATGTGGCTTACAACTGCCATGTACATAAGGCACCCTTTCCCACAATAGTTAGAGTGAAAAGGGCGTGCAGTGGGAGATGTGGTGGGCGTTCCCCCACAATACCCATTGTATTTGACGCTGTCCCCTATGTACAAGGGTGGTGTACATAGGAAGCAGTGCCAAAACCAAGACCACGAAAATCCTGGTCTTAAGTTGGAAAGACGAGGAGAAATGCATTATTCCATGTGTGCTGCCTTGTGCAGCATACATGGAAAAGCAAAATGCCATGGTTTGTTCATGTACAGGAAGGTGTCCCTTCCTGTACATGAACAAACCTTTAAAAAAATGCAATTTTGTAACTTTCATGTGTGCTGCATTAAGCAGCTCACATCAATGTTACAAAATGGGATTTTAAGATTGTTTATGTGCAGGAAGGGACAACTTCCTACACATAACCAATCCTCCCCAGCCCATAGACACCCTTGCACTCTGGTGCAATGGTGCCTGCGTTGGCGCTAAGTTGTTAAACTTAGCACCATCGCAGGGGGAAACTCAAGGCTGCACCACATTCTTGTAAATATGGTACAGCCATGCGTTTTTGGAGTGGCGGAGCATATAGTTAAGCCAAGGAGGCTAACGACAGTCCGACACTTCATTGTACATATCCCCCGGAATCTTACCAGTATTTTTATTTGTGGTGGGTGAATAGTTTATTTGGGTATACTATGAACACCATAATGCACCAGTAGTGGTTGAATGGTAACATGAGAATGAGCCAACTGTTAAGAAATCATGAGAGAAATGAAAGAGGAAATGGGAAACAGGTAAGATTGTTATTACTGCTGCCTTAACGTATTTTACATATGCAAATACATTTTATCCAGCAAAAATATATATACATATATATATATGTACCGCCAGACATGAAGAAATAAAGCACTTTTCACCTCAAGCGCTTGAGTGGTCTGTACCTGCTTTATTGTGTTGCCTCAAGCTGCTCCACTTCAGGATTTGGATTCCATATATATATATATGTATATGTATATGTATATGTATATGTATATATTACCCACTGGCAGTCACCATTAGGCAGTTATAGTTAGGACCTTGTTTCTATTCAAAAAGCGTTTTTTCTTTTGACAATATCTTTAGCACCATTTGACGAATCTTCATGAAATTTTCTAAACTAATGGTTTACTCAGGTCTTGAAAATTTCAGGGTGATTCGTCAAGTGGGGGCTGAGAAAAAAGGGATCCCAAAACGCGTATTCCCCTGGTTAATTTCCATAGGAAACAACAGGATTAGGTAGTAGTGTTCACAAAGGAAACGTCCGCACCATTCATTCAGAGACAATGTTATTATATAGACAAGTAGAAGCGTGATATGTTGGGCAAAATAGAACAAAGTTTACACAGGATGGGTGCTAAAGAATCTCAAGGCACCTACTACCTCAAGGTGCTATAGGTACACACAAATGTGAAACCAGAATAGAACTCATCCTTCAACAATTTCCATAGGAACTTTAGACACAGCTAGAGCACAAACTCCTGAATTACACCAAATTTGGCAAAAATGTAGCTGTTGGTTTAGAAAGCAACCTTTGTTTAAATGGTGTAAATCCGCTCAGTAGTTTCTGAGAAATTCACAAGCTTCATTCTGATTGGCTGTCAACACTCCAAACCAAGAAGTGTTGGCAGCCATCTTGAGACTCTATAGAACCGAGTCACAAGAAGAAGAGAGCCTGAGTCCACTAATCAGCAATCCCACTATGGGGGAGGTAACAGGTAAGCTAGTTGGCCCATAAGGGCCCCCAGGAGTGAAGTGGACTGTAATTCCCATGCAAGAGCATGCCTGGGAGCGTGTTTTCAGAGTGGTGGGGAACGGGGCGTGACCTGCTATGAGAACTTTGCAATGCTGCTGTGTGGAACTTACTGGAGATAATAAGAGGAGTAGTTGCCCCCCAAGGATGTTCTTAGGGGCCAACTACCTCTCCTGTTACCTCCACTAAGTCCCACACAGTGGGTTTGCTGAAAGGTCTTCGGAGGCGATGCCCCTGCTTTCTCCCCCACTCTGCAAATATACCTCCTGGCACAGTACTGGTTGGGAGATGAAGTCCACTTTACTCCTGAGGGACTTTGGGTGCCATGAAGCCCTCCTGGTACCTACTGTAAGTCCTATGCAGTGGAATTCATGAGCACTGATTGGAGGCCCAGCCCCCTTTCTCCACCACTCTGCAAACACAACTACCGATTAATGAAGCATTTGTTATGTAATAGGTCTCACATTTGCATGAGTTAGAGCTTTTGGTGTTGTAACTCTGAAAGTTTTTTACTAATGTTTTTTGGAGTTGAGTGTATGTACTTTGTGTGTAGTAGGAATTATGTGTTATGTTGTGCTATGAAATTATGTGGATTGAAAGTATGTGGTATTTAGTGTATAGGAATTATGTAGACTGGGATTATGTGTTTTGGAGAGTAATTATGTGGTATGGTAGTCTGTGTTGTGGAGTGGTACCCTCAGGTTAAGTCTTTCTCGTTTCCATAAAAGTTAAATTAGGAACTCAATGAGACAAAAAAAGAAGGAATCACTGAGGAGCACTTCTGGTCCTAGTTAGAGCTATGAGCAAGGCCATTGAAATTATGCGACTGTTTGGCTGCACCGACTTTAGCACAATTTAATAATTTCCACACTAACCACATAATCCATCATCTGCTGCCTAAAATGAAGATTTGAACATAAAAAGCCTTGTTTCTAGCTCAAATGGCTGAAACGTTACCAAAAATGCAGGGACAAGGGTTACAGTGTGGTAGAAGGCCCTTTGCAAACATAGAATGGTCACCTGTTAATGGCCACAGTAAATGTGGGTGATGAATTGGTACTAATGATGTGCAAACCCCTTTTGCTTCTTTCTGCACCTCTCTCGCCTCTTTCTGCATTTCCGTTGCTTCTTTCTACAACCTTCTTTTTTTGTACTTCTTTTTCATCTCTTCTTCTTTCTGTACCTCTCTTGCCTTTTTCTGTACATCTATTGCCTCTTTCTACACCTCACTTGCTTCTTCCTGTACCCCTAATCTCTCTTTTTGCACATCTGCTGCCTGTTTCTATACTCTCTTGCCTCTTTCTACACTTCTCTTGCCTCTTTCTGCCCGCCTGTTCCTTCTTTCTGCACCCCTTTTTTCCTGTTTCTGCAACTCTCTTGCCTCTTTCTGTCGTTCTCCTGCCTCTTTCTGCACCTCTCTAGCCTCTTTCTGCAACTCCTTTGCCTCTTTCTGCAGTTCTCTTGTCTCCTTCTGCATCTCTCGTGTCTCTTTCAACACTTCTCTTGCCTGTTTCTGCACCTCTCTTGCCACTTTCTGCACCTCTCTTGCCTCTTTCTGCACTTCACTTGCTTCTTTATGCACCCCTTTTGCCTGTTTCTGCACCCGTCTTCCTTCTTTGTGCAACTCTCTTACCTCTTTCTAGACCTCTCTTCCCTCTTCCTGCACCACTCTTACCTCTTTCAGTACCTCTGCTGCTTCTTCTGCAGCTCTTTTCCTTCTTTCTGCACGGTTCCTGCCTCTTTCCGAACCCCTCTTGCCTCTGTGTACACCTCTCCTAACCCTTTCTGCACCACTCATGCCTCTTTTTGTACCTCTGTTGGTTCTTCCTGCACCAGTTTTGCTTTGTTCTGCACTTCACTTGCCTCTTTCTGTCCCCCTCTTGCCTCTTTCTGCACCTCTTTTAGTTCTTTCTGCGTTGCTTTTGCTTCTCTGTTCCAAATTTCTGCATTCCTCTTGCCTTTTTCTGCACTCCTCTCCCTCTTTCTGCACCTTTCTTCCCTCAGTCTGCCCACCTGTTCCCTCTTTCTGCACCCCTTTTTAATATTTCTACAACTCTCTTGTCTCTTTCTGCAGTTCTCTTGCCTCCTTCTGCACCTCACTTGCCTCTTTTTGTACCTCTCTTGGTTCTTTTCCACTGCTCTTGCTTCTTTCTGCACCTCTCTTGCACATTTCTGCACCCCTCTTATCTCTTTCTGCACCCTTCTTAACTGTTTCTGCACCTCTCTTGCCTCTGTCTGCATCGCATTCCCTCTTTCTGTACCTCTTTTGCCGGTTTCTGCACTTCTCTTGCCTCTTTCTGCACCCCTGGAGCTTCATCCTGCACTTTCTATGCTTTTTTCTACATCTCTCTTGCCTCTTTCTGAATCTCACTTGCCTCTTTCTGTACCTCTGTTGCTTCTTTCTGTACTTTTCTTGCCTGTTTCTGCACCCTGCGTGCCTCTTTCACCTCTGTTACTTCTTTCTGTACTTCTCTTCCTTCTTTCTGCACCCCTCCTGCCTCTTTCTGCACCTTTCTTCCCTTTTCCTGCACGTGTCTCTGCACCCTACTTCCCTGTTTGTGCAACTCTCTTTCCTCTTTCTGTACCCCTTTTGCCTCTATCTGCACCTCAGTTGCTTCTTTCTAAACTTCTCTTGCATCTTTCTGCGCCCCCTTCCCTCTTTCTTCACCTCTCTTGCTTCTTTCTGTACCTCTCTTACCTCTTTCTGCACTCTTCATGCCTCTTTCTGCACAGACTGGGCTAATTTTAAATTAACCTCAGGCTCAGCAGTGCGGCCTCTAAATTGCCATTCCCTAATATATGCTAGGGACTTAGAGGTAGTTTTAACCCCCTGCCCTAATCTGTATTAGGGGCTTACAGGGGAGGTCATTTTTATATATTTAATGTATAAAGTGTCTTTCAGCATAGCACTGGCTCCTGGCCTGGTTAGGCAGAGCCCAGGGTCAGTCAGAATCAGTTACCACCAGTACCAGTCAGCAAAAAGTTGAGGGATGCCCAGGGCACAAGATGACTTTGCAACAATGCCTCTCTCTGCACCTCTGTTGGTTCTTTCTGCATATCTCTTGCTTCTTTCTGCACCTTTCTTCCTCTTTCTGGACTTCTGTTGCCTCTTTCTCCATTTCTCTTGCCTCTTCCTGCACATGTCCTACATCTGTAGGCATAGTTGGAAATAATTATTTAAAAAACCCTTAGAAATTCACAGAAAAAATCATAGGTTTTAGGAACGTTATAGTACGAAATTATTATTTAAAAAACCCTTAGTAATTCACTGAAAAAGGCATAGGTTTCAGGGAAGTTATAGTTAGAAATTATTATTTAAAAAACCCTTAGAAATTCACTGAAAAAAACGTAGGTTTCTGGAACATTATAGTTAGAAATGAGCATTTAAGAAACCATAGAAATTCACTGAAAAAACCCACAGATTCAGGGACGTTATAGTTAGTTGGACATTTCACTCGCATAAAACCAGTGAAATTCTGCCGTTATAGTTGAGCTAACTATAACTCATGCCCTCGCAAAGCACTGCTGGTGATGTCATGTATTATATCACTCATGACATGGTCAGTGACATCACTCAATGCATCTCAAATGACATCACTAATAACATCATCCATGTGATCATCTGAGGCAGCTCCTTACACCCTAATATAACCTTTGATACACCCACTCTAAAATACAGAATACCATTCTCGAAACCATAGACACATCAATACTATTTAGTACATACCCACTCACTAATTCCTAGATCTACTCATATTTCTACTCACTCACCCATACAGTCACTCACACATGCAGTCACTCATCAATACAGCCACAATCATATGCAGTCACACACCCATACAGACACTCACACACCGCTATTCACCCATAGAGATACTCCCACACCTTGTCAGACATGCAAAGAATCAATGAGTGGATAAACGCCCTAAAAAGAACACTCTCCCACCAGTATTGCGTCGACAATGGCACAGGGTAACGGTGGAGGAGTTACAGAGGGTCTGGAAAAGGCCTAACCTATGGCAACAGATGATGTGGAGGGCGCCCTAGCTAAATTTAATGATTCCATAACTGTAGCAATAGATAAACTGGCCCCCCTGAAGCTGCCTAAACAATTCCCTGCAAGCAAACAAGAAAAATGGTACACTGAGGCACTGAGAGTAGAGAAGCAGGGCTGTAGGAAGATAGAGAAAAAATGGAGGAAAGCACGCACGGAAGAAAATAGCAGAGCACACCATGAAGCTCAGTCCAATTATTATAAGAACATAAGGTCGGCGCGGAAGAATAGCCTCACTCAGCAAATCGCGGAGGCGGGCAATTCCTCTAAGGAATTATATAGAATATTACAATCATTTGTAAAACCGACAGCTTGTGACAGCCCAGACTACTTCTCCCAATCTTTATGCGATGGCATTTCTCTGTTCTTTGAAAATAAAATCAACTTGATTTACGAGAAAATTTTTAAAGCTCTCAGCAATCAAAGTAGTATTTGTGCTCCCATTTCTCCATCCACACAAAGAAATGTCTCCTTGACAACCTTTCCACCAGTCGGTGAATCAGACCTTTCCTCCCTTATCAGCCGTATAAAGTCAGGATCCCCCGACGACTTCCCACCAGCTAAAATGATGGCCCCCCTGAGTATTCTTCTTGGACCACAAATCCAAGATATAATAAACCACTCCCTCAGGGAAGGACACGTGCCTGGGGAATGGAAAAAAGCGGTGGTGAACCCTATCCGAAAGAATGCCGCGCTTCCATGGACGGACTTTTCCAACCTCCGCCCCATCTCCCTCCTGCCATACCTTAGCAAAATGACCGAGAGGCATGTGAATACCCATTTGTCAAATTACATCGAGACAGCGGAGGGCCTAGACCACTCTCAATCTGGATTCAGGCCCAATCACAGCACCGAGTCGGCCCTCATCTCAGTGACCGATAACATCAGGATGTCACTGGATGGAGGGGGATCTACGATTCTGGTGCTGTTAGATTTATCCGCTGCCTTCGACACGGTGTCACATGAAATACTTCTCGGCCGTTTGAAGGAGGTGGGCATAGGAGGCGCGGCTCTGTCTTGGCTGGAAAGCTTTCTTTCGGGTCGTCTACAAGGAATCAAGTTGGGCTCCCATAATTCCATCCAAAGGGAGCTCACCAAAGGAGTGCCACAGGGCTCATGTCTAAGCCCCACGCTTTTTAACGTGTACGTGGCCCCCTTGGCGGACATTGTAAGAAAATACGGGTTCACCCCGGTGTCGTATGCCGACGACACCCAACTCTTATTCCCCTTCCAGACCCTCATGCCCGTAGTTCAAAAATTTTTTGCAGACGGGATGAGAGCAGTGTCAGACTGGATGGCACAAAATTGCCTCCAATGCAAAGTAGCCAAGACGGAAGTCATGTTGTTCGGTGGGGCTACAGTCCTTGGAGTTGGGACCTGTCCCCAGCCCGAAACAAGTTGTCAAAAATCTAGCAATACGTCTGGATCAAGCACTCCTGCTCAAAGAACACACCAATCAAGTTACAGGTGCATGTTTCCGCGTTATCGGGCTGCTACGGCGTGTTTTTCCATTTTTGCCTGACAACTACAGGAAAACACTAGTCCAGACGTTAGTAATCAGTAGGATGGACTACTGCAATGGCCTGCTTATCGCGGCCAACGAGGAACAACTAAAAAAATTGCAAGTGGTCCAAAATACTGCGGCGAGGCTGGTCCTCAATGCTCAACCCAGAACCCCCTCTCGTCCTCTCCTACACCAGCTCCATTGGTTGCCGATAAGGCAACGCATAGAATTCAAGACGTGTTGTACAATACACAAATGTCTGTTTGGCACGGGACCCAAATACCTGAAGGAAAAGTTTGTACCATACACTCCTGGACGCACTCTACGCTCCAGCAGTCACCAATTACTTCAGGTCCCAAAGTTTAGAAGAACCAGACAAGGAGGTCGCGCCCTCTCCTATAAAGGCCCTGTCCTATGGAATTCACTTCCCCCCATGCTGAAGCAAATCACCAATCTAGAATCCTTCAGGAAAAATCTTAAAACTCACTTATTCACCCAGTCTTAAGAAGCACTTGCTAACAGCATATGATCATGATTGAGTCTATCTGATAGGAGCACAAGCGCAGAGATATCCCTTCGGGGTTCAGGCGCTATACAAGAATATAAATAAATAAATAAATAAATGACCCTCCCATTTACTCACCTACACAGTTATAAATACACCACCTCACTTATTGATACAGATACTAACACATACTTACTCTCTTATACAATAACTGACATAAGCACAGATATGCATACAGCCACTCTCACAATCACTTACTCTCAGATATAGTTAGTTATATACTCCAACACTCACATATACTGCCTTTCACATATGTAGTTACTCACACATAGACCACTGGGACATCCATTCACTCACAGAGACAGCCATACACACACTCACTCACCCATACAGCCCCTCGTAGATGCACTTATGAACCCAAATACCCACTAAATCACCTACTCACACATCCATGCAGAGAGTTACACCCCCACCCACTCAGACACTCAAGCATCCATACAGGTACTCAGACAACTAAACAATAAGCCATATAGACACTTGTGTAGCTAGTCACCAACCCATTCAGCCACTTACACACCAACTGACAGACTGATACAGACATTCACACAGATTAGTCATTCACCCTTGCATTCACTAAGACACATTTAATCACTCACTTATACAGTCAAACACACATTCACAAAATCATCTATACAGACACTCATACACCCACTTATTCTTTGAATACTGTAGTTCTAAAAATTCTGGACTCGTGAATAAAACCTTGTCGTAGTATGACGATTTTGGTATCAAAAGACCGAGAATGGCTAGTACACTATGTACAAGCATTTTCGTCATATTCCAGTAACGATTTCACCTCAAAATCGTCATTTTCGTCCTGAACCCTTGGCTTCCATTTTGTGTACGGCAGCCATTTTGTGGGTTGCCCTCACATAGGCTTATAATACAGCTAAATTCGATTCCAAAGGACACGTACACCTTAATTGACTTTCCTCTGACCTGGGCAAGCTGAAACCATTGCCCCAGGCTGAACCTGTTTGGTCAGTTCCTCTCCCAGTGGCCGAACGAGATAGCATCAAGGCACAGCATGCCATAAACCCTTTTCATCGCACACACACCCTGCCTAATCTTGCTCACACCTGTCCCTGTTCCTTTCTCTACGACTTGCTTTACAAGGAGGAGGTGCCCGTTTTTATTGGGGATACACCGATATCTGATAAAAAATGTTGGGCCTGGCCGGGTAATTTGTTGTGGGATGGACAAACTGAAATGTGGGCTTGTCATCATGACTCTGCTTTTTCTTTGTAGTGAAAATATGTGAATAGTCTACTGTAAATCTAAGAATGTTTGCCTGGAGCTTAATATTTTGTATAAAAAGAGAAGCCTGGCTTTGTAAGATTGAGCAGTCTCCTGAGAATATACATCCCGTGTTGTTGTACTTCTAGGACACCTGTTACTTGGTTGCAGCCAATAAATTCGATCTTTGACTTCACCTAGAAGACTCTGAGTTTCTGTGTCTGAATCAAGAAAGTACTCGAGGTCTTAGGGTGTACCCTGACACCACTGGGTTACCGGTTCGGTACCGGTTCTGAAAAACACAGTACCTCAGCTGGCACCCAACGTGGGGCGATACCAACGGTACCGGTCCAAGTCAGAGGTTCGTGAGGAGCTTCGTGTGAAAATTCTGGAGGAAGGCCGCCACTTCATCGACCCCTGCATGTCGATGTGGTCCGAAAGGCTTTGCTGCGAGGTTCCCCTCTTCCCGACGGCTACAAAGGACTGCTGCCCTGGCTATCGCCCTGATTTGGACCCTTGATGTTTGGTAGAGCGAAACGATAGACGAGTCTTCTGGTGACGTCATCGACATCTCAGTTAAGTATAAGTGGAGCGTCTCCCAGTCCTTAGTTGGTCTTAGTTTGGGTATCCCTTCGGGATCTTTGATTTGGAACTTGCAAGCGCCAAAGCCAAAGGACTCGTGTATTCACGAGAATATCGTAATCGATAATCCTTTGAAGTTTGAAGCTAGACTAGAGAGCGAAGATGCCTGGTCTTAGCAGACTTGGAAATTTGTTTTGTCTTGGTTGTAATAATAGGGATTCCCGATTGGAGGACTCGTGTCCGGTTCCTCCGATTGGAACTCCAACGTATGAATTATATGTGAAACATGGAGTAGTCCCCATCACATATAAAGAAGTGTGGATCAAATACACCAGAAAAGATGGTGTTTTAAAATGGCCCCAATATGGTAGCTTTGACACGGAAATCTTAGATAACCTCGAATGTTAAACTTTTTAAGAAGAAAGCCCGGCCGGCGATGTTTGACTCTTTCCGCCTATGGCGTAAGGAAGCCAAACAGAAGGAAATTAAATTAGCGAAGAAAAATAAGAGAGAAAGGGGTATTTCGATAATGCAAGCTGCTATGCAGTTTAAAGACAATGAAGAAGAACAGATGAGTGAGCAGTTGCACAGGCAACGTAAAATGGTGATCGATAAATGCTATCCAGTTTTGCCGCCTCTTCAGCAAGATGCAGCAAAAGAGCTTGAAAAAGATCCCCTAATGTCGCATTTGTGAAGTTCGCCACCCCCTTATGCACAGAATGCTACGGCACCTCTGCAACCTTTAGTTGCGCAACCCGTGGTTGCATTGCCTCCTGCTCCTCCACAGCACCCACCAGCTGTTCTACAGTTGGCTCCTGCTCCTCCGGTGCAGCCTCCTCAAGGGCCACCGGCTTTTACATCTGCTCTTCCTATACTTCCTACAACTTTGACTACTATATCGACTACCACTCCTGGTATTCCTACTGACACTGCCTCTGCATCTGCCTTGTCTCACCCTGCTTTCCCTCTTGTCTTTTCATCGACTTCTCCTTCTGTTCGTCAGAGAGTGGCTAGTACTGTTACTAGTATTTTATATCCTTTCTTTGGAGCGGCAAGTCCGGCTCCTGTCTCTGAGCATAAACAGTTGCGTAGCCAACAGCCTGATTCTAGGGAGAAGGAAACATTGAACCATTTGGCACATAGATGGATGACTGACCTGACAAGATATGGTCTAGTGTCTGTTATGGATGTCTTCCATCAGCGGGAAGCATCAAAGCAGAGATACGTTTTTGAGAAAATGTGTGCTTTTCTGTGTGAAGATTTAGAGGAAAATGATTTGGACTCTAATCCGCCCGAGTTGAGCCATGTACGGTTCGAATTTTCAAAAGGCACAATTGTGGGTTCAGATGTTGAGAAAGCAGTTGCGACGTTGTTGTCGCTTAGGACTGAGGGTGCTTCTAAGTCGTTGTTTGAGTCTGATTCTTCTGTCAAAAAGAAGGGAAGACAATATCCCATGAGAGAAGTTCTCCCACAGTGGAGAGAGGGTGACGCAAATGCTAATCCGGTTACTCTGCCACACTTTCAGTGTGTGTGGGTACATGTTCCTTGGAAGCAAGCTGAAGTTTTGGCCCTTAAACAGACATTGCCTGATCCCCGTAAGAATCCTGCAGGGTACTACAATGAATTGTCACAGACTGCAGGTTCTTGCATTATGAATTTAGCCGACATAGACATGTTGTTTGGGAATGTGGTTCCACAGCCTTTATGGGGAAAGATTCGCCATGCAGATCATGATCAGGAGTTAGGTGACTCATGGGCTAATATTACTGCTGTAGCTGCCCGACAAGTTGGTGGTGCTAAACCCGAGCCTTTAGTGGCAGATCTCCCTGGTAGGATCATTAATTACATGAAAACTTTAATGCCTGCGATGCGTGTGAATTGGGATAAATTGTCTGCGTGTACGCAGAAGAAAGATGAAACGGTGTCTGATTTCTTAACCAGGTTTGAAGAAACATTTGTCGACCACAGTGGTCAAGATATGAGCACAGAAGGTGGTCAGCGATTGTTCGTCAATAAATTTGTGCACAATCTGCTTCCCGAGTTATGTAAAAAGTTGAAGGATTCAGAAAGTTCTTGGGCCGTTTCCTCTTCAGCACAGATATTGGCTACTGCACAGTACTACGAAAATAGAGACAAAGATGAGAAAGATAGAGCAGAGAAGAAAACTAAAGAGTTGAAAACGAAGGTTTTGTTACAGCAAGCGAATCCGCCACGTGGTGGTGGTGGTCAAAATAGTGGTGCTCAGAGTAACTATCAGAATAATTATCAGCAGCCACAACAGTTTCAGAGGAACTCGCAAAGAGTCGAGTATACTCAACCACGTGTCCCTGTAGGTCCCAACCAGTGTTCGTATTGCAAGGAAGAGGGTCATTTCAAGTATAGTTGCCCTATCTTGTTACAGCGCGCAAATGGTGTTTCTGGCTCAAGAGGTCGAGGTGTTCAGCAAGCGCCTAGAGGTAGAGGACGTGGAAATTTCCCCCAGAACGCACGTTCCCTTCCGCCTCAAAATTCAATGAATAGTTTTGATCAGCAGAATAACGTGTCTGGTAGGACAGCTCAGTACTATGCTGATGATTACTATGCAGAAGATGAGCATATGAAAGGTAATGGTTGCTAGGACAGCCATAGACAAAGAGAGGGAGTTGGTTCAGTTCCAGTAGTTCAGAATGGACCTTACGTCGAGGTGATTACATCAGGTGTGTCAGAACCTTTTCTGTTGGATACTGGTGCTACAAAGAGTTCTATTATGCACTCAATACTCCCTGGCGCACCTTTGTCTGGCAAAACGAATGTATCAGTAGGTTTTTCTGGCGCCCCAGTTAGAAACCCGATTTCTGACCCTTTGTCCCTTTCTGTTGGACCTTGCGAATTCGAAGCACCCCTTATTCTAACGACAGGTTGTGGTGAAAGCTTGTTGGGATTAGATTTGCTGAAAAGACTGTATGCGACTTTGTACTGTTCTCCTTCAGGAGTACAACTTACACTGGGTAAGAAAGTGGTTTCTTCAATGTATTTATCGAGGGATAAACTTCCGACAGAATTGTCGTTTCTTCCTAAAATTCTTTGGGCTACATTTCCTAATGATGTAGGTCTTTTGGAAATACCACCATATGTTGTAACATTGAAAGCCAATGTTAAAATGCCACGAATTCCCCAATATAAAATTTCTAGTGAAGGTGAAAAAGCTTTACTAGCGATCATTTATGATCTGATTGAAAAAGATGTGATTGAAGAGACAAGAGGCAACGTTTGCAATAGTCCTGTTCTGCCTGTTTTGAAACGAACTGACCCTTCCCAGCCACCTGTTTACAGATTTGTGATTGATCTTAGAGAGGTAAATAAAATAGTTGTGCCACAATTTCCAGTTGTCCCTGACATTACTGCCCTATTGACTATGATTCCAGCTTCTGCAACCTGGTTTTCGGTGATTGACTTGAAGAATGCTTTCTTCAGCATCCCGATTGCTGAGGAGAGCAGGGATATTTTTGGCTTCAGTTTAGGAAGACGAAGCTTCCGCTTTAAACGCGCTCCCCAGGGCTACTGTGAAAGTCCATCAATATATAGTCAAGCTTTAAAAACACAGCTTGATATGATTGTTTTACCTGATGGCGCTACCCTCATTCAGTATGTTGATGATTTGCTTGTTGCTGCTGATACTGAGGAAATTTGTAAAGAAGCCACGTTGTCATTGTTACGTCATTTGTGTGAGTTGCATCACAAAGTGTCTCTCTCAAAATTGCAATATTGTCGACAAGAAGTGACCTACTTGGGTCATCTCTTATCAAAGGAGGGAAGGAAACTGACCCCAGAAAGAATTCAGGCAATAGCGAAATTGAGTGTGCCAAGAATACAGAGAGAAGTGCGTGCTTTCTTGGGCATTACATCATATTGCAGACAATGGATACCAAATGTTTCGTTATTGGCCAAACCTTTGGTGGCATTAACATGTAAAGATACACCCAATCCCGTTCCTTGGTCTGAAGAGTGTCAGAAAAGTTTTTCTGAATTGCGCACAGCATTATGTTCAGCTCCTGTGTTGGGTACCCCTGACTACAGTAAGCCCTTTACATTGTATGTCCATGAGAAAGAAGGTTGTGCATTATCAGTGTTGACTCAGTCTTTTGGGGACAAGCAGCGTCCATGTGCGTATTTTTCATCGACTTTGGATCCGGTAGCTAAAGCATTGCCAAGTTGTTTAAGAGCAACAGCGGCAGCAGCTGTTTCTATTCGACAGTCTGCTGGTCTAGTGATGAATAACATGTTAATTGTAATGGTCCCACATGCAGTAGACACGTTGTTAAACAGAACCAAGACACAGCACTTAACTAGTGCTCGATTGTCAGGTTACGAGTTGACATTGTTAGCGAGTCATGTGCATATAAAAAGATGCAACACACTCAACCCAGCTACGTTGTTGCCAATTGTAGAGGAATTAGATGCTTCAGAACAGCATGATTGTTTTCTTAGAACAGAAGAAGAAACGAAAGGGAGAATAGATCTTAGGGACACTCCTCTTGCAAAGTGTGATGGTACATTATGGGTGGATGGTTCATGCTTCAAGCTTACGAATGGTGATACGACTGCAGCATATGCTGTCACGACTTTGCACACGATTGTTGAAGCTGCACGTATTCCACATAACTCAGCTCAAGCAGCAGAATTGATTGCACTTACGAGAGCATGTGTGTTGTCGAAAGGAATGAAAGTGACCATCTACACCGACAGCCAGTATGCGTTTGGAGTGGCTCACAGTTTTGGACGATTGTGGAAAGAACGTGGGTTCCTGACTTCGCATGGAGCTAAGATTCAGCATGGTCAGTTGGTGAATGAGCTTCTTGAGTCACTTACTTTGCCCTTGCAAGTTGCGATTGTGAAATGTAGCGCACACAAGAAGGTGACTGATGATGTTGGTCGTGGAAATGCATTTGCTGACAAAATCGCAAAAGAAACAGCAAGGAATGTGATGAGCCGAATGTATGTTGCAGGCCATGCAAGATGGGTTGGTGATGTTGGAATGTGTGAAGACACGATAGAGAGTGTGAAGTCTATTCAAGCTGAAGCTACAGAGAAAGAGTTGAACATGTGGAGCAAAAGTACGGGTAGAATGGATGCAAATGGTTGTTGGGTTGAATTGTCAGAGCATCAGAGATGATTGTTACCCAATGCGTATGTGCTTGCAGTGGTTACAATGGCTCATGGAATGACTCATATCAGCGTGAAAGGGATTTGCAAGTTGTTGGCTCCAGTATGGCAAAATGCAGGAATTCCTAAGTGTGCAGAGAATGTGGTCAAGCATTGCATGGTGTGTCTGAAACACAATCCTGGTAGGGGAACCACAACTCCAGCTGGTCATATTGCACCTCCTACGTACCCGTTCGAGGTTTTGCAGCTAGATTTCATCCACATGGAGAGGTGCAACAACTTAAAATACGTATTCGTTGTTGTTTGCGCCTTCTCAAGATGGGTAGAAGCATATCCCCTAAAGGACAATACTGCCTTGTCCACAGCGAAAGCCCTTGTGAAAGAGTTCTTCCCCAGATTTGGAATGCCAAGAATGGTCTGGAGTGATAATGGGAGTGAATTTGTGGGTCGTGTGATGAAGAAAGTATGTGAAGGGCTAGGCATTCAACAGAAGTTTCACACTGCAAATCACCCCCAATCAGCTGGACTAGTGGAATGTTACAATGGCACACTAAAGTTAAAATTGGCCAAAATTCAAGCGAGCACTGGTCTTAAATGGCCTGATGCTCTACCCTTAGCACTCCTATCCACCAGAATGACTGTGCATTCGCGAGTGGGACTTAGTCCATATGAGATTGTTTTTGGCCGCCCGGCCAACATATGGGGAGTGCCAAGGCCCACAAAGTTCAGTGAAATCGAACACCCTGTTTTGCTTGACTATTTGTACAAATTGACAGCTAAATTGCGTGTTTTACATCAACAGATCCATGACACCCTGCCTCCGGTCCCTGAAACTCCAGGTTGCCCCATCGACCCTGGATCCTGGGTTCTCGTGAAGAATTTCCAGCGAACCAAGAACGACCAGCCCAGGTGGACCGGACAGCACCTCGTCCTTCTTTCCACAAGATCAGCTGTTCGAGTGGAGGGGAAGAAAAACTGGATCCACGGGATCCACTGCAAGCGAATCCCTCTGCCTCTGCCGTACGACCAGTGGGTCCAGAAGGGTGTCGCCGACTCAGAAACTGAAACTGTGCCACGTTTTCTGCCTTTCAGTGATGCACGTGTAAAAGGAACACTTACTGAAAAAGAGAGTGACAACATTTTGCAACCAGCTGTATCACCGTCAGTTCCATTGGACACTACAGAACCTGAACTCCTTTTCTGAGATCACACCATACCTGGAAAACAGCGGTATAATCTGAGGCCGAGAAATACGAACTAATAAAAGTTTTTTTTTCCTCCAAGCACTATTTTTGAAAGCGCAGCTCTCCCATCTGAGAAACTTGCTTATTTTTGTTTTTCGAACCGCCATCCGGGTTCCGCTGCTAGGGCCGCGATTGCCCAAATGTTAGGTCGACAGTTCTGGTTGGTCTAAGGGAGTTTCCCTAGACTGACAGAAGCATTCCTTAGCAGAAACAACCTCCCATCGCGGGCAGCATTGTATAGAGGATGGAGTTTTTCGAGATGGAGAAACCTGCCAAGGAAACGAACTTTAAAAACAAAATATGTAAAATTATGACAAAGAAAAGCTTTTTGATATTGTGCATTTTCATGTTATTCTGTGTGATGATATTTTTAATAGGTTATGTTTTATTCTCTTTTCGAGTAACATTTGCACGCACTACATCGCCTATACCTCCGCTTTCCACTGTTTCCTCACATTCTTTTCAACCCCTTCCTGAACATGAATCAGCTAGGAGATTAGAGTTTATTAATAACTCCTTTGTTCAGCTCTTGCACCAACACCAACTTGTAATGAACACGACTAACAGTTGGGTGTGTGGTCTTATGCCTCACACAACGGATAAAGGTATCCCTTATCTGGTCCTGCCATTCAGCCACAATGGTTCTGTGTGGGCATACAGAACAATGTTCATATATGCACGTGAAGTCCACCCCCTACGTTCTGCAAAAGACAATCCTAAGAATAGTGCTCTAGTTAAGGGTATAGTCAACATGATTAAGGAAGAGATTTCTTATGAAACTACCCCGGAAGATGACACACTTGCATATATAGGATGGAACGTAACTGGATATGGAGCTACTCTGAGTGAGAAACAGCAAGCTTAGAGATCGTCCCCGATTTGATTGTACCCCATCAGGGTCACCTGTGTCTGCAAGGTATTGGCAAGAATCCCAGAGCTCAGTTAGGGAAGAGTATTTGTACTGAAACGTATGTTTTTGGGTCTCAGACTTCCCCTGCGTTTTTAGCAGCTAGGGGTACCTATTTCATTTGCCATGGTAGAGCCTATACATGGTTGCCCCCTGATTTTTCGGGCACATGTTTTGTTTCATTCCTGTTGCCTCCCACCTACACAGCTGCGGCATATTACCACAAGACAAGGATAGTTAGAGGTGTCTTGAGTAAAGAAGACACTGCAGAACAAGAATTTGGGGACTTCGCAAAGGGTTTTCTGCCGTTCTGGGGACCCATGGTTAACAGCAGGAACATAAGGCAATTGACAAGGGTAGTTGAGTCCACAGTAGTTGAAACTGCTGGTGCCCTTAGTAACTTGACTGCTGAGCTCCAGTCGGATCGTCTTATGACCCTTCAGAACAGGGTCGCATTAGATGTCATACTTGCAGACCGAGGTGGGGTATGTAATTTGATCCAATCGAGTTGCTGTGTTTTCATTCCAGATAACGCTCCAACAGTGTACCAGGCCATCTCTAAACTGCATAAGATTTCCGAATCTATTCATGTGGATAAAGGAGATTGGTCGTTAATGGGATGGTTCTGGGAACTGATATCCGCCTGGGGATGGAAAATTCTGATGGTCATTGGGATGGTCTTAGCCATTCTTTTCCTGTTCTGTCTGTGCGTGCAGTGTGCTCCTGCAATATGTGGCCTCTGTGCTACATCATGTGTAAGGAAACCTGTATCAAGAGACGAGCTAAGTACTAGGATGATGTTACAGCAACATCTCAATGACTTTAGGAATATAGACCTGGACTCAGATTAGCATGAGGAGAGGTTAATTACCTATGTAAGGGCAAAAGGAGGGTTTGTAGTTCTGAAAATTCTGGACTCGTGAATAAAACCTTGTCGTAGTATGACGATTTTGGTATCAAAAGACCGAGAATGGCTAGTACACTATGTACAAGCATTTTCGTCATATTCCAGTAACGATTTCACCTCAAAATCGTCATTTTCGTCCTGAACCCTTGGCTTCCATTTTGTGTACGGCAGCCATTTTGTGGGTTGCCCTCACATAGGCTTATAATACAGCTAAATTCGATTCCAAAGGACACGTACACCTTAATTGACTTTCCTCTGACCTGGGCAAGCTGAAACCATTGCCCCAGGCCGAACCTGTTTGGTCAGTTCCTCTCCCAGTGGCCGAACAAGATAGCATCAAGGCACAACATGCCATAAACCCTTTTCATCACACACACACCCTGCCTAATCTTGCTCACACCTGTCCCTGTTCCTTTCTCTACGACTTGCTTTACAAGGAGGAGGTGCCCGTTTTTATTGGGGGTACACCGATATCTGATAAAAATGTTGGGCCTGGCCGGGTAATTTGTTGTGGGATGGACAAACTGAAATGTGGGCTTGTCATCATGACTCTGCTTTTTCTTTGTAGTGAAAATATGTGAATAGTCTACTGTAAATTTAAGAATGTTTGCCTGGAGCTTAATATTTTGTATAAAAAGAGAAGCCTGGCTTTGTAAGATTGAGCAGTCTCCTGAGAATATACATCCTGTGTTGTTGTACTTCTAGGACGCCTTGTTACTTGGTTGCAGCCAATAAATTCGATCTTTGACTTCACCTAGAAGACTCTGAGTTTCTGTGTCTGAATCAGGAAAGTACTCGAGGTCTTAGGGTGTACCCTGACACCACTGGGTTACCGGTTCGGTACCGGTTCTGAAAAACCCAGTACCTCAATACACTTGGTGTATATATAGATAACATTCTAAAACTTTTCAGAAATACTTAGTTGCTAACTATAACTCGCGTCCCCGCAATGCACTGCTGATGACGTCACATATTACATCATTCATGACATGGTCAGTGACATCACTGATGACATCTCAAATGACATCATCCAGTGAATGTGTTTTCTTTAACATTTAAATATGTATTATATAAATACCAAGCTGTATTGAAGAACGAGTGGATGTATAAATGTCTAGATGGAGGATTTACTAGGTTTGTGGCTCACTTATTAAGTGAGTGATTAAATGTGTCTTACTGAATACATGGGTTAGTGACTAAACTGTGTAAATGTCTGACCCATTCTGTCTGTTGTTATATAACCTGCTTCATCAGTTGGTCAGTAGCTCCACAGGTGTCTATGTGGATCATTTATCAGTTGCCTGAGTAATTGTATAGGAGACTGAGTGTGTGTGTGTGGTTGGGGGGGGTGTGTGACTCCATGCATAGATGTGTGAGTGGTTGATTGACTGGGTGTATGACTTTAAGAGTTTGGGAACTTGGCCTAGCATATGCTGTCCACTATTCTAGTGGGCACCTTGCACAAGTCCAAACGACCCTTATTGATGGTAGGTTTAAAGACAACCTATATAGAAAGCTATCCTAGTGGTAGCTGTGGAGAGCAGTCTTCAGGCTAAGTCTTGAAGGAATGTAAAGCAGCTTATTTTACAAGTCTATAATCTCATGAATGACCAAATGAAAGGAGAACCACACCAGGTATATATATAAAATATATGTATTTATTCAAAACACATCCCTTTAGTCTCTTTATGAGGCTAGAGGCAAAAGTACATTCAGTAAACTTATTTATCACACAGTAAATTAGCACAATATATGTTGAGCACTATGGGCATACTAAACCATATATTAAGAAAGTGGTATAAGAACCACGACTGCAATAGATACTAGGCCTAGAGCCTTTAGAACTGCTGGGGCAACCAGGAACCACTCAAGGTAGTGATATGGGGACCCACGGGGGACACGTGCAATGTCTAATCACAGTCGCAAATCACCATTAACTTCTATGGGGAAAGTCGTGATTGGAATTTTAAAGATTAAGGACACTTAGAAGAGGACTTGGAGCAAATCCCTTTAGAACTAGGAGGTTCTAGAGTCAACGCCCACGGGAGCACTGGAGTACTTGAGTTACCTCACTCAGGGAAGCCGGGTGCATAGGTGTCTTTTCGTGTCGGGTTTCATCATCGATTTCAATGGATAGTGGATCCAAGGGTGGATCAGAGAACCTGAAAGCAGAGGTGACATAGTCTGGGTCATTTGCCAGTGACCAGGAAGCCGATGAGAAGATGCCCACCGATGTTGGATGATTTCAGGTGAAGACGGTGAAGCTTGACTCTTCAGCCACGAGGACCAGGAGGCATCTAGGACAACCAGGAGCTGGATTCAAGCTGTCCCACAAAGGATGTCTAGTGCTGCAGTGTCTGTTTCCAGATTGAATCCAACAAACCTTGGCAGCAGCAACCCATGTAGAAAGCAAAGACTGGCTTCGGTGCACACCAGCAAGGTCTGAGGGACTCACCCTTTGGATCGAAGTCAGGGCATCTTAGGAGCAACCAGTGAGCCCAGGAAACAGAAGAGTTACCATTGTGGGGACCCACCAGTGGACGGACCAGGGATTGCAAAGGAGCCTCAAGCAGAAATGCTAAAAGTGGGCCCACGGAACACTTGTGGAGTGTAGGCCCACAATCTTTAGTGCAAATGGTGCTCGGGGCTTGGACTATAAGTAGCCCAATGCACAACTTCGGAAAAACTCAGGAAGTTGATGCGCTTGCAAATGTGCACGGTGTCCAGGAGTTCCGGTCCCACGTCACTCGTGAGGGCTGCGGGTCTCAGCATTGCTGGGATCTCGTGTCACCCTCTGAGCAGTCTGGAAGTCTATGTCCTGAGTCACATATACTTCGGGGTCTGGCGGGAGCCTCGGAAATGCAGACCGGCAAGATGCTTCTTGGTGACTGCTTGTGCAGGGGAGTCACTCCCTGACCCCAAGAGCGATTCTTTCGTCTTATAGTTGTGTAGAATGTCGAAGTTCCAGGATATATGTTGCATAGCTTCATCCAGGTGTAATCTGAAGTACTAAGGACTGGGGTCCCATACTTATACTAAGTAAGGGGGTTGGATATACTCTGGGGACCCACCTATGGGAGGGTCTGGGAAGAGGGGTGGTTACACCCCTTTCCCTTTGTCCAGTTTCACTCCAGAGCAGGGGCTGAGTGCCCCTGCAACCGGTTTGAACTGGGGTATGCACAGGGACACCAAGCGTGCCCCCAGCACTGTCTGAAAAGCATTCTATGAATGCACCAACCCAGCTGCAATACACTAAAGCCTGTCTGGGAGGTGGTTACACCTCCCTGTGAAAGGAAACCTATTGTCGATGCCTCCCCTGCCGGAGTATCATCCTGCAGCAGGAGGTCAGACCAGTGTCTGTGGCTGTGGCATCCATTTTGTGATGCCAGGGCTCTTTTAAACAATTACCGGTTAAGTAGGTGTGTACATGTCTTCTCCCTCTAGAAGGCTGGAATTCTACCCCCGCTGCCAGGACTGGTGGGGGGGGGGGTAGGATTCCAAAGAGTTTGACCCCAAACACAACATGTTTTAATGCAGCCATTCCAAAGTTAACATTTACCGCAAGGTTATAATGCACTGAGGAGTATATGGTCCGGCTGCATGAAAGAACAGCCTCAGAGAATAGGCTCCAAAAGCTGCAGAGAGGCCCAGCTAATGCATGGGCACCCTCTCACACAAAACCAAGCACTCTGCCTTCAGGATTAATAAGGCCTTATAGGTTTATATATGTCAGTGATTAAAGGTAGATATAGGTAACCTATATTTTAGTAAGGGGTGCTTACACCACCTTACCCAGGCTGCAGTAGCAGACCTTTGGTGCCATTTTGGCTTCCCAGGGGTGGCATAATACATGCTTCAGCCCCTGGTAGGCCTCTGGGGTACCTATGCCCTCGATACCTAAGGTGCCATATACTAGGGACTCACAAGGGTAATCCAGTAACCAATCTGGAGTGTACCTAAGGTACATGCAATCATTTTAGAGAGGAAGCAGCTAGGCTGGGGTCCTGAATAGCAGGGAACCAGCCAGACTAAAGTCGAAAAACAGTGAAACACCAGCAAGAAGTGAGGGTAACCATAGTAAGCAGATTCTACTCTCCTACACAACCCCCTCACCAAACGCAGGGACAGTAAACTAAACTTGACCAGTTGAGTCTTCATGTTCTAAGTGGAAATATCTGGAGAGTCCATCTGCATTGGCATGGTTACTCTCAGGTATATGTACCACTGTATAGTCCATCCCCTGTCGGAAAATGGACCACCTCAAAAGTTTGGGGTTTTCACCCTTCATCTGTTTTAGTCATAAGAGGGGCTTATGGTCAGTCTGAACAGTGAAGTGAGTGCCAAACAAGTATGGCCTCAGATTCTTCAGAGCCCAAACCACAGCAAAGGTCTCCCTCTCGATAGCTGACCAATGTTTCTCTCTAGGTGTCAGCCTTCTGCTAATAAAATATGCTGGCTGGTACTGACCTTCATCATTCAATTGTGTTAGCACAGCCCCCTACCCCCAACTCAGATACATCTGTTTGGACAATGAATTATTTGGAGTAGTTAGGTCTTTGCAGAATTGGTGCGTTGCACATGGTCTGCTTCAGGTCATTAAATGTCTTTTGACAGCTAGCTGTCCACTGAACTTTCTTTGGCATTCTTTTAGAAGTTAAGTCATTTAGGGGTGTCACAATGAAACCATACCCCTTGACAAATCTCCTGTAGTACCCAGTCAGGCCTAAGAAAGCTCTGACCTGAGTCTGGGTAGTTGGAGCAACCCATTCCATGATGGTCTGGATTTTGCTCTGCAATGGTTGAACCTAGCCTCCACCTACAAGGTGGCCCAGGTACACAACCTGACTCTTCCCTATCTGGCACTTAGTAGCCTTGATAGTTAGGCCTGCTTTCTGTAGAGCCTCCAAAACATTTATCAGGTGGACCAGGTGATCCTCCCAGGAGGAGCTAAAGGCAGCAATATCATCTGGATAGGCTGCACAGTAGTCTTCCAGGCCTGTTAGGACTTTGTTAACCAACCTTTGAAGAATGGCAGGTGCATTCTTCTGACCAAAGGGCATTACCACAAATTGATAGTGCCCACTATGGGTTGAAAAGGCTGTCTTTGGCTTTGCATCATCAGCTAATCTGATCTGCCAGTAGCCAGCTGTAAGATCAAATGTGCTCCGAAAGTTGACTGAGGCCAAAGTATGTATAAGCTCATCTGCTCTTGGGATTGGATGGGCATCAGCCCTAGTGACTGGATTGATACCCCTGTAGTCGACACAAAACCTCATCTCTCTCTTACCACCCTGGGTGTGAGGTTTAGGTACCAAGACTACTGGACTAGCCCATGTGCTATCTGAGGGTTCAATAACTCCCAAATCCAACATTTTCTGGACTTCAGTCCTGATACAGTCCCTGACATGATCAGGTTGCCTGTAAATCTCATTTTTAACAGGCAGACTGTCTCGTATCCACTTCATGAGTGCACCAGGTAGTTTGACTTGGATTCAGAGAAAACATATGTCTGAATGACTGAGCACTTGTCTGCAATCAGTTTGCTGCTGATCAGTGAGGCGGCCTGCCAAGCCTACACCATCTACTGACCCATCATCAGGGTTCTGTGACAGCAGGTCTGGGAAAGGGTCACTCTCCTCTTCCTGTCCCTCATCAGTAGCCATGAGCAAGCCCATGTCTGCCCTGTCAACATATGGTTTTAGTCTTTGACATGAAGCACCCTATCGGGGCTCCTGAGAGTTCGAAGATCTACCAAATAGGTAACCTCTCCCTTCTGTTCAACAATAGTGTGGGGTCCACTCCACTTGTATTGGAGAGCTGCTTGGGCGACAGGCTCCAACACCCACACGTTCTGCCCTGGCTGGTAAACAGTCAGTACAGCCTTTTGGTCATGCCAGGCTTTCTGTAATTCCTGGCTAGCCTCAAGGTTTTTAGTTGCCTTTTTCATATACTCAGCCATCCTGGAGCGGAGACCAAGTACACAGTCCACTATGTCCTGTTCAGGGGGTTTGAGAGGTAACTCCCATCTCTCCTTCACTAGACACAATGGGCCTCTTACAGGATGCCCAAACAGAAATTCAAAAGGGCTGTACCCAACCCCCTTCTGAGGAACCTCCCTGTATGCAAATAAAAGGCAGGGTAGTAGGATGTCCCATCTCTGCCTGAGCTTTTCTGGGAGACCCTTGATCATACCCTTTAAGGTTTTGTTGACTCTTTCAACTAAACCATTGCATTGTGCAGATTGGGTGTGGTGAATTTGTAGTTCATTTCACACTCCTTCCACATTGCAGTCAAGTAGCTAGACAGAAAGTTTGCATCTCTGTCTGATACTACTTCCTTAGGGAATCCCACTCTTGAGAACTAACCCTCGGCGTAGTTCGCATAGTTGCACTACGCGTAGCTACGTGAAGTGCACTTCTCACTACGCGAGGTACGTGAACTGCGTAGTGCGCTGTTTGCGATGATTGCACAGTGCTGGATGCTTATTCGCCCTGTGCAATCATTGAGAACGGCATCTCGCACAGTGCGAGCTGTCGTTTTCTGCCGCTCAAGTAGATTTTTACTCGAGCGGCAGCTTTCTCAATGCAGACTGGTAGTTTCTCATCGCGAGCGGTAGCAAGCAAACGCGACCACTCGCAATGAGAAACCTGACCTCCCCGCATTGAGAATCTCACCTGTGGGTTTATTTTCCTCGTTCGCGATCGCCAACTTGATAATGCTGAGCGTGAAAAGGAAAAAGTCTCACCGGGATGTCATTTTGCTTGCTCGCGGTCGCCAACTTGACGTTGAAGACCGCGAGCGAGCAAAAAATGGCAACTAAGCTATGCTATGCGATTTTGCGCTATGCTACGTGCAATTCGTGTAGCGCGAAGTAGCACAAACTACGCAAACTTTGCGAGCGTAGCATAGTTGGCCGCCCAGGGTTACTGAGAACACTCCCAAGAGGGCTCTTGCAACAACAGGTGCTGTAGTGGTCCTAAGGGGTATAGCCTCTGGGTACCTAGTGGCATGATCCACCACTACTAGGATAAACCTGTGCCCCGATTCTGTCTGAGGATCCACTGGTCCAACAACATTAATCCCCACTCTCTCAAAGGGAACCCCCACCACAGGTAGTGGTATCAGGGTAGCCTTTGTAGTGCCACCTGCCTTACCACTGGCTTGACAGGTGACACAGGAGTGACAAGACTCCTTTGTGTCTTCAGACATGTGGGGCCAATGAAAGTGAGGGACAATTCTGTCCCAAGTCTTGTTTTGGCCCAGTTGTCCTGCTAAAGGAATATCATGGGCTGGTGTCAGTACGAGGCCCCTGAACTTCAAAGTTATAACCAACCTCCTGGCTGCACCAGGCTTGTGGTCTCTACTCTCTGAATACTGTAATCCATCATCCCAATACATTTTATGGGTGCCACTAGCAAACCCAGCAGCCTCAGCAGCAGACTGCTGTCTGAGGGGTTCAAGAGAAGGGCAGCTCAGCTGCTCCTGACTCCAATCTGCCCTGGAAGGGCCCCCTGTCCCCCAGAACTCAACCTGATCAGGCTCCAGCTCCTCTGGGACAGTTCTTTTTTCAGGAGCACAAACATCTCCCTCAAGAGACTGATCATCACTCTGAATCAGGGGGGAAGGCACTGCCTTAACCCTACTGCTCCGTTTCTTGGAAGGCACCTGGTCCATTATTCCAGAATCCCGTGCCTGTTCAGTTTTAGACATTTTGGCCTGTGACCTAGTCACTGCAAACACATGTGCAGAGATCCCTAACATTTCTGCATGGGTCCTAAACTCCACTTCAGACCAGGCTGAAGTCTCTAAATCATTTCCAAGCAAGCATTCAACAGGGAGGTCTGCACTTACCACAACTTTCTTGAGGCCAGTATACCTCCCCAGGAGAAATTAACGACTGCCAGGTCATGGTTGGTCCTGACATTGCTAGCATTGGTCACTTGGTAAAGTTAACCAAGTATGGTTTGTCCAGGGTCCACAAGGTCTTCTGTCACCATTGTGACACTTGCTCCTGTGTCCCTGTAGGCCATAGCCTCTTTTCCATTTATCAAAGGCTGCTGTCTGCATTTGCCCAAGTTACTGGGACTCACACAGTAGGACATATCCATGCCACCTTCACAGATCAGAACAGCCTGAATCGGCACTCTGACTAGGCCAGAGCCCAGCTCAGTATCCAGGGTTAACCCTACTACACCCTTCTGCCGAGGACCACCACTTGGAGCTGAACTAGGCGGAACAGTTGCCTTAGGGGCAATGGTGGCTAGAGTTGTATCTTTTCTAGTGCAATCACGAGTCCAATGGCTGTTCTTTAGCTCACTCCGCCACCCCAGTTCAGACATGGCCATAAGCAAATCAGTCTGATCCTCTGCCACATGGGAACAGTCCAGCCCGAACTGCCAAGCCATGTCTTCCCTGGACTGGAAACAAGCAACCTGGGCCCGGTTTCTGGCTAATCAGCTGTCATAAGCCAGGCTAGCTTGAATCCAGTGGCAAAGTGGGCAAGGGGCCCACCTCTGGGCATACCCTGCCAACTTAAGTTGAACAAAGCAAAACCAAAAGGGATGATGGACGGAGAGATGAACATTCAAAGCACTCACCCTCAGTCAACTGATCTGGGTTTAATCCATCATCATTCTTTAGCTCACTCCGCCACCCCAGTTCAGAAATGGCCATAGGCAAATCAGTCTGACCCTGTGCCTCATGGGAACAGTCCAGCCGAACTGCTAAGCCATGTCTTCCCTGGACCGGAAACAAGCATCCTGGGACTGGTTTCTGGCTAATCAGCCATCATCAGCCAGGGTAGCTTGAATCCAGTGGCAAAGTGAGCAAGGGACCCACGTCTGGGCATACCCTGCCAAATTAGGGCGAACAAAGCAAAACCAGAGAAGATGTTGAACGGAGTGTTGAACATTGCAAACACTCACCCCCAGTCAACTGATCTGGGTTTAATCCATCATCATTATTTAGCTCACTCCACCACCCCAGTTCAGACATGGCCATATGCAAATCAGTCTGACCCTGTGCCTCATGGGAACAGTCCAGCCCGAACTGCCAAGCCATGTCTTCCCTGGACCAGAACGAGCATCCTGGGACCGGTTTCTGGCTAATCAGCCGTCATCAGCCAGGCTAGCTTGAATCCAGTGGCAAAGTGAGCAAGGGACCCACGTCTGGGCATACCCTGCCAAATTAGGGCGAACAAAGCAAAACCAGAGGAGATGTTGAACGAAGTGTTGAACATTGCAAACACTCACCCCCAGTCAACTGATCTGGGTTTAATCCATCATCATTATCTAGCTCCCTCCACCACCCCAGTTCAGACATGGCCATATGCAAATCAGTCTGACCCTGTGCCTCATGGGAACAGTCCAGCCCGAACTGCCAAGCCATGTCTTCCCTGGACCAGAACGAGCATCCTGGGACCGGTTTCTGGCTAATCAGCCGTCATCAGCCAGGCTAGCTTGAATCCAGTGGCAAAGTGAGCAAGGGACCCACGTCTGGGCAAACCCTGCCAACTTAGGGTGAACAAAGCAAAACCAAAGGGGATGATGGATGGAGAACTGAAACTTTTCAGACACTCACCCCCAGTCCCAGATTTGGGTTGAATTCATCATCATTCTTTAGCTCACTTCGCCACCCCAGTTCAGACACAGCTTTACGCAAATCAGTCTTGACCCTGTGCCTCATGGGAACAGTCCAGCCCGATGTGCCAAGCCATGTCTTCCCTGGACCGGAAACAAGCATCTTGGGACCGGTTTCTGTCTAATAAGCTGTCATCAGCCAGGCTAGCTTGAATCCAGTGGCAAAGTGAGCAAGGGACCCACATCTGGGCATACCCTGCCAACTTAGGGCGAACAAAAAAACACAAGTAGATGATTGATGGAGGGCTAAAACTTTCCAGACACTCACCCCCAGTCACAGATCTGGGTTGAATCTATCATCATTTTTTAGCTCACTTCGCCACCCCAGTTCAGACACAGCCATATGCAAATCGGTCTTGACCCTGTGCCTCATGTGAACAGTCCAGCCCGAACTGCCAAACCATGTCTTCCCTGGACCAGAACGAGCATCCTGGGACCGGTTTCTGGCTAATCAGCCGTCATCAGCCAGGCTAGCTTGAATCCAGTGGCAAAGTGAGCAAGGGACCCACGTCTGGGCAAACCCTGCCAACTTAGGGCGAACAAAGCAAAACCAAAGGGGATGATGGATGGAGAACTGAAACTTTTCAGATACTCACCCCCAGTCCCAGATTTGGGTTGAATTCATCATCATTCTTTAGCTCACTTCGCCACCCCAGTTCAGACACAGCTTTACGCAAATCAGTCTTGACCCTGTGCCTCATGGGAACAGTCCAGCCCGATCTGCCAAGCCATGTCTTCCCTGGACCGGAAACAAGCATCTTGGGACCGGTTTCTGCCTAATAAGCTGTCATCAGCCAGGCTAGCTTGAATCCAGTGGCAAAGTGAGCAAGGGACCCACATCTGGGCATACCCTGCCAACTTAGGGCGAACAAAAAAACACAAGTAGATGATTGATGGAGGGCTAAAACTTTCCAGACACTCACCCCCAGTCACAGATCTGGGTTGAATCTATCATAATTTTTTAGCTCACTTCGCCACCCCAGTTCAGACACAGCCATATGCAAATCGGTCTTGACCCTGTGCCTCATGTGAACCTTCCAGCCTGAACTGCCAAACCATGTCTTCCCTGGACCGGAAACAAGCATCCTGGGACTGGTTTCAGGCTCACAGCCCTCATCAGCCAGGCTAGCTTGAATCCAGTGGCAAAGTGAGCAAGGGACCTACGTCTGGGCATACCCTGCCAAGTTAGGGCGAACAAAGCAAACACAAAGAGATGATGGATGGAGCGCTGAAACTTTTCAGACACTCACCCCCAGTCACAGATCTGGGTTGAATCTATCATCATTCTTTAGCTCACTTTTCCACCCCAATTCAGACACAGCTATATGCAAATCATTCTTTACCCTGTGCCTCATGGGAACAGTCCAGACTGAACGGCCAAGCTATGTGTGCCATGGACCGGAAAGAAGCATCCTGGGACCGGTTTCGGGCCAACAGCCCTCATCAGCCAGGCTAGCTTGAATCTAAAGGCAAAGTGAGCAAGGGTCCCACATCTGGGCATACCCTGCCAACTTAGGGCGAACAAAAAAACACAAGGAGATGATGGATGGAGCTTTGAAACTTTTCAGACACTCACCCCCAGTCACAAATCTGGGCTGAATCCATCATCATTCCTTTAGCTCACTTTGCCACCCCAGTTCAGACACACCTATATACAAATCAGTCTTGTCCCTGTGCCTCATGGGAACAGTCCAGCCCGAACCGTGAGTTTGCGGATGCTCTGGCGGCAGCGCATTCATGATAATAAGGCACATTTTCACTGATTGCACCCAGCGCATCTTTTCAAAGGTGCGCCCGGTCCAAACAATGAAAATGCACAATTACCATAAAACGGCCCCTTGTGTGGCTTGAATATTTTCTGCAGCGCACAGCTAGTTTAACTAGTGTTGTTTTGGGGATATTCAGCCCACTTAATGTTTATTTTCATGAATTATTAAGTCTTTTCTGAAGGTGTAAATCATTTTCTGGTCATAGTTGGTTTTAATCGCTTAAAAACTTTTGTTGTTTTCCCAATTCGACTTCCTCCATGTTTTTGGAGTTCTTTTTCCATGTCAGCAGTAAATGATGCCACCATTGTTTAATCAGCATATTTGTGTGCTTCTTCTTCCAGGTCTCCTATTTACTGTTAATTTTTTTCAAATCTATTGTTGCATATTAAATAACAATTTCCTTGAATTTCTTTAAGCGTGCCATATATGTCAATTAATAACAAAAATGAATGGCTTTATCATAATTTTAATCAAGCTTGGGCTCCCAGTACAAGCCCACTGCAGAGCAAGACATATCAGTTCACATCCAACAACGGAACCTTTTAATTAAATAAGTAAGAAGTACACTCAGCAGTTTTAATATGTGTTGCCATGTTTACAAATTCGGGGGCATATGTACAGGCCCCAGTCGCCAAGGGAACGTCACTTTTTGTGATGTTCCTGTGGCGATAGGGGCCTTGCCTTATGTACAAGGAGGTGCAAAAGGGGGTGGTGATGGACGGAGCATCCAAAACAATCAAACACTCACACCCAGTCAACAGATCTGGGTTTAATCCATCACCATTCTTTAGCCCACTCTGCCACCCCAGTTCAGACATGGCCATATGCAAATCAGTCTGACCATGCCTTCCCTGGACCGGATTCAAGCTTCCTAGGACCGGTTTCTGGCATTACAGCCGTCTTCAGCCAGGTTTGCTTGAATCCAGTGGCAAAGTGAGCAAGGGACTCACGTCTGAGCATACCCTGCCAACTTATCGCGAACAAAGCGGTACAAAAGGGGGTGGTGATGGACGGAGCATCCGAACCAATCAAACACTCACACCCAGTCAACAGATCTGGGTTTAATCCATCACCGTTCTTTAGCTCACTCTGCCACCCCAGTTCAGACATGGCCATATGCAAATCAGTCTGACCCTGTGCCTCATGGGAACAGTCCAGGCCAGTATAATCCCACTGCAGGGCAAGACATATCAGTTCACATCCAACAACGGAACCTTTTAATTAAATAATTAAGAAGTACACTCAGCCGTTTTAATATGTGTTGCCATGTTTACAAATTCGGGACATATGTACAGGCCCCAATCGCCATGGGAACGTCACTTTTTGTGATGTTCCTTTGGCGATAGGGGCCTTGCCTTATGTACAAGGCAGCGTTAAGCCACTTAACGTGGCTTACAACTGCCATGTACATAAGGCACCCTTTTCCACAATGGTTAGCGGGAAAGGGGCGTGCAGTGGGAGATGTTTTGGGCGTTCCACCGCAATACCCATTGTATTTGACGCTGTCCCCTATGTACAAGGGTGGTGTACATAGGAGGCAGTGCCAAAACTAAGACCAGGAAAATCCTGGTCTTAAGTTGGCAAAACGAGGAGAAATGCGCTGTAGCATAGCTGTGCAGGTGGTGTTAGTATGTGTTTAGACTATAGCGGGAGTGGGAAGCAAACTACTCACTTGTACCGCTCTGAAGACTCGGGGATGAAACTGTGAGTCTAAGTCATGTGAG